>NW_027202294.1:4313405-4971225 GCF_024711535.1 Dipodomys merriami | reverse complement strand
GAGGAGGAGGAGGAGGGCGGGGGGGGGATAGAACATGGGAGATATCAAGGTGAAAACCTTTGATACAATTAATATGTACTTTTAAAAACAGAATGGGAGTAAAGCAGGCTCTGGTTGGGGGGAAGGTATCTGTGGAGGAGAGAGTATGAATGATGGTGAATATGGTGGAAATTGTTTGCATATGTGAAAATAAAACAATGAAACAATTTTTTTAAGAAATGGGAGGCTAAGGGGCTGGGAAGGTGGCTCAGTGGTAGAATGCTTGCCTTGCATGCATGAGGCCCTGGGTTCAATTCCTCAGCACCACATAAGCAAAAAGAAGTGGCGCTGTGGCTCAAGTGGTAGAGCACTAGCCTTGAGCTGAAAAGCTGAGGGACAGTGCTCAGGCCCAGAGTTCAGGTCCCACAACCGGACCCAAAAAAAAGAAAAGAAAAGAAATGGGAGGCTAAGAGAGAGCAATAGGAGGAATGAGGCTGGTGAAGTACATTGTATGCATATAGGAAATATCACAATAACTCTCTCTTGAACACATAATATATACCAATAAAAATATTTTTTTAAAGCTGCCATCCCTTGGCAGCTTCGTTCCCAGGGAGTCTTGCATGTCCTAGCCACTGTGCCCACACCGCTCATATGTACTGTCTCTATGCAGTCTCCAGAAGGAAAAAAGCTTATGCCTTCCCACCCCACCACTTAGCTTGGGGCGAGGGAGGGGGTGCTCCTTCCTTCCTCTCATCATCCAGGCAGCCCCCCAAATAAGCTGAGGCTGTTAACTGATGACATTTAGGTGCGGCAATTCTCAAACTTCATGTGAAAATAATTTTGAATCTATTTGGAATGTGATCAATGAACTCAGGACTATTTGTGAATCAGTAACTTGGTCTCCAGTAGAAATCACTGATACTGTCCTTGCACATTATTGCTGCTACAGATACCTTTAAATTACATTTATACTCATTACTGCTTTAAAATTATGCTTGTGTACCATTAGATTCCGTTATTTAGTTGTTCAGGAAATATTATGTATATATTAAAGATTTTGAAAATGAACATTATTGGCTTCCTTTATGTATTACAGTTAGAAGAGAAAGGGGGGAGAGGGGAGGGAGGGAGGGAGAGAGGAAGAGAGAGGGAGAGAAAGGGGGAGGGAGAGGGAGGGAGAGAGAGAGTTTAAAAGTCCCCTGTTCCAAACAGAGCCAATTATACTAAAGAACCAAAAAATGATTTCTGACACCTTTCTTCTCCCTGTTTTCTCGATCGATCTCTTCTACCTCTCTGTCTTCCCCCTTCCTTCCCAAGAAATGCTGAGATCTGGGGGCTAAAGAAAGCCATCTCCCAGTGTCCTATAAGAAACCTTACCCATGATTAGGAGAGGCTGGCTTTTCCTGTGGCTTCCCTTGGCCTGAAATCCTAGCTCAAAAATCGACTCTGTGATGTATTCACCGGAGGGGTTATGAAAAATCACACTGGTAAAGGAGTAGACACTTCCTGGAATCAGTGGCTCAAGGCTCAACAGAAATAGAAAACAGAGAGGTGAACTAGGAGGCTACCCACTCCCGCCGTGTGCAGGACCGTCCTCCTTGGTTTAAGATTTTTTTTGTTTAAGGCTGGCCCCAGAGTAAACAGGGTGGGCATATCCTTTTGGAAAGAGAAGCAGAAGCAAGGCCATCTAAACTGGCTCAACGCCCTGCCCAGGTCACAAGGCGCTTTGGGCAGGGCCCACTGTTCCTCGTTCCTCGTGTTAAGTAAGTAGCTGTTGAAAACTCTTCGCAGCTTACATGTGAGCCTGGAACCAGGGCACCTTGGGCCAGGGCCAGGGGCAGGGGGAGGGGGGGTGGGCAGTTGGGCATCCACGACACCCGCTGCTCCCAGCTAAGAGTTTATCTACGTGTCCACAGCCGGAAAGGAATCAGCATTCCTGGGCTTGTGACTTAGAGAAAATTGATGACTGGGCCAGCCGATCCGGCGGACTCCCCACCCTGGCGATCCGGGATGGAGGGGCAATGCCCCTCCTCTAGCTGCGGCTAAGACAGGGATTTCTTAGAAGGTTGGGGGGCCAATCAGCGGCTATAAATCTTCGCGAAGCTTCGCCCGGTTTACGAGGGAGTTGGTGGGACTGCTCTTCTCTCCCGCGCGGTCTATTTACAACCCTGAAATCTCGGTGTTAATGGACCTGGGATAATGGTGTTTACTTGACCGATAAAGCGCTCAGCTTCCTGGGGGAGCGGCTGTAAAAATGTTCTGGGGCGAGGAGGTGGAAAGGGGCGCTGGAAGGGCGGGGGGGGGGGGGGCACCAGGTTCTCTTCCCAGCCAGCCTCCGCCCTCCCCTTTCCCCCCCTGCCCCCCAGGGCCAGGCTTGAGCAGCCCAGGCCTTGCCCGCAAGGACGGTTCCCACATAAATCACCAGCGCCAGAGTCTCGGGAAAAGGCGCATTTTTCATTGCTGGCTTGCAGGGCAACTCCAGACAGCGAAGGAGAAACAGAAGTTGTCTTTAGATAAACGGTTTGCCGGAGCGTGAGGTTTACAGAGCACAGGGCAACTGGGCCTGGCGCTGTGCCCCCCGACCCCACCCCAGTACTACCTCCCTGCCAGCCCCCACCAGCAGAGCAACTCTCCACACCAAGAAACACCCAGATCCTCTGCAGGGCTCCTCCCCAATCCAGCCACGGGAAAGAAGGAGCCAAGAGGGAAGGAAAGGGGATCTGGGAACTCTGGAAAAGTGGTACCCAGGAAGATTCTGGAATCCAGAGCCCTGAACGAATATTCACTTCTACTTTACTAGTTCTGTTATCTCTAGCAAGTGACTTTATCTCCCTGAGCTCCGATCTGTAGGAGCAAAATGGATATATACAACGTACTACCTTCCTAGTCTGTGTTTCAGAATTAACAGAGCAAATCCAATACAAATATTTACATAACCTTTAAAGATAAAGTGATGCATGGAGGACCGTGCAAGCACCCGACGGGTTCCCTGATGCCCCTGGAATTGTTGGCACAGGAATTCAAGTGCCCACTTGTATTCTTTGGCAGGGAGGAGCCCTACATTACTATCAGAACCCAAAACCAGCACTTTGAACCCAGAAACCTTGAGGCAGGCCTTGCTACCTCTGCAGGCAGAGTTCATGGTTTAGGGTTCTACTTCCTAACAAGCTGCGATATTACCCACCTCCAGTGCCTAGGATTTAGGATTATTGGGGCAAATACAATCACGTGGTGTACTGTGCACCTTGGACATAGTAAATGCTGAAGTAAAAGCTATGCAAATGTTCTTAGCACTCTAGGAAATACGCTTGGCTCAAAACCCAAGAATTCCAAGCCAAATCCTTTGCCGACTGAAGGCTACCAACCCTGGCTGAGGGGAGCAATCACCAACCACCCCCCTCCCATTACCCACCAGACAAACTTTCCACTGAGTCCAGTGGATGCACAGATGGCATTTTGCTCCAGGATGGAGCACCGAGTGTGCAAGTGTGTACCCGAGACCCAGGGCTACAGGTAAGGCCTCCCTAGTTTGGGGAGCTAGCTGAGAGCAATCAGGGCAGCGGTTCTTTGAAGGCAGCTTTAACCTTGCAGGCCGCCAGGCGCCTGGGGTTCGGCCATAATCCGGATTTTGAGGCCGAAGCTACTAAGCCAGACCTGCCACTAATCAGAGAGAATCAAAGTGGCCGCCACCGTGGTAGCTCAGGTCTTGTTACTTGTTGACGTGTGTGCACCAGAGCGGGACAGACTCGAGTTTGGAGATGGAGAGAGCTTAGGGCCTCCCACCCCCAGCAGCCACCTCCAGCCCCCACCGCGTTTCCTATCGCGGCAGACACGTTTCCTTCCCCTCTAGGGTCAGAGGTCGCCCCCCCCGGAGGCCTGTTGCCCCCCCTCCCCTCGGCCCACCCCGTTTCCAGCCGAGCCTCCTTCTCTCTCCCCAGCTCGCCATCCATTAGCGTAATCCCCTGTCCAAACACTGCGGCCAGGACGGGCAGACGCTGGTGTAAACAGACCCCGGGGGACAATTCTAATGATATAAATAAAATAACCATTAATAGCGCAAATTGTTCGATGAGATGGAGGCCGGGTGAAGGGGCTCCAGCCCGGCTCCGCTCTGTGTACACAGCGTGGACCCTGCGCATCCATCAGGTGAACTAGAAATCTAAAGCGACTCAGGTGAGGGTTACTACACACACACACACACACACACACACACACACACACACACACACACGCCCCCACGCGTCACTGGCTGGCGACATGCAGAGGTCACAAGGCATATGCAGCTGGGGACAGACGCACACAACACACTCACGTTAACTAACCATCCGAGCACGCCGCCCAACACAACACAACCCAGACAAACCCCACTCTTTAAAAAAGAAAAGAGATAATTTCCGCCCACGGGCACCACCCGGTCCCATCAGCAGCCTCCGTGGGCAATAGGGGGGTCCAGAACTCACACCCAAAACGGAAAAAGTCAGCCTCCACTTGTCCAGGGTTAATAACAATAAACTAACATTTATTGAGCGTTTATTGTGCCAGGCACTAAGCTAAGTACTTGTCCTTAGGCAACCTAGGAAGTAAGTACTTTTAGTGTTGCTAGTTCTGCAAATCAGAAATGCGGGGGTCAAAGGGGTTAAGGAAATCTCCAAGCGGGCGAGTGGAGACAGGATTTGAACCCATAACTCTGCTCCAGGAAGCGGATGCGGCACACCCCAAGGTTCCCCCGCACTAGCGCAGATTCCAACATCCAGGTTCCCTAGGTCTGGAGTCTGACGCCACCCTGCACCCCCGGCAGCCGGGGTGGTTTGGTTTCTACTAGAAAGTTCTCCCGAGGGCATAAACAGAATAGTCTGAGAAATTGAGGCAGAAGCTGGGGGGTGGGGGGAACCTATTCCATGCCTGCAGACAAAACTTCCTAGAGCAAGGTTCCAGTGTCTGCAGGGCGCAGTGACCCTTCACCAACGCAGGAGTATGAGCCTGCACAGCCTCTCTCTCCCTCGGCACAGGACGAAAAGGCCTTCCAGGGCACAGGGGCGGCTATGGAGTCTTGGTGCCAGGAGTTCCGCTCTCTCCAGCCGACTTCTGGATGGATCCGCTTGAAGTTTTATACCAACCCCTTGCCTTACTCCGTGATCTGGACCAAGCGATTTAATTTCTGCCACCAGAAATTCCAATGGTTCTAAATTGTGGGATCAAAGTACCAGCACATGAGAAGAAAGAAGGAAGAAGAATCCCAAGCCCAGGTGGTGCAGATAGCTCAAGCCTGTAATCCTAGAGATTCAGGAGGATGAGATCTAAGGATTAAGGTTCAAGCCAGCCCAGGCAGAAAAGTCCATGAGACTCTGATCTTCAACTAACCACCCAAAAACCAGAAGTGGAACTGTGGCTCAAGTGGTGGAGTACTAGCCTAATATAAAAAAAAACAAACAAACTCAGGAATGATGCCTAGGTCTTGAGTTCAAGCCCCAGGATCTGCACCAAAACAAAACAAAACAAAAAGGGAGGTAGTGATACTTATGTGGTAGCAATGTAAAAGGCAGAGAAAAGACTGACCATGCTGTAGAACTCTTTGTTCACTAGTGAGTTTATTATTCATTTATCATTACTTATTATTATTATTATCATGGTTCATACTATTCTGACTGTTGGAGGACTCAGGGGGCAGAGCCCTCTGGCAGAAGTTTGCCAGCCCCAAGTTGGAGAAAGAAAAGCAGAGGTAAAAAGAAACAGGAAACTGGGGATGGAAGAGTGGGGTTAATGGGGGGGGACCTTAGGAGGCTCGACCCACTGCTGTGGGATTCCCACACACATCCACACACAATCCTGTCACTAGGCATTCTTCAGGCTGGAGGATTTGAGAAAGGGAATTTGGTCCAGGGGTGAAGCACCCAGCAGTAATTCACAGAAGCAGAGATAATGGTACCTGGACAGCCAGTCCTAGAGAGGGGCACAGTCTGGTCATGTTCCTGGGTACCCAGAGCTGGAAGAGTTGAGCAAAGAGGAAGCTAAGTGTGCACAACAAGGGACTTTGACAACCTTGGGATATTGGCTCCACCCTCAGTTTACTCTTCCATGACCTGGTTTATATTTATAAGGCCAAAGAGGAGCTATTGCAAAAAAGAAAAGAAAGAAAGAAAAAAAGAAGGGAAGGAGGGAAGGAAGGAGGGAGGGAGGGAGGGAGAAAGGATGGAAGGAAGGAAGGAAGGAAGGAAGGAAGGAAGGAAGGAAGGAAGGAAGAAGATTTGACAATGGTAGCCACTTTTCAAGAGTTTGATAGCAGCCTGGTGCTTTTCCTAAGATCTTCATACTCAGGAGCCATTTAATTCCCTCATGGAGGTGGCTTGCCCAAGAGTTGGTTTATGTGGAGAATGGCAAGGAGACACTCTGATCACTTAGCATATGGTTGGTGCCTACAGGACAGCCACCAACAGTAGGCTAGAGTTATCTATACAATCACTGATAGTGGCATTGATATTTTTTGTTGTTGGCTGTACACTATTTCTACCATTATTGCTCCTTACTACTGATCTTGAGAGATAGAAATCATTAACTCCTTTATGGTGATGGCTCAGAGAAAGTAAGAGACTACTTAAATTCAACAGCTAGTCTAGGATCTAGTGAGAAATTGAAAATCATGTGATTCCAAGCCCGCATCCAGATGTTCTTGCCAAAGCCGGAGGGGAAAGGAGAAAAGGAGTAGTGTGCCAAGAGGGGGGGAGGGGGAAAGAGGGAAAGAGAGGGTGGGGGGGGAGAGAGAGAGAGAAGAGAGAGAGAGAGAGGAGAGAGAGAGGGAGGGAGGGAGAGAGAGAGAGAGAGAGAGAGAGAGAGGAGAGAGACGAGAGAGAGAGAAGAGAGAGAGAGGAGAGAGAGAGAAGTCCCTCCAGGGTAGGTCCAGGGCAGCTGATTTATTTGCATTCCGGGGAGAACACTAATTGGCCAGATCTATATCTAAACATGATAACAATGACTTGAGACACTTTGGGGATTTGTTTACAGATGCTGAAAATGATGCATTTGTGGGAGCAGGAAGCTCCATTCCAGCTTGGGATTTGTTTGTGGGACTGAGGAGGAGAGATGGGGATGGGGAGTGACAGGGGTTGGGGAGACCAAGAGCAGGCTGTTGGTTTGGTATCTCCAACAACAGCAAGTATTTCCTAATAATTAAGAGAAGCACACAACATAATTGATCATTGATGTTTTCCTCCACATGTTAGAAAACAGAAGGCCTGGGGACCCTGCTCTCCGCTCAGCAAAGGAGAGGCTCAGTGCTTCCCTACCTGTGCCCAACAATCATCCCTGACACCCATGCCCAGAAACCACCAGAAAAACTTATCCTAGAGTTTCTCTGTCAAGTTCTGCAAGCTCCATCCTTCCATGATTCTGTTCATCCTTACTATAGTCTTGTAAAGTCCACACTACTATCTTATTTTATAGGTGAGGAAACTGCGTCTTGGGAGGTTGAAGAATTGGATCAAGGTCACAAGACATTAAACTTGGCCCGATTCCACTATAACCTGGAGCTGGTGGGCTCTGCAGCCATGGGATGGCCAGGATAGAGTCACGAGGTGTGGCATGGCTTAGAAAAAGCTAGATCCTTTCTTTGGGAAACCTCCTTGCAGATGCCAGCCTTTACCCAGGGCTGTGTACATCCATCCACACATGTGTTTATGTGATTACCAGTTGTGAGGTAGAGTAAAACATTCTCACACATAAACACACACACACACATAAAACCATGTATATGTACTTTCAGTAGGAGGGGCTTAGACACACACATTCATACATCAGGCCACTCTATACTGTTCATGCTGGGTTGTGGCCTGTGGTATAGAATATTTCAATGTGATTTTATTACTTTCAAGAACACAACACAGTCATTACAACTCCGGTAATAAAATCTATCCTTTGTTCTCTGCCTTCTCAGACTTACAGCTTAGGTCCTCAGGGACCACTTTGATAAGACTATTGTAAGGATCCCATAAATTGTCTTAGAGAAGTAGAGCATCTGATTGTCATGGAAGCTAGTTTCCATCTTGGTCTTATAAACACTTCTATCCAAATCATATGTCACTACCAGTAATTCACATTATTGGGGGGGGGGGGAGAAGGGGGTTTGCAAGGAATGTTGATCCAGCCTTCCTGTATTAGCCTTGCGCTCAAAAGAGCAAAGCATCAGTGTACAATCTACACTATGAAGACTCCTTCATGCCTTTGTCCCCATGCTATACACATGCACACACGCATGTGCGCACGCGCGTGCGCGCACACACACACACACACACACACACCACACTGTGTTCACACAGGAAAATACTTTTCTTTGTTTTTATTCAAGGAGGAAAGACAAGTACATTGAAACACTGAAAATCTGCATTTCTCAGAGTGCTGTAACTGCTACCAATCTTATGGACATGACTGCAAATAAAAGGAAAAGGGATGGAGAAGAGGGAGGTTGGTTGTACACCCAACTCACAGGGGAGAAGATCTGAAACCCTGTTTCCTCTCAAAGGCTGGTGGTCCTCTGGGGTCCATTAACCAGCAAGATGGCTATGGTTGGACCTGAACTGCTACCGAGTGCTCAGTTCTCTCTCTTCCCTCTCCATTGAGAAGCTGGGGACCCCACTGTCCTCTGATCCCCTCCTTCCAGGCAGTCTTGGAAATACCTTCCCAGCTAAGACTATTTCAAAACTAAATGACCCCTATTCTAAAACAGGGCTGTAGAGTATTAGAGGAGGTGAATTGAATGAAGTCCATTATATGCATGTATGGAACTATAATGATGAAATCCTCCTTGTATAATATACACTAATTAAAAACAAAACAAAAACAAAAGCCGGTGCTGGTGGCTCACACCTGTAATCCTAGCTACTCAGGAAGCTGAGATCTGAGCTTCACGGTTCAAAGCCAGTCTAGGCAGGAAAGTCCAAAGCCAGTCAGGGCAGGAAAGACTCTTATCTCCAATAAACCACTAGAAAACTGGAAGTGGCATTGTGGCTCAAGCTGTAGAGCACTTGCCTTGAGCTGAAGAGCTGAGGGGATAGCGCCCAAGCTCAGAGTTCAAACCCCACGACCACCACCAACAACAACCAACAGCAATAATGTAGAGCTGAAGACAGAAGGGAAGGCCGGCCTGCTCTCACCTGTGTGTGGGGGAGGAGGGGGTTCCTGGAGGGGGGGGACAGGGGAGAGGGGAGGGGGGAGGGGGTGGCCACTAACTGCTCTTAAGGGATGCCTGGAGCAAAAGCTTCACGTTCACCCCCAGCTCAACCCCTGCTAGCCACAATGGAAGGAAGCAGAGGACTCCTCAGGATCTGCCTGGAGGGGATTTCCAAGAGGAGGAAAGCCAAGCCTGCCACCTGGAGCCCTAACACCAGGGGCCCCTGTGGGGCTGCTAGGGGGTGGGGCTAGAATTGGAGAGTCTGTGGAAGCCATCTCTTTTACTTATGCAGGGATGCTTGGGGCGTATTCCTGAGCAGCCCCTGAACATGGGCGGGATGAGGGGAAAGGGCTCGTGAGTGGGGCTTTGCTCACCTAGTCTGATCGACCCGCCACCCTGCAGATGCAAGTGTGGATTTCCTTTTATCAGACCCAAATGGGACCAACATTTTTTTTAAAGGACCAAAATTTAAAAACAAAACAAACAAACATTACAAAAAAACACTGGAGAGCATCAAAGTGAAGGAGGGAGAAAGAAAGTCGGGAACCAACAGGTGGAAAGAGTAAAAACCTAAGGAAAAAGAAAACTGGGGAGATGCAGAGAAGGTGATGGAGAAAGGGCGTGGGGGAGGGGAGGGAGGAGAGGAAAGGGGGGGAGTAAGAAGGGAAGGAGTGGCAGAGTGAGAGATGGGCTCTGTCAAGGAGGAAGGGGCCTCCTGGGGAGAAAAGACCCGTCTCTGCTTGGAGGAGGAGGGCTGCCAAGAAAAAGGCCGCGGAGCTCGGGGGTCCTGGACTGGAAGCATTGCGGGATTTCTGAATTCGGCGAGAATCAGGAGAGGTAAGAAGGTCCTTTCCCCAGGTTGACCGGAGTTCAGGGAGGTCCTGGGCAGACAGGGGGTGGCCTAGTTCCCAGAATCTAGAGGCAGGTTCAAGGACAAAGATTCAGCCTGTGCTGACCAGCCAGGTCCCCTCAGCCAGAGTTCAGACTCAGGGCTGGCAGATGGAGGCCCAAGGGGAGAAAGTCCCGCACTCCAGATGCTAGCAGCTGGGACGAAGTGTGTAAGTAGTACACGATCTAGGAACCAGCAGTCCTCCCAACCTTCTGGTTACCCCTGAATCTCAGCAGGGAAGGATAAGAAATCCTGTGTCGCACGCGCACGCACTCGCGCACGCAGTTACCCGCCTGGGTTTGGCTGCGGGGGAACAATCACGCCATTCGCTTCGGTTCAACGCGCGCGGGTGATGACAGTCTGTCTCCCTGCTACCCACGGTCGGATCTCTCTAGCGATTCTGAGCAAAGCCGATTGCTCACCAGCTACCCCATCTCCAAATCCGTGCGCGCCCCATCGGCAGAATCAGGGCTAAACCCTGGCCGTGGTAAGCGTTGAATGTCCCCGGACCTTCAGAAGCTACAGGCCAAGGTGGCTAGGCCGGCAGACAGGCCACGGTGGCTAGGCCGGCAGACGCGAGTCCGCCGACGGGTGGGTGGAGGATCCCCTTCTAGTCCTGAGAATCGCACTGCGAACCGAAGTCCCGGATTTCCAGGCTAGACTCCGAGTCAGACAGATAAAGCATTAAACCACAAATTCCAGAAAAACTTCCTTTCCAAAAGTAGTTTGAAAGTGTTCTTCCCAACATGACCCCTGGGAGATCTGCGGAGAGATTTCGACTTCTCAGACTGCCTAGGCTCCCGGGAGCGGATTTTTCAGTTGAGAGCTGGAAAAGGGAACACTAAAAAGGGTCAAGAATCTTTTTTTCTGCTCCGAACCGCACCGAGCAGGCAAACGTTCTGGTTTAAGTGAATCAATTCTTCCAGAGCAGCAGTATATTTTCAGACGTTAATTTTTTTTTTTTTTTTGCTACAGGAAGTTAAACACACTTTTAAAAAAAAGTCACGGAATGCATTCAGAATTCCAAAGTAATCCCCAAGTTAACACTGCTCACTGCACTCCTCAATAGCACACACATCGGTACAAATAAGTGCCCGTGTATAGACATCCTTCATTTTTTTAGGCATTTTTGTTTGAAAAACTATTGATTTTTCATTCAAGGAAGATGCTTCTTCTGGTTTCGTTGTTTTTTGTGTGTGTGTTGTTTTTTTTAACCAGCATGAAACTGGTTTTGGTGAAATAGTCTTAACTGACATTTTGATTTCGATTTTGATATGAAGGAAGACAGACACACATAGAGAGTTCTGTGGAGTCCTCTTGCTGAGAAATCGAAACTCACTTTCTCAGCAAAAGCCCGTCATTTACAAGAACCACACGATTTGCTGTAGCCCAACTGATTTCTGACCAGGGAAGAGAAATGGTGGGTTATTTAGAAAATACAATTGCAAACAAAATCTAGTGGGGGGGGGTGAAGGAATTCAAGCATGTATGCAAAAATGAGCTAGAACTTTAAAATCCCTTAAAAATTACATCAACACGGAAATAGATGCGCTCAAGAAAAAAAATTAGATCAGCTTAACGCCTTCAACAACTGACCAGGCCAGTTGGCATTTCTTTAAAAATGGAGCATATACTTGCTCGCAAGCAAAATGTTATTGCTTCTGGATTGCTCTGAAATCTCAGATAGCTTTCTAACAACATCTTTTTACACAAAGAACCAAAGCCACCCAACTCACCTCACTACAACCAACAAATTAACAAAACTCCATTTCACACTACCACTAAAGAGGACAGTTTTTTGTTCTTGTTTTCATTCACTCTTTTTTTTTTTTTTTTTGGATGAAGTTACTGAGAATAGAATTTATAGGACACCTGTAAATGCAATATCATTTTGGCTTTGTTGAGTTCATTTTAGGATGTTTTATACTTTTAATAGGAAAATTACTCCTCTCTATGGTGCCACATTGAAATCATGCTAACTTCCAGCTTTTCATGGTTTTGGTTACATAATTAAATGGCTTTTTAAGCAACAAGATAATCAGTGGCACACATAACTAAAACTATTGATTATTTGCCTGTATTTAAATGTACATGAATAATACAATGTCTTGTAAAATAACACGGGAACACATTACAGTTTTCAAAATATGATCATATTTAAACTGAGAATATATTTACTGAGATGGTTAACCGGCATCTTTTTTTGATATAATTTTATTTATTCATAGTGCATTTATATAGCACCTCCCCCTCCCTTTTGTGGACTTTGCCATCATTTAACGGTGATCTTTAATCAAATACCCGATGGGAGGGGCTTGTGTAAAGGTACAACATGAACGAAGTGCAGCAAGGCAAATACATTCAATTAAAATAAAATCAAACGTTTCCATGGATGCAACCATTATTTACTTTATCTGACAGTAACTAGCTAAACTGCCTGGAACGGAAAACTTACTAATGGAGCACAGTTTCAAGATTTCAATGATCTTTTCAGACACAAGAATGCAAATGCTCCTTAACCCAGTAGTAACCGAATACATGTAGGAACCAGATTCTACAGTCGGATAAGTGACCTGGGAGAAGGGGCTGCAGTGGTTGAGTTTGGGCTGCGGTGGTTGAGTTTGCCTCCTGGACCACGCATGCACACAGCTAGCCAGACACAAGCCCCTAGTGACCAGGAATTCAGGCTGCTGGGGGCGGCAGGACTGGATAGGATGGGCTCCACACAGGAAAGACCCACAACTCAAGAGGGGGACCGACTAGATGGAGTCTGAAAGGTCCCATTTGGCAGCTGGAATTGACCCCACACCCTGCTCTGGGCATAAAACAAAGATGATTCCTTCACAGGATGCAATAGTGGTTGTCAGCTTCTCAGGAGCTCGGTCAGCTCTGAGTGGAGCAGGGGCTGGGGAGAGAAAAGGGGGATGGGCAATGGACGCCACCCAGCTGGGACCCTTTCTTTGCTGGGTCTCCCCAACCCTCCAGCCTGCTACCTGAAGTGCATTGAACTGGGAGGCATCGGGGCGGACAGTGGCGGGACAGTGGCGGGTGGCGGTGTGATTTGTGGGCCCGTGGGTGGTGAGGAGACAGAAAGGACAGACCTGGTAGGCTCTGGTGGCAACCCTGGGTGTGGGGGCATGATGTGAGGTTGGGGCACTGGAGCCACGCAGTGTCCCAGTCTCGGTTCTAAGACGCGGGTTTGTAGAATTCGGTTTAGATAGGGCCTGGGAGACAAAGGCATCGCTGAGAGGCAAGGCAGTAGCCAGGACAGACTCAGACATCTATTGGAAATGGGGAGCGCAAGATCCCTTTGGTAAAAGGGATCTTTTACACATCTTAAGATCACCTGCAGAGTTGCAGAAATGGTTCCCCCAAGATGCTATGCCCTGGGAGTGGGGACACAGCTTCCTTCTGGTAGGATCTCCCACCACCCTGATACACACACCCAAGGCCCCCCACCCTTCAGTGACATGCACTCACCCCCACTTCTTTCTGGATGCTTGAACCTGTGCTGGGATCCCCGCTGCAAAACTGATGCAGTCCTTCCCAGGCCTGGTTAAGAGGGAACTGTCTCTGCTTGGGGCATCTGCAGTGTTCAACTTTAAAGCTGAAAGGACTTGGGCAGCCCCTCTGGCTGACAGATGGAAAGAGCCAGGCCCTGCCCACAGACCATCTTTCCCACCGCCCTGGGGCCCTTGCTCTTGGGTACACGTGGGCCCCGGCATACAGGCATCCCAAGCTGCCCCAGGCTATCTTCCCCACAACATTTCCTCTCTCTCTCTCTCTCTCTCTCTCTCTCTCTCTCTCTCTCTCTCTCTCTCTCTCTCTCTCTCTCTCTCTCTCTCTCTCTCTCTCTCTCTCTCTCTCTCTGGTAGAGCCCCGCCTCTCTCCCAACAGGCTGTTCTTTCTCTGCTGGGCCTTTGCCTAGCTGTCTCGAAGTTGTGGAGTCCTGCATGTAAGTTTTCCATTCAAATTCCACCCCTCCCCACCCCTCCCACATACGCTCATTCAGACTACCCCTCTCCTCTGCACCTTCTAACTTCCCCCTTTTAGCTAATCAGATCTTTCCCAACTCCACCATCCTGACTGCCAAAAAAAATTGAAATTAACACAAAATAAAACAAACCAACCTTGGGGCAGCTTGGTGAAGATGTCAGGGCTGGGTGGGAACTTATTTTTTTCAAGGCCAGTGCTGCCCACACGTCTTTATGTGGGCCTCAGTAGTACTCTTCAACTCACAGGGTGAATGCCAACGGTGAGGGAAGAACATGGTCCCAGAATCTCTGGAGGATCTCATAGATCCCACCAGAAAGCAATCAAGGTCTCATGAGGGCAGCAGGAGTAGAGAACTTGGGTGTGTCTCTGGAGTTGAGGCCTGGACTCAGGCTCCTGATTTCAATTGGCGGAAGAGAGGTAGTCAGAGCTGGGTCACCATCCTTCTGAGAAAAGATCTTGCTCTCCAAACCCTGTGAAGCCTTGCAGGGTATATAGTGGTCTGGCCACATCACCACCAAGCCCACCACCAATACAGTCAACCTCTGAGCAGTAGTTGACATGTACTGAACACTTCACATGCTTAAGACCCGAAGTTCCTGGTTTGTTTGACTTTATTTAACCTAAGTGATAACCCCGAAGAGGGCATTTCTAGCTCCTTTCTACAAGTGAGAAAATTGAGAAATGTCCAAGAATAAACTCTTGTTTAAGCCAGAATTCAAAGTCAAGAGCATAGTAAGAACACCAAAGCAGAGTGAGAACTCTATCATCTTGGGCATTGGTGCAATGGCTCACACCTGTAATTGTATAGTACTCAGAAGGCTGAGATCTGAGGGTCTTGGGTGAGAGCCAGGCAGACAAATTCGAGGGACTCTTATCTCTAATTAACTAGCAAAAAGCTGGAAGCAGAGGTGTGGCAGGATGCCAGCCTTGAATGGGGAAAAGGCTAGATAAGAGCATGAGGCCCTAAATTCAAGCCCCATTTTCAACACAGGAGGTAGGGGGAGAGAGAGACACGTCATCACCTTGTCTTTCACATACCTGCTCTGCGCAGCCGCTTTGAAGGCTACAAGGGCAAATGCAAACTGCCCTCGAGGGGCTCACAACCTAACCAGACTACCCACAGGTACATCAAAGCTATAGAACTAAGAGGCAAAGGAGTTGCCAAGTTCAGAGGCGGGAAAGAAGACTTCCGGCCAGGCGATGGGCTCAGGGAGCGCTTCCTTGAAGAAGGTGGTATTTGTGTAGAGCCTCGGAGAACAGCTTTCCATTCGTGGAAACGGGGCAGGAGAGGCATCCGGGTGGAGAAAACAGCTGGAGCAAAGGCAACGAGACAGAAACTGACTCGTCGTTCACACATGGATAAAAACACTTCTCTCCTTGGGAATCCAGCTATTCGCGTTTATCATCAGCCACGGAGGAGGTTTTCCTGCCCACTCACAGCAGGTGGGGAGAAAAAAATAATACTCTAACACTCTTGTGACATCCATCCCGAGCACTGATTTCATGGACAGTGGAGCCTTCCAGAACTGGGTCAGATCGAGCAAGAAATCCGTAAGTTCGTACACCCGGGGTCGGCGCCAGCCTCTTCCGCAGTGACTTGGACTTCGGGATCCTACCCTCAGTCCTTGTCTATTTCTGGTAGCACCCGCAACATCGTACAGGGTGGACACGTGGGGCGTGGCCCACAGGAGCCAGAACCAATGAGGAGCGAGGCCAGGGTGCCTGCCCCGCCCCCAGACATGACGCAAGGCCCTGGGACAGAGGCTTCGCAGCCCCGGCCCCAGTCCTTGCAGTGGCTGTAACAAAACCCAGACCCCCAGGTCCGGGCCAATGGAGGCGATTTAGACTGGAGCGAGATCGCGTCTGTCAAAAGCCGGACTCTGCAGCACGGCGGCGGCGGAGTCCGGAAGGGAAGCTGGAGCCATCGGCTGCCTCCCCGCCCCCGCCGGGATTTATTAAGTATTTGGACTGGACAATCAAGTGGCCCTGATGATGTTACCAAGCCCGGTCACCTCCACCCCTTTCTCAGTCAAAGACATTTTGAATCTGGAGCAACAGCAGCACTTCCACGGCGCTCATTTGCAGACGGACCTGGAACACCACTTCCACTCGGCGCCTTGTATGTTGGCCGCCGCGGAGGGGACACAGTTTTCCGACGGAGGGGAGGAGGACGAGGAGGAGGAGAGCGAGAAACTGTCTTATTTGAACTCACTAGCCGCAGCCGACGGCCACGGGGATTCGGGTCTCTGTCCCCAGAGCTATGTCCACACGGTCCTGCGAGACACATGCAGCGGGCCTAAGGAACACGAAGAGGAGGTCGTGAGGGACCGGAGCCAAAGTGAGTAGAGGGGGAACGGAAACGCACCCGCACACCTGGAGCAATGGCTCAACGCCCGCAAACACAAACCTTGCCAGAAAGGCTACCCGCCCCTTTAACCTTTGACTAGGGACATGCCTCCGCCCCCAGCCAACGACAGCTCCGACACACAGCTCCCAAGCGCAGGTACCTGCCAGGGAGTTGGGGTGGAGGAAGGCGGACGAGGTGACCCTGACAAGTACTCACCCCCCCAAAAAAAGCAGGGAGGATGATACAGCCCCCCCACACACACACTCCGAGGCAGGAGAAAGTGGTTATCACTGCCCTGTAGTGAAGAACCGGATGGAACTCAGCCACAGAACTCAGCCCAACATCTCTCAGTGTTTTGGCTCTACCCCCTCCAAACAAAGTGCTCCCCTTCCAGAAAAATAGGGAGCAGGAGCCTGGCCAGCTTTCCGATTTCTTTTTTAACATGAGATGAGTTATCTGAAACCAGAACAGACACCTCCTCTTCTCCGAAAAGGCAGTGTGAACAGCTTGTGCTGTCTCTTGCCCTGCGGTGGCTCGGGAACTTCGGTAGAGACCAGCTGAGTGGACCCCTTAGTTCTCTGAGTGGACCCCTTAGTTCTCTGAGTGGGGTTCAGCGATGTCTGCCCCCACCCCACCCTGCATAGGGAAGAGGATGATCCAAGATCCAAAAGGGCGTGGGAACACCATCGGTTCTTGGTGACCTTAGCTTTCACACTTCTAAGCACTGGCCTGTTTAAAATCATTCCTAGACGTTTTTGCTTTGTGCTTCAGGCTGTAGGCCAAATAGAGAAGGCTCTGAACTTAACACAGATCCCAGCGGACTGGAGGTAAACTCGGTAGGGAGATCAGATAACCGATTAAAGTCCCTGAAGTAGTGTTTCTAAGGGGACCAAATCAAGAAATCACCTTCCCCAAGAGGAGGTTTAACGGGGCCGAGGCCAAGGCCTATCCCCTGGCATGCTCCTCAGGCCTAAAATCCACACGAGGCTGTCTAAAACCAAACTCATTCTCTCTCTCATTCTCTCTCTCTCTCTCTCTCTCTCTCTCTCTCTGTCTCTGTCTCTCTCTCTCTGTCTCTCTCTCTCTCTCTCTCTCTCTCTCTCTCTCTCTCTCTCTCTCTCTCTCTCTCTCTCTGTAACGCAGACATCACACACTTATTTACAAGCAGTCTTTAATAAGCAAAAACCAAAACAGTTGGCAGGCTCGGAACCCGATGCATTCAGACATTTCCCAACAGAAAAATTTCAAGCAACCTATGTATATCACCTTCTCTTCCCCTCTCCCTTCCCTGCCCCATGCCAACACCTTCAGTTATCCGTGTAGAGTGAAAGGCAAACGAGTTGCAAATACTGTAGTTGTTATGGAGTCGCAAGCTTTCATCCTGAAAATAGTCATTAGGCCGTCGAGCCACAGGTTTAATACAGGGTAATCTCTTCTCTCTAAGATGCTCATAGTTTAATAAATGCATACTAACTACTCCCCCCCCCCCAGTGCCTCCGCCCCACTGGGGCCGTTCTTTGAGTATAGGGCTGTCTATGGCAGGATCTTAAGGGACCAGGAATCATGAAGTTTGCAAAAAGTTCAGACATTTCCTACCGCACGAAAATCAAGGGCAGGTGTGTATGTGGGGAGCATGGTAAGGCTGAGAACAGCTAATGACCCCCTGGTTGTTTTGCTTCTCCTGCAGAAAGCTGCCAGCTGAAGAAGAATCTAGAAGCGGCAGGAGACGGGAAGGCGACGACGGAGGAGAGCGAGAGACCCAAGCCGCGCAGCCGCCGGAAGCCGCGGGTCCTCTTCTCGCAAGCTCAGGTCTTCGAGTTGGAACGCAGGTTCAAGCAGCAGCGGTACTTGTCGGCGCCCGAGCGGGAGCACCTCGCCAGCAGCTTGAAGCTCACGTCCACGCAGGTGAAAATCTGGTTCCAGAATCGCAGGTACAAGTGCAAGAGACAACGGCAGGACAAGTCTCTGGAGCTGGGCGCGCACGCCCCGCCGCCGCCGCCGCGCCGCGTGGCCGTCCCAGTGCTGGTGCGGGACGGCAAACCGTGCGTCACGCCCAGCGCGCAGGCCTACGGCGCGCCCTACAGTGTGGGTGCGGGCGCCTATTCGTACAACAGCTTCCCCGCCTACGGCTACGGGAACTCGGCCGCAGCGGCCGCCGCCGCCGCCGCTGCTGCCGCCGCCGCCGCGGCCTATAGCGGCAGTTACGGCTGTGCGTACCCGACCGGCGGCGGCGGCGGTGGCGGCGGCGGCGGTGGCGGCGGGGGAGCCTCCGCCACGCCGGCCACCGCCATGCAACCCGCCTGCAGCGCGACCGGCGGCGGTCCCTTTGTGAACGTGAGCAACCTGGGAGGCTTCGGCGGCGGCGGCGGCGGCGGTGCCCAGCCCCTGCACCAGGCTGCGGCAGCCGGGGCCGCGTGTGCGCAGGGCACCTTGCAGGGCATTCGGGCCTGGTAGAGACTTCGCTGGTTACGCGGCGGGCACCTCCCCCATCGCTGCTTGGCGCCGTGGGGAATGAAGCGTGAAAAAGGCCAGATCCAAGAGCCAGGTCCCCCTCGGTTAAAAGCAACAACAACAAAACGACAAGTAAATAAAATGCGCATGTCTTGCTCTCCAGAGCTCCGTCTGTCCGGATCGCAGCTCATTTGAGGCCTGGGGAAAAAGACTCAGCATTGGGGAGAGGAGGATGCTCGAGTCCGACCTCCAAGACTGTCTGAGACAGAAATCTAGGCTAAATGTCAGGCCGGACGATGCCCTTCCCCCCCCCCCCGAGCCCCCCGGTGCTGGCCCCTCCGGGGAGTGCGGGAGTCTGGGACTCCTACCGCCGCTGGTTCTCTTAGAGCGGCAAGGGCTTCTCTCTCTCCGCGAAAAGTTGGCGGGGAACTAGGACCAAAAAAGGATAAAAAGAATGAAAAGGAAAAGAAGGAAAGGAAGAAAGAAATTAAAGCAAAAGAATGGGGGACGTGGTTTGAGAATTCCCGGGTTCTCTCGGTCCTGTCCCGCCTTTGCTGGCCCGAAGCGCCATCACACAGTTGATTTTCGTTTTCCCACCGCTCCCCCTGCGCAGCGGAGAGACGCGGCCCAGATCTCTCTGGATTGTCCGCAACAGACTCAGGACTCTTCCAGGAAAAACAGCCCCGGGAGATCGAAAGTTGAGGGGAAGATTGGGGGGAGGGGGGCTGAGCAAATCCAGGACCTGGTGGACCACCGGAGGTGTTCCCAGGTCGCCTTTCTGTTTCCTATTCTGTATTCAGCACATATTATCTCTCTCTATAACTATATTCACACGCCGTGTACACACCCGCTGCCATACACTACAGGAATCAATAAACAAGGTGCAATATTTCCAAACTGTTGGCAGGCTGCAGACTTTGTTCAGTCCCAATGAGTGGAGGAGCTCCCTTAAAATTGGATCGGGAAGAGGAGGAAAGAGGAGCCTTAATTAAAAAAAAAAAAAAAATCTTCCCTGGAGGGGTGGGCGGCGGAGAATCACAGCCAGGTCCCCTCCTAAGCCAGACCCCAGACTACAGGTCTGATCTCTTCCCAGCTTTGTTCATTAACTTCTCTTTACTGTAGTGGGAAAGACACGCTGGAGATTCAGAAGGTCCCAGACTTTGTAATCCCCTCCCCATCCCGAATTTTACTCGGATTGCTTGGAGTAGCTGTCTGGACCTGTCTAGGTCAAGGGTTAGACTCTGCCCGACCTCCAGGGATGCCAAGGAAGGAGAAAACTTTGCCTTCAACTCAGCCTAGCCGCAGGCTACGCGAAGGCCGCTCCTTCCCCGGCCTCCACCCGGGCTCCCAGCGCGCCCGGGGGGCGCTGCGCTGCGCCCCGTCGCGGTCTAGCTCTCCCCCTCGGCCGCCCTCCCTTCTCCCCCGGCGGCCGCGGCTTAATGCAGCTCCTTGTCACTAGCGGAGAATGCCTGTGCGAGGCCTGGGCTGCCACACGGCCGATTGTGAGCGTGCCAAGGCGGGTGAATGGGGAGGCCTCAGAGCGCTGGGCCATTGTGGGGCCGGGCCTCGCTGAAAGGCGGCTCCGGGCCGGGAAGGTGCGGAAAGAATGGCTTTTTATTGGAGTCCCGAACAAAAGGTGTGGTAGGAAGGCGAGGTCCCCTGCGCGAACAAAAACCCCAGCGCGTCGGATTGACGTCTCTCCCGAGCTCCCCATTGCTTCTCCGAGCGGGGGCTTTGTGCAGTAGCCTGCTCAACAGAGGGACGGAGAAATGCGCGGGGGTTTTGTTCCCCATTTTTTTGTGCGCTGGGGGGAAGGGGCGGCCCGGGGGCCGGGGGCTGGGCGGGCAGCAGGGAGGGGCGCACTGATTAGGCCGGGCTGGCCGGGGCGCACAGGCGTTCGGCGGGAGTCGGAGGCCTGAATGCAGGGTCATTATTGCTACAAGTTTAGCAATTTCGCCCTTGCAAGAGGGGGGTGGGGGCTGGTGGGCTGCCTCGGGGCCGCCCCACTGGGGAGCTGGAGAGACGGGAGGAGTTGGAAGAAAAAGGAGGAGGGAAAGGAGGGAGGGAGAAAAGGAGGGAGGGAGGTTGGGCGGCCCTCGGAAACCCTCTGACCGCCCAGGAAGCGCTTGGCCGTGTCTAAAAGGGCCTAGTGGGGGGCTGGAGAAGGGGTGCTGGGACAGGGAGGTCCCCCCTCCTCTCTTCTCTCTGGCTTTAGAAGCCCCTGGAGCTGGGCCTGAGTTAGGGTATCAGACTGGGGCTTCCTCAACTAACTGATCGGCTTCAATTTTCCCTTCTCTCACACCTCCCACCAACCTATAAGTTCTTTATAGAAGTTGATTAGACTGGTTCTCATACTTACCAGCTGTGGCACTCATTCCTTCATTCACCCACCCACCAACTTATCTTTTGGATGCTGGAAAGTAGTGTGTGTGTGTGTGTGTGTGTGTGTGTGTGTGTGTGTGTGTGTGTGTGTGTGTGTGTGTGTGTGTGTTTGTAAAACCTAAGTATTTTCAGGTGTATGGGGTGTGAGTTTGTGTGACAACAACCAAATAAATGTGGGGGGAAAATAGTAGATGAATTCAAAAGAGGAGATGGAACCCAATGTTGGGAGTTGGGGTACCCTAAGGGGAAAGAGTAGAGGCCACAGCAGTGATGCCTTGGCCTTCTGCCTGTGCTATGGTCTCCTCTGGTCTGGGATGCCCTTCTTCATCTTTCTTTGGAGCTCCTGCGCCTCCTTCAAGGCCAAGTGTCTTTCTGAAACCCCTTAAACGGAGTTAATCACCCCCTTATTTGTGCCACCAGAGTCTTAGGTACTTTCCAATGTCATCACACGGTATGGTGCAAAGATTTATTTGTGTCTCTCCCCTCCACAAAAGGTCTTGGAGAGCCAGTCTGGCATCTTTTGTCTTTGGGAATTAGATCTTCTGGGGTTACCAGCTCTGCAGCGCATGCCTGCCTGCCAGGTTGTTTCACAGCTCCTTCCCTGGAGCTCCCAGCAGATGGCCCTGGTAGTGTCAAGCTGTAGCTTTGAGGGAGATGTAAAAGGGGGATTCTTGGCTCAGCAACCCATCTAACCCCAGAGTCAGGGCCTTAGAGCTCAAAATCTAAGCAAGGAGGCTGAGTGAGAACTTAGTGAAGACTGATACTGAAATACAAAGTTTGGGAATTAGACAGGACTGGGAGATAAGGAAAAAGGGGTCTAGAAGGCATTTCCTCTACATTTGTGAGCGGCTGAGAATGGCAGGTGAGCTTAATTCCAAGGTTGGATTTCTCTGAGAGCAGTCACTCTCTCTCCCCTGAGG
The DNA here is from genome assembly GCF_024711535.1 of Dipodomys merriami. Lineage (NCBI taxonomy): Eukaryota > Metazoa > Chordata > Mammalia > Rodentia > Heteromyidae > Dipodomys > Dipodomys merriami. The sequence continues at coordinate 4,949,098 of NW_027202294.1, read as the reverse complement.
GTTTCCTAAATAAGAAGCTACTTCTCCAGTCCAGTCCTGCATCCTGCTGGGCCATGGCCTCTCTGTGCTCCCAGCCCCAGACCCTCACTGTCCCTGCCCAGCTTCCTCCTGGCCCTTCATTCTGCATCCTCTCCAGTTCTGGAATGTAACTCTCATAGAGGAAATACAGCTGGTCCTATGGAAGGGCTTCCTCCTGGTTTGCGTGTCTTAAGACACTTAAAGCTAGGCTGGACCAGCCTCCCTGCTCCTTACCCTACCCTGGGGCCTGCACACTCAAATATAAATAGCCCTCGTCACTTCGTGAGGGATTTCCGTCCTTTCTGGTCATTACTGGGGTTCTGATGCCAGGGACATCAGGTGAAAATGTCTGATCAACCCAGCTCCCCCTTCCCTGAGCTCTCGCTCTCTCTCTCTCTTCCTCCTGGGCTCAAACTGTGGAAAACCACAAGAAGCAATAATAAAATTCAGACAAGTCTAACAGCCTCTGAAACTAATCCAAGGCCAAGTCCAAGTTGTCCCTGGGACTCTGCTTTCTGAGCCTCAAGGCAGAAAGAAGGGTGGCATCTGTGATTTCAGAGATCACCTCTGGCTAGACCCTCCTTGTGTCTCTGAATCTGTAGATAACCATTGTTGCTTTCCAGTGACTGTGTCCCAGGGACCTCAGGAGGCGGGTGGGCACTTCCGGTGGGAGAGGCCCAATTGGGTCCAGCAGATCGCATTGGGGTGCTTCCTCCCTCCCCACAGAGCCTGATCTTGGGAATTAGAAAGATGGTTTTGGATGCATCTAATCACAGTGTCGCTGCCACCAGCAGTATGGACCTTGAGTAAGTAAGGAACGCCCTGAATCCCAGTTTCAGTGTGCTTACAGCGTATTTCTCTTAGCATTTTTTCTGTTGGTGGTGGTTTGAACTCAAGGCCTTGCGCGTGTGAAGCAAGCACTCTACCGCCTCCCCAGCCCTCTCTTAGATTAACAACAACTGAAACAAAGCATACAAACCTTGTATGTAATTCACTTGGCTTTGAAAAACCACATGAGACGTCTATGCACAAGTAGCTTAGCGCAGGTTTGGTACTGGTGGGGCACCCATCAGACCTTGTGCTAGGTAGGGTGAATGCTGAGAATCAGGTCCCGAGAATTCGGAGCCCCCAAACCGCGGGCGCGCATTCCAGGCCCGTTGCTGGTGAGCCCCGGGACGGAGGCAGCCCAGTTTGCTCCTGAGGAATTCGACCCCAGGTGGAGCCGCTTACGAGTTCCCCTCCAGCCCAAGAGAAAAGGATTGGGAAGGGAAACGGCTTCTGCAGGGCCCGCAGGCCCCGCCGCTGGGTGAACAGGGCCGTTCGCCTCCGCCTGGGTGGAGCAGGGTGGGCGGGCGCTTCCCGGGAGAACGCGCGTGTGGAAGGCGGGGTGGTTCAAGGCCTCCACCTCTACCTCCCCGGGCTCCTTAGCTTCAGCGATCAGGGCCCCTGGGGGACTTCCGGGGGGGGGGCTGCCCTACACCCAACTTCAGGAACTCCAGGAGACGGCCTGGAGACGGACTGGACAGAATTCAGCTTAGTTGAACCGAGGGGGCAGATCCTCGGTGCCACAGGGGTGGCGCAGGTGCGGGCGCTGCAGCCTCCCAGGCGGGGCCCTAGTTCAGGCAGACAGAGCTGGAAGAGCAGGGAACCCCTGGGAAAGCCTGGCCAACACAGAACCCCGTGAGCACCCCAACTGGAAGAGCCTGCAGCCGTGGTCGTCGCAGCCCCAAGCACCGAAGCAAGCGAGAACAGCAGCAGCCGGCCGCAGCGCGGAGGTAGGACGTCCGGGGTGCGGTTTGAGGTGTGCTGGAGCCACTCCCGGTGGAGGCGTGTGGGCCACGGAGCATTGATCCCAAACCACACTTGAGATGTTGGAAAGACGCTTCCTCCTCCTCGCTCCCCAATCTAGACTGCGGGGACGAGCTTAATAACTAACCATTCCTGAAGGTGGCATTTCGAAAACTGAAGATCCACACAGAATAAAAAACAAGCTACATCCCGAAAAGTAACCTATACAGAGGAAGAAACAACGTTACCAGTTGCACAAGCTTGCCGCCTGGCTTGTAACCCTGTAGATACTGTATCCATTTGAGAAGTTTTACCAATAGCCATTCTTACGTGCCCCTGGCTTCTTTCGTTCCTGAGTTTTCTCCATTTTACTGCGTAAGTGGCAGACAGTTCCTTTTCTTTCCTTTCATTGTGTGACCACACCACAATTCATTTATCCATTCTGCTGTTGATACTGCTGTTGATAGGCATTTGGATACATTTCGAGGTTGGACTGTTGTGAAGATGGAGGTTAGGAACTTTCTATCATACCCAACAGAACTTTCTAGCATGGTGAAAATGTTCTTAGTGCTGTTCAGGACAGTAACCACACAGGTGTAGCTTTTGAGCACTAGAAATGTGGTGGGTGTAACTGAAGAAGTGAATTACTTTTTGTTTTCTAGAATTTTAATTTGGGGGACTTAAATTTAAAACGGTCATGCTTATATTCCGGTTTCTCTTTCTTGTGCCTTTTAAAACAGCCACACATGGGACTAGAGGTGTGGTTCAAGTGGTAGAGTATCAGCAAGTTCAAGGCCTTCAGATTAAATCTGAAGTAAATAAGTAAAAACAAACAAAAACTACCAATGAATGAAATAGCCACATTAGGTAGGGTTACTGTACTGAATAGCACAATTCTGATCCATCTTTTGGTGGCTGTAACTCATACTTTTATTTGATATATAGCCAGGTGTGCAAATACCTATGTTGTAGTGTGAATCTCAGCCTTAGTAGAGTCTACCAATTTGCTTTCTTCTCTCTCTCTCTCTCTCTCTCTCTCTCTCTCTCTCTCTCTCTCTCTCTCTCTCTCTCTCTCTCTCTCTCTCTCTCTCTCTCTCTCTCTCTCTCTCTCCTCTCTCTCTCTCTCCTGGGGCTTGAATGCGGGAACTGGATGCTGTCTGTCCCTGAGCTTCTTTTGTTCAAAGCTAGTACTCTACCACTTGAGTCACAGCTCCACTTCTGGCTTTTAGGTAATTTACTGGAGACAAAAGTCTCACAGACTTTTCTGCCCCAGCTGGCTGTGAACTGTGGTCCTCAGATCTTAGCTTCCTGACTAGGGAGGATTGCAGGTGTGAGCCACCAGCACCCAGCTTCTTTCCTTTTTCTCTTTCTTTTTCTTGTTCCTTCTCCTTCTCCCTCCTTTATTTCTTTTCTTTTCTCTTCTTTTGAGACAGAGTTTCACTGTGTAATCCAGGCTGGCCTTGAACTCAAGATCTTTCTGCCTCAACTTCCCAAATGCCAGAATTATAAACATCTGCCACCTTGCCCAGCTACCAAGCAGTTTTCTGGTTGTATCAGTTTATATTCTTACCAGCAGTAACACCCCAGGGCCCCAATACTTAGTATCCTCATATCATTTCTGTTTTATTTGAGTTACTTTGGTGAGCATGGAGTTAAAAGAGGGTTTTTGTTGGCTTTTATGTTAGGTTATAAATTAATCATACTAACAATGTTGTTGTTGTTGTTGATGATGATGATGATGATGATGATAATGTTGATAGCTGGTAGGGGTTCTTGGGAAACTAAGACATTATACTCATCTAAGACACCCTTTGTACCACCCCACCGATGCAGCCAGGCTCACCCTATCAGCAGAGTGGGTCCCTGGCATCATTGGGAGATCAGGGAAGAGGCTAGAACTTGGAGATTATCCATCCTCCACAGTTCTTTTTCACTATGAACCTTCCTAAAGTCAGCACCCCTCTTCCTTTGCCATTTTTGATCAAAATATCTCAGCAGAGGAAATGTAATATTTTCTGGTAAGCCAGAGCAGAGTAGTGGGGTCTTGTCCTGAGTATTCTGATCCACTTTGTGGCTTGGCTCTGCTGTTTATAAACCAGCATTACAATCCTTGGGCATGTTATCTCATTGACATGTTATAGAGTAAAATCAGCCAAACCAGGGAGGGAGTAGAGGGATTTTCTACTATATGTCAGACTCTGTGTTTGTGTGTGTGTGTGTGTGTGTGTGTGTGTGTGTGTGTGTGTGTGTGTGTGTGTGTGTGTGATTACTTTGTAGACACTCTCACCTATTCTCAGAATGATCATGCATATTTCTTGTTTACAGATGAAGAAACAGAGTCCCAGACAAGTTAAGTCACTCCCCTCAAGACCCATAGCTAGTAAACAGTAGCAGTAATCTAGTATTGTTTAGCAAGGTCATTGAGAATCATTCTGACATTTTCTCCCTCTGTTCTCTGAGTCAACAGCCCGGATTGGTACAGGTCTTGAAATTTGATACTTGAAAGCATCCCTTGGGATGAATTGAGAATGATCATTGGCCATTTGTGTGTTGGCAAGTCAGCAAAAGAAATGTTGGTTGTATTATAATACTGTGGAATTCACTTGGTAAGATGTACAAATTCTTGGAAAGTTGTGTGCATAGAGCTTTTTGCCTGGGGGGGGAATAGAGAGGAAAACTTGAGTTTGTTTTAAAGTTCCTCATTGGAGTTTGTTACTTAAAAGTGAATTATTTTGTAAAGTGAAGGATTCCTTTGAAATACGAATAACCCAGCATTTGTTTTGTAAGCTTAGGGTTTCAAGTCATAAATATGAATGATGATCAATTATATTCAAAATGATACTCAAGATGCAATCGTTTTTTGCACACATTTTCTCATACACCGAGAAAATTCTCCCAAGAATGGAAGGATGATGAGGATGAGTTTGGAGAATGAGTTGTTGTTCAGAGAACCCACGGATTGGTTCTCCATCCCAATGATAAAATGCAGAGTTCCTGCCCCCCCACCCCTCCATGGCTAGTGTACATTCACACTTAGCTTGGGTGTGTCTCTAGTTTCTGGTCACTTATCTTCTCACTGAGGGGGTTCAAGAGGAAATGTATTCTTAGATTAGATAACCTTCAAAGTATGTAACCTTCGTTCCCTACCTATAGATTCAGCTATCCACAAAAGTCCACCTCTTCTCGGAGGCTTAAATTCCATCTCAATCCTTCAGAACTTCAGAACCTCAGGGCGGTGCCCAGTGGACTCTGGGATAGCTGATGAGGAATCTTGGAAGAAGTGGTTTCCAGAGAACTCCATGCTGTCCTGCATTTCTGATTCCTTTGGCATTGGGGTTCTCTTCCTGACTTCCTTTGGAATGAAAAACTGTCAGAGCAAGGAAGGATCAAACCAACTCCTTATTATTGTTGTTGTTATGGTTGTTGTTGGTGGTGGTGTGTATGTGTGCTGGTCCTGGGGCTTACACTCTGGGCCTAGGCACTGTCCGTGAGCATTTTTGCTCAAGACTAGCACTCTCCCACATGAGCTATAGCTCGTGGTGGTTTAGAGATATGAGTCTCACAGACTTTATTGCCTGGGCTTTGAACCACAGTCCTCAGACCTCAGCCTCCTGAGTAGCTAAGGTTACAGGCATGAGCCACCTAGCTCCAATCCCACCCTTTTTTAATTTGGCTAGTCATGGGACTTGAACTCAGGGTCTGGACACTGTCCCTGAGCTCTTTTGTTCAAGGCAAGCACTCTACCACTTTGAGCCACAGAGCCACTTCCAGTTTCCTGGTAGTTAATTGGAGATAAGTGTTTCATGTACTTTCCTGCCTGGGCTGGCTTTGAACAGCCATCCTCAGATCTCAGCCTCCTGAGTAGTTAGGATTATAGGTGAAAGCTATCATACCCAGCTCCCAATCCCCCTTCTGAAAGAGAATATCTGTCTCCATGTCCCCTGGCCCCTTTGTGGTCCCTTTCTTCTCAATATAGTTTTCCCAACTATATTTCTCTACCCCTCCTTAAAAAAAAAATTCTGTCACTCTGTCTATCCCTTGCCCAAATTACTCTCTGGAAAGTTCCCTGCCTCACCTTCCCTCCCTCCCCCAGCTCTGCATGCCCTCAGTTTGTGATTAATGATGTACATGGTACTGGTGGGAATGTAAGCAGGACCCCACCCCACCCCCCCACCCCCACAGGGGTAGACATGCAACCTTTTATAATCTGTGGTGCTCTGGAGGACCACGGATCCCACAAAGAAGTTACCATCCAGAATCTTCTTAGGGGCTTTTTTGTGGGACCCAGGATTTCCCTGGGTCCAGAAACATAACGTCATTTTTAAAAATAATAATAATAACAAACCAGTCTCTAAATGCTTGAAATTCTAGGCAATACACCAGATATTCTAGAAGGCCCTTAACTCTACAACCCCCAAATCATAGTAGCTTCACTTTACCAAGGTCACACATCTGGAGGTTGAGCGGATCTGTTTCTCTCCTCCAGACTACTTTTCCTTGATCACTTCAGCCCCTTTCCTCCACAATAGCTCCTCTTCTAGGCTAAGAATGGCCCCTTCCTTTTAGTGCCTATCTCCCGAGTGCTGGGAGGTGGATACCTGCCTGCGCCTTCTAGTGGTCACAAGAGGATGCACAATTCTTCCTGCACAGGTGTCTGAAGACCCATCAGCACCCTCTGGTGTTGGCCAGGGACCCAAGACCTACACATCCTGGTTTCAGAGGATCATGAGTCTCCAGGGCTCACCTGGACTGCACCATAAGAAGAATCCTAAGTTCTCTGGGTACTCCCTCCTGCCGGTCCTTTGAGGAGGACCCACCCATGCCTTACAGTGATCAAAGAAGAATTTTGCCACACCCCCAAATTTTTTTTTCAAGGAGTCAACAAGAACATCTGAACATCTGTCTACATAGCAGACAATTCTAAGTCTCCTGTGTCCTGTTTTCATGGGCGCGCACCAATAGCTGGCATTTTACTAAGTTTTGAAGCTTACTTTTCCATACCTTGATAAAGCCTGGGTCTCTGAGTTCACCGGAAGTCAGAATGGGAATCGCTGTTACCTGACTATCAGGTGTGAGAATCAAGCTAGAGAGCAAACATAGAAAGGGTGAGGGTTCACAAGTCCTTGGGCAGCAGAGCCTCGGGTAGATGAGCACTCTTTCAGAGCTGTCTACATCACCAGAATCTTCCTTCCAATAAGGAAGCCAAGCACTATGGTGGCATCTCATACCCCACACAGGACCACTTACACGTTTGGGTGGATTAGAAAATGCTATCATTTCCACCAAGTGGATAGAATTTTTGCTAGTCACTGGCTAAATAGATATGGATTTCTTTTGGGCTGGTTATTCTTGTTCAGTGAACCACTCACCCCATCAAACATGGTAGTTTTGGTGTCACATGCATCTCTTCCTTTCTACTCCCTGAATAACATGGTGCTAAATGGAATTTTTTGGCTACTTTTATAGGATAATAAGCAACCACTGTCTTAGGGGAAAGTCCTTAAGAACAGCTGAGAACAAACAACTCAATGGACAGACTGCACCCTGGGGAGTTCAGGGGTGTGCATTCATTCTCTTGTTCTTCTATCTTCCCCAGGGTTCATCTCCCTACTTCTACTTCTCTCCCTGATCTTCAGCTTTTCCTCTCCCTTTCTCTCTATCTCCCCCTCTCCCTTCCTCTTTCTCCTTTTCTCTTTCTCACTGACATGCTCTCCACGTATCTACATTCCACTTAAAACCTCTTAAAAGACAGAATGAACACTTGTCATTCTGTCTTGCTCTCTCCCTCTCCCCCCTTCTCCCTTTAATCCCTCACTTCTTTTATCCACTGACATATAAGAGATGGAATAGAGTATTCAATAGCTTTATGTACCCCATTTATGGTTTTAAAAACTTGAGCCAGTCATCATTCTCATAAAGTATTTTATGTTATCATCAATCTGACCAAAGATTATTTGATGGTATATGTTATTTTCCCATTCCCCTTTTTTGTTGTTGTTTTTGTCAGTTGTGGGGCTTGAACTCTGGGCCTGGGCGCTGTGCCTGTGCTCTTCTGCTCAAGGCGAGTGCTCTACCACTTGAGCCATGGCCCACTTCCATTTTTCTGGTGGTTAATTGGAGATAAGAGTCTTATAGACTTTCCTGCCTGGGCTGGTTTTGAACCATGATCCTCAGATCTCAGCCTCCTGAGTAGTTAGGATTACAGAGTAGTTAGGATTACAGACATGAGCCACCAGCACCCAGCATGTTTTCTTTTTATAAAATCTAAATTCCCTATCACTTATTCTGGAGTTTATCTTAACTCAGGAAAGTTAAAATTATTCAGATCCCTCCTAAGACAAACATGTGTTTTAAGATATGGAAGCATGGTCTTTTCAGCAGATGTTATTCCAGTACAGTTAACTCTTCATCTCTGAGCTTTAGATCTGTGAATTCAACTAACTTCAAACAAATACAGCCTTTTCCCATCCTGATCATAAAGGATATGAACCATTTACTTGGCATTTTCATTGTGTTGGGCCCAGTAACTAATTTAGAGATGAAGTACACAGGAGAATGTGAGTGTCTGTGTGTCTTTTACATGCATAGTTTATGTGGTTTTTACAATGCAAAGGAATGAATGAAAGTTGTTAAAGAGGCCATCAACTGAAGTATACCAAAGGAAAGCCTCACACCAATGGCCAGGGAAGTTAGGATGGTAGGACATTTGAGGTACAGTCTCCAATCCAGGCCTTTTGGCTTTGTTTCTGGTCTCTCCCTTCACCCCATCCTCTAGACAGAAATGGGGCTCCAGAGAAGCTACCTGATTTCACAGAGATACACATCCAAGAAGGCAAACCACTGAGTGGAACCTAATTGTACAGGGCAACAAATGTGTAACACAGGACAGATCATGCCTTGTAGCCGCTATAAGAACTGGAATAGCTGAGTAAGACCTTGTCACCACTTAAGTGCAATTTATGACCTCCAGAGAGAAGACAGGTCATTTAACCTTCACTCATTTACTAGGTGGACAAAATCAGATTCAACCCCAAAGTCTATAGATTATATGTCAACCCTACTCTTGCACAACATACGTCACTCTAATGGAAGATCGGGTCTGGGGTTTCCACCCAGGAGAGGGTCTGCTAGCCTTTCAGGCTTACTGCAAACAGCTGGCCCTCTACTGCAGCCTTCTGTACCCCTTTTTGCAGCCTGTCCCTCCCCCCCCAACACCCTCTTAAGTACCTTCTCCTGCAATAAGCCATGTGATTTCTCTTCCCAGTTGGAGATCTGCCATTAGCAGGCAGCTTTACAGACTGGCTTTGAGTTTATTAAGGCTTGAATTCCCAGAGTACTTTTTTCTTTTCTGATAAATGGTACTTGTCACTTTTTGTTCAGTTGGAAACATGTTGCTGAAGCATTTTCTATGGATAAGCACTATAGCCAAGCTCTATTTAGCTAAATACCTATCCATGTAAAAAAAAAAAAAAAAAAGAAAAACACATATGCTGGATTGTTCAAGTTAATTCATTGAAGGAGCAATCCAAGTTACCCCAGCTGACATTGAGTAAAAAAGACACTGGACACTGGTATTACCCAATGTCAGGGGGCAGAAGTTTGGGGAATCGTGCTGGACTCTTTGGTCTTTCTCACCCCGTATCTAGTCCACCACCTAGTCCTGTGGAGTATGCCTGAGGTGCTCTCTGGACACTTCTTCCTCCTTCCTTCCCTCCAGCAGCATCAGGACCATGCTGGTCCTCCCATCTGGACACGCCTCTTGTGTGAGTGGCAGCTGTCACCAAGTGTCACAAAATTGGTGATTTAAGCCACAGATGTATAATTTTTCACAAACTGGTCAAGAAGTCTGTGGTCAGGGAGCGACCCCCTGTGGGTCTCCTCAGAGGCCTCTCCCCTTGGCTGGAGATGACGGTCTTCTCCCTGGGTGGGTCCTCATGAAGATCTTCCCGTGTGTTGTCTGTGTCCCAATCTCTTCTTGTGAGGATATCCGTTATGTGGAATTGGCACCACCAGAATGGCCTCCCTGGAATCTCCAAATGCAGCTATGTTTTGAGCTTCTAGACATAGCAGTTCAACATAGGAGTTGGGGATTGGGGATGGAGAACACGATTCAGCACAAAATATGACTTCTCCCATTCTTAGGTTCTTCTAAGCCATTTTTTTTCAGTACTGGAGTTTGACCTTAGGGCTTCACACTTGATAGGCAGGCACTCCACTATTGAGCCATACCTCCAGTCCTCTTTATTTTGGGATAGGTCTAACTTTATGCCTAGGAATGTGCCTGGACTGCAATCCTCCTATTTTATGACTCCCACTATAGCTGGGATGACAGTTACATGCTAGCAACCTGGATTCTTCTATTGACATGGAGTGTCTGGAATTGGTTTGTTTGTTTGTTTGTTTTTGCCAGAAGTGGCCTATAACTGTGATCTTCCTAATCTGAGCCTTCCACAAAGCTGAAGTGACCTGTGTGTGTGCCACCATATACAGTTATTGGTTGAGAAGATGTCTTGTGAACTTCTTAGAGGGCCTAGGCTAGCCTTAAACAGATTTTCCTGGATCTCAGCCTCTTGAGTAGATAGGATTACAGCCATGAGCCACTGTGCCCAGTTTCTGTGAGTCATTCTTAATGAAACCACCAAAGAGCTTTCCTAAAGATGTTAGTCAGGACAAGTCGCCAGGTTAAAAGCCCTTAATAGCTTCCCAGGTATTAAGAATGAAATCCAGACCAGCTGCTGGTGGCTCACACCTATAATCACAGTTACTCAGGAAGCTGAGATCTGAAGATCACATTTCAAAGCCAGTCTAGGCAGGAAAGTCCATGAGACTCTTATCTCCAATAAACTACTTAGAAAAAAAACTAGAAGTGGCACAGAGGCTCAAGTGTCAGAGAACTAGCCTTGAGCAAAAGAAGCTCAGGGACAGTGTCCAGGCCCTGACTTCAAGCCCCATGACCAGCATGCACGTGTGCGCACACACATGTGCACACACATACACAATGCCTTACACTTAGTAGGCTTTCAATAATCTCAGATGGAAATAGTGCATGCAGACCCTTATATCACACGCTCAGTGTCCCTTGCAGAGACTCCCCCCCCAGGGCCCTCCAGCCCTGACCCCCTGGGAATGCTGGCTCTCTGAATTCCCCTGTCATTCATCCTCCAGCCCTGCTCACCCTTTGCTTGATTTCTGCCCTGACAGAAACAAAGCAAGGCCAAGATACATTGGCCAAATGGTAAGTGGTGAGTGATGAGCCTCCTGGCTCTAAAAGGCTAGAAGGAGAAGCCTTTCAGAGCTAAGTGCAGAAACCCTAGCCCTCAGCAAGTGGTAATTCTAGATGGAGGTGGGTTGGATGGTGCAGCATGAACAGCCCAAGAGGTCCTTAGTTGACCACAGGAAGATAGTACATCTCTCTGCAGTTGGTTCGAGGTGTGGATTTAATGCCCACATGGAGCCAAATGAGATGCAGTGGGATGAAGAAAGATATAACAGATTCCAGCTACTACTAGGACAGGCCTGGTGGCTGTACTGGTTTACTTTTCACTCCTTGCAAAAATAAGAGTACATTAAGAGAAAAAAATCCTTGTTTCTTCTCTCTTTGCTTTACTTTCTACCAAACATCTTTATGGCTCTGTGGCTTTGGGTAAGTAACTTAATCTCTCAAACCTCAGTTTCCTTATGGACCATAAGATGAATCATAGTCCCTAGGTGACCTCAAAGGGCTTTGGGGAGAAGTTGGATTTAAAGGATGACTGGATTATTTAGGAGGCATTCTATGTTAATGGACTTGAAATCTAGATGTTTGGCTCCTACTGAAAACAAGTTCCTTATTGCAGAAGTATCAGGGCTCTGGAAAGACGCAGTCTGCTCTCAGACGTGTGTAATTTATACTGTGATTAATATGTGCTCACTTAAACTGTGCTTCCGGGAGGTTGGTACCTTGATGAAAGATTTTTTTTTTTTTTTTTTTTTTTTTTTTTTTTTTTTTTTTGTCGGTCGTGGGCTTGAACTCTGGGCCTGGGCACTGTCCCTCAGCTCAAGGCGAGTGCTCTACCACTTGAGCTACAGCGCCACTTCCGGTTTTCTGGTGGTTTATTGGAGATAGGAGTCTCAGGGTCTCTCCTGCTTGGGCTGGCTTTGAACCACGATCCTCAGATCTTAGCCTCCTGAGTAGCTAGATTACAGGCGTGAGCCACCAGCGCCCCGCTCAGATTTTTTTATATATAGCACAGAGGTGATCAGCTAGCACTTGATCATACATTTGCCTAATGTTATCCCACTGGCATGGACATATTAATGCAGTAGGTAGGTTTTCATTGAGGAAAAGAGATGGCTTGTTAATAAGCCAGATAGAAGTGAGTGTTCTCACATTGCAAGTAAGGAGAGGCAGATTTTTCTTTCCAACGGCCTCACTGTTTCTTTCCCAATATATTTTATATGTTAAGAAGAGCTGTGATTTGAGAACAGGGTCCAGGGCCTTGGAAAAGTTAGTTAATCTCTCTGAGGATGTTCCTTCAACAATAATAAATGACACCTGACTGGTGATAAATAAATGATATGATAAATAAATAAAATGATAAATAAATAAATGATACCTGTGCAGGGGAACGTGGCTACAATATGCAAGCAGTGGCGAAATGCAGCCGCATCCAGGTTAGCACAAGAAATAGCCTGTTGCAAGGAATAGCCACTAGGGGGCAAACTTTCACCACTGGAAAGCTGGGTGGCATTTGTATCATTTCCTGTCATGGCATTTTTCCCATCCAAAGATGGTATGGCAGGAGACAACCTTAAGCTGAGGCAGAGCTTTCAGAAAGAGGAAAGCAAGGTCATAGACTCAGTTTTCCCCTCTTACAGGATCTCCTCTCCCTTGTCTTAACTGGCATTAAGTTTGCTTTCTGTGCCATAGAACCTTGCCACACTTACTCAGCCAAACTTTTCTTTTTCCTTTGTAGACTTCATACCTAAATGTTGCTATTTTCAAAATATTGACCAAGGCTGATATAGGCAACTCTCCTTTGTGCTTTTCCCCCCCTTGCTTAGGTATCAAGAATGGAAAACACATCCTCTGATTCTCTCTCTCATACCCACATTTTAGTGGGTAAGACGACAGAAGTTGGTGGTTTAAGACCATTCCTCAAAAATAAAAACCTTTTCCCCTGAGGGGCTGGAGTATGCATGTGAAACTTTGCCAACTGAGCATTGAGGATGAGGCTTGTAGCATGGTACTTTTCAGATTTTGTGTTTCAGGCTTGGAAAGCTCACCACTCCTCTTCTTCATGTTGCTGACATTTTTAGCTTGTACTGCAAGAATTCTATATAGCCATCCCCTCTCGCTCAAAACAACCTCAGCATTAAAAACACAAACATCCACCCCAAATCGTATCTCTGTGTAATAATAAGGGTGGCAATACTTAATAACTAGCAATTTGCAAGGCACGCTCACATCCATGATCCCATTTAATCCATGGCATGGTTTTATGAAGCAAGTAGTATTTTTATCCACAGTACAGTCAAGGGACTGAAGCATAAGAAAAGCATTCCACTGATGACTTTCTTACTGCATTATCCTTTGAATGTTGTCTCCGCTTTGTCACGGTGTCTCTAGCATTTATTTTAGTCCTAGAATAAGGTATTATGAATAACTATTCATTTGCAGATAGGCATTCTTGCTGAAACTTCCCAAATGTAAAGGATGATTTAGACTCAAAAAAAAAAAAAAACTCTCGTGCATTTCTGTTTGAATGAAACTCTGCTTTTGTTTAGTCTGCTTGGCAGGCAGAAACCACCTGTGATTTGTATTGCAAGTGGTTTTCTCTTAGTCATCTAGCTTGTGAAGAGCTGGTCATAGCTGTGTTGGCTCAGGCAAGGAGGTGTTCCTCTGTGTTTGTCAGTCAACCTGCCTGCCACTAACTGTGTAGCTTTCACTAATTGGGCAAATACTGATGATTTTGCTTGTTTGCACTGCAATGGATATTTATTTTTTCAACTGATCATTTGTAGCCACAAGAAAATGAAAATACATTTGGATTTCACACAAGCATCTTAGACACCACTTTTAAACCAAGATTCTTTTTAGGGCTGGCTAAATAATTTATAGAGCCCAGCTGGGTGCAGGTGGCTCATGCCTATAATCCTAGCTACTCAGGAGGATGGGATCTGAAGATGGCGGTTCAAAGCCAACCTGGGCAGGAAAGTCTGTGAGACTCTTATGTCCAATAAACTATTCAGAAAAAGCCAGAAGTGGTGCTTCGGCTCAAGTGGTAGAGTGCTAGCCTTCAGTACAGAGACGCTCAGGGACAGCATCCAAGTCCTGAGTTCAAGCCCCAGGACTGGCAATAAACAAAAAAATCATTTATGCAATCCAGAGCAAAATGAACACAAAGGGTCCCTATACACAAAGGTATATATATATATATATATATATATATATATATATATATACATATATATATAATCTTTATATTATACACACATATATGACATTATCATTATTCCTTACCAATACAGATAGTGTATACTTGGAAGAATGTTTATGCATGATATATAAAGAATAAAAATTTTTTTGGTCAGTCATGGGACTTGAACTCAGAGCCTGGCACTGTCTCTCAAGGCTAATGCTCTACCACTTTGAGCCACAGCACCACTTCCAGTTTTCTGGTGGTTAATTGGAGATGAGTCTCATGGGCTTTCTTACCCAGGTTGGCTTTGAACTGGGTTCCTCAGATCTCAGCCTCCTAAGTCACTGGGATTACAGGCATGAGCCACCAGTACCCAGCTTGGGAAAGAATTTTCTTTTCTTTTCTTTTCTTTTTTTTTTTTTTTTTTGGTCCAGTCGTGGGGCCTGAACTCTGGGCCTGGGCGCTGTCCCTCAGCTTTTCAGCTCAAGGCTAGCACTCTACCACTTGAGCCACAGCGCCACTTCCAGCTTTTTTCTTTTTGCTTATGTGGTGCTGAGGAATCGAACCCAGGGCCTCATGCATGCAAGGCAAGCACTCTACCACTGAGCCACCTTCCCAACCCGTGGGAAAGAATTTTCTAAGACTATTTCCACTCTGGCCACTGGTCATAAATATTGTCCAGAGCCATTCAGTTCAACCCCTGCCAGGCTATGTGATTACTTTCACACATACTTAAAGGGAAAACAATCATGATAGTAAAGAACATACATTTTAAAATTGGCAGGCCTGGATTTCAGTCCCAACTCTACACACACTTAGCTGTGTGACCCTGGGTAAGTTACTTGCCTTCCTGACTCTTATCATCTTTGTTCATAAAACAGAAATAGTGACCTTCTGTCATTCAGTCAACTGGGAATTAAATGATTACAAAGTATTTATAATTGCTTCTGATATATAGCAATTTAATATTGTTGTTTCTATGATTATTATTATCTAATTCACTGTTGTGATGACTCATTCCCTTTTGCCTGGACCTTTCCAAGTTTATCACCAAAAACCTCTCATTCTGGACAGTCTGAGTCTTGTGACAAGCAGGTGATGTGGTTTCATGTTGTCATGTACAGTGACATGAGGTCTCTGGGTTTTTCTTCTATTAGACCTTTCTTATCATTCCCTAAACTGATAAACTCAAGTGTGTGTGTGTGTGTGTGTGTGTGTGTGTGTGTGTGTGTGTGTGTGTGTGTGTGTGTGTGTGTGTGTGTGTGTGTGTGTGTGTGTGTACCAGTCCTGGGTCTTGAACTGAGGGCATGGGCACTGTCCCTGAGCTTTTGTGCTCAAGGCTAATGCTCTACCACTTGAGCCACAGCTCCACTTCTGACTTGTTGCTGGTTAATTGGAGATAAGAGTCTCATGGACTTTCTTGCCTGGGCTGGCTTTGAACTGCAATCCTCGGATCTCAGCCTCTGAGTAGTTAGGATCACAGGTGTGAGCCACTGGCACCTGGCAAGAAACTCAACTTTTACAGAAACCCCACAAAATGTATGTTGTTTTTTTTTCATCAGAAAAAATTCCATTCTAGTCCAGCGCCCCTCGTTGGGGCTGGCCGAGATCCTAATCTAGGATTTCCTTGGGTTCTTACCTAAGCCAAGATCAAAGAGCCCCATCCTCACGAGGGGGCTGTGTGTGTGTTGGGGGGAGAAGTACAGGCAGAGGTCATAGAGAGCTCCACAAAACGGGAAGGCAGAGGAATTCCAGGATATTGCAGAGTGGATATACTGGGCTTGTAGCATTCAACAAGACCCCCAGAGCACTGGTCTTCCTCATTCCCGCCCCCTTCCCTAAGCTCTGTGACACACTGACAGAGGATATGTCACCCAGCAGGTAGGGCCTCATGTGACTCTCCGCTCCTACCTCTGCCATGGCTTAGGGGTCAGAACAGCTGGGACTCCACAAGGACCGGCTGCAGGGGTGAGGGGAGAAGGGTCTGTATCAGAGAAATCAAGCCTTGGGCTTAGACTTCAATTTAATCATGCAACTGAAAGAGGCCTGGATTGGATGTCAGAAAGCCAAGTTTTTATCCCATCTCTGCCTCGGGTCAAACCTGTCATCGCAAGCTAGCTGTTTCGCTTGGGCCTTTCTGTACAACTCTGAGGGCAGCGTGTCATGGAGAGACAGGTGAGCATAGCTAGCCGTAAGGATGAATACCTATTTATTTGTTTATTCATGTGTTGCAGTACTGGGGTTTGAACTTGGGATCTTGCGTTTGCTAAGGAGGTGCTCTATCTCTTGAGCCATGTCCTTAGTTTTGTTAGCTTTCGTTATTTTCCAAACAGGGTCTCATGTTTGTGCTCGGGCTATCTGGGACCTCGATCCACCTATGTATGTTTCCTGTGTAACTGGTCCGACAGATGAGAACCATTGCATACTGCTTTTTAGTGGTTAAGATGTGGATCTTGTGAACTTTTTTTTTTTTTGGCCTGCAAAGAACTCAAACTGTAGTCCTCCTGGTCTGTGCCCTGGGAGTATCTAAGATTAGGGGGTTGAGTCACTCCTTTGGCTTCAATGAACATTCTTTGTGGTTCCGGTCCTAGTCACTGACCGGCCTTGAGAAAAGCTCATGTAGTAAAAGTTCATTTGGGGAAACATTGGATCCTGTTGCTTGTGCTATCTGGATGCCAGGGGCTTGTTCCCTAGAGGGCAGCAGGTGGTAGGCAGACACCAACACACAGCCAAAGAAAGTAAGAAGATATAAGAAGATAATGTGAGGAGCAGGCCCAGTTTTAGCTTCACTGACAGCCCCCCCCTCCACCCCCTGGCCTTGGAAAGCAAACTGTAGGTTGTATTAAGTCTAGCCAGGCAAGGGGACCCACCCTTTCCTGGCTAATGAATACTTGAGTGACCCAAGTTCTTTCTTTCTGCCCATCATGTGCACTCTCTCATTCAAAGATGAATCTTGAGCTAAGTGATAGGAGATTTGAAAACAGGCCTGGGAGCTGGGAACGTGGCTTAGTGGTAGAGTGCTTGCCTAGCATGCATGAAGCCATAGGTTCAATTCCTCAGTACCATATAAACAGAAAAAGCCAGGAGTGGAGCTATGGCTATAGTGGTAGAGTGCTAACCTTGAGCAAAAGTAGCTCAGGGACAGTGCCCAGGCCCTGAGTTCAAGCCGAGGACTGGGGAAAAAATAATATAGTTTATTCCTTTGATCAACATAGGCATGGTGGTACATGCCTATAATCTCAGTCATCACGAAGTTGAGGCTGATACAAAGTTCCAGGTAAGCCTGGGCTCTGAAACCTGTAAGAAAAATAAATAAATGAATAAATAACCAATAATAGAGCAGATCCATTCCAAAGGATATTCCCTAAAACAAGAATATACACTACAGCCAAAGATCAAATTTGGCTGTTGTTTTTTTTTTATCAACAAAGTCTTATAGGAAAATAGCCATAGTTATCTGTTTATATATTGTTTATTGGTGTGCTTATGCCCAAATGACAAAACTCAGTAGTTATGATAGATACTCACTGCCCAACAAAACCTGAGGTATTTATTCTCTTAGTTTTAAGAGAAAGTTTGCTTGTCTTGGTCCTAAAAGGATTACCCGTTTGTTCCTGCTACTTAGATCCCATTTGGTGGGATGGATCCTGGTCCTTGTTCATTGCAAAGCCAGGTCTCTTGGATTCTGTGAAGTACTCCGTGTTTTTCTAAGACATTGCTCAGTTAGACAGAGAGTTGATTTCTATTGCTCAACCAATGAAGACTAACTTGATAGCATTCAAATGTATTTCTCCATAGAAATTGTTCCTTGCAGCCAGTTGTAAATAGCAGGAGCTACTAGGGAGCCTGAGGCAGAAGAATCTCAAGTTCAAGTCTAGCCTGAATAACCTAGTGAGATGTCCCTGCCTTTCTCACCCATGTCTAGGAAAAAAATGAGAGAGACAGAGAGGAGAGAGAGAGAGAGAGAGAGAGAGAGAGAGAGAGAGAGAGAGAGAGAGAGAGAGAGAGAGAGAGAGAGAGAGAGGGAGGGGAGAGAGGGAGAGGGAGGAGAGGGAGAGGGAGACGGAGAGGGAGAGGGAGAGAGAGAGAGAGGGAGAGGGAGAGGGAGAGGGAGAGGGAGAGGGAGAGGGAGAGGGAGAGGGAGAGGGAGAGGGAGAGGGGAGGGAGGGGAGGGAGGGAGAGGGAGAGAGAGAGAGAGGGAGAGGGAGAGAGAGAGGAAGAGAGAGAGAGAGAGGGAGGGAGGGAGGGAGGGAGGGAGGAGATGGAGGGAGGGAGAGGGAGATGGAGAGAGTGAGAAAAGGAAGGGAGGGAGGAAGGGAGGGAATGAAAAATGAAAGAAAGAAACAAGGAAACAAAGACACGAGGCAAGATAGCAAAGAGGAAGGAAGGAAGGAAGGGAAAGAAGGAAGGAAGGAAGGCAGAAGAGAGGGAGGGAGGGAAGGAAGGAAGGAGGTAAGGGAATTTGATTTGTTTATGTCTGCAGGGCAGCACAGGTATAAAAAGAATACATCCTTTGCTGTGCTCCAGCTTTGACCCTATAGAGGATTATTGTTATTATTTGAATTGTTTTGCTAGACATGGTGGTTTACACCTGTAATACCAGCACTTGGGAGGCTGAGTCAGGAGGATCATGAGTTCAAAGGGAGTTTGAGCTACATTGCCAGATCCTCTCCAGTGTCAGTGAAGTAAACTCGAAGTTTCCAATGACATGTGATATGCCCAACCACCCTGGCTTCCCTGAGACTTAGGATCAAAGATTTCCTGGAACTGAGGAGTTTGTGGAAGACAGGATTTTCAATTTTCTTTTTTTTTTTAATTTTTTTTGGGGGGTCCGGTCATGGGGCCTGAACTCTGGGCCTGGACGCTGTCCCTCAGCTCTTCAGCTCAAGGCTAGCGCTCTACCACTTGAGCCACAGCGCCACTTTAGCTTTTTTCTTTTTGCTTATGTGGTGCTGAGGAATCGAACCCAGGGCCTCATGCATGCAAGGCAAGCGCTCTACCACTGAGCCACCTTCCCAGCCCAGGATTTTCAATTTTCAAACTGAGATGGTCCTGGGAAAACTGAGACAACATCATCACCCTAGGGTTTTGTCTGAAAATCAAACAAGGAGTTGGATTTCCATTGATTTGATTTGAACCACAGTGTTTTAAATAATTAATTTATTTAGGTGCTGCGAATTAAACTCAAGCCCTTGGGCATGTATGCATGAGCTCTGTCACTGAGCTGCACTGTAGTCAGTTTTAAATACTACAAGTGTCCAAATTACATGAGAGGAGAACATGGGATTTTCAGGTTTTAGCATATTCTGGGACTCCTGTGTAGAATAGAAAGCATATAACGGTCAAGTCCTGGGATCTCAGGATCAATGTTGGGTTAGGAAGGTAGAGCTGTAAAGTCTGCATCCTGGCACTGGGATGACAATATGTGTAGGACTATGACTTCTGAGAAACAGAAGGTGCCACGGTGCAAATGCAACACACTCCTTATTGTTGGTGGAAGGAAGAGAGAAGGTGATCTCAGATGACTTCTGAAACCTGGCCAAGAGGCAAAGCCTGGTGAGTGCCAGTGATTTCAGAAATGGACCCAGTGCTGATGCTTGTGTGAAGGAAGGAGACTGAGCCTCTGGATTTGCAGAGTCCTGGAAAATACCTTTGGTGATGAAAAACATCTATTTGGATTAGGCAGCCTCTGATCAGTAGCTGGATTACCCAGCTTCCTTGGTGCAGAACTGACTGGACTTGTTAGACTGCTAGCAGGAAGGAGGCAGGTGTGTTAAGTCTTGTGCAAATATGGAACGTGGTACACCAGGGGTGGCAAGTCTGTTCCTTTGTGTGAAGATGCAGAGGAAGAATGACAAGGGAATGGAGGTGGGGGCCAGGCAGGTAAGGATGGAAGAAAGCCCCAAATTAATTCTGGATGATCCCATAATTATGGGAGCTGAGGGAGAGGCTGGTGATGGATAAGAGGAATAGGAAAAAGAGGAGGAGGAGAAGGAGGAGGAGGAGAAGAAGGAGGAGGAGGAGAAGAAGGAAGAGGAGGAGGAGGAGGAGGAGATATAATTTGGAAATAATTCTTTTCATTTACTTTTCCCAAGTTGATTTATCTAGAAGTTATCCACAGCAGGATTTAATTAACCTAGAACTTCCTGACTCTCGTAAAATCCAGCAAGTCTATGTTGGATAGTTAAAAACAAAAAACAAAAAATGACATTGCTAACTTCAGATGTAATATAGTGGGTTTTTCTTTATCAGTTACCAGAAATGCTGAGTACTGCAGTTATGTGAGTGAACCTGAGGCTCATTACTAACAGAAAATCACCAGTGTTTCCAAATCACATCACTTGGTTGTAGATATCATGAAATATTTGTTTGTCACTACTCTGAAATTATGATATAAATTAGACTCACTAATAGACTGTGTTGCTAAGCAAAGAAGTACAGATATTATTGCTATATTATATGCTTTTATTTTGATCATTCTCTTTTTTTATAATTTAATTCTTTTCTGGTTCTACATATTTTACTGTTTATGTATTCTGACAAGGGATTTTGGGGCTTTACCATATTGCTAAGGGGTCGGTCCTGGAGCTGTGTCCTAGAATGGCCCAATGGAATAGCCCAAAACCTTCTCTGCCCCCATGTCTTCCACCCCTTTCTACAGCCATTAACAGAAATCTCTACAAGCGTAGATAAATGTTCTAGATCCAATGTGACAAAGGAGTCTTTTAGCATGACTGCAACTAGGTTAAAAAAATACCTTAGGATAAGTTTTTAGTTTTTGTATGTGGATAAGAACTGGAAAAAAAAATCTGGGTTGTATTTCCAGTGGTTTGGTGCCTGCCTAGCAAGCACAAGGGTCTGAGTTCAAATCTCAGTACTGTATATATGACATAAAATCATTTATATACATGTGACTTGAGAAAAGAACTGGGACATAACAAAAATGAAAAAATTGGATGTACTTTTAACAATGTTATTTCATTAACTTTTTTAATATTCTTCTTATTTTTTAAACACGTGGAGATTGAACCCAGGGTCAATATCAATTTTACAAAATCATTTACAAGCCAAACATGGTTATTAATATGTATATTCCACCACTTTTGGAGCAGGAGGATTGAAAGTTCAAGGCCAAACCGGGTGTTGGTGGCTCTTGCCCATAATCCTAGCTACTCAGGAGGCTGAGATCTGAGAACTGTGGTTCAAAGCCAGCCCCAGCAGGAAAGTCTGTGAGACTCTTATCTCCTATTAGCCACCAGAAAACTGGAAGTGGCGCTGTGGCTCAAGTGCTCAAGCGCTTGCCTTGAGCAAAAGGGCTCAAGAACAGTTCCCAGGCCCTGAGATCAAGCTCCATAGCCAAAAAATAAAAAATAAAAATAAAATAAAGATCCAAGGCCTGTTTCTGGGATAACTACTAAGTTCCAAGCCATACTGGGCTACATTATGAAACTCAAAATCAAGAACTGGGTTAGTACCTCAAAAGTAGGGCAATTGCATTCACAAGGTCCTGAGCTCAATACCCAGTATCACAATGAAAAAAAATACAATCTTTTTTTTTTGTACTTAGGAAATATTCCTTTAGAGTTTGAAATATTTCAAAATATAGAGGAGTAAAAAGGAAGGGTAGTTAACACTCTTTAACCAACTTAAATAAATCACGCCAAATTCCATGCACTTTTTAAAACTGATGAACAGCTATTTATTCCTATGCTAAGTGAGGAAACAAGAACAGCACATAAAACATGTTTGTTTAAAAAAACAAAACAAAACATATATTGCCAGGTACTAGTAGTTCATGCCTGTAATCCCAGCTACTCAGGAGGCTGAAATCTGAAGATCGAAGTCCAAAGCCAGCTTGGGCAGGGAAGTCCATGACATTTTTATTTCCAATTAACCACCAAAAAACCCCAAAACTAGTCTTGAGCAAATAAGCTTTGGGACAAAGCCCAGGCCTTGAATTCAAGCCCCACGTCTAGCAAGGGAAAAAAAATAAATAAAAGATATGAGCACGCACACATACACACACACACACACACACACACACACACACACACACACGAAAATACCTAGAGGACTATGGATGCAACAGGAGCAGATATTAGTTTGTGTAATATTACCATTAGACAATCCCAAATTTGTTCAAGAAAAGGCAATCCTCCATGGGAAAGTACAGGGCTGCTGTGAGGATCAGCACTTCAGGCATCCACCCTGTGGCAGCCTACAGCGGTGGCTCTAAGTCAGATGGTTGGTGCCTGGTGAGTCTCTAGGACCCGGCTTTGTAGGCCTGGAAATGCTATTTAGTTTCCATACCCAGAAGAGCTTTGTCTCTGGAGGAAATGGTTAAAGCCACAAGGGGAACATGCTTGAAATGTTTTATATTAGGATGATAATGTCTACCTGCCTTGCTGCGTACTTAAAACCCAGATGATAAGCAAGAAATACACATCGTTCAGAAAGGGAAGTAATGGAGTGAGATGTGAGCTAAACCATAGGTAATTTTCTTTTAGTATGAGGCTATTCCAAGTATGATATGAGATATACTTCTGTTTTTAAAAGGTATTTGTGATTTAGCTGATACTTGAAATTTAACTAGACAATCATTTTGTGTTTGTGTATTTGCGCCAGACCTATGGCTTGAACTAGGGCCTGGGTACTGTTTCTGACCTTCTTTTGTTCAAGGTGAGCGCTCTACCCCTTGAGCCACAGCTCCACTTCCAGTTTAGGGGAGGTAAGAGGTCATTCCTGCCCAGGCTGGCTTCAAACTACAATCCTTAGATCTCAGCCTTCCAAATAGCTAGGAGTACAGATGTGAGCCCCAGAACTCGGCTGATAATCTGTTTTTTGTTGTTGTTGTTTTGTTTTGTTTTGTCGGTCATGGGGCTTGAACTCTAGGCCTGGATTTGGTACCTCAGCTCTTCAGCACAAGGCTAGCACTCTACCACTTGAGCTATAGCGCCACTTCCAGGTTTCGGGTGGTTTATTGGAGATAAGAATCTCACAGACTTTCCTGCCCGGGCTGGCTTTGAACCTCAATCCTCAGACCACAGCCTCTTGAATAGCTAAGATTACAGGTGTGAGCCACTGGTGCCTGGCTAATCTGTATTTTATTGGGACCCTGTCTGACAGAGAACTAAGTTGGGGAGCAGAGCTGGAGGGAACCCATGGAGAGCAGGGTGACTTAGATAGTCAGGCAGTCTAGCCTAGGTGCCACGAGGAGGGTTAGGAGAGATGATGGGGCTCACATCTTGGGCTATACAAACGCAAAAGCCAGGTTAGCCACCAAAGTGTCATCCTGCGTGTTGCTGTTTCTTCCCCTCAGTGAAGTCATTGGCGTCGCCTTCCTGCCACCCTGTGGCTTCTGGGAAGGGCTTCTTGGAAGATGAACAATTGTCTGGGCGGCTTTGCCTGGGTGGTGCCTGGGGAGACCTCGGACCACTGGTTGACCTGCCTGAACATAGCGTGCTGTATATATTGTTTGGTCTGAGCTCTTAAGTGTTCTTTCCCTGTTTGTTTGTTTAATTCCTGCGCTTTTGTATGTGATCCCCCATAAATCTCCCTTTTCTTAAGGACTGTGTTTGACAACTTCATTTCCCCCCCAACTGGAGACATTTCCCCTGCTAAGGGTCAAAGAGACTAATTACCCTACACCAAGTCTTGGAGACACCCTCCGGCTGCCACATAATGGGGAAGCATGTGATCCTCACAGTATTAATAGAATGTGATTGCTTCGGAGCTCAGATGCCCTGATGTCCTAAAGCCCAACTGTATTCCTGTCAGTAAATCAACTCCTGACCCCTTCAATGATGGCCACATGGAAGCTTAAACCCTGAAACATAGTCCCATTGGACACCAATTTACATGTGAGGAAACGGAAGTTCTGGGATGATGATGATGATGATGATGATGATGATGCTGGGACAGAGCTCTCAACTATCTGTCCAGCATTCCTCCCAACCAGTTTGGGCTTGGTGAGGTGGAGGGCTAAGGATGGAGGGGAGAAGGGGAATAGAACAGCAAGATATCACCTGACTCTGGCAAGGTGCTTTAACCCAAGAGCACTTTCCCTACATTATCTCACTTCAAGTAGGTATAATTTCTCTTTGGCAAGTGGGGGATCTGGAGCTCAGAGAGGTTAAGTGACTTGTCCATGGCCACATTTTTATATAGAGGCAGAGGAGGAACCCAACCCAGATCTTTGAATTCCTTAGTCTATTGCTATTTATACCCTAATATGGACAAGATGGACAAGGAGTACCAGACAGCAATGGCAGGCAGGTGGCTGGGAAGAAGACCAGCCTGGAGCCATGTTGAACACTCCATCATTACGTCCCATCCTCACACCAAGCTCATGAGTGATGTATCAACACCTCCACTTTACAGATGAGTGACTGAGACTCAGCTGGCGAGTAGCAGCATTGGAACTTGAGCCTAGGTCTGACTCACTTGACAACATCACCCCTCAGCTGTAGGACACTGGCTTTTCTTGGATCAATGAAAGCCTAGGATGACACTGGGCATGAGAGGACATCATAGGGTGGGGGAAAAAGCAGGCAGGTTCACGGGTACAAGAGAAGATCCTGGGACAGAGGAGTCCGAGCCTCTCCTTTGCTCTCTGTCTGCTCCTTATGTAAATATGCTATTCCCTCTGAAGCTTTAACCTCTCTGCATGGACTAGCAATTTGTTTGGGTATGAAACACACATTCTCTCTCTCTCTCTCTCTCTCTCTCTCTCTCTCTCTCTCTCTCTCTCTCTCTCTCTCTCTCTCTCTCTCTCTCTCTCTTTCTCTCTCTCTCTCTCCCTCTCTCCCTGGTCAGGTACCACCCTTCGAAATGTATACTTTGGGCCTCTGGTTTCTCTGGCTACCCTTTAGAGCCTCCTTTTTGCCAAGCCCTGCCTTCATCTCATCTGAAGACCACCAGCATTAGGCAGGAAGCAGAGCAGGTTTGCCTTAAATTCATGCGAGAACTTGCACTCTCTTCTGCGTTCCTCCTCCTTCTCTTCCTCTTCCTCTTCTTTCTCCCTCTCCCTCTCCCTCTCCTTCTCCTCCCTTCCTTCCCTCCCTCCCCCCAACTCTCTTTCCTAATTTTTGTTTCCAAAATACTTGTGAGGTATTTTCCCCAACTAAGAGTCCCTGAAGGACTCATCCTTATCTCTTTTTGTCGACCATATTGGTTTTTTTTTTGATACTAGAAGCAGCCGCTCGGGGAATATTATCATTTGCCATGGTTCTTAATTCAGTGCTTAGTGCATAATAGGGTCAGCACAAGCCTCTCCACCTTTAATTGACAGTGCAGGGAGGAAGAGGAGGAATTATTCTGAGGAATATTCTGAGGAATTATTGAGACACATTGCTAATGTGTCTTTCCTTTACCCAGCTTTTGTAGCTAATGAATTTCACCAAGCTTGGCTTCTGGGACATTCCTCAGAAGCTTTCCCCTTAAGTGAGTTACTGGAGGATCCTCGTGTCCTCTGGGGGAATGCTGGAAGTTGGCCTATCTTCTCAGTGCTGAGGGTTCCCAATGGCAAACAGAGTCTGTTGCCCACCCAGCCGGCCACTGTGGCCCCTTTGATCTCACGTTTGGCAAGGGTCTGTGATTATGGAAATTCAAGTAGAAGAGAATATAAAAGTACAGTTGGGCTGGGTATAGGTGGATTAGCTCAGGAGGCTGAGACCTGAGGATTGTGGTTTGAAGCCAGCCCAGGCAGGAAAGTCTGTGAGACTCTTATCTTCACTGGAACATCACAAAAGCCAGAAGTAGAGTTGTGGCTTGAGTGGTAGAGTCCTAGCCTTGAGCAAAAAGTTCAAGGACAGCGTGTGGGGGTGCGCGCGCACGCGCACACACACACACACACACACACACACACACGGGAATGTAACCAATAGTTACTGTTGGTAAAATGATGTAGATGGATATAAGTTATAGACAGATTTAGGCAGAGAGTAAGTTTAAGAAAACATATACTGTGGGCATGGAATTGGGGAGGGTGGCTACTGGAGTTAAAGGGTCTCAGATAAGACAGGTATAGTTTTAACTTTATCTTTCCCCTCAAGGCTGGTACTCTGCCACCTGGGCCACACTCACTTCTGGCTTTTTTGGGGGGTGGTTAATTGGAGATAAGAGTATCATGGTCTTTCCTACCCAGGCTGGTTTTGAACCATGATCTTCAAATCTCAGCCTCCTGTGAAGCTAGGACTACAGACATGAGCCACTAGTGTCCAGCCAGACAGCTCTAGTTTTACACCATTAGTATCCTTAGTGCCTTTGAAGGCCATATTTACCTCAAAGACTACACTGAGGAGTGAGTAGTTCCCAGCAATGGCCAATGTCTGGTACCCCTGCCTCCAAGACTAAGAGCTTGAACCCTTTGCATCCTGCAGTATCTGGAGGAATGAGTAGGGCTGGGTATTACAGAGGGGTGGGGAAGCCAGTGGAAACCACTGGGAAATGCTAGTTCCCAAGAAGTGAGCACTGCTGAGTGGGCAAGGACAGGTCAGTTCTATTTCCCGCTGTTCCATCGATGCCAAGTCAGTCCATGGCTCCCTTCCCCCTCAGCCAGTGAAGGTTCGTCAAATGAATGATTGAATGAAGCAACCAATCAAAAAAGACATGGGGTCCCAAGGTTATAAGCCAAGTACTATCCATAAGCACCTTCCTGCCAGCTCTGGTAACTCTGGGGAACAATCTAAGGGTGGTTCCCCCATCCTGATTCATCATATAGACAGCTGAAGATTGAAGTGAGAAACTAGAGCAATATGGGGAGTCTTTGGTGCGAGGATTGTGGCCTCTGATGGACGAGGCTGAGAAGTCATAGCGATGGGTTAAGGAAGAACTTCCTCCTTCCTCCTAACATCTACTGAGCATTAGGAGTGCCAGGCATTCACTATGGGCTGACTAGCATCCTCTCATTTCATCTTCTGATATTCTGTTAGAATTCTCACTTTTCAGATGAGAAAGCAAACTGAAAGAATCTAAATATCCTGTCCAAGCTAGTGAGAAAGTGAGAGGCCAGCCCAGCTCCCTGAACCAAACCTTTCCTTCTGACCACTCCACTCCTGCTTCTCTCCCCCACTCACCTGCTTGAAAAGCAGATTTCTTAAAAAATCTACATAGCATTTTTATCCTTGAGATAGTTTGAACAGAAGTGTTTACAAAAGTAGGAAGACTCTTTCATTCACATTCTACAATAGAAATACAGTCCCCCACCTAGTATTGGGGTTTGAACTCAAGGCCTCAAACTTGCTAGACTGGCATTCTACCACTTAAACCATACCTCCAGGCCTGCCCTTTGCTAATTATTTTAGGGATGGAGTCTCATGGACTGCCTAGTCTCAAGCTAGTTTCAAGCTTCAATCCTCCAGATCTCAGTCTCCTAAAAGCTAGGATTTTACAGCTATGAGCTACTGGCACCTGGCACAGAAATGGATTTTTCCACCCTTGTATTTAAACCATTATTTTTTTGGTCTTAGTTTCTCAAAGTGGAGCTAATCATGACTAATATATTGTAATTCTTATTGTCGTTATTAGCTCAGAATCCTGCTCTTTCACGGATCTCTCTTTAGGCTCAAATGTCATCAGTAGCGCCAAGCCCCTGGCCTGATTTTCATCTCTGTCGTCAATCCATTCACCACTTTCATGGGGGCACTTGTGTCCCCGGTCTCCTGTCCCCAGTGCCATGTATGGCCTCCCTTTTACTCTTCTTCTTTTGTTTGCCCTTTATTTGTGCTCCTAGGTTTCCAGGTCTTCTCATGCTTCCCTGTGCCTAGAATTCTCACACTGACTTGGGTGGGGGTGGGGGCAGCAAGCTAAGCCACCCTGAAAGTGGAGGGCTTGGATTAGGGAGAAAGGAAGGGGCAGCATTCCAGGTGGGTGAACCATAAGCAAAAGAGGAAGCAGATGGAACATAATTTGGGGACTAAGAGGGGAAGTAGGAGAAGGTTCCTGCGGAGGTTAGCAGAAGATCAGCTTGAGAGGGAAGGGGGTGGGGCCTGTAATGGAGGTCTCCCAGGCCTAGGAGGGGAGTTTGGACTTGATCCTGGAGGAAAGAAAACCATTACAAGTATCTGAGCGGGGCAATGACAGGAGGCAAGCCATGTTTCCAAAGAGTTAATCTAGCCCAAATGTGCAAAACAGATCGAAAGCAGGAAAGAGCCTAGAGACAAGGAGACCAATATAAATCTTCCAGCCAGTCATCAAATGGGCAAACACTGTCAACAGACTTTGAGAGAGGCTGTATGAGACAGCAAGATTAAAGTGCAGTGATTTCAGCTAGGAACCCTTCAACAAAATTGCCCCCTCCCTCCTAACCCCAAGAACTTCTCATTCACACAGCAAACTGAAAGCTTCCAAGTAGCAAAAAGTGGGTTGCATGGTTTTAGAAAGGAATTTGGCGCTATGGATCGAGAGCCATAAGAATGGTCACACCCTTTGACCCAGTAATTCCACTTCTGGGAACGCTAGGGAAATAATCCAAGCTAGAGAAGGGGGGAAAATGCAAGCAGATCTTAATCACAACACGCTTTATAGCTGCAGATATTAGAAACAAGTAGCCAGCAAGGAGAGGGATGGTAAAGTCAACTGCAGCTAGCAGTTAACTGTTTCCTGGCCGTTAACTCCAAGTGTTACAAAGATCAGGCAGATGGTGTGGAAAATGTTCATGATAGAATGGGAGGAAAATGGAATTCAACATACATCTGGTAGATGATTGTGCAGCAAACAGCCCAAGTGTAGAAAAGGCAAGTCATAGTCTAAATTACTCTTGTGTCATTTCATTACATTGGAGAAACTAGATTTTATTTCTTTTTTCTTTTCAAAAACTTTTCTCCAATATGCTTTTCCTTTCATTTTTAATTTTTTTAAACATTTACTTTTAAAAAAGTTACTATAGAGGTGATGTACAGAGGGGTTACATTTACATGTACATTTACATGTACATTTCCATTTGTACAGTGTCATCTGTTCCCTCATTCCAATATGCTTTAATTATCTGCATATCTCCCACCCCCCACCTCCACACAGGGATCAAATCCAGAGCCTCATGCCTGCTAAGCATGCATTCATTCTACCACAGAGCTATCCCCTGGTTGCTGTGTGTTCTCTTGGAATGCCAAAAAGAAATTTTAGTTTTCATTCTGTTCATGATGAAGTTGTTTGGCTTTGTAAAAATGTACTGAGTGTTTGGTTTTGGTTTGGTGCCAGTACTGTGGCTTAAACTCAGGGCCTGGGTGCTATACCTTAGGTTTTTCACTCAAGACTAGCACTCTACCACTTAAGCCACCACTCCACATTTGTCTTTTTGGTGGTTAATTGGAGGTAAGAGTCTCATGGGCTTTCCTGCTTGGGCTGTGTCTTCAAACTTCAGTTCTCAGAACTCAGCCTCCTGAGTAGCAAGGATTACAGGTATGTGCCACTGGTGTTCGGCTATCTATGATGTAGTTTAGAAAATGAAGAAGATAATTTAGAAATGAAAATGAGGCTGGAGATACAGCTCAGTGGTAGAGCACTTTCCTAGCATGTTTGAAGCCCCAGAGTCCATGTAGGAATGGACCAAGAACCTCTCGGCACAAGGTTCCACATTTAGGAGAAACACTGTAAACTAACTGTAAATATATATATTTTATATATATATGGAATGCTTCACGAAGTTGCGTGTCATCCTTGTACAGGGGCCATGCTAATCTTTTCTGTATCATTCTAATTTTAGTATATGTGCTGCTGAAGTGAGCACTGATAGTAAGTATCTTGAGCTATCATTTTCTCTGCTCTTTTTCCTGCCTCTTGAAAATAGAAGCTGTGAGTTTACAGGCTGCTTGTCTGAGAAAGCGACAGGAACCCTGCCTGGCAATTCTTCATGCTCAGCCACTTCATGTCTTGAATGCTGTAGCCACCCCCCTTTTCCTAGAGTGAACCTTGTGAAATTTCTGCTTTTTGTATCTGTTTTTGCTATTTTTCCCCTCTGCCCAGGCCATACTTTTGCTATGATGTCCAAATGAACTGATCATAGAAGGGAATGTTTATTTTCAAAATAAGTTTTATTCAAAAGAATCATTTTAATGTGTGAGGCATTTAGGCTAGACTATAAAGTAACCTTAGCTTTTGTGACCTTTCTGTTTGAGGTCTCCTGACCTCAACGAGGGCAAGCTCTTGTTTACAATCCTGCTCACAGCTGCACATAGGCCTGGTGGAAGATGGTGTATGATTTTAAAGAGTCATGGAAATTAAGAAAGGGATTGAGGGAGGGTGAAGATTTAAAAAGCTTGTAGACCACCTAGAGCAAAGCCAATTAATGCCAAGAATGATTTTGGGGGCTGCTAAATGGCACCAGCAATTTCTCTAACATCCTACTTAATAAAACTCTCACATTCAGGCAGATTTTCCAAGTTTCTCAAGGACTACTTAAGTGGGAACCCATTGAAAACCTTGTTAAAGTCTAGGGAGATGACATTTATTGGCTCTGCGTGGTCTGCTGAGATGGCTAGGCTGCAATTGAATCCAGTGTTCCCAGCATGCCAGGAGGGAAAGACCTCTTTCCTTCCCCACCCCAGACCAGTTTGCAGATAGAAACACTGTATGTCATACTTGGCCCATGTATCCTGCCCTTTGAAGTCAGATTTAGTATGGTTGCAGCCATACTAAGCCTCATGAGGTGCCATTTTAGATGGAATGACTCACTAGAAGGTGCTGGAGACAAAGGGAATGGGATAGTAGCATGTCAGGAACCAGCAGACTCTCTTGGTAGCCTTTGCCTAGGTGGTCAGAACTTGGTGAACGGATTTGGGAATTGATGCTGCGAAATGTCTTTCTGGCTGAACTTGTATGCAGATAGAGTTGAACAATGTCTTTGATCTGTGAGTGCTTTAAATGAACAATACCTGCAATCTATGGGTGCTCTGGATTCACTGTTTCTATGCCCTTCTCTATGATGATCTCATCCAATCTTTAAGCCACACACAATCACTATGAGAAAACGGAGTCCCAGATTCAGGAAAAGCTCAGATCCCCTTTCTCCTGCCAGGCCATGTTGCAATAACTACATATTTCTTCAACTAAGGAGCTGAGGAGTGATTCATGGTAAATTTCTAAAACATCTCATTTATCCAGAGCAATTTAAATGGAGGTTACTACTCTAATAACATTCGTGATTAAAAAAAAATTAGGAGGGGCTGGGAAAGTGGCTCAGTGGTAGAGCGCTTGCCTTGCATGCATGAGGCCCTGGGTTTGATTCCTCAGCACCACATAAGCAAAAAGAAAAAAGCTGGAAGTGGCGCTGTGGCTCAAGTGGTAGAGCGCTAGCCTTGAGATGAAGAGCTGAGGGACAGTGCCCAGGCCCAGACCGCACCCCCCCAAAAAAAAAAAAATTAGGAAACGGCCAGATAAGTTGATGTTAGGTAAAATGAACCCCAAGATAAGTATTCAAATGTTTTTTCTTTCATGTGATTGTTTCTAACATATTTATAAGATGATTTCTTTGTTGCTTTGTATGCCCCTCCCCCACAATATAACCCCTGCTCTCACTATATTTGATGTTGGTATAATTTGTGGAGGGGAAGGAAAAAAACAAATCGTTTAAATAGGGGTACAGGTGGACCCATTGCAACAACGAGATGTACAAGTCGTTATGTTGAAAAACGAACTTTACCACTTTGACGGTGGGGGAGGGAGGGTAGACAAAGTGGGCCGGGGTTGGGGGAAGATGGAAAGGGATAGGAAGGGGAAACAAAGGAGGAGGCAACAATGCTTGATAAGAAATGTACTCATTATCTTGCCCATGTAATTGTAACTCCTCTGTACAGTATTTTCACAATAAAAAAAATTAGGCTTAGCCGGGCGCTGGTGGCTCACGCCTGTAATCCTAGCTACTCAGGAGGCTGAGATCTGAGGATCGCGGTTCAAAGCCAGCCCGGGCAGGAGAGACCGTGAGACTCCTATCTCCAATAAAACCACCAGAAAACCGGAAGTGGCGCTGTAGCTCAAGTGGTAGAGCGCTCGCCTTGAGCTGAAGAGCTAAGGGACAACGCCCAGGCCCAGAGTTCAAGCCCCACGACCGACAAAAAAAAAAAAAAAAAAAAAATTAGGCTTGGGGTGATGCTCACTTGCCAAATATATACAACACTGTGGATTCTGTCCTAGAACCACAGAAATAAAAAAATAAAATAACTTCTCAGAAGCCCTGGATCAATCTGTGTATTCCAGTCTTGTCACCTGTAGGTATGTGTGGATGCAATGTGTATTTACACTTGTACTTCGGATATGAGACAGAAGGGGATTTCCATAATGATAGGAACAGTACAAGTGCAGATTTTCCTTTATGCCTTTCTTATACTGATTATATTTACTCTATGTTCTATGTATCCTAGTTAGGACTTGGTGTTTGCCAAGTAGGCATTCTGTCACTGGAACCAAGGCCTTGGCCCTTAGTGTATCATTTTTTAAATTTAATTAACTAATTAATTAATTTTTATTTTTTTGCCAGTCCTGGAGCTTGAACTCAGGGCCTGGGCACTGTCCCTGAGGTTCTTTTACTCAAGGCTAGCACTCTACCACTTGAGCTACAGCACCACTTCTGGCTTTTTCTGTGTATGTGGTACTGAGGAATCGAACCCAGGGCTTCATGTATGCTAGGCAAGCACTCTACCACTGAGCCATATTCCCAGCCTCATTTTTTTTTAATCAAAAAAGATACACATGTGGCAGCTGTCCATGCTCTTAGTGTTTCTAGTATGCTTTCAACTAGTTGGCATTAGATTTGATTCTCCTATCTCTGCCTCTCAGCTTGGATCAGGCTCGTGGCTTGTTTACAGTTAGCTTCTTTCTGGGTCATGGGCTTCTGTAGGCAGGACTGCTTCTCACATCAAAGGGGTCCTGTGGGCAGGGGTGAGCCATACAGCCTTTGGAATACTGGGTTAGGATCCTGATTCTCTCATGCACTTGCTGAATGAATTCAGGTACATTTTTTTAACCTTTCAAAGTCTTTGTTTCTTCATCTTAAAATGAAATATTTTCAGAACTAACTCCTAGGATTATCATGAAGATGAACAGGACCCAACGCATAGCATGTGCAAAAGTATAGTTTACCTATGGTTGCTACCTATACTCCAGACACTTGGCACATAGTAAGTACCAATACTACATTTGGTGGGATGAAATCTATAAAGTAAGAAAGTGTTCTGTGAAGTATTTCATGCTGAGAACAGCTGCTGAGGCAAGACCAGGATGCAAGTGCATCCGGGAAACTGCCCTCGGGGTAGATGGAGCTGTTTCTCTTGGAATACCTATGAGACAAGCTAAATCCCTAACCTAACTCCTTGCTCACAAGCTGATTTAATGCCTTGTTCTCAGATGGAAGCAGTGTCAAGCCATTAACTTGACATGAACAGATATGGTGCCTGATCTTCCCCTGAAGCTAAGAAGCAGCGTTGGATTTCCACTCTATCTTTGGCTGTCTTCCAGCTCCTGAGCACCGGGCCTCTTCTGCTGTGTGTGGGCCTTGAACTCACCAGCCCCAGCCTTGGCACTTCTTTGTGGAAAGTAGTCCTAATGCAAGGTGAGCTGGGTAGGGGATAAAACAGGGACTAATATAGCCAATGCAAAACACACTGTTCAGATCACTTATTCTGAAGGAGAGACCAGTAAGAACCATCTTTTGGGCCATGTACTTGTGTAGATTATAAAAGTAGAAAGAGGCAACTTGGAGTTCTGATAAAGGGAGGTTTTTAGGAGAAAGGGAAGATAGTTTCAACAGAACTTGGGGCTAGCCTGGCCACATAGGGTCCTGTTGTGGCTGGAGAGGGAGCAGATCCCAAGTGGCTAGCAGGGAATCTATGGGGGCCAAGGATCAGGAAGGCACCTCTCCAGGAGCCTCCTCTGAACTTGCTGGTGACTCTAAGTGACCACCAATAATTGCTTTGCTTTCCCTAGACCTGCCTCCAGCATGTAGCCATCAGGTGACCTTGGAAGCTGGCCCTCACTCTGTTTCTGGCACAACTCAACAACACAACGAGGGACCAATGCCCCTTCTGCTTTCTGGCAATGGAAGCCCTGTTCTGACTTGGCTAGTTGGGGAAAGGAAATGTTTCTATCTTCTGAAAAATGGGATGGGAGTGACTGACAGAGAATCATTCATTCCTCAAGCACTTTTTCCAGACAGACCAGACTAACTAAGCTGAGTGACCCAAAGTTGTGGGGGTTTTTTGGGGGGGAGGGTGCATAAATCACTGATATGAAGCCAGTGTTTAGTTAGAGTGAGCAACTGATCTAGGCCAATAAGGTGTTATACAAAAACCTGGAAGTTTATAACTGTGGTGGTTCAGTTCTGTAATCCGAGCTACTTCAGAAGGAAGTAAGAGGATTGTGGTCTCAAGCAAAAGACCCTATCTGAAAAATAATTGAAACAAACATGGCTGGGGCATGGCTAAAGTAAGCATTTGCCTAACAAATGAAAAGTTCTGAGTTTAACCCCACATACTGTCAAACAAAACCTAGGGATCTAGGGTAGCAGTATACACATGAACTCAGAGTGGAGGTCAGGTGTGGAGACTTTAGTCTAGGATCCAAACCACTGGCTTGCAGCCTGGGCTATTGTGGCTATGGTCAAGTGCCTTATCTCTCTTCATATTTACTTTCTTATCTATAACATGGGGATGACAATTCCTGCTACATCTAACTCACAGAGTCTCACGAGGCTCCCATTTGATTGAGAAAATTTAACAGGAGTGATCTCAAGTGATGGCCCATGGCTTATATCTGCAGTGGCCACACAATTGGTGCTCAAATACAGCAGTCTTAAATATTGCAGTTCTTTGAAAACAATGTGACTTTAAACAGCAAGAGTAACATAAAATACAAATTTGTCCATCTTTTATCTATCTTGACACATGATCCTTGTGCCACCTCATCCAGCCTAGCAAATTTCTTCCATCCAGGGACCTCAGTGGTCCTCTGCCATCTTCCTTGCTTTTGGCAACTCCCAGCTGGACCATGCACACAGTCTCTTCCTCAGACATCTCCCATCACATCATTCTTCCTGAATGCTTCTAATGTGGGTGCAACCCCAGCGTCCGCCCTCTCTGCCCTCAGCTTGAGCCATCTTCTCCAGGTCTCTGTCTATTCCTAGATCCATCACTGCCAGACAGCCATCTTCATCCCTTCTTTCTCTCCTCAGCCCTTCTTCATACAATAAAATAGGAATCTAGCTGAGTGTGGTGGGGCACACCTGTAACCCCAGCATTTGGAGAGTGGGGCAGAGGCAAGAGACTGAGTTTAAGGCCAGCCTGTGCTACACAAGAAGATTCCATCGTTGGCAAAATGAATAAAGTAGGAGGATGTACTCATTTCAATAGGTAAATCATGAAGCAAAGAGATAGCACTTCCTTGTAGTAGAATATTAACTAATAATTATAGGACTGTGGACTATAACACTATCACTGTGCAAAAATTATATTAATAACTAATTTAGAAAAAAATCAACCAGGGGCTGGGAAGGTGGCTCAGTGTAGAGCACTTGCCTTGCAAGCCTGAGGCCCTGGGTTCGATTCCTCAGCACCATATAAGCAAAAAGAAAAAAGCTGGAAGTGGCGCTGTGGCTCAAGTGGTAGAGCGCTAGCCTTGAGCTGAAGAGCTGAAGGACAGCACCAAGGCCCAGAGTTCAGGCCCCACAACCGGACACCCCCCCCCCAAAAAAAAAAAAAGAAAAGAAAAGAGAAAAAAAAACCAACCAATGGAGCCTAAAGCCAATGAGTGGAAGTTTAATAAAGAACAGGATGTGTACATAGATTCCTGCCAGCATGCTAGCATGCTTATATTTCTAGCTACTCAGGAGGCAGAGATCTGAGGATCAAGATTTGAAGCTAGCTCAGTCAGGAAAGCCCATGAGACTCTTATCTCCAATTAACCACCAAAAAGCTGAAAGTAGAGCAAACGCTTAAGTGGTGGAACAGCAGCCTACTTGATTTGTAGAGAGGGTGTGTGTGTGTGTGTGTGTGTGTGTGTGTGTGTGTGTGTGTGTGTGTGTGTGTGTGTGTGTGTGTGTGTGTGTGTGTGTGTGTGTGTGTGTGTGTGTGTGTGTGTGTGTGTGTGTGTGTGTGTGTGTGTGTGTGTATGTGTGTGTGTGTGTTCTTTACCATACTCTGTGTGTGTGTGTGTGTGTATCTTTACCATACTGACAAATAATCCTGACCCTCCAACAGGTCTAGCATCTCTCCTAATGGCCCCATCCACTCATGGAGTGCAACAGCTCATCCCTATAGCAGCATCACCTCTTTCCAGACAAGTCTGTATCTGGCTACCACCATTCAGCACATAGCTATAAGTACCAGGCTATATAAAGTGATGCCAAAAAGGGACAATTTGGGGCCTAATCTAAGCAAACAGGCACAAGAAAACCTATGGGGATGGTGAGCACTTGGTCCTCCTCTAGTGCTTTTTTATGCAGTAATGCTTCTCAGGCTCATCTCCATCTAGATGGTAAGAGCTCCTAGGCCCTGTTTTCAGGTTATTCTATGCTACACTCATACATTGTTTCGATCAAGTCCCCTCCCTGCTGGGGAGCCAACCAAAGCTTCCAATGAGCTGTCAAGTAGAAACTCCCCTGCTCTGACCCTCTCTGGGTAACATGACAGTCATCTCAATGGTTTTTGAAGGCCTATCACAGAAGAGAAGGGGATTAGTCTGCTGGGATTACCCCAGCAGGCAGATGAAGGTGCCATTAGAGGCAGAAATTGTAGAGACCGAAGTGCCTTAATTTATGGAGAAATCTTCTCCTGTCTTTTAAGTGTGTGTCATGGTGCCAAGGCTGGGCTTCTGGGGGCTCTGACAAAGCATGGATTTCTATGTACAGGTACCATGGAGCTTGCCCTCCATTCACCCATCTAAGTAGCAGGCAATGACCCAAGACTGAACATCTAATCTAAATGCCCACCGTGTGAAGTTCCTGAGAGTTTAGATGGTGATGCCCCACCGTATTTCCTAAATTAATGAAGGAAGGAGTGGAAGGCACTTTTTGGATTTTAATGCAATAGTGTGTTTGGGTCTAATGCCTCACTCTAAGGTGGCAGGTAGGGTTGGAAAGATAGGCCGGGGCCAAATTATGTAAAATCCTCTTAGCTACAATGAGACATTTGGCCTTTGTTTCAAGGAAGAAAAGCAGCATGGGAGTGCTAGGCGCTGGTGGCTCATGCCAATAATTCTAGCTACTGAGAAGCTGATATCTGAAAATTGCAGTTTGAAGCCAGTCCAGGCAGAAAAGACTGTGAGGCTCTTATCTCCAATTAAGTAACCAAAAAGCAGAAGTGGAGCTGTGGCTCAAGTGGTAGAATGCTAGTCTTAAGCAAAAGTGTTAAGGGATAGCACCTTGGTCCTGAGTTCAAGCCTCAATACCAGGGGCATGCATACAGACACATATACACACACCCTAGGCGTTGGAAAATACTTCTATAGTTATCCATAGGTTATCCTGACTCCAGTAACCACCATTGGATACAACCAACATCTCTCTTCTCCACTGCTAACTTAGAGGGGCTGCATAGCTTCTTAAGTAAGGCAGAGAACAGACACTCCTGCTGTTATTTGACAGTTGTTTTTGAGTGCATTCAGACATAATTCGCCATAGATAGTTGAAGGACTGTCAGGGGGGAGGAGGCTAAGATTTATTCTGTAACCAAATCCTTTTGGCTCCTCCAACTATAACATGGCTACAGTTTCCTTGCTTGTTCTGGTCCAGACCACCATGCAGTTGCCTGGATTACTGCAACAGCCTCCTAACTGGCCTGTCTGGTCTTGCTTCTCTAATCCTTTCTCCAAAGAGCCTAAGTGATCTGTTTAAGTGATAAATCTGATCACACAGCCGAACCGGCTGCTTAAAATCCTGTAATGCTTCTGTGTTGCCTTCAGGACAAACTCTGAAAACTTTAAGCCTCAGCCCCCACTCTGCTGTCCATGGCTCCCCTGGCCCACATGATTTCAGTCCTACCAAACCACTTGTACACCCAAGTGTCTTGGGTGTACAAAGCACTTCTTTTCCTCCTAAGTCTTTGACTAGATAGTCACCCTTCTCCTCTTCTTACAGTTAGCTTATCTTCTAGATATCATTTTTTCCAAAAAGAAAAAAAAAAACTGTCTCAATCACCATTAGTCTAGGATGGTATCCTTATAGCCTCAAGATTATTCTAGATTTAATCTATCATCTCTCTTGTCATTTATAATTGCCTCTTTCCACTGTATCTTTCTCTCTAGTCCATAAGCTCCTTTAAGGATAGTTTCTCATTGTATCTCTAGTCCTAGTATCTGATATTTAGTTTCTGAGAGCAGATGACAGATGACACATCAAGGATGATGGATGGGGTTATTTTGGGGGGGGGGTAGGAGGTAGGTTTTTTTTGTTGTTGGTTGTAGGGTTTGAACTCAGGGCCTAGACACTGTCCCTGAGCTCTTTTGCTCCAGGCTAGTGCTCTGCCACTTTGAGACACAGCCCCACTTCCAGTCTTCTGGTGGTTAATTGGAGGTAAGTCTTGTGGACTTTCCTGCCCAGCTGGCTTTGAAGAGTGATCCTCAGATCTCAGCCTCCTGAGTAACTAGGATTACAGGTGTCAGCCACCAGTGTCTGGCTGGGTGGCAGATGTCTATTCTGTGTACCAGATAAATGGTGATATTCAAAAAAGAAAGACAATGCCTCCTCTTCCCCTAGCACAGTGAAAGCACCATCCCTGAAAGTCTCCAGACACAGCCCCAGGGAGCTTCTTTGGTAACAGCTTATTGGGGAATGTGCCCTCAGCTCACCTCCCATCTGCAGCAAGGCAGTTAGATTTACTTCTGGGGTCAAAGATCTGGGCTTTGCAGTTACTATGAGGCCTCTGCTAAGTCTGGCTTCTCTGAGCTTTCTTGCCTGTGAAGCAGACATGGTACTCATGCTGCTAGTTTCACTGTTTTCTGATAGCCAGATACGATCACATATGCTCAAAACCTTAATCAAGTCAAATGTTACTTATCACACTATCTTCAGGACTTATGGCAAACACTGAGTAATTCTGGAACTATGTTAGAAAACACAGTACCACGTGTAAACTGTCACTTCACAGGCAGAACCGAGAATTAGAGCAGAAACGCCTACTCATCTCTGTTTGCCACTGCTGGAGGAAATGGTACCAGTGGGATCCACTGGCAGAGGTACCACTGGCAAAGGTCCAGTGCGCCAGGTGTCGGGGAGAATCCTTGAAGCCTACTACTGTCATCGGGAACAGAGCCCTAGACTTAAGTCATCATGGAAGGTCAGCAGAAAACCAAACTAGACACACTCAATAAACCTTCCATTTAGTCTTCTGATTTCTGCTTTAAGCTTAGTCACGAACAGCCCAATAATCCATCACTTCCCCAGTGGCAAGACAAGCCCCACAGAGTCATTTAATTTAAAGGCCTTTTATTAGGAACCAGGGAAATGTGCTGCTTATTCCTCTATAACAGTCTAGAGCAGGTCATCAGGCCCAGAATGGAGAGGTTGTCAGAGGTGCCGTGGTGTGCTCTGCTGCCCTTGCTCAGGGCCTGGAAGGAAAGGCGGTGGCAGCAACGGAGGTTGGCAGGAACTCGTGTTAGCCAACATACCAAGAGCCTAGGGAGAGCTCTCTACCTTCCTTCCAATTCCACTCACGGCTGAAGCATGCCAGGAGACAGAGCGTGGCTCGTGGGGGCAGGTCACAGGTGTGCTGTCTGGCCCTGGCTTCATTCAGCACTGGTTCACTTGCCTGCCCTCCACTCTTCTTGCCGTTTAGTGATTACATATTTGAAGAACTCATACACAGACCATGCAATGGCTGTGGAGGGGATCTGGTAAATTACTCTAGCCTGTACCCCTCGGAAGTAGGCAGTCACCCCGCCTACTTGATAGACCGTCCTGAAGGCAGTAGCCATGCCTGTAATATGTCCTGTAATGTTTGAGTTCAAAGCCAGGGATTCCTGGGTGTTGAGCAGTGTTTTGCAAACGTCCAGTGGGGTTGTGGCAGCAGCAGCTACAGCTCCTGCACAGGCTCCGGAGAGAACGTGGGAGCTGGGGTTGTACCGTCTCTGAGGGTTAAAGTGCTCCTGCAGGAATTCATAGGTCATGAAGTGAATGGCTTGGAAGGGAACATTCATGGTTAGCTGCGTCGTGTAGCTGCGGTAAAAGGCCCCGGCCCCTTCATTTTGCCACACTGCCCGTACACAGTCTGTCACTCGGTGGTATGGTGAGTTGTACATCTGCATCCTTTGCTTGATCACTTGGGAGTGTTATCAACATGGAGAGAAATGGTGACGGCAACCAGCCGGTAACCAAGAGTGTCCAGATTCAGGGTCCCAATCAGCAGATCAGCCAATGGAATGGAGAGAGAAGAAAAAGTATGAATGAGCTGCCTATTACTTTGGGAAGGTCATGTTTCCCTTTCTTCAGGGGAATGTGTAGGCAAAAAAGAGTAATAATAATAATAATAATAATAATAATAGCCCCAACTCCCAACAGGATTTCATTAAAATTAGCTAGTGAACACCTATGACTTAGGGGGGAGTACCTATTTTTACTGCCTTACCCTTTCCCAACTCCTAACAACAGATAACTGAGTGGCAGTGAATGTAATAACAAACACAGAGCCCTAACAATCCCAGTCCTCAGGTACAAGGAGGAACATCAACTATGAGGATGGTGATTCTCCCAAAACAAATACAAGATTCTTAATCAAAGGGTTTGGCTTCAGTTTCCAAATGTCTCATACTACTTCAAGTGGAACTTGTGAGTTCTGTGGATCTCCAGCTTTTCTTGGGCTCTTTCTGCCCCACAGAATTGTCCAGACCTAAGGAACGTGACAACTAGGCCAGCCCTTCATTCTCACAGTGGAAATTTCATTTTCAGAGAATTATTTCTTCAACTGGAAAGTCAACACCCAGGCAGCAATGCAAGGATTGAACTCTACAATGTGATCATTTAGTTTTATCTCAATGATCTCCATTCTAGTAAGAGAATACTTTTTTAACAGTCAAAATCCATCTTCTGGGGCTGGGAAGGTGGCTCAGTGGTAGAGGGCTTGCCTTGCATGCATGATGCCCTGGTTTCGATTCCTCAGCACCACATAAGCAGAAAAAAGCCAGAAGTGGTGCTGTGGCTCGAGTGGTAGAGTGCTAGCCTTGAGCTGAAGAGCTGAGGGACAGCACCCAGGCCCAGAGTTCAAGGCCCATGACTGGCCAAAAAAAAAAAAAAAAAAAAAAAAAAAAAAAATCCATCTTCTGCTGGGCAACGGTGGCTCATGCCTGTAATCCTAGCTACTTGGGGGCTGAGATTGGAGGATCATGGTTCAAAGCCTGGGAAAGAAAGTCCTTGAGACTCTTATCTCCAATAAACCACCAGAAAACTGGAAGTGGTACTGTGGCTCAAGTGGCAGATCACTAGCTTTGAGATGAAAGCACCCAGGCCGAGTTCAAGCCCCACGACCAGGAAAAAAAAAAAAATCCATTTTCTTTGAAGCAAAATGAAATCATCTGACAAACTTTTAGGAGATCAAATCTTCTAGGAAGGCCCAGAAACAGGCCATTAGAACTATCTTTTTTTAGAGAAGAAACTAAGATGAATCATATCCAGTGCTGAAAATAAGAAGGGAGCACCCTCTACTGGTAAAATAAAATAACACAGGAGGATTTCCACTCTGACTGATAAGCTCTGGCTTTTTCTCCCCACCCTGCAAGCCAGAAATTAAATAGCCCAGACATGCAGATGCCACTGCCAAGAAGGTAGGGTAAGGAATCATTACCTTCCGCTGGATTCATGGCTGCATCATGAAGTAATGTGGCCACACACCCAGCTGCACCTGCAAATGAGAAAATAACTGCCACATGTAAGGCCAGGTGGGTGAGCACTTCCTGAAGGTCCTGAGTAAAGGGGAGTGGCTGTGATGCCACAGTAAGCCCCAGTGAGGAAAGGGAAATGTTAAAAGCCAGTCCAAAGGAAGGGAACCCAACTGCTACTAAATTCCTGCTCCAAGAAAGGGAGATACTTGTTCCCACCAATTCAGTAAGGCCTTCACTGTACATGTATTCCGCATCTGATGGGAAGGCCCCAAAGAGGCAGAGAACGGCCCAGATTTTAGTAGCACAGATGGTTCTAACAATGCAGCTTCAGCCCCATAGAAAGTTGGCACACTGCTGACAGAGGATGGCAGCAACGGCCTCCAATTCGGGAGAATCTGGTGGTTCAGATCTTCACCACAGAACCTGCCTTCCCTCCTGCTGCCCCCATTCTGCCAAACCCACTCCAAATCCTAACGCTTGTCCATCCGGTCCTTCCCTCCGCATTACCAGGCATTTGAAGTTGATGCCAGGGAGATGAGAGGAAAAAGTCAAGCTGGAAGGTAAGGGAGGATACTGTGCCCCTTTGTTGAGGTGCCCCCAAAGAGGGGTGGGGTTGAAGCGGCCCGTTGTCTGAGAACATCAGGTTTGGAAGTCCCTCGCCTATAATCTGGCCTACCCCAGCCCAAAGCTGCCGCGCCAAACCATGCTGAGACTGGGAAGCACTGACAGCGGCAAAGCCCAAAGAGTTGGGAAAGTGGGGGAACCAGCACAGGAAGGCTTAATACCATTGGCAATATGGCTATTGCCCCCTGGGTGGATTACATCACTCAATGTCTTTTTTAACTTTTCGTAGCAGGCAAAATAGAGGGCGTGGGCAGGCCCTGCGCCTGTTGCTGTGACATTCAGCCCCCGCATGGGCCTCCATAGGCCCTCGGTTCTTATAATCCTCCAGAGGGCCTCCAACACATTGCGATAGCGGGCAGCGGGGTCAGGCTGTAGACTCTGCATCCGGGTCTGAAATTACAGCAAGGAGAAGTACAAGGTCAGTGCTGACAATTTCTTATCCACCTCAACACTCAAGCTGTGGACACTGGGAAAACATGCAACCACACTCATCTGTGGAAATAACACCTGATATCTAGCTTTCCTTCATCCCAAATCTATGGCCTACCTTTCCAAATCTTGGGGTTTTTTGTTTTTTTGTGCTGGTCCTGGTCCTGGCCACTAACTCTGAGCTTCTTCTGCTTAAGGCCTAGTGCTCTACAACTTGAACCAAAGCTCCACTTCGTGTGTGTGTGTGTGTGTGTGTGTGTGTGTGTGTGTGTGTGTGTGTGTGTGTGTGTGTGTTAGACTTTCCTGCTTTGGCTGGCTTTGAACTGCTCTGAGCTTCTTCTGCTTAAGGCCTAGTGCTCTACAACTTGAACCAAAGCTCCACTTCGTGTGTGTGTGTGTGTGTGTGTGTGTGTGTGTGTGTGTGTGTGTGTGTGTGTGTGTGTGTGTGTGTGTGTGTGTGTGTGTGTTAGACTTTCCTGCTTTGGCTGGCTTTGAACTGCAATCCACAGATCTTAACCTCCTGAGTAGCTAGGATTACAGATCTGAGCCACCAGTGTCCAGCCATCAATTCTTGGTTCTAATCTTGTACTTTCTTTACTACTCCCTCTGAGAACACTGCCACTTGTGAATATTCTGAAAGTTCAAAATTATCCATTGCCCCAATCAAGTCTGTGATTCACAAGTTGCTTTTCTACTTTAATAAACTCAGACTAACAGCAGTGGTACTCATTGAGACTATGCTGAAAATGAACTACACAACTTGTAGGTGAGGATGGGAGAGAAAAACTGGGAGAGAACAAGGAAAGGAGTGACATTGTCCAAAAAGAAATGTACACTAGCCTTGAGCAAAAGAGCTCAGGGTCAGCGCCCAAGCCCTGAGTTCAAGCCCCATAACCAGCACGCACGCACGCACACACGCACGCACGCACGCGCGCTCGCACACACACACACAAATACTGTTTATCTGACTCATTTAACTGTAACCCCGTTTGCATATCACCTTTATAATAATAAAAAATTAAATTAAAAACTTAGGCTAAGAGTTTTGCAGACAGATTTAAAATGTGAGCATTTACTGCCTACAGTGTCCTTGGTGCTTTATTTCTAAACACTGCTCCTGGCCCTGCTTCCCAACCACACCATACACTGACTAATGAGAAGGTAGCTCATCTTTTGAGCTATCTTTAAACTATTCAGCTTTCTTTCAAACTATTTGGCATTAGCAGTCTGATCTGTAAGTTGGAATCTTGACATAATTAGCACTCAATGCTGATGTAATTTCCTGAGAGGCTTTTCAGAGTTCTTAAATTCACTAGATCTCAACATTGGCATCAGCAAATAAAATCAATCTCTGTGAAAAATAATTTTTGGAATCTCTTGAAGAGTTAAAGATTGGGGAAAAAATAAAGTGCATGGTAGACACTTGTATCATGTTCATGGACAAAGTTTTATTGAGTTTTGGGGGCTTTCACTTCAAATGCTTCCTCAAATCAGAACTTAC
Organism: Dipodomys merriami; assembly: GCF_024711535.1. NCBI lineage: Eukaryota > Metazoa > Chordata > Mammalia > Rodentia > Heteromyidae > Dipodomys > Dipodomys merriami. Next base: position 4,904,542 of record NW_027202294.1, on the reverse strand, counting down.
CTGAGCATGTCTCTTCTATGTCAAAATCAAAAGTAGTTTGGAAACAATTTAAAATCAAAGTCAGGCGCTGGTAGCTCACACCTGTAATACTGGCTACTCAGGAGGCTGAGATCTGAGATCTCAAGCCAGCCATAGCTGGGAAGTCTGTGAGACTCTTATCTCCATTAAACTAAGAAAAAGCCAGAAATGGAGCCACAGCTCAAGTAGTAGAAATTAGACTTGAGCAAAAAGCTCAGGGATATCACCCAGTCCTAAGTTCAAGCAGGACTGGCACCAAAAAAAAATCATTATCTAATGCCTGGCACACAGAAGGCATTTAAGGTTTGTTTGCTGAATGAATCTTTTGTCATATAGCCATCTCTGCAGCAGTTCAGGAAAAAAAAAAAAAAAGTGCAGCCACCAGTGAGCCCAATAGGGGGCGACTGATAATCACAGTTTAAACGCCTAATTCATTCTAATCGTTGGATTTAGTTTGGATTTAAAAACTTGAACCCTCTGATTCAAGTTGGCCAAGTAGAATCCAAGAGCAATTTTTTAAGAGCATGAGAAAAAAAAAAGAAATTAACCAGATTAACAAATCCTAGGTTACCCTCAAGCAATCCACATTCTTCTTTAGTTACTTTCTTCTGTCTGCTAGGAATCAAAACTGCATGCTTAGCATATAAATTATTGGACATTGTATCACAAATACATATTACTTAACAATTTGTTTCCAAAAATGTGTTAGAAACTGATCTTGTGCAGGATGGATGTTCAGAAGGCCCCTTGCTCTGCTGGAGTCAAAGGCATGTATTTGGTAATCAGTCCTGAAAGGCCAGTCTCTGCATCCAGGAATGCTACACCTCTGAGAGAAAACTGGACTGTGGGTAAGTCTGGACATTTTGCACACACATCTAAATCTAATTCAGCAATTCCAACCCAATAAAAATGCACCCTTAGAGAGAGGAGCCAGGCATAAGCCGTGCCAAACATAAAAATGAATATAGATGCCCAAATGTGTGGGCCAATAAATATACCTTTTGCCGGAAGATGAAAACTCTAAGAATTTATGAAAGCTTCAGTATGAACAAAACACATTGGCCTTGATGAGAAATCAAACAAATGAGGTCAGTGGTTTGGTAAAAGGCAAGTCACATTTGAGTTAAAATGCCCGAGTTGGAGTACCAGCTTTGCTAGATGTGTTGTTTTGGGTTGTGTCACTTATACCTCTGTTAAGCTTTAAAAATGAAGCTAAGAATGGCTGGTTCATAGTGCTGCTAGGGGACTTTAAACAAATAAGGCATGCAAAAACCATGGATAATTCATAAGTGGGCATTATAGGCAAGGCTTTTTATTATATTAAAATGATTCAAAGATACATTTGTTCATGTCCAAGAATTTACAGATCATGGCAGCATTGTCTCATATCTAAATCAGTTCACAAATAGGCTTATGCAACTAATTGGTCATATTCCAGGAATAAATCAGGTTTAATTCTGCATTGTTTTTCTAAAGTTTCTCTGTAGATCTTAACGACTTGTATTACATGTCTAGTTGTTAATCTAAAGGTCATATATCCACCAACAAACTTTACTGTGAAATTCTTGGCCTTGCTTGGCTCTTGAAATCTGCTTTGGGGAGGCTATATGGCTCGTGAGTCGCACAGACTAGATTCAAGTCATGACTCTGCACTTAAAACTCTGATTTCAGACAAGTTACCTAACTCCTCTCCAAGCCTCCTGTCTTCATCTATAAAATGACCACACAGGTGTCTATCTTCTGAAACTGTTTCAGGGATTGAAACTTTTGAAAGAACTTGCACATAAGAACTAGCACCTGAATATTTAACAATCATTATTAGATGCAAGATCAAATAAGCCAAGGCTTCCATTGCCTTTTGCTGGTGAATGTGTACAGAGAACCATTTACATGAGGGAGTTTAGAGACTCCTGTTCCTGTTTTTTCCCTCAATACTTGTGCCACCACCACAGAATCACAAACAGCACTTTGTACAGATGGGTACTTAGCCAGCTGACTATGTAAAGGGTTCCGGTTGCTTTGGGTCACAGAGCCTGTCCCTACAGATAAAAGTCTGATGCTTGTTTCTAAGGCCTAGAAAAGGAAACTGAGATTTATCTGGGTTCCCAAACCTCCTATTATGACCATGGAAATAACTGGATAGCCATGGCCTACCGAGGCTGTACTGACGTCCCATGGTCCCTCCCAAGGATATTTTAAGGCAACTTGACCCTGATAAGTGTCTGGGAATACATAGGCCTGCATGCCAAAAGGCAACGTCAGCTTTCTTGTGCAAACACCATGGTTGCCCTTTAGGCTCTAACACGGATACTTGCTTCTAGTCCAGTCTTAGGGTCTAGTTGGGCTGCTTTTCCTCTCTGCCATGCATTTGTATAAAGGAAGAACAGCCACCAGGGGATGAGTGGATGGGGAATCCCTATCTAAAGAAAAGGATTTGAGTTTTACATTCATGCCCGCACAAAAATATTTAAAGCACACTGATACTATCCTCCCTTGTCATTATTTAAATCTCAGCATTAGTAGACAGGAATGATTCTTCTAAGATACCCTTTGTTATTTTCAAAGACTCCTGCGCATTTTTCCTGCAGGTCAAACAATTACTTCTTTAATATAGGGTTCACAGGCAGGACTGTAATGTATGACTCATTAAAAAAAAAAAAAAAGATGAATAGGAAGGCTAAAAGTGACTTATTCCAGTAATGCCATGGTTATGCAAAAAAACAAAAAACCAAAAACCGAAAGGAGGAATTTCCAGAACTCCTCTTTCACAAGTGTGTCCTAAATGGTCGCACAGGCCTATGGAGTAGTCAGTCTCTAGGCTTTCCAAACAGTTGGGATCCTCAAGCATTGGAATCTCGCATCAGATTTGCCATATTTGAGCCTAAGTGGTCTCCCCTTCTACAAAATAAACCGTTTGACTAATATTTGTCACAGGACAAAGATTTTCTCTAAGGATTTGCTAGAAGGCATTTCTAACAGGAAAATTATAAAGTGCTTACAGCAACTGCCCTGTCATTTTTTTTAATGCAAATAAATGGAGTAAGAGGGCAGCCTCCCATTATGTAACAGTACAACAGTTAAACTGTTAAGTTGTAGTAACATTTCTAAGCCAGTCACTTTACCCTACTGTATTTTCCAAGCTGTTAAGTAATTTTCATTGCTTTCTTGGATCTGTTTTCCATTTGGTCAATCCTTCAGATGTTCTTCCTGAAACATAGCCCCTTAAACCCTAAATTCTACTCACAGTGGAACTAGAGTGAGGTCACTCTGCAGCTAGATCATATGAACTTTTGGATATGCAGCATTATCTCAGTCATTCAACCTAAAATCTATTATGTAAGTGTCAAAATCTTTTTTTATTTACATTCCTTCATTATACATTTAACAGTTCTCTTACATGCATTTCATTGATTATTTCTTTTAAGGGAAATGTTTCAGGGAAGACAGAGCAAGGACTTTCATCAGTTACAAGGACTCTAAGATCCAAATTTTTCTAATGTTCACCTCAATTAAAAGCACTTAATTACATTTTCTGTACATATAGCCCTTGTTAGGAGTTACTTTGTAATGTTATAAAGCTCTCCTCTCAAGTGTCTCATTCACAAAGCTTCCTAAGAACTTTTCCCATTCCCTCATCCACCTTACTAATGAAACTGTGAAACAGTGCTAGAGACAGGGGCAAGCAGAGGGGCTCTACTTTGCAATGCCCAAGTTGATAATCCTTTTCAATATAACATCTTCCTAATTTAAGAACACACACACAAGGAAGAACTACCAGGATCATCATTTGATAATGTGTAATCACCAATCCTTATTATAGTCTTATACCATTTGAGTTTATTTCCCTCTCAATTTATACCTCACCTTTAGAGTGGCTGATATCTTTACTAATGGAAAAGAACTATTTTTTAACCCAACAATTTATTTTCATCTTCACCTAGCTTTCTTCAGAAGGACTTGACTTCTGTATCCATTAGTCATCTTGCTTGGTTGTGGATGTAATTAAGTTTTACTTTCACATGTCATCCTGCTGATTGCGTTCTACTTTCTTCACACATCTACTTTCTGCCACACTTCCCTTCTAGACAAGTTCCTCTAAACCTCTGGAAAAAAAAAAATCTCTCAATTTCATGTGCCCTCAGAAAACATACTGTCAGTTCCATTCCTATTGTGTGCGTGCGCACTAATGTGCTCCAGAACATTTAGTCAATCTCAAGCTCGATTTTCATGTTCAGGAAATAAAGTGGAATATCCAGCTTGTTTCACAAAGAAACTGAAACCTTTTCCTGAACATGACCTTTCCCATATTACTCCCAGTGTGATACTCTGACTTCTGACTGCTCAATGGTTTCCAATCATCTATGGATTAAGATTTAATATGATCTTTATCTAACTGGGAGATCCCAGTTCCTGCCCTGTCATTTTTAAGGGAAGACACAGGAAGTATCTTGCCAAAAGCACCTACCGGGCGAACATCTCAAGCCATAGGCTGCACTTCACAGTCTGATTCAGGACAGATGGCATCGCCAAAATTTAGCACTTAGCCCGTACTTCGTGAATCCCCCATCCTACCCTATTCCTGTGGGTTCCGAGGCTTTCTTGGTAACAGATTTTTGATACTGAGTCCGGATTCAGATCTCAATGACGGTTAGAAATAGGTCCTGATTCCTGACTGGGATCATCTCCCTGCCAGTACCTTGCTTGCACGGAGTTTCGGTTCAAATCGTGTAGGAGCTAGGAAGGAACCCGGCGGCTCCGGCTCTCAGCCGGGATCCTGTCTCTAGACAGGACTCCAGGTCAGGTCAGCCCCAGACAGGGTTCGGAGCCGGGTGCAGGTTCTCACCTTGACGCAGTCGATCGGGTACATCACGCAATGCTCCAGGATCCCGGCCACGGCGCCTGCCACCATGTGCGTGGTGACAGTGGCTCCAGCCGGCAGCGCTTCATAGTCCGGGCCAGAATCCGAATCCTGTCGTACCGGGGGCCTGCAGGCCCCGGCTTCCCCGCCGCCGGCCCCCCGGCCCACGCCCCGCTGCAGCCACCCGTCCAGCAGCGCCGACTCCCCGGGGCTCCGCCCGGGTCCAGCTGCCGGCCCCCCCGCCACGCCGCCTGCACTCCGCCCCTCCAATTCCATCCACCCGGGCCAGCCGCGGCGCCCAACCGCGCCGCCGCCGCCGCCGCCGCCGCCGCCACTACCGCCGCCGCCCCCCAACCCCGTTGCGTCCGCCTCAGGCGCAACCCAGAGAGCCCGGGGCCTCTGGCTCCCGCTTGGCCCCGCGAACACGCCCCCCAAAGCCAGCCATTGGTGCAGACGCCGCCTTAGCCCCACCCCTTTCCTCTGGTAGAGGAAATATGTCCGCGGTATTCGCGAACTCGCCTGTCATTCTTCCGCTCGGAGGCGCTGCTGCCGCCTAGATCCCACCCTTTCCCCTTTGATCTTGGGAGCTTCTTGTTTATTGGCCATCGATTGGCGGACTTGGAAGCTAAACCCGCCTTTGACTTTCCAGGGGCGGGAGAAACTTCAGGCTCAACTTGGATAGGCTGAACCGCTCCGGATACTTTGGCGGTGACCATTGGCCCGTACCACACCGGTCTCTGATTGGCTACGGAAAGAAGCGCCCGGGCACCACGGGGACCGGCTCTTGGGCCCCAGCGTGGTGCCTGTGGGGCTTTGAGTCTTACGGCGTGGGTCGCCTGGGAGGGGGGCGGTGCCGGGCCTCCGAGATCAAACCGCTTCGAGTGCCGTTACAGCTCGTGCTCCAGTGCAAGCCCCCGGTGCCCGGGCGCGCAGCTCCGGGACGCGCGGCCCGGGTCGCGAGCGCGGTGTTCCCGCGGGATCTCGGGGGCGGGGGCGGGGCCGTCCGGGCACAGGACTCCCTGGCACCGCGAGTCTGGGAAGCTGTTGCAACTGGCGGGCGGAGTTCTACCTCCGTGAGGACCGCAGCCTCCGAGTTGAGTGCGGCCGGGTCTGGGGTCCGATAAGCCTCAGGCCCCCGAGCCCGGCAGTGGGCTTCGCTCCTAAAGCTGCCTGATGAGCCCCGCAATGGTTGAATCCATGAATTCTGCTGGGCTCGGCGCCCATCAGGAGTGCAGATGCTGAAATGGGGAAGGGATGATTCAGAGGTGGCGACAGGTGGCGAGGTGGATCCCGACAGCATCGCCATTGCAGCCGAACGTGTGTGGTGACGATGGGGAAGCTCGGAGGTACAGCTTATCCAGAGTGAAAAAACTAGCATCTTGTCCTCGCCTGGGATGATCGCCTTTTGGGACAGGCCCATGTCGTTGCCGGGCTCGGGGGGCGATCAGTAGTGGTGGAACGGTACTGGCGGCCTGGCAACGAGGCCACGGAAGCGACTCATGAAGGACCGACTGCTGAGGACCCCAGGCATCCTTTCCACCCCGCCTGCCCCGCTTCCTCGCCGGAGCTTGTTTCCACAGGCTTGCCCAGTCCAGTTTCCTGTTCTGCTTTTAATAACCGTTTTAATGAGATGATGCAACAGTAAACTTTTCCATCCTGGTATAGCGTCTCCTTAGATGTGGAGATTTAGCCTTTTTCAGGGCTCTCTCCCTTCCCACCTCCTTCCTTCCTCTTCTTCATTCTTCCTCTATCTGTACTCTCTATCAGGTGGTTAAGGACTTTGGATTGTGACCTTTTGGAAAATAATAAAACTGCAGACCACCCTCACTCTCCTTATGCACGCATACACACACAATTTTGCACATAACTTCTGAGTTTCAGAGTTTTTGAAGGTGACTCCCTAGGGGTCCATTAACCTCAGGCTAGGAACTTCTAACAGCGAGTTTTCAAGCGTCTCTCTGCTCTAGCTCTTTTCTCTTGAGAAATAAAGAGAACTCAGAAAAAACAACCCAGTCCTCTTAGCATACTCATTTATTTACTAATCAGTTGCTCCAGGAACGATCCATACCTGCGATTTTTATTTTTTGCTTCTTGAGTTCTACAGTTAACTTTGGGGGGGGGGGCAGGGGATAATTGGAGATAAGAGTCTCACGAACTTTTCCTGCCCAGGCTGGAATCATGATCCTTAGATCTCAGCCTCTGAGTAGCTAGGATTATGAGACACCCGCACCCGGTCTACACATTTATTTAGTGATACGATCTTTCAGGAACCACAATTTTGTCCTACATTATTTATCTCCCACTTCCCTAGCCGTTAAAGTGAAACATTCCTAAAGGTTCAATGCTCTGTGTGTGTGTGTGCCCGGGCTAGGGCCTTTTTGTTGTCTTAGGGACAGTGCTCAGGCCCTGAGCTAAAGATACCAGTACTATCCCCTATCCCCCCCCCCAAAAAAAAAAAAATCAGGACAAGTAATGCTGGAGGTGTGAAGCTTGAATTCTAGTACTTCCAAGGGGGGAAAATGTTCAATGCTTAATATGTTCTCAGACCTACTCAAAAAACTCAATAAATGTTGATGACTATTATTTTATTATTTATTTTTGGGGGGGGAGGGGGTCCGGTCGTGGGGCCTGAACTCTGGGCTTAGGCGCTGTCCCTCAGCTCTTCAGCTCAAGGCTAGTACTCTACCACTCGAGCCACAGCGCCCCTTCCAGCTTTTTTTTTTCCTGTTTATGTGGTGCTGAGGAATCGAACCCAGGGCCTCTGGCATGCAAGGCAAGCACTCTACCACTGAGCCACCTTCCCAGTCCTGATGACTATTATAATTATTTCATTTGGAAATGTTTGTCTACCATTGCAGAAGTCAGTGGACAGTGCCTCACCCCTAGCATCCCTGATCTAGTCACTGTCCTTTGCTTGTGTATAGGGTGTCATCTTGTTGCTATAGTACCAAATTTGGCACTATCTTAAAATAACTCTCCTTTTTCCTTAACAATATCCATGAACTCCAGGCCCACGTCATATATGACCTTAATCATTGTATGAACTTTTTATCATTAAGATTAGATATACCCTTATGTAAAAAGACTATAATTAAACTGATTTCCTGGAGTGTTATCAAAAATGTAATGGTCTATTGTCCTTGACATACAAAGAATCTATCAGCAAGGAGGAGATTTGTGTTGGTTGTATTTTTAATGTTTTGTGATACTGCTCCTTCATAAATGTGGACTCACTATCAAAACAACAGGGTTAGGGAGATAGGAAAATTAATAGTAAAACATCATTAACCAAAACCTTATGATGGTAGCATATTTGGCCTCAAACCATAAATCTTGAATCCCCTGTTATCTGTGTGACTTTTCCTGGCTGTTCTTCAGGTCCATTTCCTTTGTGTGGGGGGGGGGGGAGAAGGGGAGGAATTTGAGGATTGGGGGTGTTATTTTGTTTCTTAGTGCTGAAGAGCAAACCTAGGACATGTATATGTTAGCAAATATTCTACCAAATTCCTGTTCTCCCCAAACTCCTATTCCCATTTTGTTACTGCATTTTTGTTAAAGGCTTATTCCTGAGTCTTTTACCTGGACTTCTGCATTTTCCAGTGCTCACTTCCTCATTGCCTTCTTTTTTATTTTTTTCAATCTTTATTAGTACAATCTTTATTAGTATTATTTATTCAATCTTTATTAGTACAATCTTTATTAGTATTATTTATTTGTACAAAGGGATTTTTTGTGATATTTCCATATATGCATACAGTATATTCCAATCAAACCCATCCCCACTCAGTCTCCCATATCCAGGGAGGAACATTATCCTTTTTTTTTTTTTTTTTGGGTCCGGTTGTGGGGCCTGAACTCTGGGCCTGGGTGCTGTCCCTCAGCTCTTCAGCTCAAGGCTAGCGCTCTACCACTTGAGCCACAGCTCCACTTCTGGCTTTTTGCTTATGTGGTGCTGAGGAATCGAACCCAGGGCCTCATGCATGCAAGGCAAGCACTCTACCACTGGGCCACCTTCCCAGCCCCCACATTATCCTTTTTGGAACAACTTTTCAACAGGTTTCATTAATATTTTCAAACAAAGTTGGGTGCTGGTGGCTCATGCCTGTAATATTAGCTACTCAGGAGGCTGAGATCTGAGGATTGCTGTTCAAGCCAGCCCTGGTAGGGAAGGCCATGAGATTCTTATCTTCAATTAACACCAGAAAACCAGAAGTGGTGCTGTAGCTTAAAGTGGTTAGAGTGCAAGCCTTGAGCTAAAGAGCTCAGGGACAGTGCCCAGGCTCTGAGTTCAGGCCCTACAACCAACCAACCAAACAACAAAAAACCCACAATAAACCTGGAACTCTACCACTTAGCCACACCTCCATTTAATTTACTTTCCTGGTTAACTGGAGATGAGTCTCTTGGATTTGTTTGCCTGGAGTGGCTTTAAACTGGGACTCTCAGATCTTAGCCTCCTGAGTAGCTAGGATTACAGATGTAAGCCACCAGCATGCTGTGCTCATGTAATTTTCCCCTTTATCTTGTTTATTTACCACATTATGATATTATTATCAACTATTTCATTAGCATGTTAGTGGTACAAGCATTTCACTGTGACATTTCCACACGTGTATACAATGTATCCCAATCAACTTCACTCATCTCTCTCTCTTATCCCACTCCTGCTTAAAACAATTTCAATACATTTCATTTAGCAAATAAACTACTTTAACCATATTCATCCTCATTCTCATTCACCCTCCCTCCTCTTCCTAGTACTGCTCCCCCTCTCCTCCACCCCAGTATTAGGTTTTTGATTTGCATGTATGGAATCACTCTTGTATCCTTAGGATGAAACCAAGTTGATCAAGGTTGGATGATCTTTTTACTGTGTTGTTGAATTTTGTTTGTGAGTATTTTGTTGAGAACGTCTGTCTGTTTTGTTTCTAGGAATTTAAATTTTTTCCTCTCATTTCTTCAATGATTGACTTAAGCATTCAAAAGTGAATTGCTCAGTCCTCATGTATTAGGATATTTTCTGTGGTTTCTCTTGTTATTGATTTCTATTTTCATACCATTACACTCTGGTAAAATATAGGAAGCTCTTTCAGTTTTCTTGTGTTTGTTGAGAGTTGCTTTATATCCTAAAATATGTGTTTGGGAGGGAGCTCTGTGGGCTGATGAGAAAATAATGTATTCTGTGGCTGTTAAGTCCCTTTAAATAATCTTGTGTCAATTCTGATGTATCCTTGTTGATTTCTTTTTGTCTGACCTATCAGTGGGAATGGGATATTAAAGTCACCCACCGCTATTGTTGCTCTGACCACCTGAGCTTTTCTTTTCTTTTCTTTTGGGGGGGTGGTGGTGGTCCGGTCGTAGGGCCTGAACTCTGGGCCTGGGCGCTGTCCCTCAGCTTTTCTCAAGGCTAGCACTCTACCACTTCAGCCATAGTGCTACTTCCGGCTTTTTTCTTTTTGCTTATGTGGTACTGAGGAATCGAACCCAGGGTCTCAGGCATGCAAGGCAAGTGCTCTACCACTGATCCATCTTCCCAGCCCCACCACCTGAGCTTTTCTTTGTTTCTATTGTTATTATAAAGGTGATGTACAGAGGGATTACAATTATGTAAGTCAGGTAGTGAGTACATTTCATTTTGGACAATATCACCCTTGTTCTCCACTTGAGCTTTTATGTTTAATGCTTCCTTTATGAAATTGGGTGTGCCAAAATGCATGGTGTTTATTTGTTGCCTTCTTTTACCAGTCGACTCTTTCCTCCCTCCCCTTAAACTCCCTTAAACTAACTTACCTTTATAATTCTACTTATTGCAAAGTAGTATATGGAAGGCCAGACATTCCATGCACGGAGGCCCGGGTCTATAATCTCAGCACAGGAAAGGCTGAGGCTGAAAATTCATCTTTCAGGCTGGCATGGACTAATAGAGTGATCCTGTCTCAAAAAATATAAAACAAAAGCCTAGAATTTTCATCGACTATAGCAAAAGTGCTAAGCAAATATTTGATGAAGAGGGAATTATTCTTTAAGTCACAGTGACAAAATGCTAAAAATTACCTTTGTAGGCAAGGGCATAGCTTGGAGAGCTTACTCATGAAGCTCAAGTCCATGCAGAAATCAATCCCAGCACAGCTTTGCTCTGAGGGGGCTGAGAAGTATAAGGAGAGGCTGCAAGTGCTCGAAAGGAAATAAATGAGTTGCATTTCTCCTTTTTCAGAAACTTGTACTCTCTGGTGAAAAACAGGCATGTGTGTATTGCATAACAATAACTGCTACTATGAAGAGCTTCCTATGTGCCAGCCAAAGTATAGCTTATTTATTTTAAGCCCATGTGGTAGTATATTAGTTATCTATTGTTTCATGACAAATTACCATGAAACTCAGCAGCTTAAAACAATAAACATTTGTTATCATTTCTGTGGGTGAGGAACCTGCAGTTGGCTGGGGCTACAGAATCTGAAATCTTGCTAGGCTGGGACAAATTGTGGCTGGCTATTGGCAGTATCATCTGTTCCTCTTCATGTGGGTCTTTCCAGAGAGCAGCTTAAAGATCCTCATGACATGGTACCACCCTGTTCTTGGCAAATTATTGCATGTTTGTTTAATAGCCATTCTAGTGGATATATAGTATCTCATTGTAGTTTTAATTTGCATTTCCCTAATGACAAATGAGGTTGAAACTGAACATCTGTGCTCATTTGCCATCATCTTTTTTTGATGAAGTACCAATTTTTTGTTCACTTATTCCTTTCCACCCCACCCCGACATACACACACCTTTTTTTTTTTTTTTTTTTTTTTTTTTTGTCAGTCCTGGGTCTGGAACTCAGGGCCTGGGCGCTGTCCCCAAGCTTCTCTATGCTCAAAGATAGTCTTCTACCACTTGAGCCACAGTGCCATTTCCAGCTTTTTCCAGGGCCTGGGCGCTGTCCCCAAGCTTCTCTATGCTCAAAGATAGTCCTCTACCACTTGAGCCACAGTGCCATTTCCAGCTTTTTCTGAGTAGTTTATTGGAAATATGAGTCTCATGGACTTTTTGGCCTAAGCTGCCTTCAAACCTCGATCCTCAGGTCTCACCTTTCTGAATAGCTGAGATTATAGATGTAAGCCACTGGTGCTCAGCTTCCCCCTTTTGTTTTGGGAATTAATTTTTATATTCAAGTCCCTTATCAGATTGTAGTTTACAAAGTTTTTTTTTTTTTTTTTTTTTTTGTCTATCATGGGCCTTGAACTCTGGGCCTAGGTGCTGTCCCTCAGCTCTTCAGCTCAAGGCTAGTGCTCTACTTGAGCCACAGTGCCACCTCTGGCTTTTTCTGTTTATGTGGTACTGAGGAATCGAACCCAGGACCTCATGCATGTGAGGCAAGCACTCTACCACTCATCTACTTTCCCAGCCCCTTACAAAGATTTTTTTTTTTTTTACCTCTGTGTGGCTTTTCATTTTCCCAGTACTGTATTTTGAAGGGTAGTTCTTCATTTGTTAGAGTTTTCTTTTGTTGATCTTGCTTTTGCTGTAAAATCTAAGAAATCTTTATCAAATCCATATCATACCTTTTCTTACTAACTTCATATTAGTTTTTATGTTTTATTAGGTCTTGGCTATCAGTTTTTAATTTAACTACATACACACACACACACACACACACACACACACACACACACACACACAGTGTAGGCTAGCTTCAAACTTGTAATCAAATCCTTCTGCCTCAATCTCCCAAGTAAAGGGATTACAAGCACCTGCTACCACACCCAGTAAATAATTTTAAAAAATTGTCTTGGGGCTGGGAAGGTGGCTCAGTGGTAGAGGGCTTGCCTTGCATGCATGAGGCCCTGGGTTCTATTCCTCAGCACCACATAACAGAAAAAGCCAGAAGTGGCACTGTGTCTCAAGTGGTAGAATGCTAGCCTTGAGCTGAAGAGCTCAGGGACAGCAACCAGGCCCAGAGTTCAGGCCCCACAACCGACATAAATAAATAAATAAATAAATAAATAAATAAATAAATAAATAAATAAATAAATAAAATAAAAATGTTCTCATACGTATAAATATTACTTTTTCATGCTAGAGCAAATTGTTGCTAAGATGGGTTGTTATTCTAGATGTAGGGAGACAGTAAACCAGTAAGTGGAGCTGAAGTGTTCAGCCATACAGCCTAGACTTTTTAATCCTTAGGGCTGGGTAGGAGCCTAGCACTTTAAAAACATAGCCAGGCATTGGGATGTGGTTACTCAACAAGGCAGAAGAGAGAGTATTAGTTTTGGGACCAGTCAGCAGAATCTACCACACCATGTTTTGGAATTTAGATGATATCCTGTTGGGATAAGGAATCATTGAAGGAATTTAAGTGTAGAAGTACCGTGATTAAATCTTATAATACTCTCATATTGGAGACTGGGAACTCAGGAGGAGCTGTGTCCAGAGCCACAGCCATTAGCTACAATCCTTGTCAAGCGGCATTAGAAAAGATTTTAGGCATTTGAATTAAGAACACTTAATGACCAGTTGGATGGAAATGGAGAAAACAGAAAGAAGATATTCTAATGACTCACAGGTTCCTGCTTGGGTGAGTCATAGGGAATTTTGTTAAAGATGGGAATATAGATGGAGGAAGTTTGGGTGAAAGAAGGGAGATAAAAGTTTGGTTTTAAACAGTGAGGTGCTATAAGGATACATGATGAACAAACTTGCTAGAGTGAAGGCTACATAAACTCCTGTATAGAGCTGAGAGCATGATCAAGTATGGAGGAAAGAACTGGTAAATGAAACTAAGAAGACTGACACCTAGTGTGGGACAGGTTTGACTGACTTTGCTTATGACTGGGCAGCAATAGCATTTTGACAAAATTACCAGTGTAATTGTAGAAAAGCTTTAAAGAGAAGTTATGCCTGTTTGGAAATATGGGTTTCTATAATTTGTTTCAGAGTGCTGAATTACAGCAAATAGAAATCATCTCAACCATTTTTTATTTGGTCTGTTTTGTGGAAATCCCAGAACTCAGCCATGTGAGCTTTTAATCATACAATAATAATAATCATAATAAGCATTACAGAGTTTTAGAGAGACTCACACTTAAGAAATGCCTGATGGCATATGGACTCATTACATGATAATCCTATTGTCCAAACTAAACTGTCAATATTTTGCAAAAAGGAAAAGTAATAAAATCTTAGGAGTGGAGCCTGGGCACTGTTCCTGAGCTCTTTAGTTCAAAGCTAGCACTCTATCAATTGAGCCACAGTGCCATATCTGGCCTTTTCTTTTTATGTGGTGCTGAGGAATTGAACCCAGGGCATCATGCATGCGAGGCAAGCACTCTACCACTTAGCCACCTTCCCAGACTCTCTCTTATGACAGCAGTTATTCACATTATCTTAATTGTGGAGGATGTTTCAGTGTAAGCTAATGTAGTTCTTAAATCCTATGAATTAAATATTGCTTTAAATTAGACAGGGATTATATTTACCTTTAAAGCATCCATTTTGTGGAACACTGGAGTTTGAAAAAATATATAAAGGGGCTGGGAAGGTGGCTCAGTGGTAGAGCGCTTGCCTTGCATGCATGAGGCCCTGGGTTCGATTCCTCAGCACCACATAAGAAAAAAGCCGGAAGTGGCGCTGTGGCTCAAGTGGTAGAGCGCTAGCCTTGAGCTGAAGAGCTGAGGGATAGCACCCAGGCGTAGAGTTCAGGCCCCACGACCGGACCCAAAAAAAAAAAAAAAAAGAAAAAAAGAAAAAAGAAAAAAAATATAGAGAGAGAGATAGATAGACTTAGTAGTCACAGAGGCAATTTCAATAAAAATTTAAAAATCCAAAACATTTTTACTAGTGTGTAGTAATATTATAAAGAGTTTTTATCCTGGTACTTTCATGCATGCATATATTGTATTTTGATCAGTTTAGCCCCTTCTATTGCTATTTCTTTTCCCTAACCACACACACTATTTTAAACACTTTTGTGTTTAATAGGCCATCTTCATAACAGATACAATGTATTTTGATATTATTGGCCTCTCATAATTCTCTTTTCCTTTCCTCTCTTCTGCTCATCCCCACAAAAAAAATCCCACATTCACATTCATTATACACACACACACACACACACACACACACACACACACACACGCACAGTCTATAGATATGAGAGAAACCAAAACTTTTTTTGAGTTCTTTGTCTATTTTGGTTTAGGTACTGAACTGAGCTCTGATGTTAATACTTGATGTCAATATAATGTTGTGCTTATTATCAACCTTGATGCATCGTCTGTTTTGTTCAGTGTGGTTTCTGGGCTCAGGTGAGGTATGTGTGAGGACTGGAGATAGAGGAGAAATGAGAATTGAAGAAGAAAGGATGGGTTGAGACCACCAGGTTAAGGGAGTGGTAGAAGGAGAAAACAACAGTCATATTGAATATACAAACTAGACAATAGCCAGATTATATGTCAATTAGAAGTCTGACCCACAACTTCTGTGGCAAGCAGTGCAGAATGATCAGGACCCAGTCAGTTATGGTCAATGTGGATATTTTTGCCCCTCTTTCTCCAACTCAGGACCAAGCTGAGATAGAATATGTTCTCTTAAATCTGTCTAATATGTTTTTAGTTAGCCAACCTTTACTTTCCCCAATACACTCAAGTCAGAGTGTACATGAACCCACTCCCCTTTTTACTATTAAGCTTCCTCACTCCACTGACAGTCTTTGAGCTTCTGCCAAACCCAGTGACAGTGACTGATTTCCTGGTTATAGCCAGCTTTTTGTGTGTGTGGGGGTGGGGGGGGAAGGAAGCCTCTTTGATCTCATTTAGGTGGTCTTTGTTTTTTCACCACACTCATTCATTTATCACATATTAATTGTATTTGATGTCCCTGAGGGTGGGCTCGCTCTGGGAACAGAGATAAGAGGCAGATAGTCTTGCCCTCAAGAATATTCTGGCTACTAGGGCAGACAGACCAATATAATTGCAAACAAAGTGGTAGATGCAACAGACGGCATGTATAAAGGAGGTGGGGGTGAGGTAAGGCTTTTGGAGGAAGATGACCCTTGAGTTAAAAGGGAAGAGGAGTGGGCATCGGTCTAGCAAGTGGAGGGGCAGAACAAGCAATTCACACAAGGGTATCCTGCTGGAGTAAGAGAAGTGAGGAAACTTACCCTTGAGCCGGTAGATGACAGACGTGACACGTTCGAAAAGTTTTAGGCTTTATGCTGTCCCTTCCTGCAAATGAAAGATGGGGCTGGTGAAAGCAAAGAAGACTAAGAACATCATATGTTAGTTGTGGGTCGGGGGTGCACTTCTGCAACGAATACGCTGCAGTGTAGCGGACTCACCCACTGGAGCGGCTGGGGCCAGGTTCTGGCAGCAGCAGCAGAGACAACCAGAGCCACTGAAAGCAGCTGGTGCCGAGATGTCTGTCCAGCGCAGCTCACCTGTGTGCCCACCACCCGCCCCTCTAGGCGGAGCCTCGGCCGATGCTTTTCCTATTGGACGCGGCGCGAAGTCTCGGGGCGGGCATGAATGGTTTTCCCTTATCGAGGATTGGCTACTCTGGCGAACGGACGTGCTGCCGACGCCGTGGATTCGCCCGTGGCTCTGGTTGCGTGAGGGGCGGGCTTCTCTAGCGGGTCCCCTGGCAGTCATTGGCTCGGTGCGGTTTCCTTGGGGACGTGGCGCCGCCGGCGGCGCGGGCCCTCCTTCCGGCTGGTTTGGAGGCTGCGGTGCTTGAGCCGTGGTGGCAGAGCTGGAACGGTGCAGAGGGACCGGCAGG
The DNA here is from genome assembly GCF_024711535.1 of Dipodomys merriami. Classification (NCBI taxonomy): domain Eukaryota; kingdom Metazoa; phylum Chordata; class Mammalia; order Rodentia; family Heteromyidae; genus Dipodomys; species Dipodomys merriami. The sequence continues at coordinate 4,887,906 of NW_027202294.1, read as the reverse complement.
CCGCTGGATCCCGTGAGTGGGAGCGCGGAGGAGCTTCGGGACAGGGAGGGACAGGGAGAGGAAACGAGGACGCTCCATCCCTGTCATCTGAGGACGGCAGGTTCTTCAGGGCCGGGCTGGCCCACGAGAACGCTCTGCTTCCAGGATGCCGGCTGGGGTCCGCGGGGCCTGAGGAACGAGAGCCCGGCCAGGGCGAGGGCGACTTGGAATTCTGGCCGGAGGTACTGTCTCCTGGGCCAGCGAGAAGCCTGACACCCAGCCAACTCTTTCCAGGTTGCAGCCTTGGGAGATGCCTGGGACAAGGAGGCCACCTTCTCAGGGCAGAAGGAAAAGAAGGTGACAGACGTTGAGACCACTGAGGGGAACCCATGGCTAGGTAAGGCTGCACACTTTCTCCCCAGCAGGGGACTCTGGGAAGGATGGTAGCCAGGTTGTCCCATCACCCCCATCTGCAAGCTCTGACTGGTGGGGGCTTGCCCTGGGACTGCACCTGGACTTTGCATCCTAGTCAGGTATATGCAAAGAAGGCCAAAGGCATATTTTATTCATTTTATTTGATGGTAGATGTAATAATTTCCAGTCCATAACCATGAGGTTGTAGAGGAAGTCTGCTGGTTTAGATCTGCAAAGTGATGCCTTGTAAAAATGCTCTTTGAAAGTTCTAATCCTAATGAAGCCAGGTGTCCCCTGATGGATTTTAACAAAGAGCCTCCTTCCCCACCTTTTAAAAAAGCAGATAAGCCATGCTCTGGTGGCTTATGCTTGTAATCTTAGCTACTCTGGTGGTTGAGGTCTGAGGATCGCGGTTCAAAGCTAGCGTGGGTAAGAAAGTCCGTGAGTGTCTCATCTCCATTTAACCGTCAGAAAATCACAAGTGGAGCTGTGGCTCAAAGTGATAGAGCTCTAGCGAAACAGCTCACTCAGGAACAGCATTCAGGCCCTGAGTTCAAGCCCTACGACCAACAAATAAACAAATTAAATTAAAATGCAGATAGATTTTGGATGTTTTAGATCACTGGAAAAAGTGAGCTAGCTTCACAAGTGAATACACTTATCCATACATTATAATACTCTGAAGATTTATTTTTGGTTCCTGTCTTGAGACTTTAACTCAGAGCCTAGGTGCTGTCCCTAAACTTTTGTGCTCAAGGCCAGTGCTCTACCACTTTTTGGTGGTTTATTGGAGATAGGAGTCTCACAGTCTTTCAAGCTGGGGCTGGCTTCTGACTGCCATTCTCAGATCTCTTCCTGACTAGCGGGGATTACAGGCATGAGCCATCAGCACCCAGATTCTGAAGTGTTTGTTTTTTTTTAAAGGATTGATGTGGAAACTACATGTCCCAACATGGGACCATTTTAAAATAGAGTGAAGTTTAGGAAAGATGCAGAGCAGTAGTGACCTACTACCTTGGCAAAGCACAGAGGAAATTTACCATATGTATTGTTTTGTAATTATACCTGTGTGTCCATAGAATATCTCTGGAAAAATACATAGAAACTGGTTACCAGTAGCTGACTCTGAGAGATAGAAAGTGTTAGGATAAAAGGTCCACTTTTCACGATCTATCCTTTTAAACTGATTTTAAAGTTATGTGCATACATAACCTATGAGAACACTTAAAAACCAGTGGAATAACTTCTGACTGTCCTGGGTCTTGATAGCATTCCTTGTGAATGTTGTGGTTGATCTGATTCTCCAGTATTGCCAAGTCACTTCAGGACTCTGGTAATCTTTTCATTATTAGGAGATTAATTCTTTGAATTATACTTACAACCCAAAGTTTGGAAAAAGAGAAGATAAGGTTTTTCTGATTTGCATGGACTGTGTAGGTCCTTTTCTAAAATTCAAGACTAAAAGAATGTTTAGACTTAGGTTGGCATAAAGCTTTGACTTTATTAGGGAGTCTGTTATCCACTTTAAGAAATGCTTTTAATGCTAGGAGCTGGTGGCTCATGACTGTAATACTAACTGCTCAGGAGGCCGAGATCTGAGGATCACAGTGTAAAGCCAGCCTCCTCAGGAAAGTCCATGAGATTCTTATTTCCAATTAAACACCAGAAAACTGGAAGTGGAGCTGTGGCTCAATGTGGTAGAGTGCTAGCCCTGAGCAAAAGAACTCAGGGACAGAGCCCAGGCCCTGAGTACAAGCCCTACCACCACCAAAAGAAAAAAATCTAAGCATTGAATTGTTTGTAAGCACTTAACTATTTGTCTCATTTTAGGATCAGTTTTTCCTACCTCTGCCCACCTTCCTGGTACTTCACTGTGCCCACAGTGAGCCCATTTCTCCGTCAGCGGGTGGCATTCCTGGTACTCTTCTTCATATCCTGTCTCCTTTTACTTATGCTGATCATGGACTTACGACATTGGGGAGCCTCATTACCAAGAGATAGACAATATGAAAGGTGAGTCAGCTTTAGATCACTTTGATCAGCAAGGCACTGATGTCATAAACATTTTGATAAGGTTTTGGATGCAGTACAACCTTTGGCCCTTTAGGGAGAAATTATACTCTTATTATCAAAATTCCATGGTACTTATTGCTTAATATCCTAAGCCCCATTTTGACTGTGTTCAATTTTAGTTCAGGAATGTTGATACTGCATTTTAACCATGAAAGGAATCTTTCTATTTTCTTACTTGGTGGGCTGAGACTTATTGGATGCTTAAATGTTTAAAATTGTTGTACTTTTTTTTTTTTTTTCTGTGTGTGTGCTGGTATGGGTGGGAGTTTGAATTCATAGTCTGGAGCTCTTGCTTAGTTTTTTTGCTCAAGGCTGGCACTCAAACAGTTGGGCAAAACCACCTTCACTGTGGCTTTTTTCCTGGTTAATTGCCTGGGCTGGCTTCAAACTCTGATCCTCAGATCTCAGCCTTCTAAAAGCCACTACGACCCAGCTGTTGTACATGCTGATTGATATATTAAAAAATTACTTTGGTTCGTGATGATATACTTTGCTCTGAAATCTAATCTTGTCTTAAAATAGCTACTTCAGCTTTCTTTCTTTCTTTCTTTCTTTCTTTCTTTTTTTTGGTCCAGTCATGGGGCCTGAACTCTGGGCCTGGGCGTTGTCCCTCAGCTCTTCAGCTCAAGGCTAGCGCTCTACCACTTGAGCCACAGCGCCACTTCCGGGTTTTTTCTTTTTGCTTATGTGGTGCTGAGGAATCGAACCCAGGGCCTCATGCATGCAAGGCAAGCGCTCTACCACTGAGCCACCTTCCCAGCCCTCGGCTTTCTTTCTTTAAAAGTTTAATTACCTGTTTTTGAGGCAAGATCTCACTTTGTACAGGCTATATAGTAAACGTGATCTTCCTGCCTCCACATCCTGTGTGCTAGGATTACAGGTATGTACCACCATGCTGGGTTACTATGTAAGTTTTCTTTTTGTGCTTGAACTCAGGGCCTGAGTGCTGTCTCTTAGCTTTTTCACTCAAAGCTAGCCCTCTACCACGTGAGCCACAGCTCTATTTTCAGCTTTTTGGAGATAAAAGAGTCTTGTGGACTTCTCTGTTTTGTTCTTTTTTTCTGTTTTTTCCTTTCTTGTTTCGAGATCTGAAGATCGTGGTTTGAAGCCAGCACAGGCAGAAAGCCCATGAGACTCTTATCTTTAATAAGTGGCGCTGTGGCTCAAGTGGTAGAGAACTAGCCTTGAGCAAAAGAAGCTCAAGGACAGCACTCAGGCCCTTAGTTAAAGCCCCAGGACCAGCAAAAAAAGCAAGAAAACAAAACAAAAAAAAAACCAACTGTCACTCTACCACTTGAGCCATGACTCCACTTTTATATTTAACTTTTGTATGACTGAGAAAGTCCTTATTTTGCTTTCCTTTGAAAGAATTTTTCTTTTTAAAAAAATTTTTTATTGTGAAAATACTGTACAGAGGGGCTACAATTACATGGGCAAGATAATGAGTACATTTCTTATCAAGCATTGTAGCCTCCTCCTTTGTTTCCCCTTCCCATCCCTTCCCAGCCTCCCCCCGCCCCCAGAATTTTTCATTTGATATAAAACTATATGGGTTGATTTCCCCCCATTACTTTAAGATGAAGTTTCAGTGTACATTGGCTTGCATTCTTTCTGAGATGTCTGCTGGTGGTTAATTGGACATAAGAGTCTCATGGAGTTTCCTGCCCTGGCTGGCTTTGAACCACAATCCTCAGATCTCAGCCTCCTGAGTAGCTAGGATTACAGGTGTGAGCCACCAGCGCCTAGCTTTCCTATTCATTTTTGTCATTAATGAAACAAGAAGTTATTGAGGATCCACAATGTGCAAGTGCTAGTGTATACCAGGACACAGAGACTTTGGTACCTTTTCTCAAGAAACTTGAGTTTCCAACCTTTTCTTTGTTATTAGCTCTGTTCATTTGTGTCTTTGTATCTTCCTTTCCAGAAGAGGAAAGACAGTTTGGGTGACTATAGCAGTCAGACCAAATTCATAAGTTGAGTTTCTTCAGTGCTGTTTGAATTAAAATAAATAAATAAATAAAGATCTGAGCTTTCCAACTAGAAGATGGTAAAATCTGATAAAGGAACTCCATGTAGGTCAATACCGCTAGCATAGGCTATTAGAGAGTGAGTAGTGAGCTATATGGCTTAAGGAGTAGTTCAGGCTGGGCCTGTTAAATCGTTTTATGGGATTTGAATATCACCCTAACTGCAAACAGAAGGCCATGAAAGATTTTAAAGAGTGATATGGTCTAACTCACTTTTTTTTTTTTTTGGGTCCAGTCATGGGGCCTGAACTCTGGGCCTGAGCGCTGTCCCTCAGCTCTTCAGCTCAAGGCTAGCACTCTACCACTTGAGCCATAGTGCCACTTTCGGCTTTTTTCTTTTTGCTTATGTGGTGCTGAGGAATCGAACCCAGGGCCTCAGGCGTGCAAGGCAAGAGCTCTACCACTGAGCCAACTTCCCAGCCCCTAACTCACTTTTTAAAAGAAAACTTACTTTTATGGCATTGTGGAGAATGAATTGGAAGAAAATACAGAAAATAAAGCAAGGAGACTAACTGTAATACTTCAGTAGAGATGATAGTGGCCTGAACTTAGCTGGAAGCCAAAGAGACAGAGTAAGATCATTCTTTCACTATGGGGGAGGCAGAACTAGCTGATAGTTCTTATCTGCCACTGTATCCCAGATGACCAGATCCAATAAGTATTTGTTAGTAAATTGAATTGAATCAAGTTAGCCGTAGGGATGAGGAACACCCAGACTGTGCTACTACAATGATATTACCAAAGCCCTAACACCTTGTAAAGCTCTGGCTAAGCAGTCAGACCTTAGGGCTCATTATTATTTCATGAAAGCTTATGTCCATATTGCCACAAATTACCATATGTCATTAACTTCACTCGTGGCAGCTCCCATGAGTCATTTAGGAGGCTAATATCCACTGACAGCTTGCTGTGCACATGACATTGTGTTAGGCCCTGGGGTACAAAGATGAATGAAACGTGGCTCCTGAACTCATAAAGTACATAACCAGAAAGGCAGACTTGGATAATTATTTCCTAGCGAGATAACAGTTTATATACAAGTGTGTAGGCTCAGCAACAAAGAATCAAGAACTGTACTTAGTTAAGAATCAGGAACAAAGAATCAGATATTAATCAGAAAAGACCCATGAGTAACCAAATTTGATACCACTGAGTTCATGCCCTAAAAGTGCATGTACTTTACTGATAAGATGGGTTCTCCTATAAAACTTGTTTTCTATTTTAATTAGCATGGTTCTCTCATTTCACCACATACTAGATAATAAATTAGATGGTTGGTGGTGGGTAGGATGTGTTAATAGATCCAGGAACCCTGATAACAATGATCAATAATATCTGGCAGCTTGACAGTGATGCTAGAGAAAGAACATTTATTAAAAAAGAGAATAATGGGGCTGGGAAAGTGGGTCAGTGGTGGAGTGCTTGCCTTGCATGCATGAGGCCCTGGGTTCGATTCCTTGGCACCACATAAGCAAAAAGAAAAAAAGCCGGAAGTGGTGCTGTGGCTCAATTGGTAGAGCGCTAGCCTTGAGCTGAAGAGCTGAGGGACAGAGCCCAGGCTCAGAGTTCAGGCCTCATGACCGGACCCCCCCCCAAAAAAAAGAAATAAGAGAATAACATTTCTACAGATAATTTCTATAATGGCAGACAGTTCTATGTGTTTGTTAAAATGTTTATTACATGGTCTTTAGTATTTTATGCTAATAATGACCATAAATAATAGATTTTTAGCTTTTTTTTTAAATTTAATTTCATTTTATTTGTGAACATACTGTACAGAGGGGAGATTTTTAGCTTTTGTGTATCAAAGTCATTTGGGAACTGTCAGCAAATGTAAATTATAGTATCTCTTCTGGACAGGATTTTAATATGTAACCTGGGTTGATAATGTTGCTATAAGGCTCAGTTATGTTTTCATGGGGAGATCTGTATGGGAAAGAGGCTTGATTTTAGGGTTAATCAGCTGTAGTCATTTGCCAGCTAGATGATCTTGGACAGGATTCTTAATGTTTGGTAATCTAATTTTCTTTATGTCTAAAGTTTAAAAAGTCTGCCTTTTATTTGTCATTTGAATTAAGAATAAAATATCTAGGATTTCCTGGTACATTGACTGACTAATTAAATGTTATTCATAGTATATCATTTGATTTTTCTAATCATTGGTTCCCATCTCTGTCCTGAAAGTATACACTGAAGATAAGGGACAGCATTGCCTCCATTTATAGTTTTCCTTCCATAATGTGTTACTTTTGTAGCCACAGGTAGTGCTTCAGTGTGGTTGAGCACTAACTGATGCTAGAATTGTAAAACACATAGCTGGAAATTAACAGAATTACTGGTCATCTTAGTTTTAACAGTGCTTATGTTGTAATATATATCACAGTCATATTCCTATGTAAATTGTTCCTGATTCACATGATATCTTTGTTGGTATTTTGTGGTGTTCCTCAGAGTGTGTCATGCTTCTGTCTTCACAGAACAAGTTTGGAAACCTTTGCTCAGGAAAAGGTGTTCATAGGAACATTGCATTCATTCTTCCCTATTCTTCTGTGGTCTCAGTAAACAAGGCACTAAATTTGAAATGAGGATCTCTCTTGCACTTGCTCTTGTGTCTTAATATGTATGAAACTAGTTAATGTTTCATATATATATATATATATAAATATAAAATTTAATTTAATTATTTTCTACTGGAAAAAAATTTTGAACCTGAATTTACTTTCAGCTATTGGCGGGCAGAATTTTGTCTATCACTTCTCAGGTGATATGATCTAGGATGTTAGAAGCCCATGTGTGGGTTTTCCCTCTGTAGTTTCAAAACCAGAATGTTCTATTTTTTCCCCTCATATTGCTTGTGGAAGGAGAAAGCAACAGTTTTGCACTGGAAGTAAAATTTAGGAAAAGGTAAGCTGCCAATGAGATCTAGAACCTTGTCCAAGAGAAGCAGAGCAGATGGTGGCCAGAGAACAATCTGTGAAGCATGTGAAGTTAAGAACTCGTCTGTAATGGGAAATGAAGGGCACTACTTTGGCTTGATTTACCTTTAAAAAAAAATCTGTGGCTTCGGGGCTGGGAAGGTGGCTCAATGGTAAGAATGCTTGCCTTGCATGCATGAGGCCCTGAGTTCGATTCCTCAGCACCACATAAGCACAAAAAGCCGGAAGTGGCGCTGTGGCTCAAGTGGTAGAACGCTAACCTTGAGCTGAAGAGCTCAGGGATGGCGCCCAGACCCAGAATTCAGGCCCCATGACCAAAAAAAAAAAAAAAAAAAAAAAAAAAAAAATGTGGCTTCTAATATGGTATTTGCAAGAGTTCTATAGCTGTTACCTAGACTTCTGTCAGCTTGCTTGTGCTAGAAGTGAGCTGTTATAAATTGACTGGTGGAGTCTGAGCCCAGGTCAGCCCAGTAAATTAATTAGAGTAGGTAGATATGTGGTTAACTAGAAACTTTAGGATTGTAAACTTTCTAGCACATAATAGACTTTTATAATCTTTTTTCCTGGAATTCATTCCTATTTTAGATACTGAAAAAATTTCAACTTGACTCTACCCTGTGCAATAACTTATGATATTACAGTGAAGCACCAAATAATGTTCCCTTTAACAGAATGCATTTCAAATTGTACAGTAGGATACTTAGCTTCTCTTTTTGATTTCTCAGGGCTGAGATTACAGGTATACACCATCACACCTAAGAGAATACATTTTTTAAAATTGATAAACAGAAATTTATTTCTTACAGTTGTAGATGTTAAGAATTTCAAGATGAAGCACCATCAGATCTGATGTTTGTTGGAGGCTTGCTTTGTCTTAAAGATCACATGATCTTTTTAGTTCTTTATTAACAGAGGATAAGGGAGCTCTCTCACTCAGTTGCCAGTCTCATCCATGAGTGCTCCATCCTTGTGGCTTCTTAAAAAAATTGATTTTTATTTTATTTTATTTATTTATTTTTTGGGTCCGGTCATGAGGCCTGAACTCTGGGCCTGGGTGCTGTCCCTCAGCTCTTCAGCTCAAGGCGAGCACTCTACCACTTGAGCCACAGCGCCACTTCTGGCTTTTTTCTTTTTGGGTATGTGGTGCTGAGGAATCGAACCCAGGGCCTCAAGCATGCAAAGCAAGCGCTCTACCACTGAGCCACCTTCCTAGCCCTCCAAAAGTTGATTTTTAACAAATTATCTTGGATAGTTGTACAGAGTAGTTTCAAAATCCACCCTCATGACTTAATCACCTCCTAAAGGCCTCCCTTCTTAATATTCCCACATGGGGGATTAAGTTTTAACCTATGAACTTTGGAGAAGCACACACAGATTGTAATATTAACTATATTGTGCTTTACGTTATCTTATCACATGAATACATTTTTTTTGGGGGGGGTCCGGTCTTGGGGCCTGAACTCTGGGCCTGGGCGCTGTCCCTCAGCTCTTCAGCTCAAGGCTAGCGCTCTACCACTTGAGCCACAGTGCCTCTTCCGGCTTTTTTCTTTTTGCTTATGTGGTGCTGAGGAATCAAGCCCAGGGCCTCATATATGCAAGGCAAGCGCTCTACCACTGAGCCACCTTTCCAGCCCTACATTTTTAAAAATAAATGCAATTCTGGCAGTATAAGTACAAAGCAAAAAACAAAAAGGAAAATGCAGTTAATAAAAAATCACCACTCAGATACCCATGTTAAGTGATCATTGTCCTATAGTATTCTTTATGCTTATATACAAAAAGAATATGTAAGTAGAAAATAAATTTTTTGCAATTATCTAGTGTGGGTAATAAAAATCAATAAAAAATATTGTGGTTTAGCCGGGTATCGGTGGCTCATGCCTGTAATCCTAGCTATTTAGGAGGCTGAGATCTGAGGATTGCAGTTCAAAGCCAGCCCCTGCAGGAAAGTCTGTGAAACTCTTATCTCCAATAAACCAATAGAAAACCCGAAGTGGCGCTGTGGCTCAAGCAGTAGAGCACTGACCTTGAGCTGAAGAGCTGAGGGACAGCACCCAAGCCCAGAGTTTAAGCCCCACAAACGACCAAAAAACAAAACAAAAAAAAAAAATTAGTGGCTTATAACAACAAAATCCAGTAATTAATTCAGGCCTATAAGCCCTTTAATGTTAGCCTCGCCAGTTTCAGAACTGCCTCAGATGTGGAGAGTCTTTTAGGTATCTAATTTTAGTGGCTCATAGGTCAGCCAACCAACTGTTGCTTCCTACACTTCAGTACATATGGCCAACACTGTTTCCTTCTTCTGGAGGGACTTGCTGTTCTTTGTCCTTGGCTCATATGGGCATCTAGTGAAGACTCATGAGCAAACCAAGTATGTGCTGATACCCTTCATAGACCTGGCTGATTTCTCTTTGTACCTGGCTTAGGTATTTGGCTCGGGTAGGAGATCTTGAAGCCACTGACACTGAAGACCCAAATCTCAATTATGGACTTGTGGTAGACTGTGGGAGCAGTGGCTCCCGGATTTTTGTATATTTCTGGCCAAAACATAATGGGAACCCTCACGACCTGCTGGACATCAAACAAATGAGAGACCGCAACAGCCAACCTGTGGTTAAAAAAATCAAACCAGGTACTTATCAGAATACTTCTTGTAATTAATCTCTTCTTACCTACTATAGGCAGGAGAGAGACTTTGCAGGATCTGAGTAGTGGGAGCAATATCTCATTCCTTGTCACCCACTCATCTTGAACCAATAAAGAAGCAAACAAATAAATGTATGTTTAGGATTTTAATAAGAACATTATAAGATGTTAGTTTTCTACATCTTATGTAATCTGCTTCTCAAGTGTCGTATTTTACTTAAGGAATCTCTGCAATGGCAGACACCCCAGAACATGCCAGCGATTACCTTCGTCCTCTGCTGAGCTTTGCTGCTGCTCACGTGCCTGTGAAGAAGCACAAGGAGACCCCGCTTTACATCCTCTGCACAGCAGGCATGAGGCTTCTACCTGAGAGGTACGATGTTGGATGTGGATGCCATAGGGTTGAAGGGCCTGTTCTGTGCTTCATCTTTTGTGGCTCCCTTCTCTGGAGGTAGATGTGGTATGCCATGGAGAATTCACAGGGTACCTAAAGGCTTCCTGCTCAGAGATAGTGCACACCCACCTCTATACCCACTTACTGCCTCATCAGTCACTTAATCTTCCTATTACTTGCTGCCTTGGGGGCCAATATCTGTCTGAGTTTGCCGAAGGGTTGAATCACAAAGCATTGACTTTTAGAGAGCATCCAATGAACTGGGTAACTGCTGATGGGTAGCAGGAGAGCTCAGGTAGCAATGCTGCCTTTTACAGTGTCCTCTATGACCCTACCTGATTCCCAGTGATAACTAGTGAGTCCTTCCTCTTATAGCTACACAAATCTGTCTTCATCACCGTCAGCCTCAGTCAATCAAGTCTTTTCCATTTGACCTCAGCAATTCAGTCTAACATCTTGTCTCCTGATCATTCTTCCTGCTTTAGAAGAGCAGAAGAAAGAAGAGAAGGTTATATTTAGGTCAGAATCCTGCTTTGTGATTTGACAGTTCCTTGATCCCATCATACTTGCTATGGACATAGGGTAGGAGTGAACTCTCTGAACTTTGTTTTTTTGTGATTTTACCCGCCCTGGGTCATAGGGCTTGAATTCAGGGCCTGGGCACTGTCCCTGAGTCAGCTCTTTTGCTCAAGGCTAGTGCTCTACTACTTTGAGCCACTGGGACACTTCCTCTTTTCTGGGGGTAATTGGAGATAAAAGTCTCATGGGCTTTCTTGTCTGGGCTAGCTTTGAACCTGAGATCTCAGTCTCCTGAGCAGGATTACAGGCATGAGCCACCAGTGCCCAGCTGATCAAATCTTTAACCTATTTTTAAATAGATTATTATTATTACTACTATTACTACTGCTATAGAGTTGTAAGTTTCTTTTAGGTTTTGAAGATTAACCTCTAATTGGAAATGTGGTTTGTTGTTTTCATTTATTCTTTGACTGGTCTTTTTACTCTGTTGATCATTTTTTTGTTGTTCAGAAGCTTTGCAGTGTGATATTGTCTCACTTTTTAGTTCAGTGCTGTTTGTTTGTTTTCTTAACTGTGTTTTTTTGTCTTTTCTTTTTTGGTACTTGGGACCAAACCCAGGATGTTGCACCTGCTAGGCAAGTACTTTGCCACTGAGCTACATCCCAGCTCTTGTCTGTGCTTTTGATGTTATATTAATGAAATCATTGACAACATTAATTTTAGAATCCTGCTTCCAAGAACAATCACAGTCTCATAGGCATTGAGTAGTTTTTATTACCTTAAATATTTTCCTTTGGTAAATAATAGTTCCCTTTTCCACAAATTTTCATATCTATATTTGGCCTTTTTAAAAAACAGTAACAAAAACCCCGTTCATATACATAAGACTTCATGTCAGACGAGATACCATTCAACAGTGCTGCTTTCAGTAGACTTCTTTCCTTTCATTTAAACAGTTTTTTTCTTTTTTGTTTTGTGATCTATGACACCCACCAGTCTTTCTTCCTGTTTAAACTCACAGCTAGTATCTTACGGTTGAAAAGCAGATTATTTATGCAGCCACTTGTCACCATGAGGTCCTTGCTTATTTCCTCATACATCTGGGTCCCTTACGAAATCTCAATTTGTTTTTACTTATTTTTAAAACCAAACCTTAAGTAGTATGATTTCAACCTCACTACATCACTTAAGGAAATCTTAAAGGTAAACTAGATCAAATTTTACATTCCTATTCCTCAGTCAAAACTGTTTCATTTTGTTTCACTTTCTTCTCTCTGTATAATCTGTATCTGATCTCCACAAAGTTACCATAATACTGCACATAAAATTTAGAATTTTGTTTCTGACGTAAATAGTATTCACACTGTAAAAAAAAAATTTTTTTTTAGAAAGTCTGGGAAGAGAATAGTTGACACAAGATGGAGATGCCATTTCAAAGTGTCTGAATGGCCCCAAGTCTTCCAAGAGGAGGGCCAGGAAAAAGATGATCCAGAGGCCAGAGAGGCAGAGTCACTGGCAGGGTTATCTAGAGGCATCTGATTAGTGGTTTGGTTACCTTTATGTGTCTGGAGCAAAAGAGACTATTGCCTCATCTGGCATGGCCCAGCATGACCCAGCATTGTTGCTGTCAAAGAAGTTTCCACCAAAACAAAATCCACTGCATAACTCCACTCCATTTGTCTAGGATGTTAGCTGTCAGTGTGGAAGCTCTGAATACTAATTTTTATCTTATTGAGAATTTTTAAAGAAACGTGACATACTTTTTACTTGTCTTCTGATCATCTCCCAATAACGCATACCCCTATTCTGGGTTTTATGAGATTATTGCTGCCTCTTAGGACAAGTTAGTTGTTGATGTAAGTGTGACTATCATTGCAAGAGCCTGTTTTGTATGATTAATGATTTACTACCTTGTTAGCATTTGTGAATAATATTTAATATGTGGTTGAGTCACCCAGATTGTATTTTGAATTTATTAGAACTTAGTCTGTTTTCTCTGCCAACAGCCAAATAGGATTTTCCTACTCTTTAATTTTGTAATAGAAACACCCTTGAAAAATTACAAAGATATTCACAGAATAATATTTCACCCTCCCAATTTTTTATATTAACTTCAGTAGTTACCAATATTTTGTCATGAAAAATTTTAAGAATAAATCCCATTGAATTTTAAAAATTCAATATGAAGTACATGAAGTTTTGTTTTGTTTTTACATGATGTAATCATATTACACATACTATTTTTGTAACCTCGTAAAATTCAACCAAGTATATTGAACATCTTTTTAACTCATATATGTAGCTATAAATTGACCTCATTTCTTTTATATTATTTCTGGTTTTCCAATATTATAATAAATTATTTTATCATATTCCTCTCTTCATTCCTTGGAATAATTTCTGAAAGTGTAATAGCCAGGTCAAAGGTCAATAAGCACATTTAAAATTTTGGAGCAGGGGCTGGGAAGGTGGCTCAGTGGTAAGAATGCTTGCCTTGCATGCATGAGGCCCTGGGTTTGATTCCTCAGCACCACATAAGCAGAAAAAAGCCGGAAGTGGCACTGTGTCTCAAGTGGTAGAGCGCTAACCTTGAGCTGAAGAGCTCAGGGATGGTGCCCAGACCCAGAGTTCAGGCCCCACGACCGACCAAAAACAAAAAAATTTTTTTGGAGCAATCCTGGATTATTGCTCTTTAGAAAAGTGGTATTGGTAATTTACATTGCAAACAGTAATGAAGGTTGGTGACCATTCTTCCCTGTCATCATCAGAATAAACAAGGTCTCCCCTACAGGTAGCTTAGAAGTACACCTTATCAGGAGATAACACACGCTCTTGTTTTCTATGAACTTTTTATAAGACTTTAGTCTGTGTAACAGTGAACTCTTCTAGACACTATACATGACATATTGGGAAATTATTACCTCAAGTATAACTCTCTACTTATATGTGCTAACAATATACTTCACTAAGTCATAGTCACCACTGTCTGAGTCAGTAGCTTATTTTTTTCCCAATACCAAGACTTGAGCCCTCTTGTTCTTGCTCACACATGGCTGGCACTCTACCACTTGAGCCATGCCTTTTTGCTGGTTAGTTGGAGACAGACTTTTGGACTTTCCTGCCTCAAACTATAATCTTCACATCTCAGCCTTCTCAGTAGCTAGGGTTATTAGCATGTGTCACTAGTGACTGGCTTCTATAGAATATTTTTATAATGAATAATTTAAAAAAAAACAAGAAAATGGCTGTCTCAGGACCTGAGCACTGTCCCTTAGCTTTTTCACTCAAAACTGGTATTCTACCACTTGAGCCACACTGCCACTTTTGGCTTTTTTTCTGGTTAATTGAAAATAAGAGTTTCAAAGACTTAAATGCCCAGGCTGGCTTCAAATTATGATCCTCAGATCTCAAACTTCTGAGTAGGTAGGATTACAGACATGAGCCACTGGTACCTGGATGGGAGGAAGAAAAGAAGGAAATTTATTTCTTATTTGATTTCTTATTTGACTAGCTAAACTAATTAATGCATTCATTTAGAATCAAGGTCTTATTATGAAGTTAGTTAGACTGGCCTAGATCTCACAATTTTGTCTTAGTCTCCCCAAAGTGCTGGGATTACAATAGGCATGAGCTACCATTACCAGCACATTTTCAACCACCATTTTCCCTAGATTCATACTAATATTTGCAGCTTTGTTTTGGTTTTTCTTTGATAATACTGTTGACATACTTAAGACATTAAGAGAAAAACCACCTCAGATATTACATTTTAGATGTCATCTCTGAATTGGAAATGATGTTATACACTTTGGATTTTGAACCTGATCTGAGGTGGGTTTTTTCATGATAAGATTTTTATTAAGGAAAAAGAAACATCTTGAAATACAGAGATTAAGAAGTTAATTGTTAGCTTATGTAAAGGATTGCATAAAAGCTTATGGAACTAAGAGAACTATGCCTTGTGATGCAAGGCATTGTGGTTTTTTTATGTTTTTCTTTTTCTATTTATTTATTTTATTTTATTTTTTTGTCAGTCGTAGGGCCTGAACACTGTCCCTCAGCTCCTCAGCTCAAGGCTAGTGCTCTACCACTTGAGCCACATTACCACTTCCAGCTTTTTCTGCTTATGTGGTAGAGGAATTGAACCCAGGGCTTCATGCATGCAAGGCAAGCACTCTACCACTGAGCCACTTCCCCATTCCATATAAAGCAATGTTTGTGCACTATGAAAAATCTGAGGGTGTGTTCTTCAGCTTACATCTTTCTTTTGCAGTAATTAGAATTAAGGCAGTTACATGTGTTTTGTAGATTACTAATCTGTGCTGTAATTTCCTATAGTTTATTCATACCCTCTGAGAGGCATGGAACCATCTCAGATTTTAAGTTTGTATAAGGGGAAAGTATACTACTATTACCATATTACTCTTTAAATTGGAGACTATACTTTGAAGGCAGTTTAAACCTTTGAAAGCAGAGGAGATTCACCAAACAGTAGCAGAGCTGGACAAGTAGATGAGATAGATGAACAATGATACAATAAGAATAAGAAGAAAGACGAGTGAGGCAATTTTTTTTATTGTGAAAATACTGTACAGATACAATTACATGGGCAAGATAATGAGTACATTTCTTATCAAGCATTGTAGCCTCCTCCTTTGTTTCCCTTTCCCATCCCTTCCCATCCTCCCTGGCCCCCCAACCCAATCCTCCTTGCCCTCCCCCCCCCCACCAAAGTTGTAAAATTCATTTTTGACATAACGACTTGTACATCTCATTGTTGCAATGGGTCCACCTGTATCCCTATTTAAACGATTTGAAGTGAGGCAATTTTTGAAAAGAGAACTGTTTCTTCACCTTTTACTTTATGAGATGGGGGTCTGTCTCCCTGTGTTACATATGTTTAAACAGACTTATTGCCTCAGCCTCCTGAGTAGCTGGGACTACAGGTTAAATAAATACTTGGTGAGAAAATAATTAATGATTTACTTTTGGATTTTTTTTTTTTTTTCAGGAAGCAGTTGGCTATCTTGGCTGACCTAGTGAAAGATTTACCACTGGAGTTTGACTTCCTCTTTTCACAGTCTCAGGCTGAAGTGATCTCTGGGAAGCAGGAAGGTACTGGGCCTGGAGTGGGAGGGGTGTGTGTGTGTGTGTGTGTGTGTGTGTGTGTGTGTGTGTGTGTGTGTGTGTGTGTGTGTGTGTGTGTGTGTGTGTGTGTGTGTGTGTGTGTGTGTGTGTGTGTGTGTGTGTGTGTGTGTGTGTGTGTGTGTGTGTGTGTGTGTGTGTGTGTGTGTGTGTGTGTGTGTGTGTGTGTGTGTGTGTGTGTGTGTGTGTGTGTGGTTTTTCTCCAGGGACTGGGCCTGGAGTGGGAGCTGTGTGTGTGTGTGTGTGTGTGTGTGTGTGTGTGTGTGTGTGTGTGTGGTTTTTCTCCAGGGAATTTTCTTGATCCTGCTTTGCAGTTTCTTTGTATATTTTGTATTGGTAACTGTCAAATCCGTCAAAAAGACTGCTGCTTTAGGATTTTTAACTATACTACACACCGTAGTTAGAATATATTAGTATTTAATGACAATTTCAAATAGATTTTTGGTTAGCTAATTGTACTTTTATAAACTTAAAAAGTTCTAGGAATTGGATCAGATTTACCAAATTCAAGTGTGAAGCAAATTATTAAACTAAGGGAAACTAATTTCAGGTAATGATTAGGACTTTGTCATGTCCTGGGCTCTCACTTTATTGTAATTCCTATGAAGCTTTTATGCTTCCCTAAATATTGGCACTGTTGGGTTTATACTTTGGAGTGGAGTTGAATATGTGTTCCCTTGTGGCTCAGCTGTGGCCAGTATGATGAATTTCTCCATTTCTTTAGAAGGGAGAGATAGTATATGTCTTCTACTTGTAGTTCATCAAAAGGAAAAGATTTATCTCTTTAAATTTCAGTCCTAAAATTCTGTATTCCTCTTCCTCCTCCTCCTCTTCTTCTTCTTCTTTTTCTTCTTTTTTTTTTTTTTGTTTTGTTTTGGTGGTATTGAGGGTATTGTGTTTTCTAGTCTGGCACTCCTGAACTATGCTTCTGGCCCTTTTTTGGCTATTTTGGAGATAAAGTCTAGTGAGCTTTTCTGCTGGCCTCAAACTGAGGTCCTCCAGATTTCAGCCTTGTGAGCAGCTAGGATTAAGATATAAGCCACTAGTGGCCAGCTCCGTTTTCTTCTTCAAGTTGTATTTCTTCTCATTCTACCAAGTGCTTCCTGTGGTTGCTTCTGTATCCAGGGCCAAGAGGCAGGATGACAGAAAGAAGAAAGCAGGCAGCATGAGTTGGCTCTCCACACTTGAGTCTATAGCTTCTGTGAGCAGAGGAAAGAATTAGCATCCTTTAGAGTTTTAGGTACCTGACCAGGCTGTACCTCTGGCCTGCCATAGGACTGCCTGAGTAGGAGAGAACACAGTAAAGGGTCAGAGAGGGGTTTTCAATCCTTTCTCTTTGAAGTCTCCTTTTTTAACTCCTTAAGACCAAAAGGAAAGGTCTTAAAAGTTTTCTTAGCCAGGTGCTGGTGGCTTATGTCTGTAATCCTAGCTACTCAGGAGGCTGAGATCTGAGGATCACAGTTCAAAGCCAGCCCTGGCAGGAAAGTCTGTGAGGCTCTTATCTCCAATAAACCACTAGAAAATCAGAAGTGGCGCTGTGGCTCAACTGGTAGAATACTCACCTTGAGCTGAAGAGCACAGGGGCAGCACGCAAGCCCAGCACGCAAGCTCCACGACTGACAAAAAAAAAAAAATAGTTTTCTTTGTCCACACCTAATGCATGTGGGCATGTTTCAAACAGCTTTTGAGTACAGGCCAAGCAAGAGGAAAAATAGGGTTCTCACTTAAAGGCTTGGAGGTATTTGAAATTCTGGTCTCTTTCTAAGTATGCCCACTATCTTTCTTTCATTTCCAGAATTCTCAAAGAGCTGGTCTCTGTATTCCATCTAGAGTTTTCATTGTACCTCTGAGAACGCCGAGATTCACTCTTTTTCTTTTTTTTTTTTTTTTCTTTTGTATTGCCAGTGATTGAACACATGGCCCTGTGCCTGCTAGGCAAGCTTCTGCTATGTTCTACATGCCCAGCCCTGAACACATTTTTTAATATTTATTTTTACAGTTAGTTTCTATTCATTGCAGGAAACTTGGAAAATGGAAATAATTTTTAGAGTGTGAGGATAAAATAAGATTAAAATATTTAAGGGGTTGAGGATACAGCTCAGTGCACCAGGACCTAGTTTATTGCAAAGAAAGAAAGCAAGAAAGAAAGAGAAAGGAAGGAAGAAAGAAAGGAATGAAGGAAAGAAGGAAGGAAGAAGGAAAAAAAGAAAGCAGGAAAGAAAGGAAGGAATGAAAGAAACTTATTCTTTTTTTTTTCTTTGCCAGTCCTGGGGCTTGAACTCAGAGCCTGGGTACTGTCTCTAAGCTTCTTTTGCTCAAGGCTAGTACTCTACCACTTGAGCCACAGTCATGCTAGGCAAACACTGTACCACAAAGCCACATTTTCAGCCCAACACAGTTTAAAATCCAAACCCTGAGAGTATAGAATACTGTAATTTCTTTTTTTTTCCTAGGAGAAAAGAGAAAAAAATTGACCTGGGAGAAAGATGTAAATATGATACAGCAGTCAATAATTAAGAGAGACCTTTTCTTACTCTTTCCTTAGGGGTTTATGCATGGATTGGAATCAACTTTGTTTTGGGAAGATTTGACCATGAAGATGGTGAGTAACACTGTTATAATTCCTTAAAGATTGAGGGTTTAAGTCAGAATCTAGCAGTAGTGTTTAAGTTCTAGTTTGAGGATGCTTTTATTTTTTTCTTTTTTAAAACTTATATTCCTTCATTTCCAGTTCCAATTTGTTATTTCTTTTAGCATTTTGGTTTTTTTTGAATGTTTTTTTAATATGGAAAGTTCCACACATTATAAAAGTAAATAGTAAAATGAACTGTATGGATTCATTACCCAGATTCAACAATTATTAACATTTGTCTTTTTAAAAAAATCTGTACTACACATTTCCCTGCTACCCCCCAATTGTGTTAGTCAGACCTACCTACCTACCTTCCTTCCTTCCTTCCTTCCTTCCTTCTTCCTTCCTTCTATTTTTCTTCTTTCTTCCCTCCCATCTTCTTTCTTTCCTTCCTTTCTTGTTTCACAATGTAGCCCATGTTGGCCTTAGAACTTGAAATTCCCTGCCACAGCCTGGACATTACTGGATTGCCAGCATGCCCAGAATTTCAAAACAAAATTCCACAGTGCTATTTAAAAACATAACAAAATGGCTTATACCTTTATTCCTAGCTACTTAGGCTAAGATCTGAGGATTGAAGTTCAAAGTCAACCTGGGCAGGTAAAAGTCCATGAGATTCTTATCTCTTAACCACCAGAAAGCCAGAAGTAGAGTGTGTCTCAAGTGGTAGGATGCTAGCCTTGGGTTAAAAAAAAAAAAAAGTTCAGGGACAGTGCCCAGGCCCTGAATTCAAGCCCCGGGATTAGCACAAAAAGCTAGACATATTCTTCCCTCCCTCTCTTCCTTCCTTCTTTCCTCCCTTCTGTATTGGAAATTGAACCCTGGGCTTCTCACATGCTAGGCAAACACTCTGCCACTGAGCCATACTCCTAGGTCTCGTTGTCTTTAAGAATACCTCTAAGCCAGGGGCTGGTGACTCACACCCATAATCCTAGCTTCTGAGGAGCACAGTTCAAAGCCAGCCTGAGCAGGAAAGTCTATGGGACTTATCTCCAGTTAACCAGAAAAAAAAAAAAAAGAGCTGTGGCTCAAAGTGGTAGAATGCTAGCTTTGAACAAAAAAGTTCAGGGACAGTGCCCAGGCTCTGAGTTCAAGCCCCATGACAAAAAGAAAAAAAAAAAGAAGAATACCTTCCAGTTTGCTCCTGTACCCTTTAACACAATTATAGTATTCTTGTAGTTCTCCTGCTGGTGACATACCAAGGTGTTCCATCTCATCTCACATACTTTCTACCCTTAGCCTAGCATTGGCCATTTTAAAAAGGAAACCTGTTTTCTTTTCATGGAAAACATCTTGGCTTAGATGCCAGTGGTGTTCTTTGCCTCCTTGTTAGCATTGCTTCTAAGTTTTTCAATGAGCAAAGCTAGGAAATATGTACTTTTTTTTAAGGAAGAGAAAAAAAAAACTATGAGTTTATAGTGATATTTGTGTCTCATTTTTAAGATGATAAAGGTAAGTTTATTTTACATAAAATGTTTGTGTATTTTGTATTCTCTTTTATGCTCAACCTTTGTTCCTAAATGTATTGACATACTACTTTAAATAATTTAAGAATAATACCAATGATATTAACAATATGACTATTAGAATTTAAAGGATTTTTTTTTTTTTTTTGCGGTCATGGGGCTTGAACTCTGGGCTTTGGGCACTGTCCCTCAGCTCTTCAGCTCAAGGTGAGCGCTCTACTGGCTATTAGAATTTAAAGTGTTGGCTATTTTTGTCTTTTGAATATTTCCCACTATCATGTTTAAATCACTTGAAATTTATTGTTGTTGTTGTTTTGGTGGACTAGAGCTTGAATTCAGGGCCTTGACACTGTCTCTGAGCTTTTTTGCTCAAGGCTAGCACTCTACCACTAAGCCACACCTGCCACTGGTACCTAAGTCTCAGACTTTCCTGCCCAGGCTGGCTTTGAGACACATTCCTCAGATCTCAGCCTCTTGAATAGCTAGGATTATAGCTGTGAGCCACTAGCACTCCACTTGTTTTCTGATTTTTAAGGCAATACTGTAGATTTTGGGGTTTTGTTGGAGTTAATTTTGGTTTTTCATTCTTAGAGTCTTCTTGTTCCCTTATCATTTCAGAATCAGATGTTGAGACTTCTCAGGAATCAGCAGCAGGACGAAGAAGGACAGTAGGGATCCTGGATATGGGAGGAGCCTCTCTCCAGATTGCTTATGAAGTTCCCACCTCTGCCTCTCTCCTGCCTCCGAAACAGGTATTTTGCCATTTATGGAAATTCAGTTTGAAATTTGAGGGAACAAATACATTAAAAAATTACATTAGACAAATCTGGCAGCATCCAAATATTTGTTCAGATATTTGCTAGGGTAGATTATCTTGAATATGTTTTCTTTCTGAGCTTCAGTGTTATATAGTGTAAAAAAAGGCATAGTAATAATATTTACCTCGTAACATTTAAGAATGAAATAATACCATGGAGTCTAGCGCACCCACTTACCCACTTGCCAGTTCATACCAAGTATTTGATACATTTTAGCAGTCACAGTCAATACTATGTATCTCCTTGGGGTGCCTAGAGAGTAAATTTAATACTGTAAATCCTGGAGCACACTACTTGATACATACTTACTGTTTAGCAAATGGTATTGCCTTTTCCTGCAGTCTTCCTTCCCTGGGCTTCTAATACTCCTTACCTATTAGAACATGAAAAATGTATTTCAAGAAAGAAGTAAGCCAGGTGCCAGTGGCTCACACCTGTAATCCTAGCTACGCAGGAGGCTGAGATCTGAGGATCATGGTTCAAAGCCAGCCCTGGTAGGAAAGTCTGTGAGACTCTTATCACCAATAAACTACTAGAAAACTGGAAGTGGCGCTGTGGCTCAAGTGGTAAGCACTCGCCTTGAGCTGAAGAGCTGAGGGACAGTGCCCAAGCCCAGAGTTCAAGCCCCATGACTGACACCAACAACAAAAAAGTATCATTGTGGAGAGAAAAGAGGTATTTGAATATCTAGTATTACAAGAAATAAGACCTCTTAGTTTTATTGTCTCTCAAAGCTTGTAATCTGTCAATGGAGATAGCCCATGACCTCAGGCAGTCAGTCCATAATGGAGCTATAATTTGAGCCAAACCAGGACTTTTCAACCTTACCACCATTGGTATTTGAGGCTTGATAATTTTGTTTGTTTGATTACAGATACTCTACCACTTATGCCTCCTTTTACTTCAGCTATTTTTTGGGTAGGGCCTCCTAACTATTTATCCAGTCTGGCTTCTAACCACACAGCCTCCCATATAGTTGGGATTATTGATGTGAACCACCACTCCTGACCTGTGGGTCAAGGTGAGGTCTTGCTAATGTTTTGTCTCTGTTGGCCATCAATTGCTATACTCTTAACCTCTACAATTACCTTGGATTGTAGGCATGGGGTCATCATGCTTGGCCAGGAGCCAAATAATTCTTTATTGTGTGTGGCTGTTTATTTTATTATGCTTATTAGAATTCCTGAGCTTTACCAAATGACCCCACTCCCTCCATTTGCAACATTCAAAAGTCTGTCTAACCAGAACAATTCCTACCCTGCCCACCAAAATGTCTACCTTTTATGCAAGGTGGGGCATTTACTGGGCTTAAGATGATAGAAGGAGCTGGCCACTGGTGACTCATGCCCATAATCCTTGCTAATTACTAGGCAAAAATCTGAGGATTGATGCCGACCTTGACAGACAAATTTATGAAACTGTTATCACCAATTAAGCAGCAAAAAGCAGGAAGTGTAAATATGGCTCAAGTGGAATAGTGCCAGCATAAGCAAAAAAGCAAAAAGCAGAAGGACTAAGTTCAAGTCCAGTACTAACACACACACACACACACACACACACACACACACACACACACACACACACACACACGATGCATTTTAATGCTTAGTAAAAGAGGAAAGGAATTCTTGACATTTAAAAAAGTGTTCTAAATTCTGGAATATCTAAGATATTTTTGTGCCATTCACAATTGTATAACCATCACTTCTGAATTCCAGAACATTTTCACCCCTCAACGAAAGTCTGTATTCCTTAGCAGTTATTACCAGCCCCATCCCTGACCATGAGTCTATGTTTTACCTCCATGGATTTGCCTACACTAAGTCTTTCATATCAATGAAATCATACAATGTGGCCATTTATGTCTGCCTCTTATTTAGCAAAATAATTCCAAGATTCATTTATGTTTAGCATATATCAATACTTTATTGCTCTTGATGGCTAAATTGCATTCCATTTTATGACCATGCTATGTTTCTCCTGTACATTCATCAGTTGATAGACAATTAAGCAGCTTCCATTTTTTGGCTCTTATGGATAATACTGAGATGAACAAATTTTTGTATAGATATACACATTTTCAGATCTCTTGGGTAGATGCCTAAGAATAATGGTGCTATGTACAATTACAGTTTTACAAATTAGAAATAAATAGTAGCCAGGTGCTGGTGGCTCACTCCTGTTATCCTAGCTTCTTGAGGGAGGCTAAAATCTGAGGATTGTGGTTAGAAGCCAACCGGGCAGAAAAAAGTCTCTGTGAGACTTATTTCCAATTAACCAATCAAAAACTGGAAGTAGAAATGTCATTCAAAGTGATATAACACTAGTCTTGAGCAAAAGAGCTCAGGGACAGCATCCAGGCCCTGAGTTCAAGCCACACAACCACTACAAAACAAAACAAAACTGAATGAATAGCTAAAAAAAAATAATAATAATAATTTTTCAATAATCTATATAGACCAAAGCTGCACAGTGCACAAATGGGAATGGGTATGAGGATAAACAGGAATAAGCAAGCAAACAAACAAATTAAACTTTCTCACTGCCCAAACCTGTCATAAGGAATATTGGAACCTCTAAAATAGTTTTGGAACTTGAATAGTTTGAGAAAAGACCATAGAATACATCTCATAATAATGCTTCAAATTGCTTTTTTATTAAAGGAATTTTCCCTATAATTATGAAAATAGCACATTCCCATTGTAGAGAACTGGAAAATATAGAGAAGTACATGCCAGAAAATGACATCAACTGTAATAATTCTACCTCCTATAACTATAGATAATGGTTGAGCTCCTAATTTGGTGTTTGGTCTCCAACTTGGCCTCTTATTTGTACTTTCGGTTCAGTCTTATTATATGCCTTGTAAAGTAAAGCTATGAAGATAAAAGGAAACTCCTAAATATTTTAAAGAAGAGTCGGGAAATGAGGGTGTGTTAGAATGCCATAGCTTTGTAGACATAAGTGAAAACTAAAATTTCTTTAATCTTGTAGTTTTTTTTCTTGCCTGTCCTAGAGCTTGAACTTAGGGCCTGGGCATTGTCCCAGGCTAGCACTCTTATCACCAGAGTCACAGCTTCACTTACAGCTTTTTTTTTTTTAATTCCTTTTTTGTCTTGACATTATATGACAGGAAGAAGCTGCCAAGATCTTGCTAGCTGAGTTCAACCTGGGCTGTGATGTGCAGCACACTGAACATGTTTACAGGGTTTATGTCACAACCTTTCTGGGTTTTGGTGGCAACTTTGCCCGTCAGCGCTATGAAGACCTCATGCTGAATGAAACTCTACACAAAAACAGGTATATTTAACATGGGATCTAAGTTTCTAAAATTGAATGCCATCGTACTGCAGGTATGAAGTCAGATAAGTCCTTTCTTTCACTTTTTTTTGGGGGGGTGGGGGTCGGTTGTGAGGCCTGAACTCGGGTCTGGGCGCTGTCCCTCAGCTCTTCAGCTCAAGTCTAGTGCTCTACCACTTGGGCCACAGTGCTACTTCTGGCTTTTTCTGTTTATGTGATGCTGAGGAATTGAACCCAGGGCCTCATGTATATAAGGCAAGCACTCTTTCACTAAGCCACCTTCCCAGCCCTCCTTTCTTTCACTTTGTTTCTGACAACCTTCATGCCAGTGGGCTAGCATCTCCTTCTTAGAGACCTTCTGTCAAGACGTGACTGGGCAGGAGTGTATCCTGCTCTTCAATATTAGGACTTGTAAAACATGTAGCAGCTTATTGTGATCTCTTGTGGATCTTCCACCCAGACGCGGCATAAATCATATCTGATTTAAAATATGCAGTATAATGCCACACCTAGCAGTTCCTTCTTGACAATAGGGCTCAAAACATGTCTGATGATTTGTAGTAGAGTAAGTCATCTTAGACAAGGTTATGTTAAAACAATACAGAGCTGGAGGTATGTTCAATTGTAAAGCACTTATGCAGAAAGCTTGAAACCTTGAGTTCAAAACATAGTACTGCCCCCAGAAATCAAGAGCACTTGCTTAGCATGCAAAGACCTTGGGGTCAGTCTCCAGTTCCCCCCCCCCCCACCTCCAAAAAAGTGGAGAATATCTGTACGTCTGTAATTTACCTTTGATGGGCTAGGCATGGTGATGTGCAATTGTAATCCCAGCTACTCTGGGGTGGAGATCACTGTGATCATAATTTGAGGCCAGCCTGAGCAAAATGATGAAGAGACCCCCATCTCATCTCAACTAACAAGCTGGGTATGGTGGTCACCTAAGATATGCTAGATGCATAGGAGGATCATGGTATAAAGCTAGTCCCAGGTAAAATTGTGAGATTCTATTCAAAAATAAGTGAGTAGAGCACTTGCCTAGCAAGCATGAGGCCCTGAATAGTTCAAAACTGCAGTATTGTTAAAAGAAACTACAAACAACAAAAGCTTTTAAAAGATCTCTCATCAAGTCCAGAATAGCCAGTTTTTCCTCCAGGGTTGTTCAGAGCACAGATTCTTTATTTGAGTACCAGATGAAGCAGTTAGGCCATCATATATAGTTGTGAATGTTTTTGTTTGAGTATTTAAAATTGTTACTTGGGCTGGGAAGGTGTCTCAGTGGTAGAGTGCTTGCCTTGCATGCATGAGGCCCTGGGTTCAATTCCTCAGTACCACATAAGCAGAAAAAGCCGGAAGTGGTGCTTGGCTCAAATGGTAGAGTGCTAGCCTTGAGCTGAAGAGCTGAGGGACAGCACCCAGGCCCAGAATTCAGGTCCCATGACCGACAAAAACAAAAAAACAAAAACCAGAAAACAATAAAATTGTTGCTATGTGTATTGAAGGAAAGCATAGCATCCTGTTCTACCATAATATTATCTATACTCATACATTTAGCTGGTATTTTGGTGAACCCCCTTTGTAATATTTTCTCCTTAATTATCAGTTGTCCTACATTGAAAGCATATTGAAGAAAATACTTCCCCAATTAGTCTCTTTAATTTTTTTAAGTCTCTATCACTAACAGTTCCAGGTGCTTTGGGAAAATCTTGGTGTTTTAGAAGATGGATGATTACATCAAGCAGTGTATTTATGTTCTCAAAGTCCTGCTAAGTCCATACAACTGTGGCTTGAGCTGTGGTGCTCACATTGCTTCTGCCAGACTATGATGGCTGAAGGGCATTTGATATGAGTTTCACAGGCGATTTAGTTTGTTGCTTTCTCTCTAGCCACTGTGCTTCCTTTTCCATTTTCTTCTTTTGTTGTTCTACTGTTCTTTTTCTGCTTGATATTTTGTGTTGCCTCTAGGCTTCATGCCAGCCTGCATCATCTTCTCATGCACTGGTATTTTCTGGCTAAGTGTCTAATTCACCTACTTCAGGAGATTGAGGGGTAAACGGTAAAGCTTGTGTAGCTGCCAATTGACTAGAGAAACCCTTACTTCCAGGCATGGTTCTCTCTTAAAAGGATTTTCTGAATTTTCCTTGTATTTCATGACATGCCGTAAAACATTCAGATTCTAGTTGTCCCAAAGAATTCTGTTAAGTTGCTATCTTATTATTTTCTCTGCTTACAGGTATATCTTCATCCCAGGAAGCCCAGTCTTTCACATCTGTTTCAGAACTTACGAATAATCAACTACTGTTACAGATTTATTTGTTCTCCATTTAATTTCTGTTCTTAACCAGATCTGTGAGACTAGGAGTACTTGACAAGTCTAGACTGAAGAACCAGAACTGTGTGATGGCCATGGAGGGAATCAGATTCTCTCTGTCTCCTGCCCACTCAGAGCCTCCAAGGTCATAATTCCCTAGAGCAGGTGCTCCATGTGTTGTAACAACAGGCACTGTTCATTCAAAGCCTGGCATTGCTGCTATGCTAGATGTGTTGACTATAGGGTTAAGTACAATAGATCATTGACATAGTTCTCTTCTTTTTACTTTAAAAATTTTTATTATTATTAAAAAGGCAAGATATAGAAGGGTTATAGTTACATAAGTCAGGTAAAGAGTACATTTCTTTTTGGACATTCTCTCACTATCTCCCAGTTTTTCCCTGTGCACAAGATATCTGTGCAGAGCATTAGAGTTCCTAGATGAGGTTCCGTTCATTGTCTCATGTTTTGTTTGTTTTGTGACAGATTGCTGGGCCAGAAGACAGGCCTGAGTCCCGACAATCCATTTCTGGATCCCTGTCTGCCCGTGGGACTCACAGATGTGGTAGAGAGGAACAGCCAGGTCCTGCATGTCCGAGGAAAGGGAGACTGGACCACTTGTGGGGCGATGCTGAGCCCCCTGCTGGCTCGCTCCAACACCAGCCAGGCCTCATTGAATGGCATTTACCAGTCACCAATTGACTTTAATAATAGCGAGTTCTATGGCTTCTCTGAGTTCTTTTACTGCACAGAGGATGTGCTGCGCATTGGAGGCCGCTACCACGGGCCAACATTTGCTAAGGCTGCTCAGGTAACTCATTAATATAAAGATGACTCATGCTGGCAGCAGCTACTTCTTAGATGCCTAGCTTTGTGCTAGGCACTGGGCAGAAGGCTTTGAATGCATGATCTCACTCAATTCTTTGCAAGGGCTCTATGAGCCAACATTTTACAGACAAGAAAGCAGATTTAGACAAGTTAAGGAACCTGATTTGCCAGACTGCCTTATAATTAAATTAGACTTCCATGGGTTGTCATATCACCCAGGTGTAAATTAGTGATGGCAAGTGGTTTTGCCTTTGACTTTCTAGTAGTCTTGTTTAATGTTTGTGGCTCAAAAATGTCATCTTGGTTTTTTTTTTTCTTTGCTGGGTGTCTTAGATGTAATGTGTTCTTGGAGATGGCATGTAGGTGGGCAAGTTCATTCTCCTTCTCTTAGTTATTAAGAGGCCAGAATATTAGAAACATGTTATAGAAAACAGTTGTGATAGAAATATTTTTAAAATTAAAAATGGAGAAGTAAAAATTCACTTCATATTGGACTTAACACATAGTTAACATGTTTAGTTACTTCAACAGGTAAAAATTTAGCCACCTTTATCTCCTTGCCTTTAGAGTCTGTTAGTCAACTTTTGTTATAGGCAATAAATACAACACATATGTATACACAATGAGTACAATAACATAAGTGCTCAATGGAAAAATAAAGCAGGAAAAGGCAGTATTTAATATGGGAAGGGTTGTAATTTTGGATAAGGGTATCCATGGTTCAAGCTTGTAATCTTAGCTACTGCGGAGGTTGAGATCTGAAGATCACAGTTCAAAGGTAGCCTGGGAAGGAAAGTTCATGAGAATCTTATCTCCAGTTAACTACTGGAAAGCCAGAAATGGTGCTGTGGCTCAAAGTGATAGAGGGCTAGCATTGAGCACAAAAGCTCAGAGATAGTGCTCAGGTCCTGAGTTCAAGTCCAAGACCAGCATAATAAATAAATAAAAATGAAGAAGCATATGGGACAGTGTTTACTGAATAAATGGGTCATTTCTATTTCCTTGGTCACCTAGTAGCCCACAAGTAGCATGAAATCTATTTTGTGACTGTAGGAAAGTTAGAGTTTTATGTTGCACTGCTCGCTTGTTGTTCCAGGATTACTGTGGCATGGCGTGGTCAGTTCTAACTCAGAGATTCAAAAATGGACTCTTTTCTTCACATGCAGATGAGCATCGACTCAAGTAAGTAATTTCCCTTGCTATCCTACATGACCGTAATATGTGGATAGCAAATTCTACTGGAAAATGTTGGAGAAGTAGTGCAGACTAGATTTTATGTTGAAGGAGAATTTGATTATTCAGATTTTGAGCTTCCAAGGAATCAGGACCAAACAGTGAGCCAATTTTAGTGAAGCCAAGGCAAACCAGTGGTTACTTATGAAAGTTCTTTCCAACTGATTTCATGTTAAAAAAAAATGATGTTCTTTTTTACATTTTCAAACATTTATATCAAGCATGCAGAAAAATAGAAGAGTAAAATATACCTATTTCCAAACTTCCACTACTTTCTTTGCCAGTAAGCAATCAATTTTCCTATTTTGAGCATATACAAAAGATAGAATAGTATAATGAACTCTTGTGTACCTATCACCTAGCTTCTTTACTAACAGGTGTTAAATGCTGGGCACGTAATTGCCCACCACACACACAACTGGGTTATGTTGAATTATATCCCAGATATCATGTAGTTACAGTTGTAGATACATACTCTCAGGGTATTCTCTAAAGACAGGTACTATTGGGGAAAAAAAGGGAGGGAGGGAGAGAAGAAGGGAGGGTGGGAGGGAGGGAAGGAAAAAAGGAAGGAACCCCCCCCCCACCATAGTCATAATATCATTATTGCTAAAAGATAGTCTTCATTTTTGTTAAGAAAAAGTAGGCTCAAATTTGGCTCCATCTAGAGGTGAGGGAGGTGAAGTGGGATGAGACAAGTCTTTTGACATCCAGTGTGAATCTGTGGCTTACTGCAAAGGAATGCACTAGAATTTTTTTTGCTTAGTTTTTTAAAAATGAATTTGTCACAATACAGATATCAGTGTTTCAAGTCAGCTTGGATGTACCAAGTGCTACATGAAGGATTCCACTTTCCCTACGACTACCCAAACCTGCGCACAGCCCAGCTGGTATATGACCGAGAGGTTCAGTGGACACTGGGAGCCATTCTGTATAAAACTCGTTTCTTACCACTCAGGTAAAGTGAGACTAAGCTGGTACCTTGAGCTCAGAGGATGCCCCCAAACATTTTTGAAGTAACCCCTCTACACGCCCCCCCAAAGCAAACAGACTCCCATTATTATTTCCATGTGAAACATTACTTGAATGAGGCATGTTGAACCAGAAGGTTGACAATTATGGTTTGGGGTCTGTTCATCAGCTTTACCATTTCATAAAGTCGGCTTTATTTGTTCGCCTATCACCAGTCAATCTTTAGGATTGGCTCATACTACACACTTCTAAGATGCTGACTGATGAACTAAAATATCCTTCATTTACTCTGGAAAATATATTTGACTAGAGAGGATGGGTATGTAGGCTCTCTGGATAAATTAAGCTTTTCTAATGGGTAGAGTCACTCCAGAAACTGTTATTGATGTGAGATGGTTTTTGGTGGTCCAGAATTAGAACAAAAGACAAAAGAGATATTTTTGGTGTGGAGAGCACTTCCATCATTTTATCATCCGTTATTGTTGCCAGATACCTTGTTTGATGTGCTATAAGATACTTGAGACAATTTTTAGATCTTCATTCCCTAGATTCATACAGATAAATTCAGACAAATTCTTAGTCATTGCTGCCTGTTCCTCTAAACTCATGGCTGTCAGAAGTTTGGCAGGTAAAAGAAGTGAGAAGCAGGCTGTTGTGGGGTTGAGGGGTACCTGAGAGTGAGTGCCAATATAGGGCACAAGTGCTGTCCCAGCATTCCGTAATTCTCATTCGTCCAGAGAAGCCAGAAATGTGTATTTTATATGAAGTGTGGAGATTTGCATATGTGAAAAACACTGCAGCTTAAACAAAATAAAACAAGATAATGGATCTAGTGTCTGGATAACTTATGAGTGACAGGTGTTCTAGCCAGGCCCCTGGATCAGATCCTTATCCCTTTCTAGGTTGTCATACAATTGAGGAAATGCACCAACTTAAAAAAAATATCTGTTCTGATTTCTTGGTTGAATTCAAGGACCATCCTGTTTTTATTAGTACTATATAAACTGCATTTTAAAGTTTATGTGAGGGAATGATTAGTCTTCCTGGGTTTTGTTTTGTTGGCTTTAGTTCCAAAAGCCTTTTGATTTTGTTGCTAGATTCTGGAGTGTCTGAGCATGCAAGGCTCTCTCTGTGGGTCAGGGAGAGAAAGGGAAGAATTGCCCATCATCCTTAGGGATGGAGGCATTCTTCAGTTGCATAGCTGGTGTGTTAGAATGTCTTCATGGAGGAACTAGATGAGCTCCTTCATATCAGAGTAAATGTTTCTTTCTGAAACTCACCATTCTTTCCAAATCCCCTTCTTCCCAGGGATCTTCGGCAGGAAGGTGTCCGACAAGCCCATGGCAGCTGGCTGCGTCTCTCCTTTGTCTACAACCACTATCTCTTCTTTGCCTGTATCTTGGTGGTGCTACTGGCCATCATCCTATACCTTCTGCGAATCCGCCGAATTCACCACCGACAAACTCGTGCCTCAGCTCCATTAGACTTGCTGTGGATTGAAGAGGTGGTGCCAATGATTGGGGTACAGGTGGGGCCATGAGGTTGGACCAGGATTGGAGAAACTCCAGTACTCCAGAGTTGCTGCTTATTTTTGGACTGGCCTCAGATGCTGCTTTGGCTTTGAAATTCCTAGTTTAATTTCCATGGTTAATTCCTTTAAAGCAACAAGGACCTCTTCTCAGAGAGAAGTTGTAATTTAGTCTGTGAGGAACTGAATGGTGAGAGATTGGGGCACCGCAGTCCAGTTGAAGCATGCTTCTTATGCGTATCTCCTCTGGTGTGTTTGTGGGATTCCGCAATTTCCCCCTTGCCGAAGCATGATGTTGGCATTGGGCAAACTGGAAGCTTACCTGAAACCAAACTTGGAGCATCTGATACACAGCCAGAGACATCCTAGCAAGTTCAGCAGCCTCTTCTTTCTCTGTAACAGAGATATCATTTATGTGGAGATCCACAACCTTTAATAGGGATCCAAGATCTTTGCAGTTTGGTGGACCAGATATGAATTTCCACGCAACCAAAACAATATAACTTCCTTGCTTACTTGACAAGCCATTGTGAGTGTAAGCCAAGATCCCTGGCAATGTTGCTGATGTTAGTGTGTGACTTAAAAGATTAGGGACTCTTCTAAATAGATGGTTTATTGGCAATTTGACAATATTTTATCTGATACCTGGTCTAACCAGAGACAGATTTTTCCACGTCTATGTGCCTCACATACTTTGTGGGTATTAATGTTGCTTCATTGAGCCTTAATTGTGCTTGTAGAATGGGAAAACTATGACAGAGATTTGGAATGTGAGCTTGTCTAGATTTCAGGTCACTGACCCCTATGCGTATTTTTAATGTACAGGAAGATTCAAGGAGAGTTCCTTCATTTCACTGCTGGGGTCAGTATGTTGTTTTAGAAAGGATATATTTGGGTTGTTAAGGAAAGAAAGAAATGAGCAAAGGCAAATAAAAAAGCTCCTTATTTATTAATATAATTTTTTTGGAAATAGAAATTTTCTCAAACTTCTGACTTTTGGAATATCAGAAAGAGAGCAAAGTCTAAACATTGGAATAAATAGGGAAATCTGCTAAGAAGTCATTTGATAACTTTCAGAACCACTGTTAAGAAACTGATCTTGATGAATAGCAATTCCATTGACGAGAAGAGAGAAAAAGCCATAATTACACCTTCATCCACTGCCCTTCAGGAGCTTTGCTTCTCTACAGTGAGCCTTTCAATTGTGAGAATTTTACTTTTTCACCAACTTCCCCTTCTCCATGGTGTCTTCTTTTACTGTTTTTCTTCTGTGTGTGAGAAATGCTCAATTCTGTGTGTGCAAACAAAAATGTTCGTAGAATTGAAGTCACTTTCTTTTTGTCAAAAGTATTTTGATTACTAGGATTAGATGAATAGAGAAAAAAAGTCTGTGAAAGGGTAAAAGTAGAACTCTTCAAAAATAAATTCTACACTAGGAACACAATGGAACTGATTGCTGTATCAGAGAAAAATAAACTAAGACCCTCTATGGATAAACTGGAATTAAAATTAAGTATATTGATTCTTTTCTTTTTTCTTTTTTTTCCCAGTTCTGAAGCTTGAACTCAGGGCCCGGGCACTGTCCCTGAGCTTCTTTTGCTCAAGACTCGCATTCAGCCGGGCGCTGGTGGCTCACGCCTGTAATCCTAGCTACTCAGGAGGCTGAGATCTGAGGATCGCGGTTCAAAGCCAGCCCGGGCAGGAGAGACCGTGAGACTCCTATCTCCAATAAACCACCAGAAAACCGGAAGTGGCGCTGTAGCTCAAGTGGTAGAGCGCTCGCCTTGAGCTGAAGAGCTGAGGGACAACGCCCAGGCCCAGAGTTCAAGCCCCACGACCGACAAAAAAAAAAAAAAAAAAAAAAAAAAAAGACTCGCATTCAGCCACTTCCAGCGTTTTCTGTTTATGTGGGTACTGAAGAATCAAACCCAGGGCTTTATGCCTAGTAGGCAAGCACTCCACCACTGAGCCACATTCCCAGCCCTGATACTTTTTCTTTAAATATATTGATTCTTTACAAAAGGGTAATAAATCTTGAATTATTCTGCCCACCCATCCCTACTTCTTTCTAATTTTTTGGACAGTTTCTCACTATTGTGGTGCAGGCTGGCCTGGAATCCTTTTGTCTCAGCTTTCTGAGTGCTGGGATTATAGGTGTGCACCATACTGCCTCACTTGGAATTATTTTCAAATTAGGTAGGAATGCAGTTTTTTTTTATTTTTTTATTTTTATTTTTTATTTTTTGGGTCTGGTCGTGGGGCCTGAACTCGGCCTGGGCGCTATCCCTCAGCTCTTCAGCTCAAGGCTAGCGCTCTACCACTTGAGCCACAGTGCCACTTCTGGCTTTTTTCTTTTTGCTTATGTGGTACTGAGAAATCGAACCCAGGGCCTCATGCATGCAAGACAAGTGCTCTACCACTGAGCCACCTTCCCAGCCCTGCAGTTTTGTTTGTTTTTTTTTTTTTTGAGAGATCTTTTACTATTTCATTAGGGCTATTGTCATAGCAATTTCCTTTAAATTTTAAGATTTCCCAATTGTGTGTGTGTGTGTGTGTGTGTGTGTGTGTGTGTGTGTGTGTGTGTTCACACACGTGTGTGTGCTGGTACCATGGCTTGAACTCAGGGTCTTGTGCTCTCATTTGTCTTGCTTGCTCAGCTTGCTTGCTCATTGATGGTGCTCTACCACTTGAGATACACCTCTAGTCCAGAATTTTGCTAGCTCATTGGAGATGGAGTCAGAGTTTTGTCTGCCCAGACTGGCTTAGAACTACAATCCTCCAGATCTCTGCTTTCTCATTAGCTAGGTTTACAGGTGTGAGCCACGCTCACCTGGTTTGCTTTCACTTTCTTTCCTTATTATTTTTATGTTCTCTAAGTGAGCCCTTGCCTTATGGATGCTGCTTATAAATAATGTCAGAATGTTTTCTTTTCTAGCCATTGCCTACTCAGGTACTTTCTTTTCACTTTACCTTGATTTCCAAATACCATCTTTGGTTCTCTCAAGATATCTAGTCAATGATCTAACAGAGATAGTATTTATATGTTCAAACTGAAATTGAAGCAGGAAGGCAGTGACTAGTCTGTTGGTAAGGCTGTTATTAATAAGGCTAGTCGTCATCCTTGTAGTAATAGCTACCATTTGTGAAGCATTCACTATGACTAGACAGTTAAGAATTTTATGAATATTATTTAAGCATTACACTCTTTCAGATCAATAATACTGTGTTGTTTGATTAGCTCAGAATCTCAGGATGCATACACCTATTATTTTTCAATATAAATTGTATTTCTGAATTTATTTTAATTAGCCTGAGTTTTTGTGTTATATCCTGTTCATTATTTTAATATTTGGAATCTAGGCTTCTTTTTCTTACTGTAAGACTTCCTGAAGTTCCATAGTTTGAAAAGAAAGAAAAATTATTTTAACCTTCAGAAGAACTGAGTATTTGCTCTTTCTTGTGTGTGTGTTGGTTGTGGTACCTGAACTGGGCCTGGGCACTTGTCCCTCAGCTCTTCAGCTCAAGGCTAGCGCCCTACCACTTGAGCCACAGTGCTACTTCTGGCTTTTTCTGTTTATGTGATGCTGAGGAATCAAACCCAGGGCCTCATATATACAAGGTAAGCACTCTATCACTGAGCTACCTTCCAAACCCCAGTATTTGCTTTTGATATAGGTCCCTAGGCTGCTTCTATTGCTTCCAGTGAGTAGATATTAAGTGAGGTCTCATTAGCTAGCGACAGAAGCAATCCATTTACTCTTTATTGAAGGCCAATTACACACATATATGTATGTGGACATATATATGCACACATGCCTGTACATGAATGTCTGCATGCATGTATTATTTCCTCTTGCTTATAGGAGCAGAAATCAATCTTGCCATACCTTTTATCTTCTTTTAGCTTCTAAAGATTTGTTTGTATTCTGCATGCTGTGCTTCCTCTGGAAGATAATTATAGTATCATAAAATTGATATTCCACTGCTTCCTTTCAATCTTACCAACCACTTTGGATAACAGCAACAATGAACCTGCACTCTTTAGTACTTGTTATTACTAAGATGGGTCACAAATGTCAAAAATGGAATCAGTGGTTTATCATAGTGATGCTTTGTCTTGTAATGGTACAAACCATCATTTTCCCCCAGAATTCTTGTCTCTAGAACATAATGAAAATATGTATAATACCCACTTAGATGGTATTACATTCACTTAAGTTGCAGTTAACTCTAATCCAAATTATACCATCTTGCTTTCTGTTCCCTATCTCCTTGAACTGGATTTCCTTGGTCTGAGAAATTTTAATCACTTTCTGCCAATGTTGTATTTATTCAACAATGCAATCTAAAGTATTCTCTTCTCTCCAACCTTCCTTTAACTTCAAGGCCTTGGGTAGTGACTATTGAAGTGCTGTAGACTGGAAGCCTGCCATGCACTCACTAAGCCAGGCTTTTTAGGCATTAACATTTACTGTCACAGCTATATTTACATTTTTGAAATAAAATAACATACTTCTCACTGGTATTATCCAAACAGATGCTTTCCTCCCACGCCCAGTGTCATAGTTTTGTGTTTTGTGTTTTCTTAGGTAAAAGGCAAGTGGGTGGCATGATTTAAGGGAGGGAGCGCTGTACTCAGTGGCTAGCCAGCTTCCACTGTAGTCTTGACTTTGTAAGCTTTGCTATCCAGGTGGGTCAGTTGTCTTCTGCACAAGATAAGGGACTGCCAGTAGGAGACAAGGTTAAATTAAAAAAAAAAAGTTATGTGAATTCAAGAAGAGAATATTAGCCTTTGGTTTCCAAGACCAATGCTACTCTAAAGATCATCCTATTTTACTCTTAGCCCCTGACCCTAAGTTAGATGGGAATGGAGTTTAAAAGAGCCATCACTATAAATAAACTTGAGAATATGAGAGTATTTTAACTTTAATTTATGAAAGATAGAGATTTAGTTAGTTCAGGGTCTGGAAGCTGGAAAGTTCAAGAGCATATATTAGCATCTGCTTGGCAATTTGTAAATCTTGTAGTATCCTAATATGACAGAGGCATCCATGACAATTCAGGATAAGGCTTTAAAATTTTTTTTAGTCCTGGGGTTTGAACTCAAGGCCTGGGCACTGAGCCTCTTTGTACTCAAGACTAGTGCTCTACTACTTGGGCCACAGAGCCACTTCTGGCTTTTCCTGAGTAGTTTATTGGAGATAGAGTCTCATGGACTTTCCTGCCTGGGCTGGCTTTGAACTGTGATCCTCAGATCTTAGACTCTTGAGTAGCTAGGATTATAGGCATGAGCCACCAGCACCTGGCTGAGACTTTTTTTTAAAGCTAGGATTTTAGAGGTCTTCTGGTCAACTCTCCTTGGTTTTCTAAGTTGAAGTCCAGAGTAGTTGTAATTTGTGCAGATCACAATGAATGGCCTCCTAGACTCTAGGTTTCTCTGTAATGCACATATACTCTCCCAACTGGTTTGACAGCTACAATGGTATGTTCCTTAACACAATCTTTCCACAAGTGTTATTTCTGTAGAATCCATTCTTTTTAGTACAGCTGACTGCAACCAATTGTGCCCAGTAATTGAAATAGCTTCTGATCCTCATTTGTGGTTGTGTTGTTCACACTTAGAAATACACTGTAACCATTTTAAGTTTTGTATTCCTTCCAATACTTTAAAATTTTGGATGTCTCTAAATTTTGTACAATTTTCTTAATGACAGCCTCCAAGCCATTAATATGGTGAATTACAGTCTAAACAAAGGTTACAGCTGAAATGAAGGTTAAAAAGGACTAACTACCTCATTGAAGAACTTGGTTGTAATTTTTGGGCAGTTTCCAGATTTCTTATAGAAACAGTGCTGGGATTTTTGCTGTCTTTACTTTTTTTTTTAAAATAGTTCAAAACTAGTATCTAATTTCCCTTTTTGCAGTGGTGTGACTTCACTTCCATTGGGATTAAGAAATTAAGTTACTAGTAATGGCTATTTCCGATTCTCCCAAACTGGTCTCTTGGATCAGACTAGCCTCAGATCTTGCCATTGGAACAGTACACTTATGTCAAGCTTGTAAGGATTTTGTTGGTGTTCTATTAAAAAAAAATACTGTTAAAAAATAAGGACTGAAAACATCTTAGCTTCTTTGATTGACAATATCAAGCATTTTTACAAACAGTAAATATATCTGAAATCAAATACTGTTGGGTAATGTTCTGTGTTTCCTTTTTTTGGGGGGGTGGTCTGGTCGTGGGGACTGAACTCTGGGCCTGAGCACTGTCCCTCAGCTCTTCAGCTCAGGGCTAGCGCCCTACCTCTTGAGCCACAGCGCAACTTCTGGCTTTTTTCTTTTTGCTTATGTGGTACTGGGGAATTGAACCCAGGGCCTCATGCATGCAAGGCAAGCGCTCTACCACCGAGCCACCTTCCCAGCCCCTGTTCTGTGTTTCTTGTGCTTGTCCCTGGTTTTCTGTGTTCTGACTTGGATCTGATCTACGTTGAACTGTTGTAGCACTGTGTTTGAGTGTGTGGTGATCCTTGTGGTTGTTTTGGCAGGTGGCTTGTTAAAGCTTCATTTGACTTTGCTATGTCTTTCTCTCTTTTTTTGAAGTAACCTAATAGACTATATGTTATTAACATTTTTGTTATGCCCAAGTATTTTATTATTGCCTACTCTGCCAGTTCCATAATTAGAGGGAGAGAGAATGAAAAATACAGCAGTTGACTTTTTGTTTTATTTCTTGAAAATCTGAGCAATAAGGAAGTTTTTTTTTTTTTTTTTGTCGGTCCTGGGGCTTGAACTCTGGGCCTGGGCGCTGTCTCTCGGCTCTTCAGCTCAAGGCGAGCGCTCTACCACTTGAGCTACAGCGCCACTTCCGGTTTTCTGGTGATTTATTGGAGATAGGAGTCTCACGATCTTTCCTGCCTGGGCTGGCTTTGAACCGCGATCCTCAGATCTCAGCCTCCTGAGTAGCTAGGATTACAGGCGTGAGCCACCAGCGCCCGGCTAGGAAGTATTTTTATCTATAAGACTGAGCTATCACTGGTAGTGTAATGGTTTTCATTTTTAATGTAATAAAATTATTTCTTCACCATTTTTACAAAGACCAAAGTTGAA
This sequence comes from Dipodomys merriami, assembly GCF_024711535.1. Lineage (NCBI taxonomy): Eukaryota > Metazoa > Chordata > Mammalia > Rodentia > Heteromyidae > Dipodomys > Dipodomys merriami. Next base: position 4,849,584 of record NW_027202294.1, on the reverse strand, counting down.
AACTCTTCTGAATCATAGGATGTTTATAGCCATGCATGCATGATGTCAGTCAAGTCTGATGCCAATCTGTTCCTGAGCTACCCGTCAAAAGTAGGGCAGCTGCCCTCCCCACCCCCTTCCCACTTCTCTCCACTTCCATCAGTCAGCTTTCCATCACTCTAAGGACTTGAGACAATTAAGAGCAAAAGTTTAACTCACTTCTGTGGATTCCATGAACGAGTGCCCCCTTTTGCTTTATTGTGGTAGGAATGTGTAATAGATTTAAACTGTTTGCCTCATGACCAAGAAGCTGAATAAGAGAGGGAGTATCTAGAGTCCCACAATTCCCTTTAGGGGCAGACTCCAATGACGTATAGATCTCCTGCAAAAACATACCCTGTAAAAGTCCTAGCACTTCCCAGTAGTGTCATCCTCAGGACCAAGGTTTTAACACTTTGACCTTCTGGGAACATTCTAAATCCAAACTTGCATAATCCAAGTAAGGTAATCATGGTATTTTCCCAAGCAACTGCTCCTGTGGAGCACCTGCCAGAGTTTCATCCCACTGGTGGTGAAGGATATGCCCCTTATTAGCCTCATAAAAATCTTCCTTTGCTACCATAGATCCCAGACAAACCCTCTATTTATTTTGCTGTGCTTGAAATTCTCATTTCACATTTCCCTACTAGCAGAAGCTCCAAGGTATACATCATGTTTCTACCTTGCTCAGAGTACACTGAAAGGCAACTTTTTATTATAACCCACAACAATAGATACTCTATACTTTTTAAAAAGCCAAAGTCTGACTGTTGCATCGCTCTGGGTGGCTGTGAAGACTGTTTTTCAGATGCTTCACATTAAATAAGAACAATTTTGTAGAATACTCAAAATTCTCACTGATAAACACCGAGTCAATATTGAGGAAAACGTGCAAAGTATGTTAGAGAGGTGATGCAGTAGCCCTTATGCAGAGACATGGCCACAGACAATCCACCATTCACTCCAGGACCAGAAAGGAGATCTGCAAGTAACCTGGTTAGCCAAAAATGGTTAGTGTTGGCAACTACTATCACTTCAGGCAGTTTTTAATCTTTATCTCTGACAATGGACAGCGTATGTCAGTGTGGGGTAAAGACAAAAATATCTAGGTGGACTGATATAATTGTGTTTTAACTTCCTTCAAGTTTAAAAACTTCACAGAATTGAGAGAACTTGAAAATTTAAAGGCAATTCAGTTAATCCTTTAGAACTGTGATGACTTTTAAAAGAGGCCTTTGGGACATTATTGAATAATCTTCCATTTTCCATTAGTTCATCCACTCCATTCAGTAGTTAGTATGTGTCTGGTGACACTGAGAAAACACAAATACAAAAATAAGGTGGTTGCTATTCACCAGGGACTCATGGGAAGCATAATGCAGTTATATAGCTAAATATGAGATGTATGATCAAACATTAATCAGCTGTAATAAATAAAAATGAAGTAAAACATCTGAAATGTGAACTAACTCATGAGTTGCTATTTTCTGGGTAAACTGTTTGTGGTTAGCTCATACTGCCCTCTGCTGTCTGTTTGTAGCTAAGGATTGACTACATATGAGAATCTGGAGATGACTGTTGGAACCTGTCAGATGACTGCAGTTCCTTTCCTTTGAAGAATTCTACTAGCTAAAGGAGATAATATCCTGTTGTCATACAAACAAGATCACATAGCATATTAAATGATATAGAGAGGGTGTGAGGAAGTTTGAAAGGAATGAGAATAAGCTTGGCCAGAAATTATATGCCCACTGGAATCATGTGGGGAATGTAAAAACTAGTCAAACTAGCATACCACTGCTCCCAGAGTTTGGGATTTCATTGGTGTGGGGTCTCTAGGTTTTGTTTTCCCCTGTGCTGGTAATGGAACTTTAATGCAGGGCCTTGCAATCTCCCTTGTTTTTTTTTTTCTTTCAAGGCTGGCATTCTACCACTTAAGCCATACCTCCACTTTGAACATTTTGCTGGTTAATTGGAGATTTGTCTGCCAAAGAGGTTTCAGACTGAACTGTGATCCTCAAAGCTCAGTCTCCTAAGTAGCTGGGATTATAGATGTGGCTACTGGTGCTGAACTAGGCAATATGATTTAAAAAAAAAAAAAAAGATCCTAGTATGAGACAAGTTGGGACCTGCTTCTAGGCCTCAACCTACCTACCAGGGTCTGGAATTTCTGGAAAAATCAAAGAAAAGTGGCTAAGAACATCTGAAAATGGTATAATAGAGGGCACACTATATTGGAGTGGAAAGGGAAATGATACCATCTAGCTTAAAAATGGCAAATGGGAAACCTCAGATCATATATGGCTACTATACATGCTAAGTATGCTGAACATGAAAAAACTGAGTTGCCAACAGTTAGTAAATCTAGATTTTAAAAAATCTAGATCTGAGGATGCTAGAAGTTAGCAAGAGGCCAGCACTCAGTCAGCTTACTGGCTAGTTTGGCTAGTCTGTCATTTTCCACAACTAATCAGTGGACAGTACTTGGGAGCACAAGGACACAGAAGTCATACATATAGCCAAGATCTTACTAATATTAAAAACACCAAAGCACAGCCTATTAAGCGGCAGCAAATACCAAACAGTTCTTTTTACACATGAAACCTGATTGTCAACATAAAAAATAGATAATAGAAAGGAACCTTCAGTGTAACCATACTTAATAACATTCTTGATCCAGTGACCAAAACAGGCAAAGAGTTCTAAATAAGTTGACCAATTTGGAAACCACTTGGCATGCCAAGGTCATTGTAGAAAAGGCCAAGTCCTTGAGCTCTCTTAAGTGTCTTGAAGCAGTTTCAGTCTTGGGAGCTGATCTTCTGAGAATTATTTTGGGACTCTTCTGAGTTCGTTCATGAGCCAAAGGGCACCACTAAGCAAAGCCAGGGAGCCTGACTGGTGAGTGGCAGCCAAAGGAGTTGGAACGTACATCAGCAGAGTGCTAATTCCCAAGGCTGCCTGTTACAAAGGAAAGTAAGCAAAAGAAAATGTAGTCATTACAAATTCACACTGAAAATGAGTGCACGTGAATAACCAGATATACCTCCACCAGTGTGCATGCACGCGCACCCCCCCACACACAGCTGTTCAGAATGAATTCTGAAAAGAACATATAAACCTAAAATGTCCCTTATTTATCCCTCACCCCATTCCAGTTTCCCAAATATTGTTATGCACTTTATATTTCTACGCCCTTTATAATTTTGGATGTATTTACAGAGATGCACAAATTTTATTCTATTAAAAATAAATTGTTGCCTGGCGCTGGTGGCTCATGCCTATAATCCTCACCACTCAGGAGGCTGAGATCTGAGGATAGAGATTCAAAAGCAGCCCAGGCAGAAAAGTCTATGAGACTTTTTGTTGTTGTTGTTGGTCATAGGGCTTGAACTCTGGGCCTGGGTGCTATCCCTGAGCTCTTCAGCTCAAGGCTAGTGCTCTACCACTTGAGCCATAGCACTATTTCCAGTTTTCTGATGGTTAATTGGAAGTAAGAGTCTCATGGATTTTTCTGCCTGGACTGACTCTGAACCACGATTCTCAGATCTCAGCCTCTTGAGTAGCTAGGATTACAGGCATGAGCCACCGGTGCCAAGCTGTGAGCCTCTTATTTTCAATTAAACACCAGAAAACTAGAAGTGGTAGAATGGTAGCCTTGAGTGAAAAACCTCAGAGATAGCATCCAGGCCCTGAGTTCAAGCCCCACAACCAACAACAACAACAAAAAACATTGAAAGCAGAGCTGTTACACAAGTGGTAGAGTGTTAGTCTTGAGCCAAAGAAGCTCAGTCAGGCCTTATGTTCAAACCCAGGGCTGCCAAAAACAACAACAACAACAAAAAAAAAAACCCAATAAATAAATAAATATATAGCTGGGTGCCGCTAGCTCATGCCTATAATCCTTGAAAGCTATCCCAGGCAGGAAAGCCCATGAGATTTTTTTGGGGGGGTGGGGTGGGGGATGAAGGGTTAGGGTTTTAATCATGGAACATGAACCCATGGCAGGGTTCAAGCATTTTGGCTCAAGGCTGGCAACTCTATCACTTTGAGCCACAGCTCCACTTCCAGTTCTGGTGATTAATTGGAGATAAAGAGTCTCACAGTTTCTAACCCAGCTAGCTTCAAACCACAACCCTCAGATCTTAGCCTCCTGAGTAGTTAGGAGGAGTCCATGAGATTCTTATCCCAAAGCTAGAAGTGAAGCCATGGCTAGCTTCAAGTGGTAGAGTACCAGCCTTGAGCAAAAAAACTCAGAGACAGTGCCCAGGCCCTGAGTTCAAGCCCTAGGACACACACACGGACACACACACACACACACACGTGCCCAGGCCCTGAGTTCAAGCCCTAGGACACACACACGGACACACACACGGACACACACACACACACACGGACACACACACACACACACGGACACACACACACACACACACACGGACACACACACACACACACACACACAACACACACCCCTGTTTCTTGAAATCTTATTTATTTATTTATTGTCAGTCATGGGGCCTGAACTCTGGGCCTGCTGTCCCTCAGCTCTTCACCTCAAGACTAGTGCACTACCACTTGCACTACCACTTGAGCCACAGTGCCACTTCCAGCTTTTTTTCTGCTTATGTGGTACTGAGGAATCAAACCCAGAGCCTCATGCATGCAAGGCAGCAGTCTACCACTGAGCCAACTTCCCAGCCCCCAAACTCTTACTATTTTAAATTGCTGTTTAAAGTGGTGAAGTACTTAGATTGTTTCCAGTTTTTCACCATCACAATTCTATAATGAGTTTTCTTACAAAAACCTTCTTATGTATTAGCATATTTTTAAGGGTCAAAGGATTACCTGCTTATTATTTTGAGTGATATTGCCACATTTTCCTTTGAAAAAAGTGATACAAATTCACACTTTTACCAAGAGCATGAGGTTTAGTATATGAAGGCATCCATTTTCCTGTACCCACCCCAATGCCTGATCATCTTCCATCAATTTTTTCCCTCCTTTCTTTCTTTCAAAATTGACAGGCACAGAATGGTGCCTTTAATTTGCTTCTGAATGATGCTAAAAAGCTATTCCTTTTTACTGGCCATTCATCATTCCTTGTGAGAATATTGTATTAATATTCTCACTATTAATTATTAATCTTTTAATCTTTTATAATACCAACTTTATTTTGCGGTTACCCTCAGGCCAAAGAAAAGGGCTTATACCTGTGTATATGCCAAAGCCAGCAGGGTTATCGCTGCCATCTTGGTCCTTCGAGGAAGGGGGATTCTTCGGGAGAGGAAGTAGAGCACTGTAATGGCAGTGACTGAAGTGATTCCCTGGGGGGGAAGAAAGAGTTATATGTGCTAGGATTCTACTCACCTTATGTCAAGAACCTCGCTCCTGATTCCATCTATCATCTCTCCTCCAGAACCACTGAGCGACTCTAAGTACCAGCCTGCAGTCCCACCCCAGTTCCTTCTCCTCAGTTGAATCCATTGTTCTCTTCTACTTATTAAAATGGTAGAGTTATCCAGGGCTCCACCTAAATTTCTGTGATGTGTGTATTCTCCACATCCACACACACACTGTTGGTAATTTTATGCACCTTCAAATGTGGCTATCCCAAGTATGGTCCTTATTTTTTTGTTGGTCGTGGGGCTTGAACTCTGGGCCTGGGCACTGTCCCTCAGTTCATCAGCTCAAGGCGAGTGCTCTACCACTTGAGGCACAGTGCCACTTCCGGTTTTCTGGTGGTTAATTGGAGATAAGAGTCTCACGGACTTTTCCTGCCCGGGCCAGCTTTGAACTGTAATCCTCAGACACCCTCCCCCACTCCTGAGTAGCTAGGATTACAGGTGTGAGCCAATGGCACCCAGCTGGTCCTTATTTTTTAAATCATTTGCGTCCTCATCACTAATTTTAAAATTACACAAGGTAATGCGTCCCTGCCCCAGAACCCTTTGGACCTCTCTGGATCATCACCTTATCTCAGCATGTTTTGCTCTAATGATATCTACTCTCTAGCTCGAAACTCATGCTAGTTATCTCATTTTTGTTGGGAGTATTTTGAGCAAGACAGGAGAAATGTTAGGCTTTCCTTTGATATTTTTTACCTTTATTCTTAACAGCCACTCTTATTTCTGTTCCTCTGAAACCTCTCAGATTGACTGTCATCTCAAGTCTATCTCCCTACAAGTAGCTTTGCCCTGCCTCACTACGTCAGTACCACTGCTTCTCCAGGCTTCCTTGCTGGTTCATTGTGCCCAGGCTATCCAGCCAATCTTCACATGACCCACAGGCCCTCAATACCTATCAACCTAAACTGAGAAGTACTGATAAAGCCCCTGCTCCTTGGAGCTCTCTGACAAACTTTGTGATGGGCAATCAGGTCTCTGCACTCTCTCTATTCAATCTCTTTTCTGCTCAGAAGACAATCTAGACAGAAGACAATCTAGAAAGAAGTTATTTCTGGCCATATGTGGGGCATATTTAAACTTTCAGAAGCTAGCAATACCTTGAAAGCTAGGGTTTGGCTTGGAGGAGTATGAAGAATAAAGACAAAAACATCATTAGGCCAGAGAACTGGTCCTAGAATTTCTTCCAAAATAGAACAGGAAACACAGCTGCTGCTCTGCTATCTTTCACTGACCCTCCACACAGGAACTATCAGCCCAACTTACCAGAACCCGATGATCAAACTGAACCATGGTGGGATTCTCAAAAACATTCCTCAGGATGGGGGAGAAGGTAAAGAGGTCTTCTGGAACCCAAGATTCTCCCATTTTGGGGAAGGAGTTGTAAACAAGTCCAGCATCCAGCCCTGCCACAAAAGCCCCTGTATATCAAGATAAATGGAACTTACTCAAATGACAGGAAGGGACCAAATATTAGTTTTGAACACAGAACAAGCTATTTTCCCAGAGTTAGGCAAAGGGAGCAGTTAAAGAATAATAATAAGATTTGTAATAGGAGCTTCTCAAATATGGGATATATATCACCATCACCATAAGAACTTCAACATCTCTGAGTCCTGCACCTGCTCCTCCAAAATTTTTGCTTAGAGAAGTAGACTAGAAGCTCTGGAGGGAGAGGCATATTAGTCTGGAAGTGGGGAAAAAACAATGATTATGATGTCTTCTCCATGCTTCACAGAATGTGGCTCATCTCTTTTGGAAATTCTATTTTCCTATGCATCTGCAAGATTTACTCCCTACTTCTTCAGGTCTCTGCTCAAATGTCATTTTACCAAAGACATCTCCCTGGCGATTTTATATAAAATGGCACTTGTAGGTAGGCAAATGGCTCACAATGGTAATCCTAGCTACTCAGGAGATTGAGATCCAGAGGCCCTTGGTTCAAGGTAAGGTGAAGCAGAAACTCCATCTCCAAAACAAACAGCAAAAAGGTGGGCTTAGAGAGGTGGCTTATGTATAGAGCACCAGCTAAATAAGCAAAAAGCAAACAAGTACAAGGCCCCAAGTTCAAATCCCAGTACTAGCCAAAAATAGAAAATAGCATTTGCTTATCCTACCTCCACTAGTCCCTGAGCTTGCTTTAATTTTCTTCACAGCACTAAATATCACCTGACTCATTTGTGTGTGTGTGCACACATGCACACACACGTATTATCTTCCCTAAGTGCTCAATAAATTTGGTTGAATGAGCAAAGAAAATAGTAGAAAAGAAAAACTTAGAAACTAAATTCTGGATAAACATATAGAGAAGGCACGGTCGATTAATGGTTTGGGCACAATTAATGGATGACTGATTGATTATTTATGGTCAAAAAAGACTCAGAGAAATTTGGATCACATTCCTTATTTTTGTGAATGCACCTATAAATGACAAAATTCATGTTCTTTTAGTCAAAAAAAAAAAAAAGCCGGGTGACAATGGCTCATGCCTGTAATCCTAGTTAGTAGGCTGAGATCTAAGGATCGTGATTCAAAGTTAGCCTGGGCAGGAAAGTCCATGAGACTCTTATTTCCAATTAACTACCAGAAAACTGGAAGTAGCACTGTGGCTCAAGTGGTAGAGCACTCACCCTGAGCTAAAGAGTGCAGGGACAGTGCCCAGGCCCAGAGTTCAAGCCCCATGACCAACAAAAAAAGGGAAAAGGAAAGGTATCTCACTGGTGTGAATCAATGTTATTTCATTCTTGAAAAGAATTGTCCAAAAGAAGTTTCAATGATAATAGAAGTATTCTATCCAGTATGGGTGCCAGGAATTATGTGCCTGATAAGCCCTCAAAATGTAGTGTGACTTAAGAACAAAATTCCTAGCTGGGCACCAGTGGCTCACCCCTGTAATCCTAGCTACTCAGGAGGCTGATATCTGAGGATCACGGTTCAAAGCCAGCCTGGGCAGGAAAGTCCATTAGATTCTTATCTCCAATTAACCACCAGAAAACCAGAAGTGGTGCTGTGACTCAAAGTGGTAGAGTGCTAGCCTTGAGCCGAAAAGCTGAGGGACAGTGCTCAGGCCCAGAGTTCAAGCCCCACGACTGACAGAAAAAAAAAAAAAAAGAACAAAATTCCAAATTTTCTTTACTATTAATTAAATGAATCTTATGTTTTAATCATATAAGGCAACTGATTTCTCTACTTGGCAATGCACTTGTACAGGTGGAAGTATGGTCTAGACAATGGAGAAACCTGTGCTGGACTCTCTGCTGCAATGAACCCTCTACCTCTGCCCATCTTTGTGAGCAGATCTTTTTTGTACGATGTATCTTGGTGTATTGTCATGATGTTTATAGAATACTAACCACTAGCACTTATGGAGTCTTTGCTAAATGCCAGGTACTGGCCTGAGCATGTCATGCATATTACTCATACTATAGTCATCATCTCATTTTATAGATCAGATAACTTAAGAGCTTCCACAGCTTGGCAACTACAAACTTGCCACAGCTTGCAGCTACCAAGTGGTGAAGCTAGGAGTCAAATCTTAGGACATATATTTTTGTTCCACTGACTGGCTTTTGGAAGAGAGGACAAATGGAAAACAGTGAGTGAAGATGGCAAGGATGAGAAAGGTATAGAAGGGAAATAGGAAGATGAATAAGGAAGGGGCAAAACATGTGACAAGAGGAGAGTGGGCCACTTCTGATAAGAGGAGTCCTACCTGAGAGAGCTGTAAGAAACACCAGACCTGCTGTTCCACCAGCAAAGCGTCTCAACCACATGAGCTGGCGGGTTTCAGGCAACTAAATAAAAAAAAAAAATCACAAAGGTAAGCTATATTGCTGGAACTATGAGAGGCAGCAAGATCACCAACGCCAAACCCAAGTGATACTTTAACATTAGATCTTTTTGGGCCTCTAGAAACAGAAGACAGACATGTAATATTTCGTTGTAATTTTTTTTCCTATGTGTCTTTCCTGCTAACCTGTGAGTTTCATGAAGGTATAAACTCATTTAGTATGAAGGTACTCAAACATGTATGCATCTGTTACTAAATCATTAGCAACAAGAGTTACTCAGATGTGACCATGTTTCATCCATCTGGCTTTCCTGTGACTGCCAAGTTAACATCTCTAGCCCTTACTAGAAAATTTATACCTGTTATACCAAATACCCATTGAATGATTCCACTTAAGAATCCTATACCAGCTAGGGACCAGTGGCTCATAGCTGTAATCCTAACTACTCTGGAGACTAAGAATGGAAAAATCAAGATTTGAGGCTAGCCCAGGCAGATAAGTTCTTGAGATTCCCTTCTTAATCTACAGCTGGGTCCACTGGCATGTGTTTGTCAATAAGTTACATGGGAGGCAGAGATTGGGAGGATCTTGGTCTAGGCAATGTAGCTTAGGAGGAAGCAAGATTCTATCTCAAAAATAACCAGTAAAAAACAGGCTGGAGGCATGGCTTGGTAGTAGAACACTTAGCTAGTTCTTGCAAGGTTCTAAGTTTAAACCCCAGTAATTAAAAAAAAAAAACCTCATCTCCATGATTTAATACCTAATTACCAGTATTTAATTAACTAACTAGGTTTTTCTAGTCCATCACCTTAACCACTTGGCCATGACTACATCTAACTAGGTTTTTTTTGTTGTTGTTTTTTTTTTGGGGGGGGGGTCCGGTTGTGGGGCCTGAACTCTGGGCCTGGGCGCTGTCCCTCAGCTCTTCAGCTCAAGGCTAGCACTCTACCACTTGAGCCACAGTGCCACTTCCGGCTTTTTTTCCCCTGCTTATGTGGTGCTGAGGAATCGAACCCAGCGCTTGCAAGACAAGCGCTCTACCACTGAGCCACCTTCCCAGCCCCCTAACTAGGTTTTTGAGACAAAGTCTTTACGCTTATATCTCCATCTCCTCAATGATTGGATTACAAATACGTGACACTATGCCTGGTTTAAATTATGAAGGTTTTCCTTTCTTTGTTTTTGCAGTGCTTAGAATGAAGCCCAGGATCTATACATGCTAGACAAATGCTAGAACACTGAAATATATAGCTAGCTAGCTCACTAGTGATCCATAGTGGTGTGGTATCTTGATACCTCCATTATAAATGAGGGCCTCAGAAAAAAATTGTATCAGAAAAAAATTGTATCTTGCTATTAAATCAAAGCATAAAAGCAAAAGTTTCCTAAAGGAAAATCAGATTTAATATAGTGTTAGACTTGAATGGTAAGTCCCCTCTCAATATACAGCACAGCATGACCTTTATATAACACCATAATTTCACATTTTGCCCTTGTTCTGGTCTTCCTTGCCTCATCTACCTTCTGTGAGTCAGAGTTAAAGTGTTTGGGGTATCTCTTATTGTTGATATTCCTTCTCACTTTTCCCTAAAATTCGTGCTCTCACCTCTCAGTACCAAGCTTGACAAGATGTTCAGCCCCTGAATTCACAAGTGGATTCAGCAATTCCACTTCTGGCTACATAATCAAAAGAGTTCAAATCAGGATCTCAAGGCAGAATTTGCCCACCAGCATTCATAACTAAACTATTCACAATAGTCAAAAAGTGGAAACATGAGGCTGGGAAGGTGGCTCAGTGGTACAGCGCTTGCCTTGCAAGCATGAGGCCCTGGGTTCGATTCCTCAGCACCACATAAACAGAAAAAACAAACAAACTGGAAGTGGCACTCTGGCTCAAGTGGTAGAGCACTAGCCTTGAGCTGAAGAACTGAGGGACAGCGTCTAGGCCCTGAGTTCAAGCCCCATGACTGACAAAAAGTGGAAGCATCTCAAATACCACAGATAGATAAAATATAATTGTATATATAAACACACATGTACACATATGTATATATATATATACACACACACACACACACACACACACACACACACACACACACATATATATATATATATATATATACCCAACCTTAAATAGACTATTACCCAACCTTAAAAAGGAAAGGAATTCTGATACATGCTATAGTATGGATGATAAGGACATGATATGTAAGTCAGTAAAAAGACAAAAAAGTATATTATTCCAAGTGTATAAAGTATCACAATGACATAAAATAGACTGGTGGTGGGCAGAAGTTGTTATTTAATTATGACAAAGTCCTAGATCTGGTTACCTAATCCTGTGAATATATCTAACATCAACAAACTATATTTAATGATAAGATGGGGTTATGGCTGCAGGCACTGGTTTAAGTCCCAGCACTACCACAGAGTAGGATAGCAATTTTTGTTGTTGTTATGTTTATTTCATAGCAATTAAAAAAAAATGAAAGCTGGATGTGGTGCCATGTCTGTAATCCTAGCACTCAGGGATTTCAATTTTGAAGCCAGTCAATTTATAGCCAGTCTAAGCTACATAATGACATCCTATCTCAGGGACAAAAAAGAAAAATCAGCTCCTATGCTAGTTTTCTTTCAAATACCTTCAGCTCAACAGAACTGCACTGCACACTTACAGTCTCAAAGTTCAGCAAAGCCCTAAAGTTCAATGTTTCTCTAAACCATGGCAATATCTAGCTTCTGGTAAGTTGATCGATTGTTTATATATAAGGGAATCCAAATGTTCACTTACAACTTCCAATGAGAACCAGAATTTCCATCCCCTTGACCCTGTCAACATGTGTTAACAATCCAGACTGACTTTTACCTTGTGCTTAGGGAGTAGCAGTGACAGTGAGGTCCACAAGCTAGCACAATAAAGAACCAGGGCTGATCCCAGATGGGCAGCAAGGCGGTACTGACTGACCCGAGGGATGTCATAAGAATCTGGCTTTTCTTCTAATCCACTTTTCACCATGTACCACCCTAACAGACCCTAGAATTCCAAAGAGAAGAGGCACACAAAGTTAAAACTAGTTTATAGAGGAAGTATGTTAGTGATCAGCAGTGGACCCTACCTACCCTTCCACATACCCAGGGTCCCAAAGATCAAGATCTCTGCAGTTCTTCACCAGCACCATTAACATAATACAACGCTTTCACTCAAGCATAGTCCAAATATAGAAAAATACAAAGCAATTTGCCCACATGAAAACCTTACAAATACTTGATATGATTTAGTATTATATAAGCCAGTGAAATAGAATAAAAAGAGTTTTCTTTAAAAACTAGATTTCATGCTTTAGAAAAGCTGAATAGTGACAAATGCTTAAAAACAATTATCGTCATTGAGTGCAGTGGCTCAAGCCTGTAATCCTAGCTATTTGGGAGGTGGAGATGGGAAACTGAAGTTTGAGGCCAGCCTGGATATAAAAAGTTAGAGACAATATCTCAACTAATGGTTGGGTGTGGTGGTGTGTGCAGGTGTGATGTAGTGTGTCTGTCATCCCAAGTTACAGTGGATGCACAATGGCTGAGTACATCTGCATGCCCCTGTCATCCCAGCGAGAAAAAGAGAAGCACAAATAGGAAGATCAAGATCTTAGCCAGTCTGGACATAAAAGGAGGCCCTATCTCAAAAGGTGCTAACAGTGGTTTAATTGGTAGAACCTAGTTAGCATAAGGCTTAGAAGCTCAACTCCAGTACTGACAAAAAGCAAACAAACAAAAATTATTGTTAAGTTAGATGGGACTAGATAATCACAAAGGTTTGGGGGAAGTCACACAAATCTGTAGGATTTTGCATGCAGATTGCTTTGTTTATTTCTAAGTTCTTTGTATATGTCTAAGTTCTTAATCTTCTTTTAAATTCCAAACTTACAAAGTTAAATAAGGCCTTGCCCTTAATTAAAAAAAGAAAAAAGTTGATAATGAAAGTACATGTTTAAGTTTAGAAGTGTACAGCCCTTTTTTTATGATTCTGTTTAAATTGGCTTTTTCAAGTAACCAAACAGTATCAGTCAAATCATATCAGATAAGGTAGAGATATTTTACTTCCACCTTCTGGGAGAACCAAGTCAAAGAGGTAACATTCTCCTACTTCTAAATATATACTTCTCAGAAAATCTATTCGGACATCTCCTCACCATTTCAAGACTACTTTGGCTATTTTAATTACCTTGTTTTCATCTGCATGAGACATCGGAATACAAAAGTGTTGACATAGTGGCCCCTACTTTCTTCCTTATATAATATTATCTGACATCTTAAATTTCCTTAAAACTATCTGGAAATCTATTAGTGTTCATTAATTCTAAAATAATGTCTCCTAGTTAGTACTATGCTTTTTATTAGTGTTTAATGTTTTTCTGTTTCTATTGCCTCTTTAATCCCTTCTAACTGGTTCAACTTACCAGTGCTCAGTTAACTAGCTTCCCCTAGATCAAATTGTGTTGTATTTAGTGCTCTGATACATTCCCCTTAAGATCTTTATTGTCTGACCCACATACTTCCAGGCATAGTCTTTCATAATTCCTTTTCTTGGCTCTTAACTTTACCTCCATTAAAAAAAAAATTCATTGTTATGATATACAGAGTGTTTTACCTCCATTTTTAAGTTGGAGTCTTTCAAAGCTCTTTTTCTTAAAAGTTCAACTTACATGATTTTAAGTCCTATTTATACTATCTGTCAGTTACACTGTATTCCAAGATCTTTTATTTCACAAAATTCTTCTTGTGGAGTTTTCCTATTTGTCTCTGTAGCTTTCTAGTAGCCTCCTATACAGCAGCAAAGTTAGAGAAAAGGAGAACCAGGAAGAGAACTATAAGGGGAAACAAACTCTACTTGTAGCACCTGAGAAAGTATTTATTCAGTGTTTACTCATTCTGGGTACTCAGTGGTTTACATGCATTATTCCACTGAATATCCACATAATCTTAAATGGTAGGGCACTATTATTACCCATATTTAAAAGTAAGCAAAACTATAATATATAGAAACCAGACAACTTGTGGCCCTACCAAGTGACAGAGCTAAGGCTTGAACCAAGCCTGTGACACTAAAAATGCATTCACTTACCCATTCTGTTATAGTGCCTCACAGATTCCTTTCTCAAAAATACTGCCAACTATGTAACTCCTGGAGCACCTGTAGTTTCCTAACTTTGAATAGATCTTACCTGGAAGCAGACTAGGCTACAGAGGGCAAGAACACGTCCTTTCATGCCATGGCTGAGCCAGCCCTTTCTCCAAAAGTAGGCAGCAGGCAGGATGTATGCAAGGCCTACAACTCGACCCCACATCCGGTGTGAGTACTCCATGTACCAGATGAACTTGAATTCTGCCAGGGTCATATCGTGATTCAAGCTGGGGGGGGAAATGGGAAGTCAAAAGTGAGGAAAGAGAAAACATCCACCAATTATTATTTCCCTATAGAATGCAGAAACATTCTGCATTAGCTGTGAGCTTGGTAGGCCTGCTCTCTATCTGCAGACTCAGGATGCAAATAGACTAGGCAGCTCACTAAATGTAACTGAAGCAAATAAAGGAGTTTAAGTAAGCAAAAGAATAAATAGGGCATGCCAGGTGCCAGTGGCTCTTGTCTGTAATCCTAGCTACTCAGGAGTCTAAGATCTAAAGATCACGGTTCAAAGCCAGCCTGGGTAGGAAAGTCCGTCAGACTCTTACCTCCAATTAACCACCAGAAAACCAGAAGTAGTCCTGTGGCTCAAGTGGTAAAGCGCTAGCCCTGAGCTAAAGAGATCAGGGACAGCACCCAGGCCCTGAGTTCAAGCCCCACAACGTCCCCCCCCCCCCAGAAAAAAAGAATGAATGGGGCCAAGGAGATGCTTACCTGATTTCCCCCCTCCAATACTTACATTTTAAATTCTGGAAATTGTTGGTATTTTTGGAATTCTGCTTCCCATTCTTCTTGGCTTGTAGGTGGCTTCATCTCCTTTATTAAATGCCAGTCTACCATTGAGAGGCCAGACTCTGTCAGTCTTAAGGGAAGGAATAGTATGATTCTGAATTTATGAATAGTTTGTAGCAATAAGTAGATATGAATTTTAACCCCATTAAAGACATTGTTTCATTGTTTATTTCTTGACATATTTTTCTCTTAGTGCATGGAATTTTGTAAGAAGTAGCTGCTATCAGGTACAAATTTCTCTTCTTTTCTTTCCTTGTTTTTGCAGTACTGGGGCTTTGTACATGCTAAGTTAATGCTCTAACACTAAGCTACATTCCCAGTTTCCAGCCCTTATTTCTTTATTCTCCTATTCTCTCAATCCTTTCATTTTCTAACTTTCCTCGCTTAATTGTTTACTTATTTATTTTGAGACAGGATCTTGCTATGGAGTCCATGCTTTCCTCAAACTTATACCTCCTGAATGCTAGAATTAGAGGTGTGTGCTATTGCTCCTGGCTTCCACTTGATTTTTTTCATTAGTGTTCACAAGCAAAACCAACCCTTATACCAAGAAATGCATATTAAATGCATAACCAACATTCTTAGTTTTCTGGTGCTGGGGTTTGAACCCATAGAGTCTTTCATACAGTAAGCACACACAAACTACTGAGCTATACTAGCAATAACCAACATTCTTTACATGGAAAAAAGAGATTCGCATATAAGTTTAGGTTCTTCTGTGAAATTGAAGACAATATAACTCGAATATGTTTCACTTTCTCATAAAAGTAGTATCTAACACATACAGTAGGCACAGACGATTGGAGGAACATACATTTCATTAAAACTAGAAAATAGGGCTGGGAAGGTGGCTCAGTGGTAGAGCACTTGCCTTGCATGCCTGAGGTCCTGGGTTCGATTCCTCAGCACCACATACGCAAAAAGAAAAAAGCTGGAAGTGGTGCTGTGGCTCAAGTGGTAGAGTGCTAGCCTTGAGCTGAAGAGCTGAGCGACAGTGCCGGGGCCCAGAGTTCAGGCCCCATGACCGGACCCCCCCCCAAAAAAAAAAGTAAAACTAGAAAATACTTTCACCGAAAGGATTCGGAGGGCCACATGTGACTGTGTACACCTGTAATTGAAGCTACTTAGGAGAAGAATCAGTACTACAAAAATAAAGGAAAAAAGTCAAGATTTCTAAACTAACAGTTAACTTTAAACCTAAGGTAAGAAATGTAAAAGATGAGCCTGGAAAAGAAGTGAAGAATCTCTACGATGAAAACTTTAAAAGTCTGAAAAAGGAAATCAAAGCAGAACTTAGGAAGTGGAAAACCTCCCATGCTCCTGGATTGGAAGGATCAACATTGTGAAAATGGCAATGCTTCCAAGGCTATCTACAAATTCAATGCGATACCTATCAATACTCCAACCTCATTCTTCAATGAAATAGAAGAAGCAATCCAAAAATTCATATGGAACAATAAAAGACTCCAAATAGCAAAAACAATCCTTAACAGAAAAAATAGTGCTGGAGGACTATCAATACTAAATTTCAAACGCTACTACAAAGCCATAGTTATTAAAACAGCTTGGTACTGGCACAAGAACAGACCTCAGTACCAATGGAATAGAACTGAAAACCCAGAAATGAACCCACATACCTATAGCCACCTAATCTTCGATAAAGGAGCTAAAAAAAAAAAAAATAGAATGGAAGAAAGACAGCCTCTTCAGTAAATGGTGCTGGCACCAGAATCAAGTCCAAATGGATTAAAGACCTCTGAATCAAAGCAGACACCCTGAAAACATTACAGGATGGAATAGACCCTAGGTCTCCTTGGCACAGGCCAAAACTTTCTTAATAGAGACCCAGAAACAACAAATAAAAGAAAGGTAGGACAAATGGGATTGCATGAAGCTGCAGAGCTTCTTGCATGGCAAAGAACATAGCTAGCAAGATCAATAGAAAGCCCATAGATTGGAAGATCTTCACTAGCCATACAACAGATAAGGGTTTCATATCTAAAATATACTTGGAACTAAAAAAATTAAATCCTTCAACAAAAAATCCTTAAAGAAACAACTGCTCAATAAATAAGTGGGCTAAAGACTTAAAGAGAAACTTCTCTGAAGAGGACATAAGAATGGCTAACGGACATATGAAGAAATGCTCAACCCCTCGAGCCATAAAAGAAATGCAAATCAAAGCAACATTGAGATTCCACCTCACCCCAGTTAGAATGGCTATAATCAAGAACTCTAATAACAACAGATGCTGGAGGGGATGTGGACAGAAGGGAACCCTACTGCATTGTTGGTGGGAGTGTAAACTTGTTCATCCACTTTGGAAAGCAGTATGGAGATTCCTCAAGACTCCACATAGAGCTCCCCTATGACCCAGTAATCCCACTTTTGGGCATTTACCCAAATGATCACAAACAAGACCATACTAAAGCTACCAGCACAACTATGTTTATTGCAGCATTATTTATCATAGCTAAGATGCCCCTCAGTAGATGAATGGATCAAGAAAATGTGATACACACACACACACACACACACACACACACACACACACACACACACACAAATGGAATTCTATGCCTCCATCAGAAAGAATAACACTGTTCCATTTGTTAGGAAATGGAAAGACTTGGAAAAAATTCTATTAAGTGAAGTAAGCCAGGCCCAAATAAACAGAGGTCCCATGGTTTCCCTTATTTGAAATAAGTATGTCTGGGACAAGTAGAAAAGGTCAAAAGCTATGTACATATGACCAGGTAGGATGATGTTAAGTGAAATGAACCCCAAGATGGGGACACAAGTGGGTTTTTTTTCTTTCTTGCTATTGTTTCTAGCATGTTTATAAGGTACCATGTGACTTTTTTTGTTTCTTTGTATGTTCCTCCCCCATGGTATAACCCCTGTTTTCACTGTATTTGATGTCGGTGCCCAGCATCTTGTATATACACTTCTCTAATTTGGGGAGGGGAAGGGGAAAAACTAAATGCTTAAATAGGGATACAGGTTGACTCCTTATAACAATGAGATATACAAGACACTATGTCGAAAAACGAACTTTACAATTTAGGGGGTGGGAGTGGGAGGGGTATTTGTGGAGGGTGGGAGGGAAGGGATGGTAGGGGAAAAACAAAGGAGGAGGCAGCAATGCTTGATAGGAAATGTACTCATTACTTTGCTCATGTAACTGTAACCCCTCTATACAGTATTTTTACAATAAAATACGTATTTTTAAAAAAAAAAAAAAAGGCCGCGCGCCGGTGGCTCACGCCTGTAATCCTAACTACTCAGGAGGCTGAGATCTGAGGATCAAGGTTCAAAGCCAGCCCAGGCAGGAAAATCCATGAAACTCTTATCTCCAATAAACCACTAGAAAACCGTGGCTCAAGCGGTAGAGCACTTGCCTTGAGCTAAAGAGCATAGGGACAGCACCCAAGCCCAGAGTTCAAGCCCCACGACCAACAAAAAAAAAATGAGCCTGGAACAAAATTATAGTCAGTAATTGAGCTATCAAAGGGCTCTGACAAGACTTGGGAAGCTGTGGCAGG
Organism: Dipodomys merriami; assembly: GCF_024711535.1. Classification (NCBI taxonomy): domain Eukaryota; kingdom Metazoa; phylum Chordata; class Mammalia; order Rodentia; family Heteromyidae; genus Dipodomys; species Dipodomys merriami. Next base: position 4,830,857 of record NW_027202294.1, on the reverse strand, counting down.
AGAATTCTGAGTTGGTGGCTATCCTGGCTAGCAAGTTCTAAAGTAGCCTGGACATATAGGGAGAACCTATCACAAATAAACAACCCTGTCAAAAAAGTCATTAAAGCCAACTTAAGCAAATCACCATCATCCTCATAATGAACTAAAGCATATCAAAACTGGAAAATAAAGGCAAAGAATCAAGTATTCATCCTGTCTTCTGTATAAAAACAATGGTTGTAGGCCATCAATTTGCTGAGGAAGGAAAGTTTCTCTTTAGTTGAGCTAATAAAACATTATAATTTTGTAACTAATGAAATAATGGATCTTGGCAAAGTTTATGGATAACTGTTGAAATCTCTAACAGATGTTTGTGAATGCTCTAATTAACTATGAAGTATTTTGCCTACTCACTCATCAAGCTACTCTCCACTTATAGGACATAGAGGGGGAAAATCGGCAAATATACACAATCAGCAAAAGCTAGACTGCAGTTATCTGTAGGATAATTTTTTTTTAATTTTTACAGTAACAAAACCTGCAAAGGATGAGAGAAGATTCTAAATCTATGAAGTCTGTAGAATTCTTATTTTTGTGCCAGATCTGGGGCTTGAATTCAGGGCCTGAGTACTGTCCCTGAGCTTCTTTTCTCATGGCTAGCACTCTACCACTTTAAGCTACAATGCCACTTCTGGTTTTCTGGTGATTAATTGGAGATAAGAGTCTCACGGACTTTCCTGATTGGGCTGGCTTCGAACTGAGATCCTTAGATCTTAGCCTCCTGAATAGTTAGGATTATAGGCATGAGCCACCAATGCCAGGCAAATCTATAGATTAAGAGACATAAAATGTATATGGACCAATTGTGATACATGGAATTTATTTGGGTTTAACTCAAACTGAAAAAAGGTTTAAGATAAAACTGAACATTGAATGGAGGGAAAATATACAGAAACAATGCATAACTATTAATTAGGACCTAAAGTAGTCTTTATAATAGGCTCTTACTAATAAAACAGTAATCTGTTCTAAGACAGGGCAAGCCATAAGATATACTGTCTTTAAAAGCTCAACTTCTCCATCTGTAAAATGAGAGCTACACTAAATGATCCCTAGCATCCCTATCCCTGCAGTCATCCTGAGATTCTACTGATAACCCAAATATCTAACTTGCTAAGAGCAAATTACTCACCTAGTTATTCCACCAAGAATAACTGCTCCAGCCACTGTTCCACTGCACACCAGGAGCCACCGGCCCACTGCCCGCTCAGCAGTCTTTGAAGGAAGAGGCACTGTACCCTTTCCAGGCTGTAAAGCCACTTCAGTGATGGTGCTATATTGCCCTGGCTTCAGAGAGCGCCTGATGCCACAGCTGCAACCACACTGAGGATGAAGACAGAAAATTACAACAGGAGATCAGAGAAAGGCTGCTACCCACATAACCCCAGTCTGACTGGGGTGAAGGACCCCATAAGGTCGCATCTTCAGAGCTACAGCCCTGTTCAAACATTTGTGTGTGTGTGTGTGTGTGTGTGTGTGTGTGCGTGTGTGTGTGCTGGGACTTCAATTCAGGGCCAGGGTGCTGTCCCTTAGCTCAAGGATGGCAGTCTATGACTTGTGCCACAGCTCCACTTCTCAGCTTTTTGCTGGTTAATTGTAGCTAAGAGTCTCTTGGATTTGCCTGCCAGGATTGGCTTTCAACCACTGTCCTCTGATTGCAGTCTCCTGAGTAGTAAGGATTACAGGCTTGAGCCACCCTGACTGGCTCAGTGTTTCTTAACTGGACCACTGCATTCACTTTGCAACTCCATTTTCTGTCTAGAGCCTTATATCACCCCAATCCATTCCCACACTACCTAAAGGTCCATCCTCTGCATACTTCCTCCAGACAAAACTGTACTGCTTTATAGGGTTCTACTTGCTCCCATGGGTCTTTTAAATGGTGATTTTCTCTGGAACACTCCATGGTTGCTAAGTGCAGTCCTAGGTTTATGCATCACTTTTTCAAAGCAATGTCTCCTGCTGCCCTCCTCCTCACAGCTCTGAACACAGACATATATAAGCCTTTCGGTTCAAGTTTCTGTTTCTCACGGATCTATGAGCTCTGGCCAGCAGTCTGGTCTCAGCTTGACGAGCCAACAACGCCTTCACTGCAAGATGTTCCCAGCGGGACCCCTCGGTCCTCACCTATAAAACATTTGAACTTTTTAACTAAATCTACCATTTCACTACTTTTAACTACAAACCAGGCCCAGTTTCCTTCACTGTAGAATGGGACTGCACAGTAGTTTCTGTGCAAAAAAAAAAAACAATATACAAGTAAAAGTCTCCGAGCTTTTACTACGTGCTGAAGGTTTGCTGTTCGTTAACTCACTGAATACTCATTACCGCTCGGTACAGGAGCTCTGGCTATCTCCATTTTGCAGAAAGGATAACTGAGGCACAGAAGGGTTTAAGTAATCTGGCTAATAACCCACAGATAGCAGCAAGCAGTGTGTCTGGATCCGAACTCAGGGGTTCTGGATGCGGGGAAATACACGGCGCAATGGACCAGAACAGGGAAGCGGGGCTTTATCGCAGCCCACTTTCCGGGGTCGGAGTCCGCGGCCGTGCGGTACCTGTGCTCTCGGGGCCGCCCTAGGAACCAAGAGCTGGACACACGGACCCCGGACCAAAGTCTTCAAGGACGGAAGGAGAACCCGCTGCATCCTGACCGGAGAGCGCCGCGCGCGCGCACACAGACACACACAGACACACACACACACAACGCTCGCGGAGGGTCTCCCCTCTCCGCTGCCGAAAAGAGAATCACTTCCGGTCCAGGCGACACTTCCTCCGCGGGAAGCTGGCGACTGCGCAAGCGCCGAGGACTCCCGCTTCGCGAGGGACAGGGGTGGGGTGGGGGGGCAGGGGGGGGAGTGGCTACTGGAAGTCGGGCGTCGAGGACGCGCAGGGGCGCGCGCCGCCGCTGGGAACGCGCTTCTCCGCTCGCGCGCGTAGGAGCCGGGGCTCTGAGTGGAAACCGAAGGCGCAGCGAGAGGCGTGGAGCATGAAAAGGCAAGGGGCCTCCAGCGAGCGGAAACTCACGCGGACGTCCTCCGGGAAGACCGGTGCGGAGAGGAAGAAAGTTGGCGGGGCCGGGGCGGGACCCGGCCTGTCAGGGACTTCTCCCTCGGCGCCTCACGACCCCACCGGCTGCGCGTTTGGGGGCGTGCGGGGCGGAGCGGGGCCGTGAGGCGCCGGTGGGAGTCGGGGGCCCCGCGGCCCCGCGCGCCCGGGGAGAGCGGCTCACCCCCTGGCCGCGATGGGACGTCCTCGCCGGGGGACGCCTGACCTGAGCGGCGCGGGGCCCGGGCCGAGGCCGGGGGGCCAGCGCTCGGCCACCTCCGGCTGCGACGCCGGGGCTGTTCCCGAAGAACCCCGGCGCCGACCAGCCCGGCAGGCCCCAGACCACAGCAGCCGGGGCCCTCCTCTTCCTAGCCTCTCGCGGAAAGCTGCGTTCTTCCAACCACAAGTTCTCGACAAGTTTTCTTGTATTTTCTTGTTTATTTATTTATTTAGGGGGTGTGCGCGCGCGTGTGCCGGACCTAGAGCTCGAACTCGGGGATCTCATGCCCCGGCTTGGGTTTTTCATTCAAGGCTAACTTCACTCTACCACTTGAGCCACCGCTCAGCTCTCGGCTTTTGGGTGGTTCATTGGAGATAAGAGTCTCACGGCCTTTTCCATCCAGGCTGGCTTCAGAGGGCAATGCTGGAGAGCCCAGCCTCATCCTGAAGAGCTAGGATTACAGGCGTGTGCCCTCACCGGTGCCCAGCTTTTATTTTTCATTACGAAAGTCACATTGGGTAGGAGAAACTCAAATTTCACCACGCAGCGGTGATGACCATTACCAGAAACTGATGGGGGAATAGGGAGTCATTGCACATGCAGTATGCAGTTAGGTGGGTTTTGTTTTGTTTTGTTTTACTTTATTTTTTCTTTTCTGGGCGTGGGGCTTGAACCCAAGGCCTGGGCTCTGTCCCTGAGCTTTTCTGCTCCAGGCTAGTACTTAGAGCCAGAGCTTCACTTCCGGTTTTCTGGTGGTTCATTAGAGGAAAGGGTCTCTGGGGACTTTTCTGCACAGGCTGGCTTTGAACCGCCACCTCAGCCTCCTGAGTAGTTACAATTAGAGATTTATTCGCTGCCGCCCGGCTATTCAGTTTTTTCTTGGGGGGGGGGGGAGAGTCGGTGCTGGGGCTTAAACTCTAGGTCTGGGCACTGTCCCTGAGCTCTTCAGCTCAAGGCTGTGGCTCTACCACTTGAGCCACAATGCCACTTCCGGCCTTTTCTGTGTATGTGGTGCTGAGGAATTGAACCCAGGGCCTCATGCATGCGAGGCAAGCACTCTACCCAAAATAAGTTACAAGCTTTACTTACTGGAAAAACTCAAAAGTGCGTGTATGATCATTTTCTTGGCTGGGAAGATTACCAAGGATTGAATTCAGGGTGTTGAGCTTCCTAGATAAATAAGTACCACTTGAACTACATCCCCATCTCTACATCTTACTCTTTTTTTTTAGGGGGGGGTCCGGTTGTGGGGCCTGAACTCTGGGCCTGGGCGCTGTAAGGCTAGAGCTCTACCACTTGAGCCACAGTGCCACTTCCGGCTTTTTTCTTTTTGCTTATGTGGTGCTGAGGAATCGAACCCAGGGCCTCATGCATGCAAGGCAAGCGCTCTACCACTGAGCCACCTTCCCAGCCCCTACATCTTACTCTTTAGTGTCAATATATGAATTAGTAATTATTCAGATTTTAGCAAATAAAAATTTGAGTGGCTATTGTGTAACATGATAGACTGCTTATGAATGGTGATAAAAATTTCTCACATCAAGATCTTAGGAACTGAAAAGAAGCAGATGCTAGGTGCTCACACCTATAATCCTCCCTGGTTGGGAGACCTGAGATCTAGAAGATCACAATTTTTAAAAAGTCATAGAAAGGGGGCTGGGAAGGTGGCTCAGTGGTAGAGCGCTTGCCTTGCATGCATGAGGCCCTGGGTTTGATTCCTCAGCACCACATAAGCAGAAAAAAAAACAAGCTGGAAGTGGCGCTGTGGCTCAAGTGGTAGAGCGCTAGCCTTGAGCTGAAGAGCTGAGGGACAGCACCCAGGCCCAGAGTTCAGGCCCCACGACTGGACCAAAAAAAAAAAAAAAAGTCATAGAAAGTAATGAGTGTTTTAATGAGAAAGTTTTTTTTTAAGAGGAATATACAACAGTTAAAAGAGTTCCATGAATGCAAAAGAGGGAGATACAGTCTCCTACTTTAAGAGAGAAAAAGGCCTGAAAGTGTGACTTGACAAATTTTTCATATTTAAACATGAAGCTAGAAAGATTTTGTTAGCTGGAAAGAGGTTGTAAGCAACAGAGGGATGGAGATTGAAGAAACGAGGCACATAGAGAAAAAATGTGTAATTTATTAATGATAATAAGTACTTTTTGAATGCCTAGTAGTCATCATAGCTTTAATATGGATTACTCGTATCACCTTCACTACTGTGAGGTAAAAACTAAAAAGTACCCTGCTTTAAGTAAGTTGTCTAGGGTCACAGAACAAATAAGTGATAGGTCCAGGATTTGAAGTTCATACTTAGCTTTTAAACATATATTCCTTAAATGTTTAAACATTTAAACATTCTACAAGCACTGAGAAGCATCCAGTATTTTTAGTTGCGAATATTGAGCTGAACCAAATGTAGGAGGATCTCAAGTCTATAGGAGGTAAATATCAGGTGGTCATGGTTCAAGGGTAGTCTAGACAAAAGGTTAGAAGAATGTCTCAACCCATAGTTGGGCACATTGCCTTGTGTCTGTCATCCTCTGTGAGATAGACACTCCTTTGAAAATAACCAAGACTACCTTTGCAAATAACCAAGACTAGGACGGGGGGACGGGGTGGGGGCAGTGCCAGCAGTTGGCTCAAGTGATAGAGTGCCTGTCCAGCAAGTGTGAGGCCCTGAGTTTAGTCCCCAATATAGCCAAAACGGAGAAAAAATGATTAAGTCTATGTTTTAGAAAGATTAAATTAGCATTCTTTCTACATTTCTCAGTTGGATTTCTTTTTTTGTTGTTGTTTGGGGGTGGGGTGGGCGTCCAGTTGTGGGGCCTGAACTCTGGTCCTGGGCGCTGTCCCTCAGCTCTTCAGCTCAAGGATTAGCACTCTACCTCTTGAGCCACAGCACACTTCTGGCTTTTTCTGCTTATGTGGTGCTGAGGAATTGAGCCCAGGGCCTCATGCATGCAAGGCAAGCACTCTACTACTGAGCCACCTTCCTAGCCCTCAGTTGGATTTCTTATGGATATGTCTGTGTCTATTTCACAGTTCAGAGACAGCAATATTATAATATTTAATGGGCCTTAGACTAAATCACTCTTTATGAATATCTTTCATAAGTCTGTTGTTCATGTATTTTAGGAGCAGCAAATGGGTTTCTCATGGAAGTGTGTGTTGATTCAGTTGAATCAGCTGTGAATGCAGAAAGAGGAGGTAAGAGAAATTAAAGAATTTAGTAACTCTTGGGCTGGGAAGGTGGCTCAGTGGTAGAGTGCTTGCCTTGCATGCATGAGGCCCTGGGTTCGATTCCTCAGCACCACATAAGCAGAAAAACAAAAAGCCCGAAGTGGCGCTGTGGCTCAAATGGTAGAGTGCTAGCCTTGAGCTGAAGAGCTGAGGGACAGTGCCCAGGCCCAGAGTTCAGGCCCCACAACCGGCCCCCCCCCCAAAAAAAAAAAGAATTTAGTAACTCTTTTAACAGTATGAAAATGAACCTAGGAGCTGGGCGCCTGTGCCTCACACCTGTAATCCTAGCTACTCAGGAAGCTGAGATCTGAGGATCACGGTTCAAAGTTAGCCTGGGCAGGAAACGCCATGAGACCCTTATCTCCAATAAACCACTCAGAAAACTGGAAGTGATGCTGTGGTTCAAGTGGTAGAGTTCTTGCCTTGAGCTGAAGAGCTCAGGGACAGCTCCCAGGCCCAGAGTTCAAGCCCCATGACCAACAAAGAAAAAAAAAAAAAAGAGTTCAAGGCCTTATTACAGTCTCAAGTCAACTGATAGATAATGAATGCTTTTACAGTGCTACCCAAGTTTAGTATAAGGCCCTGATTTCAAACTCCAATACCACCAAATAGAAAAAAACAGTTCAAGGCCAGCCTGGACTACATAGCCAATTTTAGGCAAGCCTAGGGTTCACTAATAAGACCCTATGACAGAGCGGGAAATTGGGACCTAATTTCTCCCTTTCCCAAGCATTTCACATCTTGATACAAGTGCATACAATAGTGCATACTTAATAATTCAATTATTTTATTGAACTTAGCAAAAATTTATGCATTTCAAATGAACAAAGATGGTTTCATGAGGACTGAGTATGAAGCCCACAATTGAGCTCTTGACCCAGGTTATATGAAATTGGGTTCAGTTCCCAACACTGAAAAAAAAAATCACATTTAATTAATTATTTTTCTCTCAGTGTTAGGAATTGAAAGCAGGGCCTTATGTATATGATAGACAAAGCGTTATATTCCAAGTCTATATATTACCTGCTTTTGCCCCAAGGTTTCTTGTTTATAAAACTTATTTTATTTTTGAAAGTTTTAGCAAGGAATTACTTAAAAATAACAAGATTAAAGTAAGGAGAATTTTAGAGAGAAATATTTTCTGCCTCCTTGTAAGAAGTTGGAATTAAAGATTCCTCAACTTGGGCTGGGAAGGTGGCTCAGTGGTAGAGCACTTGCCTTGCATGCATGAGGCCCTGGGTTCAATTCCTCAGCACCACATAAGCAGAAAAAAAAGCCAGAAGTGGCGCTGTGGCTCAAGTGATAGAGCGCTAGCAATGAGCTGAAAAGCTGAGGGACAGCACCCAGGCCCAGAGTTCAGGTCCACGACCAGACCCCAAAAAAAACAAAAAACAAAAAAGATTCCTCAACTTGTTTTAGTAGGAAGCATAGACATTTTTATCATCTCAGGATCAAAAAATTTTTAATTTCTTTCTCTGGAAAAAATTTAAACATACAAAGTTATAAAAATAAAATGAACCCATATGTACCCATCATTCCATTTTTCAAGTATATTAGGGGGTCAGCAAACTTTTTTGGCAAAGAGCCACATAATGCATATTTTTAGCTTTGCTGGACACATTTCTTTGTCACCCTTCATTTTCATAAGACTTTAGAAACTGTAAAATCAGTGGTTATGGGATAATTTCAAGCAACCTAATACACCTGCAGTCTGAAAGACAGATACTGGAACTACAGCTATGTACTACTGGTACATATAACTAGTTAACTATATGTACAAAATTCTAAGAGAACTGGGTTAATTTATCTCAAATTTCACAGTAGCACAATGTGGAATACAGTTGAGATGAAAAGTTTTATCATTTCTCTTAGCCAACTTTTAAGGTTCTTCTACATTTGAAAAAAAAGATAAACCAGTGCTAGTGGCTCACGCCTGTAATCCTAGCTACTCAACTGCAATCTGAGGATTGCAGTTCAAAGCTATCCTGTGTAGGAAAGTCTGTGAGACTCTTACCTCCAGAAAACCAGAAGTGGTGCCGTACTGGCGTTGAGCCAAAGAACCCAGGTACAGTACACATGCCCAGAGTTCAAGCCCCACAACTGACAAAACCCTCAAAAACAAACATCAACAGTTTGCTATTTAAGAAGCACTTTTAAAAAGTTGTGTTGAGCAATGCTTTTTTTTTTTTTATCATAGGTGCTAGTAGGATTGAATTATGTTCTGATTTATTGGAGGGAGGAACCACACCCAGCATGGGTAAGTATTTATTTTTCACACATTTCTCATAGATGTTTTACAATCTGAGGGCACTTGATTATCAGCTTAATTGGGATCTTTTACTACTGTCAATGTTAAGGATATTATACTAATTCGAAATGCCTCCCTCTTCCTGTCTTCCTTCCCTCCTTCCCTTTCCCTCCCTCCTTCCCTCTCTCCCTCCTTCCCTCCCTTCCTTCCCTCCATCCTTCCTGTGTGTTGTTCCTTGGGCTTGAACTCAGGGCCTGGGCACTGTCACAAAGCTTTTTTGCTCAGGGCCAGGTTCTGCCACTTGCACCACAGCTCCACCACTGGCTTTTTGGTGGTTAATTGGAGATAAGAGTCTAACCAACTTTCCTGTTTGCCTAACTTTGAATGTAGTCCTCAAATCTCAGCCTCCTAAATAGCTAGAATTACAGGCATGAGCCTATAATCCCTGGCCTGGCCCTTTTGGTATTTTTGTTTACAGATAGTATACAGATTCCCACTCAGGATTATCTTCATTTTTTTCTTTTTAGCATATACTAGCTATTCAAGGAGAAATTTTATTGTGACATTTCCACACATACAATGTATTCTAATCAAAACCTCAACACCATCATTCTCTTCCTCTCCTTCTTTCTCCCCCTTCTTTCTCCCACCTCTAGCAAGCCTGATTCTTGAAGTTTTCCTGCTTAATTGGTGAGAACTGGCTTGGGTGCATGACCAGTATATTATTTATTTTCTGGCCTTGTGTAGTTTCTTTGCATGTTCACAACATTCGGTTGAATATTAATGCAGACTAGATCTGCAGAGCTCATGTTCTTCTCATGTTGTTACTCTCTTTTGCAATAATTTGCAAAATTATTACTAGCCACCTTGGACTCATAACTTTCTCTCTTCAAATCAAGGAATTTTTCAGGCTCCACCTAGGTTTCCTATTTTTGTATTGTATCCTGGAAATTATAGAGCACACTTCACTCATTTATTTTTTTTGTCACTCATTTATTTTATAGGTCATTGTCTTTTGTTGTTTGATGACTAGATTCTTACAAACCATCTCTTTATATATTTTGTCCATTTTTAGTTATTGTAGGAAGGAAAAATGAATCTAGTCTTATTACTCTGTCCTCACCAAATGCAGAAGTCCTTATGTGAACTCTTCACTCCTAAAACATGATAATCTGAGATTGATGATAACATTATGTAATATAGAAGATTTGTATGTGGAACCGCGCTTCAGAATCTTCTTATTAAAAGAAAGCAATCCCCAGCTATTCTAAAATTCCTAGACCATATTTGTAAATTTGAGTACAGTCAATTTTTCAGCAAATACCATGATTTATTGCTTGTTAGTGACATATTGCTATCCTGCGCAAAATGGGGGCTATTTTAATGAGGAAAAAAGAAGAAAACTCATTGGATAAGCACCTAATAATGATGCCTGTCATATTTCTTATACTGAACTTCTAAACTAGTACTTTTCATGTCATATGTAAATACTTTTGTTCATATATATGCATAACATCACAAATAGAGCTTTACTTTTCCCTTCTTTTTCTCTAGTACTGAGGATGAAACCCAGGGCCCATAGGCCTCATGCTTGCTGTACCCTTAGCTCCATGTATCTCTTTCAAAAAGAGGTTTTGCTATATATTTTATCCTTAAAAGGAACATAAACTTCATAAATTCTACATTCAGGAGTCTGGTATAGAATTGAGAGTCAAGGCCTGCCTGATCTGCATAGCAAATTCTAGGACACTCTGGACTGCATCTTTAAGAAAGAAAAAATAGAAAGGGGAAACTGGATCTTGGGGCATATACTGGCAGACATTGAGCCTGGTAGTTAATACACTTTCAAATGTCACATATCCTTAAGAGGGTTCTGAGTCATAGGACTTTTGTTGTCAACAAGTGCTTTTATCAGCCTCCTGAATTATCTTTAATTTTCTAGATTACTCTTTTTTTTTTTGTTTCCAGCTTTCAAAGGCAATTTTATTCACTATTTTGGTGACTATAAATAAGTGTTTACACTATGGAAAAGAAAGTTAGCACAGTACATTTTCATGACTGGGGAATGGATTTTCAGAAGTCATCTTCAGTAGGGTAAAAACTTAGAAAAAAACTTGAATGTTGGAATTCAGTTCTTTATATAAAGTCCCTTGTAAAAACAAAACAGAATTTAAAAACGAAACTGAAAAGGAAGGGTAGGGCAAAACATTTTTTTAAAAAAAGAGAAAGAGAAAGAAAAAGAAAAGAAGGAGGGAAGATTAACTCATTGCTTCTCCTCCGATTTCTCTTCCACCTTGTCTCCAGCCTCCTTCACAGAAAGAGCTTCCAGCTTTTCAGCTACTTTTTCGGCATTATCATTTTTGCCTGGTCCTGCTTTCTTATATCTCTCTTCAATCTCTTTCCTGCATTCTTCAAACTTTGTTTTGAATTTTTGTGCATTCTCAGCATTTAGGAAGCGGATGGCGAGCAGCTCTGGCTTTGGGCACTCATCAGCAAAGTCGGCATGGGTGTTCCAGACCCAGGCACGGTCACTACCAGCATTCGGCTTCAGCTCCATCATTGGCGCGATGTAGTGGTTGGCGCATATCTTCAGGGTCTTGTCTTCCTCATGAGGAGGCGAATGGTCCCTTTCTCCTTGTGCTTCAGGAGCTTGACATCACCAGTGCCTCACTCCTTCCATTCTGGGAGGTCATTCTCTGAAGCAAATCGAAATAGCTTGGCCCGCATTTTAAAAAGTTCCTCTTCATCTTCCTCCAGTGTTTTAATTTCTTGTTCAGGAAGAGAAACTATTGGCTAAAACTGGGGGTCATGGTTGGAGCCGTCTGCATTCTCAGTGGAGGTATCATGATCCTCATGACTGTCCTTGGTAGCCGCCATGGGGGCGCCGCGGCGGCGTCTCTGTGGCCTCTAGGCGACTAGTCGTAGCTCCTTTCCTCCTTGTCTGGTCTAGATTACTCTTTTTAACCGTTCTTTTCTTTTCTTTCCTTTCCTTTTCTTTTCTTTTTTCTTTTCTTTCCTTTCCTTTCCTTTTCTTTCCTTTCCTTTTCTTTTTTCCCTTTCTGCCAGTCCTGGGGCTTGAACTCAGAGCCTAGGCACTGTCCCTGAGCTTCTTTTGCTCATTCTACCACTTGAGCCACAGCACCACTTCTGGCTTTTTCTGTTTATGTGGCAGCCATGCCACATAAACATACTAGGCAAGCATGCATACTAGGCAAACACTCTACCACTAAGCCACATTTTCAGCCCTTGGTTTTCTTATTACTTGTCTTACATTGTACATAAACTTTTCTTCTCAATCCCCTCCTTTTATGTCATCTTTCTCTGGTTTCCTCCATTAACCCTTCCTTTTTTTGGAAATATTACATGATAATAGCTGGATATGACCCATAATATTGTATTGACTTCCTAGGGCTTTTAGCTCACATTTGAATTTTAGTCTGCTTTCTGTTCTTATAGGTGTCCTTCAAATAGTGAAACAGTGTGTTCAGATCCCAGTTTTTGTGATGATTCGGCCACGTGGAGGTGACTTTCTATATTCAGATCGTGAAATTGAGGTAATGAAGGCTGACATTCGGCTTGCCAAGCTTTATGGTGCTGATGGTTTGGTGTTTGGGGCATTGACTGAAGATGGACACATTGACAAAGAGCTGTGCATGTCCCTTATGGGTAAGACTTTGTATCTGAGATATAGCATCTAATGATGGTTGTATTTATGTTCTCAATAAGAGAAAAACATAATCATTGAATTGATTTTTCAGTTATATGTTCAGATACTTTACTACCCTATCCATTTTAAACATTTGTTATTTAGGGCTGGGGTGTGACTAGATTATAGAGCACCTGCCTAGCAGTTCAGGGCCCTGAGTTCAAATCCCAGCACTGCTAAGAATAAATTAAAAATTGTGAGCCCCCCAAACAGTAGTTTATTTATTTATTTATTTATTTATTTATTTATTTATTTGTCAGTTGTGGGCCTTGAACTCTGGGCCTGGGCACTGTCCCTGAGCCCTTCAGCTCAAAGCGAACACTCTGCCACTTGAGCCACAGCTCCACTTCAACAGTAGTTACTTAGATGTGTGTTGTAGATCAGGTTTTAGTACTGTTCTCCAAGGGCTAAAGGAAAATTTACTTTGGTCCCTTTACCACTGTACCAAACTTCAAAAGCTTTTGCAGTTGATGACAGTAAAGCTGGAGAGGAGAGAAACAAGCTACCTATATTACTCTATACTACTAGGCTAAAGTATTTCTCTTTTTTGTTTTGCTTTCTTTTCTTTTCTTTTTTTTTTTTGTACCAGTACTGGGGCTTGAACTCAGGGTCTAGGCCCTGTCCCTTCACTCAAGGCTAGCATTCTACCATTTGAGTCACACCTTTACTTCCAGCTTTTTGCTGGTTACTTAGAAATAAGACTCTTAATGGACTTACTATTGGGCCTTGCTTGAAACTATGATCCTTGGGCACTGTCTTTGAGCCTTTCTGTGCTCGAGGCTAGCACTCTACCACTTGAGCCACAGCACCACTTTCAGCTTTTTTTTTTTTTTTTTTTTTGTCAATCGTGGGGCTTGAACTCTGGGCCTGGGCGCTGTTCCTCAGCTCTTCAGCTCAAGGCGAGCTCTCTACCACTTGAGCTATAGCACCACTTCCGGTTTTCTGGTGGTTTATTGGAGATAGGAGTCTCAGGGTCTTTCCTGCCCGGGCTGGCTTTGAACCGCGATCCTCAGATCTCAGCCTCCTGAGTAGCTAGGATTGGGCGTGAGCCACCAGCGCCCGGCATCAGCTTTCTCTGTTTATGTGGTACTGAGGAATTGAACCTAGGGCTTCATGTATGCTAGGCAAGCACTCTACTGCCAAGCCACATTCCCAGCCTGAGATTATGTAATTTTTATCTAATACTTTTAAGATGATTAAATTTTATATAAAAATTGAAGTTTAATGGAAAGATAGGATTTTTGAACTTCTTAGAAAAAAATTATTAAAAGTTATAGTAACCAATCGTGACTTTTTCATTCATGTTGTTATGTAACTTTTTATAGCTATTTGTCGTCCTCTGCCAGTCACTTTCCACCGAGGTGAGTCATTTTTATTTTAGAAGTTCTATTGAATGGCTTCAGTTTTCTAATTTCACGAGCTTCCACAACCTTTCTATGGAATACTGTTTAATGCTAGTTAACCACATTAGAAAGTTAACTAGTACTTAGAAAGTTGACAACTTTAGAAAGTTAGCAATGTTAGCACTATTTCTTAGATCTTGGGGTAAAAAATTACTTAGAGAAGTATAAATTTCTAAAAATTTTGAAAGCAAAATTATGAAAAGTTGTTGAAAGTCCATGGTAGTAGAACATAATAGAGTGTCTGTAAGCATTGCTTTAAGGGTATGTATTCATCCTACTAACAGTCTTGAGATACACTTAAATCAGATCATCTTAGGTTAGGTGCAGTCCTAAAAAGAATAAATTACTTGGGCTGGGAAGGTGGCTCAGTGGTAGAGCGCTTGCCTTGCATGCATGAAGCCCTGGGTTCGATTCCTCAGCACCACATAAGCAAAAAGAAAAAAGCCAGAAGTGGCGCTGTGGCTCAAGTGCAGAGCGCTAGCCTTGAGCTGAAGAGCTGAGGGACAGCGCCAAGGCCCAGAGTTCAGGCCCCACGACTGGACCCAAAAAAAAACAAAAACAAAAACAAAAACAAAAACAACAAAAAAAAAGAATAAATTACTTTGGCTAGTGAAATAGTGCATACTGCCTCATGTGTATCAGACACAGTCGATCCTGGTGCCAGGGGATAAGGTCGTCTTTCTCATGTAGAGGGTTCTTTTGGGAAGAGACAGTAGATATATGAAGAACTGAGCATTTTTAGGAAGGGGAAAAGAACGAAATGTTAAATATTCAGTGAACCAATGACTGACAAGTGCTATTAAATTTCAATATCCTTAACTTTCTAAATTACCATACAGAATTACTTTTCATGATTGGAAGCTTACCCAAATTATATAAGGAAATGTTCCTGTCTATAAATCAGGTGATTATAGTTCCCATACACTTTGGCTCAGCCTTGGCAAAATTGAGGAACAAGTGTCACTTTTGTCTTCAGAGGGTATGTACCTGCCATTGCAAATAAAAACAAGAGTCTTTAACTAAAAAAACTTTTTTAAAAAGTTGATGATAAGCTTCAGAAGTTTAGTGTTTTTCCTCCTTTTAACTAAGTGTTCAAAGATAGGCTAAGAGAAAGTAAGTCCGAGTAGCTGAACTCATGTATAAAAATTAGAGATAAAGTATGGTAGCTATGTTCTTTTGAAATAGACACACACACACTGTTCTTTTGAAATAGATCACACACACACACACACACACACACACACACACACACACACACACACACACACACACACACACACACACACACACACACACACACACACACACACACACCAAAAAAAAAAAAAAAACCTGTTCTCTTTGATTTGATCTTAGCAGTGCTTTCTATATGCTAGCAGTAATGAAAAAATGGTATGTTGCATAAAATTTGGCATCCTAAATCTAGCCACACATCAAAAAAGTTTTTAGTTATAGACTGGTCTTTTCTGTTCTTAAACTAACAAATGCATTCAAATTTTTTTTTTCATCTACTTAGTCTCAACAAAATATTTTCATGTTTCAAAATTAATACAATTTTACATTGTTCTAGATTCTACTTGTTTTCCACCCATTTATTCAATGAGGTAGCATATGTAGTCACTGGTAAGAAAGTGCTGCCACTGACAAAGGGAAAGCCTCTATGGTAGAATTTTCTGCATACATACTCTAAAGTGCAACAAAAGAGATCTGTCCCAGAAGACCACTAGCATCTAATCTACCCTGAATTTGAATTTTGTAATATAGCAGTGCTGAGAACAAAAGCAGAAGGCCATTTTTCTCTTTTTTTTTTTTCTTTTGGTGACACTGGGGTATAACTCAGGTCCTCTCACTTGCGTGGCTTCCTTGCTTAGCTAGTACTCTACCACTTACATTCTTTTTTTCTGCCCAGTCTAGCTTTGATTAATGAATCTCTGGATCTCACCCTCCTTAGTCATTAGCATTTTTAAAGTAACTATACCTACTAAAATGTGTGCTAATAAAACGATTATTTATAATGCTAGTAGTATGAAGACTGATGTGCTAGTAAAATGGCTCTTGGGAAAAAGAGTCATAATTTGTATTATAATTTCTGTGGTTTAAAGTCTCTCACTTGGCTAAGTCAGTTTTAAGATGACAATGGATGAAAAATGATTTGTAAAATTTCTGAATATTTTCCAGTTGGTTCTTGTATGAACTAAATCTAGGAGAAGACGCTCTCTTTCTATCTCTTTCACTCTCTCTCTCTCTTTCTCTCTCTTTCTCTCTCTCTCTCTCTCTCTCTCTAATAAATTTTAGAAAAAAATGAACTAGAAAATTTTTGTTCAAAAATCAAATCAATCTTATTTCTTTCAGCCTTTGACATGGTTCCTGATCCAGTGGCAGCTCTAGAAACCCTTTTAAACCTGGGATTTGAACGAGTATTGACTAGTGGATGTGATAGTTCAGCACTAGAAGGGCTGCCAGTAATAAAACGACTCATAGACCAGGTACAACCATTTCTTCTTCTTAACTCTGTTGGCTACTCTTTGTGAAACTATTATTTACTTTATGATTATTCTATAGAAAAAAAGCAAACAGTGATGCATTTATTTCTTTTATGAGTGTTTTTAATAGTCAAAGCTCTTCAGGTCAAATTACACAATGCCTAAGGATTTGATCTAACTTGGATAAAAACAGCAAGCTTTACCTTTTCCATTAGCGTTGCCTCTTTGTAAGCCACATTGTTTCATTATCATACTATATATGATTTAGGGGATGCTGTACAAGATTTATACAATACTTATCATCCACGGGCACATTCCAAAACTAAAATTATATTTGCATTTTTCTCCATATGTCAATATATTTTTTTCTTGTATGAGTTCTGACGAGCTAGTATCATTGGTAGAGCAATCAGGGAAGACTTTATAATTGAAGCAAGTCTGTTTTTTCTGACCAGTTCAGAGGTATTCCTTTTTTTTTTGGGTCCAGTTGTGGGGCCTGAACTCTGGGCCTGGGCGCTGTCCCTCAGCTCTTTAGCTCAAGGCTAGCGCTCTACCACTTGAGCCACAGCACCACTTCCAGCTTTTTTCTTTTTGCTTATGTGGTGCTGAGGAATCGAACCCAGGGCCTCAGGCATGCAAGGCAAGTGCTCTACCACTGAGCCACCTTCCCAGCCCAGTTCAGAGGTATTCTAAGTTAGAGTACCAACACTGAAATACATGAACTCTGTATTTGAGACTCAGGTTTGACATTTATTTACTACATAAAGTTGATTAGTTAGTAATCTTTAAGTCTCTGTTTTTTCCTGTGTGAAATTCAGATGAATTTAATTCTCCCCTCATAAGGTTTTTCTAAGAACTAAAAGAGAACTAGATAAAACCTTAAGCTCAGTGCTTGGCATAGGTATTGATGCATGCTAGTTTCTATGTTATTACTACTTTTATTAGTAATACTACTAAGCATTCTCATATTGGCTTTTGATAGCCATGAAGGTAACTTGTATGTGATCTGCTGTGACTTTGATATTCTGGAACTTGCTGATTTTTAAAATATGTAGTATAGGCCGGGCGCTGGTGGCTCACGCCTGTAATCCTAGCTACTCAGGAGGCTGAGATCTGAGGATCGAGGTTCAAAGCCAGCCCAGGCAGGAGAGACTATGAGACTCCTATCTCCAATAAACCACCAGAAAACTGGAAGTGGCGCTGTAGCTCAAGTGGTAGAGCGCTCGCCTTGAGCTGAAGAGCTGAGGGACAGCACCCAGGCCCAGAGTTCAAGCCCCACAACCGACCAAAAAAAAAAAAAAAAAAAAAAACCATAAAATATGTAGTATATATTAGGTGCAGAGTATTTATACTATGATGACCAAGGAGTATAAAAGTGCATATGTACATGTATAGTCACTACCATTACAATCTAATTCATAACAGCTATATTTCAATAGAGTACTATAAATTAAGAAGGTACTGTGGGGACATGCTGAAGAGGAATTAACACCAGATTTAGAGAAATGGAAGTTGGAAATAGAGAAACGTTTGCAGAAGAAAAGACATCTAAACAATAATGTTTTACTCACTTGAAGAATTGTTGGAAGTTGCCAAATAAAAGCAGAAGATCAAGAGAATGAGGAAATTGTTCCTGTAGAATAAATATAGAAAAAATAAGTAAAGGTCTAGAATAAAATAAATATTTAATCCTTGGTACACTTGAGAAGCCTAAAATGTTGGTAATCAGGTTTACAGGTTTAAAAGTTTACTACCACCTAAGCAGTAGAGAATAGATGTACTTTCCATAGGTATGTTTTACATTAGGAACTATCTTTGTGTTGTACTTGTCTTTTAGACCTCAGGCCCAAAGTCCAGGAGTCTCAAATTAAGTCTAGCCACTCCCCCTTATGTCAGATAAAGAGATAGTGAAAGGCAGAGAAAAATTTATTACATAGCAGTCATGGGACTGTAGTGCTTCAATACATGTCAGCCTTCTTTACAGGTATAGACATTGGCTTCAAGTTAAAAAAGGGAGAATTGGGGCATAGTTAAAACAGTCCCGACTTGACCATTAGCTCGGTCTCTGGCTCTAGAGGAGTTCTGAAGAAGTTACTACTTTATTACTAGAACAGAATAGGAACAAGGTGATTTCCTGAGTTTTGGGTTACTTGCTTTAACATGATATGACATTGCCTGTTTGAGAGGCAATTTGCCTTTCATACAGATTGCTTTTTTGTGAATGTGGTCTTTCTTAGAGCCCATGGTGATTACAAAGTTGACTGTAGCAGAGAATAATACCTCAGATCAAAGAGCACAGAATCAAAGTTGAGACTTTTAGTCAATTCATAAGATGGAACAAAAGCATCTTATAAGTTGTCCCTAACAGCTTATATGTTAATCATTGGTTGATAGGAAGAGCTGCATTAAATTTTTTCATATAATGACTTTATTTCTTAAAGTCAGTAGTGTTATAATATACTAGTTAAAGCATAGGGTTTGGGATTGGAATTCAGGTTTAAATACCAGTTTGCTAGTAATTTTACTCAACTACAAAATTAAATGACAATAGTACATATATTGCAAGGCATATTATTCCCATTTTCATGATACGTCACAATTTCAAGGGAGGGATTATTTATTTTGGCCCATAGTTTCAGAGGTCTTAGTCCCTAATCTTTAGCTCCATTGCTTATAAATCCGTGGTAATGTAGAATATCCTGTGGCAGAGGTTACTCATCTCATGGTGGAGAGGAAGCATAGAAAAGGGTAACAGGAAGAGACCACAGCAAGAAAGAATCGCCTAGAATATATGCGCAGTCACCTACTGCCTCCAGCCAGGCCCCACCTTCCACAGATCTACTACCTCACAATAATCTATTCATATTTTGAACCTATCAATGGATTAATCCATGCCCCTTATGATTCAATCATGAGGAGCTAAAAACTCATCTGCTGAAAATCAACCCGGTTAATAAAGTAAACTTGTAAGGAACATTTCATACTCAAACCTAACACCTAAGACACTTAGGTGTTTTAAACATACTGTTCAATCACTTTGGTCATTTTAGGTAAACATATAATTCTAAATCTTTTATGAAAAGCAAAAAAAAGTGATACAGTAATAATTGATAGAGCTTATCTTTTCTTTTTTTTTTTTTTTTTTGGTTGGTCGTGGGGCTTGAACTCTGGGCCTGGGCGCTGTCCCTCAGCTCTTCAGCTCAAGGCGAGTGCTCTACCACTTGAGCTACAGCGCCACTTCCAGAGCTTATCTTTTCAAAATACCATTTGTCTACATTTTGGAACACCTTTCTTTGGGAGCAATAAGTAAATGTGACTTTTTCCCTCTTCTAAAATTGTTTCAACTATGTTGATATTAGTTTTTGTTCTACGGATGATTTGCTTTTACACGCTTGAGAATGTGAACCATCTTTGTTCTACTTAACATTTCTAACAAGTATTAAATTCTATGAAATAGCCCCTTCTCTGTTTCACTGTTAGTTGCTTTAGTTTTTTTCGTTGTACTTATTACTATCTGGAATTTTATTAAATATACCTATTATTGTCTGTCTGCCATAATCGTGTGAACTCCATGAGAATAATAATTTCTCGTTCACCATGTCAAAAAAGAAAATAAGATTCTTCTACATTCCTATGGTTTGTTCCTAGAGGCCTGTAAATAAAAATGACAAAAGATGTTCTTGCAGGAGAAAGACACAGACCTTCATTGTATATATAAGTATATACAATCTTATATGCATACACAGAAATTTGACTCAAAAGGATGGTTAGAATTTTGGGCTTATATACTATGTAAGGATGAGGGGGGAAATGCCTTCCTAGAAAGATAAATAGGCCCTTAGGACAACAGTTGGAAGAAAAAATACTTTTATAAGAATTTCAATCTCTATCTTCTAGAATTTCCAGAAATTAAATCAATTTCTATAGCCCCAATTAAAGGTATGGTTTTGTTTAATTGGTATGATAAACTAGGGAATGTAATTGAGAATAAAATATTTGAGTGTATTTCTCTCTTTCTTTGCTGCTAAAATCTTTTTTAAAATTCAGCAATTTATATACCATTGCAAAATAAGAACTCAGACTTGGAAAAGCCAAAAGGAAAAAAAAACATGTTTCCTTCTGGACTTTTACATCTTTAAATACTGTTGATTACAATAATTTAAATTCCAAAGCAAAATGAGAGTCTAATGACATATATATATATATATCTGGATAAAAAGTTACTATGCTGGACATCTTTCCCAAAACTCTGTCCCCAAATAGAGAGGATCTTTTAAAAATTAGATATAAAAGCTGAGAATGTGGCTTAGTGGTAGAGTACTTGCCTAGCATGCATGAAGCGCCCTGAGTTCAATTCCTCAGTGCCACATAAACAGAAAAGGCCAGTAGTGGCACTGAGCTTCTTTTGTTGACCACTAGCACTCTACCACTTGAGCCACAGTGCCAGAAGGATTGGCAAAAAAAAAAAATCAGTACTTAAAAAAATTTAATACATTTAAAATCATTTCTAACTGCCTTATCCCAGTTATGAGAAAGATAATAAAACTTGCTTTTTCTTTCTTTTTTCAGGCAAAAGGCAGGATTGTGGTAATGCCAGGTATTTATCTCTCCATTTGTTAGCATAATACTGAACAATAGTTAGAAGAAGAGCAAAGGAGGCAGGAAAACATGGGAAAAAGTATTAGGATATAAGAAAAATATATATAGTTTGATTCAGATGTTTAATATTAGGAGATCTGTGCTAGAATTTAAAATTTGATTAGTTCCGAAGAGCTGAGAAGGAAGTAGATTCAGATTGGAATTTCTCCATGTTTATTTTCTCATAGTATAAACAATGAGCTTGACAAAAAGAAAATATGAGCTTGGATGTTCATCTCTACTGAGGCACACCAAGTTTGATGCTTTACTGTGTTAAAGAATATACATGTGGGCTGGGAAGGTGGCTCAGTGGTAGAGTGCTTACCTTGCATGCATGAGGCCCTGGGTTCGATTCCTCAGCACCACATAAGCAAAAAAGAAAAAAACCAGAAGTGGCGCTGTGGTTCAAGAAGTACATAATGACTCATTAGAAATGAACTGAACAGACAGTTTTTAAATTGGATGTGGCAGCCCTGACTCAGTGAGACAAATATAAGGCAGTCTTAATTTTTTCTGTTATTTCCTCAAACATAAAAAGTAGCAGGTAAGCGGGGCATGGTGGCTAATGCCTGTACTGCTAGCTACTCAGGAGGCTGAGATCTGAGGATCGCAATTCAAAGCCAGCCTGGGCAGGAAAGGTTGTGAGACTCTTATCTCCAATAAACCACTCAGAAAACCTGAAGTAGCACTGGGGCTCAAGTGGTAGAGCACTAGCCTTGAGCTGAAGAGCTGAGGGACAGCGCCAGGCCCAGAGTTCAAGCCCTATGACCTACAAAAAAGAAGAGAAAAGTAGCAATTATATAATGAGTGGTCATATGCTCATTCCCTCTATTTATCATTTTGCCACATTAGTCTCATATTTTAATCCAAAGATATTTTAAATTTTGTCTTTCTGCATCTCTAAAAATAATCACTATATCATTTTCATGTTTATCAAAATACTAATTCCTTTAATAATAATTTAATACCCAGTTCACACTTCTCCAGTTGTTCCCAAAAGATTTTTCATAGTTAAATATGTGCAACTAAGAAGCAAGCATTTTGCCAGGCACTTGTGGCTCATGCCCATAATCCGAGCTATTCAAAATACTGAGACCTGAGGATCTTGGCTCAAAACCAGTCCAGGCAGGAAAGTCCATGAGACTTTAGATATCAGTTAAGCAATTAAGCACCAAAAAAGCCAGAATCAGAACTGTGGCTCAAGTAGTAGAGCAAGTGGTGAGCAAAAAAGCTCAGGGATAGGACCCAGACCCTGAGTTCAAGTCCCAGGACTGGTACATGCACGCACACACACACACAAACACACACACACACACACACACACACACACACACACACACACACACACACACACACACACACACACACACACACACACACACACACACACACACACACACACACACACACACACACACACACACACACACACACCATTTTATATGGTTATTTTTCTTAATGTTTTTTTTTGCCAATCATGGGGCCTGAACTCTGGGCTTGGGTGCTGTTCCTCAGCTCAAAGCTAGAGTTCTACCACTTGAGCCACACTGGTACGTGTACGCACACACACACACACACACACATACACACACACACACACACACACACACACACACACTTTATATGGTTATTTCTCTGGGCTTGGGCACTGTCCCTCAGCTCTTCTGCACAAAGCTAGAGCTCTACCACTTGAGCCACAGTGCCAGTTCTGGCTTTTTCTACTTATGTGGTGTTGAGGAATTGAACCCAGGGCTTCATGCATGCAAGTTAAGCACTCTACCACTGAACCACCTTCCCAGCCCCTTAGTGTCTTTTAATGTAGAAGTTTTACCTTTTCTGTTTCTTGCTTTGAAGAATGACATTTAAGAAGTTTGGATTACTTACACTAGAGAATGACATACTTTCTGGATTTATTAGATTTTATTTTGTTCAGCTTGTTCCTCTGACCTCTTTCCTTTAAACGGTAGTTAGATCATATGGTTTGATTAAATTCTACTTAATGTGCAGGTAAGGATAATGGGTGATTCTCTGGACTTCAGATTATATCAAAAGCAGTTTTTAGTTTACCTCACTATCAAAGATGCCAACACTGACCACGGTTCAAAGTGATGATAGCCAGACAGAGGCCAGCTTTTTAAGAGAGGCCAGGTACAGGGTAACTGTCTTTGAAGTACAAGTAAATATTATTTATTAAATTGAAGCTCTTTATAGAGTAATCAAGGAAGATAGAGATCTTGATGCTTTTGAGACTAAATAGTACTCAGAAGTAAACAATTATTCACTTTTTTTCTTTCTTCTTTTGAACTGGTTCTGTGACTTAACTCAGGGCCTAACTGGATACTGCCCCTGAGCTGCACTACCCTCTTGAGCCACAGCTCCAATTCCCAGCTTTTTTGGTGGTTAGTTGAAGATAATAGTCTCACAAACTTTTCTACCCAGGCTAGCTTTGAACTGTGGTCCTCACAGCCTCCTGAATAGCTAGGATTACAGATGTGAGCCATCAGTGCCTGGCTCACAGTTGTTCCCTTTTGTGTGTTGTGTGTGTGTGTGAGAGAGAGAGTGTGCGCGCTCATGTGCCATTGTGCCAGGCCTGGGGCTTGAACTCAAGGCCTGGGTGCTGTGCTGTCCATGAGCTTTGGTGCTCAGGGGTTAATGCCCTTCCACTTGAGCCACAGCTCTACTTCTAGCTTTTTGGTGGTTAATTGTAGGCAAGAATCTCATGTACTTTCCTGCAAGGGCTGGCTTCAAACCACTTTCCTTGTAGCTCAGCCTTTTGAGTAATTAGAATTACAGGCACCATCTGTGACAAGGTCAGTTGTTCCTTTTTTTTTTGTTTCCTTTTGGTGGGTCTTGGGGGCTTGAGCTTAGGGCCTGGGCACTGTCTCTGAGCTTTTTTACTTAAGGCTAGTGCTCTACCACTTTGAGCCACAGTACCACTTCCAGTTTTCTAGTAGTTAATTGGAGATAAGAGTCTCACAGACTTTCCTGCCTTGGCTGGCTCCTAACCTCAGTCCTCAGATTTCAGCCTCTTGAATAGCTAGGATTACTGGCATGAGCCACCAGCACCTGGCCAATTGTTCGCTTTTATTTTTTCTTTTGTCAGTCATGGGGCTTGAACTCTGGGCCTTGGTGCTGTCCCTCAGTTCTTCAGCTCAAGGCTAGTGTCTTTATCACTTGAGCCACAGGGCCACTTCTGGTTTTCTGGTATATTGGAGATAAGAGTCTCATGGAAGTTCCTGCTCAGGCTGGCTTTGAACAGCAATCCTCAGATCTCAGCCTCCTGAGTAGCTAGGTGGCATGAGCCACCAGCGTCTGGCTCAGTTGTTCACTTTTAAGAGTACCTTTACTTAATAACAACTTACCTACTATGTACAAGGCATTATTTGGAATTCAGATTTACAGAAAAAACTATTTCTCAAGAATTGACATACTTAATGATCAGGCTTGGCACAAATAGGCAAAAACACATGCCAAGCAAGTGTTAATTGCATGTCAATTATATGTATATATATGTATATGTATATATGCATATAAAATATGGTAGATGTGAAAATAATCCTGCTTGAAGAGCTCCCAGACTAGATTTCTATTTAAATTATTGCAATTTCATGTAAGTAAGTACCAACAAGAAAAAAACCTATCTCAGTCTATCTAAATGAACATTTAGCATTGATAAAGATAAATATAGTAATTGCCTTCTAGGAGCCTTTTATAATAAAGCATAAATACAGCATATATAAGCTCTGGTTTCTGTAAAGAGAGAAATACTGAGAGCTGGGCAAGGTGACACTTGCCAGTAATCCCACTTACTTGGGAGACTCAGGTAGGAAGATCATGAATTCAGGGGCCAGCCTTGACAACAAAGCAAGACCATGTCTCAAAAAAATAAAACAGATCTGGGCACTGATAGCTCATGCCTATAATTATAGTCATTCAGGAGGCTAAGATCTGGAGAACTGATGTTCTATACCAGCCCAGGTAAAGTTTGTTAGACTCCATCTCTAAAATAGCCAGCAAAAAGCCCTACTGGAGTATAGCTTACTTGAATTGTAGTACATCAGCCTAGCAAGTCTGAGGCCTTAAGTTCAAATCCCAGTACCAGAGATAGAGAGAAGAGAGAGAGAGAGAGAAAGAGAGATCTGATTGACACATATGTACATGGGCAGATGATTGATACATACATAGACACAGACAGACAGACAGATAGATAGAGAAATAGAATAGAGGAATATTGCATACATTGGTTTTTGAGGTCCTTTTTAACTGTCAAGCTATATTAATTTGTGTATGGAAAATAATGTGTTACCTGTGTATCAAAGAAGATAACTAAAAACTAGTTATGTCAGTAACTTTCTGAATAGTTTAAGGTACAAAATACATGACTAGTACCATTTACAAATATGTGTTCAATAAATCTCCTATATTAGGAGGTAAGGATATAAAGATGAATAAACCAACTTTATATTTATAATAACGGATAGAATTCAGAATGATTATCATAAAACATATTAAAAATTTTGTATACAACAAATGTCAACATAAATGAATTACGTGGTTGTGTGAATTTTGGGGTTTTTGGTGGCATGGAGTTTGAACTCAAGGCCTCATGGTTGGTAGGCAAATTATTTACCACTTGAATACTTTTTGCTTTATTTATTTGTTTGTTTGTAGTAGGATCTTAGGCTCTTCACCCAATCTGGCTTCAAGTCAGATCCCACTGCCTGTGCCTCCGACATAACTGGGATTGTGTCAGGCACGTTATCAACATGCCTTGGTTGGTTTGTTCAGATGGAGTCTAGCTAATTATTTACCTATGCTTGCCTTGATCCTTCCAGTTTCCATTTCAGGTTACAGTGTGTATGGCCATACCAGTCATTGTGTAGTTTTAAAATCAGATTCTTCTATGAAAGAAAAACAAAGTTGATGTTGTTGTGAATGAACTGTAATCACTACTTATCCTCATTCTAGCAAGTCAGCATTCTTTTCAAACCAAGGTTGGAAAGAACCTTTCAGATTCTCTTTCAGATAGGTCTCTGAGGTGCTTTTGCAGGCTTTTCTTCAAACTTGCCCTTGACTTTCATTTTAGTTGGATTTTGCCTAAATTGAAAGGAGAGCAGGGATGAAACATTGAATAATTTGTTTGTTTTTTATAATTTAAAGTCAGTAACATGGAGCCTTTTTATGGTATTTAGAATTTAAACTTTGGGACTTGCACTTGCAAGGCAGAGTACTTTTGCTACTGAGCCGTACCTCATCCTTATTTTCTGCTGGTTATTTTTGACATAGAGTCTTACTTCCTGCCCAGTTGCATGCCTGGGCAAGACCTTTCTGTGATAGGCTTCCCATTTTAGCTAGGTAACAGGTTCTAGCCACTGCATCTAGCTCTCTGTTAAGGAATCTTGGGAAACGTTTCTGCCCAGGCTGGCCTCAAACTTCAGTTCTCCCAAATCAGCCTCTCCAGTAGCTAGAGTTATAGGCAAGAGTCACCAGTGCCCAGCTAATAATGTGTAGCATTGTTAATCAAATGCATGTAAGAGATTCTGTCATATAGGTACTATGTCCTTAACAATCTGTAGTATATAGAGTGTGTAGTATAGACTTTTAAATTATTTCCTGATCCCATTCTAAGGGAGAGAGTAATTCAATAAAAAAAAATTCAGAATGGAGATTTCAAGTAGAATGAGCAGTTAATCTTACTTAAATTTTATGTGAGCTTTTTCTTTCTCTTCATGTATTACTTGTTTTTTTCAATAGGAGGTGGCATAACAGACAGAAATCTGCAAAGGATCCTTGAGGGTTCAGGTGCTACAGAATTCCACTGTTCTGCTCGGTCTTCCAGAGACTCTGGAATGAAGTTTCGGTAAACATGTATTCTTTGACTCATACAAGAAGGGATAAGCTAATCTTTACTTCATTCTTTTAATTTTTTAATTGTTATCATAAAGGTGATGTACAGAGAATCATCTTTAAGAAAACTTAGTTACAGTTAATGCAGTGAGTAGAGTGTTGTGATTAGTATCTAGGTACTGTAGTCATTTTTTTCCGTTGAAAATGGTTTTTATTCTGTCTTAAATAAGCAGGATCTTCTGAATGTAGGCAAATGTTTAATTATTCTTGGTTTAATCTTGTCAGCCATTACCACCACCAATGCTATTATGGTTAGTGATGCTTCCACAGACTTTGTTCATTCAGTAGAGCTGATTGCTTAATTTAAGCATTATTAAACTTAGGGTAGTTAATAATAAACTAGTAGATAAATATATTATTTTAAACTTCAAACTAGTTATAATAACAATTTCCTTTTCCCCTAGGCTTTTTTTTTTTTTTTTTTTTTGGGTCCAGTTGTGGGGCCTGAACTATGGGCCTGGGCAATGTCCCTCAGCTCTTCAGCTCAAGTCTAGCGCTCTACCACTTGAGCTACAGCACCACTTCTGGCTTTTTTTTTTTTTTTTTGCTTATGTGGTGCTGGGGAATCAACCCAGGGCCTCATGCATGCAAAGCAAGCGCTCTACCACTGAGCCACCTTCCCAGCACCCCGTAGGCTTTCTTTACCAAAGCTAATAACATATAAAGATGGAAGAGTTCTAGCCATTTTTATTGCTCTGCCATTAATATTTAGTCAGTATTCCCTCACTTTTGCCCTTTACTTATAGTTAGTTTGAAATTACATAACAATTATGGAATTGAAGTTTTCTTTTAAAACTTGAGAGAATTCCTATAATTTAATAGTTGAATCTTTCTACTTATAAGTTGGGGAAAATATTATGTAAAAAAGAAAGAGCCTTAAAACTTACATTTCCAGATATAAAATCAACTGTACTGCCTGGTAGATTCAGCTACTAGATATTTCAACTAATTAGTTAATAAAATTATGAGATACAGCAGTCCTGAGTCTTCAACCTTTCCCTACTATAGAACAGTCTATAGAGTAAAGTACCATGGGAGGGCTCATTTAACAGCTTATGTAATTATCTGTTCATTTATTTTTTTTTCTGTATTGCAGAAATTCCTCTGTTGTCATGGGAGCTTCACTTACTAATTCAGAATATTCTCTGAAGGTAACAGATGTAACCAAAGTAAGGACGTTGAATGCTATTGCAAAGAATATCCTGGTTTAGTGAGACCTCTCCAAGAGACATGGATATTGTACAATGAAGGCAGAAGTATAATCAGCTGTACTCTGTGACATAGCTTTAATCTTCTCTTACTAAGACAGTCTTTAAGTTTCACTTGTTCACGGAGAATGATTCTAAGAAGAAAAATTGAAACAGATATGGTCACTGCGTTTGCTTAGTCTTGTCAGCCACTATTGTCATCATCATGGTTAAATGTAGTCTGTGCTTCTGCCACAGAGAGAGGCTTCCTTTTCAAAGGATTGGTTAATGAATGGAGAAAATTGAACTGCAAGGTCTAAATTCAGAGTGTGGTTTCAGTGTCAACTCAATAGTAGGATTTTGTCTTTTCATTTGTAAAATAAAAAATTTCATTCTGTTGTTATATGTCTCTTTTATACTAGTTATAGTCTGTAGCTAAGTATGAAAGGAAGATTGTATTTCATTTTGCTTTTATCTGTAGTATCTCTTTTTTATGTGCTCCTTGGGTTGCATTGCTTTGGAAAAGGTGTGAAAATCACAGAGTGAACTGGTACAGTATAAAATTCCTACACTTGGGCACTTCTTAGGATTTTATGTTATCAGAAGCTATGATCAACTATGCTGACAACACAGGAGCCAAAAATCTAAGTATGAGGTGATTTACTTCAAACCAACAAATGTTTTTATCCAAGCCACTTTGATTTGGGCAGTCTTTATTGAAGGTCTACTACAATCGGAAAATGACTCATTTCTAATCTAGGAGTTGCTGTCAAGGTTTCTTAGCAACCTTCTTCATAAGCGTTATTACTTCCAAAGCTGTACATATATCAGTCAGTTGGAAAAGATATCCTGTCTTTGGGGGAAAAAAAATACCTCACTAGTAAGTCTCTTGGCTTTGACTGAGTTCAAAAACTTCTAAATCTCATATATTGCTTAAATCACTTAGAGTCCAGCTAGATTCTTAGAGAATGTACTTTATACTGTGAAATTGCTCAAGTCGATTACTGCTTTTGTGAAGATAGGGTACCTATAAATGAGTCATCTGTTTGGTTGTCTTTCAACTTATTCACAAAGGTCCCTTTATAAGCTAAAAAAAAGAATCTCTCAGGCTGGGAAGGTGGCTCAGTGGTAGAGCGCTTGCCTTGCATGCCTGAGGCCCTGGGTTCGATTTCTCAGCACCACATAAGCAAAAAGAAAAAAGCCAGAAGTGGCATTGTAGCTCAAGTGGTAGAGTGCTAGCCTTGAGCTGAAGAGCTGAGGGACAGTGCCCAGGCCCAGAGTTCAGGCCCCACGACCGGACCCTCCCCCCCAATAAAAAAAAAAAAAGAATCTGGGTGCCAGTGGTTCATGTCTGTAATCCTAGCTACTAAGGTGGCTGAGATCTGAAGATCAGGGTTCAAAGCCAGCCCTGGCAGGAAAGTCCATTAGACTCTTATCTCCAATAAACTGCTAGAAAACCAGAAGTGGCGCTGTGGCTCAGGTGGTAGAGCACTCGCCTTGAGCTGAAGAGCGCCCCAAGCCCAGAGTTCAAGCCCCACGACCGACAAAAACAACAACAACAGTCTCTTCTTACGTTAACAACGCAGTTGTCACTCATGTCAAAAATAATGATTACGAGAATGGCATATTTTATTTAAGCCCAAATGTATATACCTAGCATTGTACTTGCTGTTGGATGACTATACTCTTCATAATATAATTAAGATTAATAATTATAGATTGATACCCTTAAGTAAAATAAGGGCTTTTAGAATATCAAACTGCTTTTGTAAATTACCACTCAAATGTGTCCCCAAACAACAAGTTTTTGTTTTTATTTTTGTTTTTTTTTGG
This sequence comes from Dipodomys merriami, assembly GCF_024711535.1. Taxonomy (NCBI): domain Eukaryota; kingdom Metazoa; phylum Chordata; class Mammalia; order Rodentia; family Heteromyidae; genus Dipodomys; species Dipodomys merriami. The sequence continues at coordinate 4,800,917 of NW_027202294.1, read as the reverse complement.
GTCCAGTCGTGGGCCTGAACTCTGGGCCTGGGCGCTGTCCCTCAGCTCTTCAGCTCAAGGCTAGCACTCTACCACTTGAGCAACAGCGCCACTTCAGGCTTTTTTCTTTTTGCTTATGTGGTGCTGAGGAATCGAACCCAGGGCCTCATGCATGCAAGGCAAGCGCTCTACCACTGAGCCACCTTCCCAGCCCCCCAAACAACAAGTAAGAGCTATTAAGGACTAAGAGTTAATAAAAGCACTACCCAAAATACTACATACATGTGTGAACTTATGTAAACATACAGACAAATACAGATACTACAGTAGTCTTGATAGAAGAAGGCTTAAAGATACATGTTCGGCAAATTTTCTAATTTATTTTTAATGTTTTTTGTAGTTTATTTTTTAATATTTATTTTTTAATATTTATTTTTATTGTGGAGTTGATATACAGAGGGGTTATAGTTACATGAATCAGGTAATGCATAATGAGTATAATTCTTTTTGAACCATGTCTCTCCCCTTCCGTTTTTCTCTCCCAGTCTTTCCCTCCCATCCCCACCCATAAGATATCCAATCATTTTCCACATAGTGTCTAGTGAGTATCATTATTGTATTTGTTCATCCTTGTTCCACATTTTATGTGCCCTCCTTTGCACTCCCAAATACAAACAAACAAGACTGACCTAATTTAGTCATTTCCATGTTCTCAATTTACATTACTGTCTTTTTTTTTTTTTCCGGTCAGTCATGGGGCTTGAACTCTGGGTGATGTCCCTGAGCATTTCAGTTCAAGGCAAGTACTGTACCACTTGAGCCACAGTGCCACTTCCTACATTACTGTCTATAATAATAGTCCAACCGTAAATTATAATAATGCATTTGCTAGTAGATATGAAACTTAATTTGTAGTACAAAAATCAACATATGTTAAAATAGTGCTTTTCCTTACCCCATTAAACAATAACAACAAGTCAGCTTTGTCCAGGCATTAAGGTGTGTACCATTTAGAAGTATCAAATACCAGAGACCCTGTCTCAACAAACAAAATCCAGCTTCATCTTAGCAATGAATTGTTTTTCTGGTGATACTTTTGGGGAGCTCATGTTCTAGGCTATTGGCATCTTTTTTGTAAGCTTATTTTCTTCATTTCTGAAAGTAACCACTATTAACAATTTTTTTAACCAGGTATAGTGACATACTTCTACAGTCCAGATTGGGAGGCAGACACAGGAGGGTCCTTTGAGCCCAGGAATTTGAAATCAGCCTGCACGGCAGAGCATAGCAACATCTTTTTGTAGAAATTTTCCTCCCTTCCTTTCATCTATAGAGATTGACTAACCAAAGTATGTAATTTTTATCATAAGCATTGAGCTTCTGTAGATTTTTAGTTTTTAATAAGTAACTTAATAACCTATTTAAATCAATTACTTATTAATCAAAATATGCTTGCAATGGTAGCAGTGGTATTTTTTCCTCCTGAGTCATTCTGAATAACCATTTCCATTTGCTGAATCACTCATTATAATCAAGTAAGTTGTACATCTCAACAACAGGATGAGAGGTGAGTCACAGCATGTACCTACACAAATTAATACAGCTATGCCATTAGGCAATAGAATCTTAAGGGGCCAGCATTGTCATATATACCATTATTAACTTTTCCAGTTTCCTCCAGGACTCATTTTTCTTCATCTTTGATTTGTTGTAATTGAAATACTATAATGCATAGTTGTAGTTTGGGGAAGTTTTGTTCTGTGTGCATGTATCATGCTTGGTGTCCTCTGAAGTTTCATGGATCTGTGGTTTGTGACCAAAAGTGGTATGAGGAATTCTCAGTCATTACTGTTTCAAATATTTCTCCTGCTCCTTCTATTGTTCTGTTTCTGGTATTCCTATTATGTGTGCTTATACTTTTGCTTATTATCCTACATCTTGGATATTCCATTATATTGTTTCTTACATTTTATTTAGGGTTGCTTTTCAATTGGGGCAGTTTCTATCAAGATATGTTTCAGTTCAGAGACTCTTCAGCAGTGCCTTTTTGATAGTCTTAATATGTAGCCCAGATTAACCTCAGTTCTCCATGTAACACAGACTGATCTTCAACCCTATGTAGCATAGACTGGCTTTACACTGGCAGTCCTTTGCCTCAATCATCTGAGTGCTGGGATCACTGGCATGTGCCACCACTCCAGCCCAATGGCATTTTTTATTTTATTTTATTGCCAGTCCTGGAGCTTGAACTTAGGGCCTGAGCACTGTCCCTGAACTTTTGCTCAAGGCTAATGCTCTACCACTTGAGCCACAGTACCACTTCTACCTTTGAGTGGTTTATTGGAGATCAGACCTTCATGGACTTTAATGCCCAGGCTGACTTTGTACCATGATCCTCAGATCTCCGCCTCCTGAGTAGCTAGGACTATAGCTATGAGCCACTGGCTTAATTATCTTTATTTTTTAAATCAAGTAGTTTTCACAGGAGTTACCATTTAACAAAACAGTTTATAAAGACAAAACATCTTAATATCATCCCTTTCGATATTCTCACTCATCCCTCATATCTCATCCCTTCCCTCACTTTTCTTAATTTTGTAGGATATATATTGAATCCTTGACTGCATTCTACTTCCTTTCTCCTCTTCATTCATATATCCTCCTCTTGTTCCCATCCCACGCCTTTCAAGTACCTGTTTTCTGGTGTTTATTTTGACTTTGCCCTACTAAGGAATTAGACTATTTGAGTTCTCTCTTGAATCTACTATATTTCAGTTAATACATTTGCATACACTCACATATTACCCAGCATATTTATTTGTATGTTTATTAGCTAATTCTAGCTTCTACATATGAGGGAAAACATGCAACCTTTGTCTCTCTGGGCCTGACAACGTAATTTTTTTTCCCAGATCTTTACATTCTTTATAAATGACACAATATCACTGTGCATATATCAGATTTTCTTGATCCACTTGCCCATTGAGGGGCATCTATGCTGATTCTATACCTCAGATAAGCTGAATAGTCTCTAATGAGCATAGTTGTGCTGGTGGCTTTACTATATCCTGTTTTGTATAACCTTTCAGATAATTTCCCAGCAATGGAATTTCTGGGGTTTTTTTATGTACTTCCATTCTGCTTTCCAGAATAGTTGAACACATTATTTTTGCTACAAAGATTTCTTTAAGGTTTGTTTTTGGTTCTTAGAATTTTCATCTCTGTTTCACTATCCATCTGCTCTTGCATGTTATTGGCTTTGTCCATTAGAATCCTTTGCACATTCATCATAGTTATTCTAAACTCATCATCTGGTGATTTCAGCATCCTTACCATGTATAAGTCTAGCCTGATGTTTGCTCTATATCAAAGTAGGCTTTTTTGTTTGTTTGCCTTTTATTATGCCTTGTGATTTTTTTCTTGGTAGATAGATATGATAAACTAGGTGAGTTTTATATCTTCAAGTCAAAAGTTGGAGTTTAAATAAGTCAAGCTCAATTGTACTTTCCTACTGTTGATGCTGTACTAAATGTCTGCGTATTCCAGTGGGATTTTATTGATACTTTGTCACTACATTCAGTCTTTTCCTGAGAAAGATTTCTATCTAGGTAATATTAAGGAACATCTGTGGTCTTGTGCTTTAGGGTTCTGGGTCCCCAAACTGGAGGACTACCTTAAATTGTCTCTGTATCTTACAAAATTTGTCCTCTATTTGACTGAGCTGATTCTTCCTTCCTAGTATAATCTAAGTTCCTCTAGGCCTACAAGTACATAGAGATCTCCAATAACAATAATTATCTAATTTCCACTGGCTCTTGCTTTCATCAGCTCATGTAGGCATCCAACCCAGCATAAGAGGAACCTTCTTACTCTTTTCTATTTTTTTTAATTTAATTTAATTTTATTTGTGAATATACTGTACAGAGGAGTTACAATTACATGGGCAGGATAATGCATACATTTCTTACCAAGCATTGCAGCCTCCTCCTTTGTTTACCCTTCACATCCCTTCCCAGCCTCCCCCCTCCCCCCCAATCCCAATCCTTCTCCTTCTCCTTCCCCCCCCCCCCCGCACCAACGTTGTAAAGCTCGTTTTGGACATGACAACTTGTACTTATTGTTGCAACAGGTCCACCTGTATCCTTAAACAACTGGTTTTTCCCCATCTCCACAAGTTATACTGACATCAAATATAGTGAAAGCAGGGGTTATACTGTGGGGGAGGGACATACAAAGCAACAAAGAGACTTACTCTTTTCTAGTTGTCTATTACTGCATTCAAAAAGCAGCTTATGAGCTGGGATGTAGCTCAGTGGCAAGGCACTTGGTTAGCAAGTGTAACGTCCTGGGTTCAATCCCCAGTACCAAAAAAAGAAAAAGAAAAGACAAAAAGCAGCGTATCCAGGCACTGGTGGCTCATACCTATATTCCTAGCTACTCAAGAAGCTGAGGTCTGAGGATCACAGTTTGAAACCAGCCTGGATAGGAAAGTCCATGGGACTCTTACTTTCAATTAACCATCAAATGGTAGACTACTACCCTTGAACATAACTCAAAGACAGCCCTGAGTTTAAGCTTCAAGACACACACACACACACACACACACACACACACACACACACACACACACACACACACACACACACACACACACACACACACACACACACACACACACACACACACACACACAGAGCAGCTTAACATTTAGTGAGAGCAATTTACCATTTCTCATAGTTCTGTCTGTTGGTTCTGCTCTTGCTGGACTTCCTCATGTGTCTCTAGTCAGGTGAGTTAACTGAGGAGTAGATGGTCTTGCGTGGCCTCACTCATATTCTGGGACCACAGCTGTAGTAGCTGAAGTGACTTACCCAATCTCTCTCCATGTGATCTTCTTGTCCACATGATGTCTGGTCATCTGACAATTAGTCTTTATCATGATGGAAGCATCCCACAAGATTAAAGAGAAAACTGCAAAAACTTGAGTTAAAGTTCCTTATTTGTCTAGCATTACTTCTGCTACAATCTTATCCAAGTCAATAGTAAGTCCAGATTCAAAAGGTAAGGAAATAGACTGGTTTTCTTGCTAGGAAAAAGTGCAAAAATGTCATGGCCATAATTTATCACAACTGTCTTAGGTCCTCACCATCTTTAATCAAATAAATGCCACCCCTTCTAGTAGACATTGGTACTTTAAGATATAGCCAGGGCTGAGAATATGGCCCAGTTGTAGAGTGCTTGCCTAGCATGCTTGAAGCTCTGGGTTCAATTCCTCAGCACCACATAAATAGAAAAAGCTGGAAGTGGTACTATGGCTCAAGTGGTGGAGTGCTAGTCTTGAGCCCAGAAAAATTTCAGGAACAAAGCCCAAGGCCTGAGTTCAAGTTCCAGGACAGGCAAACAAACAAAAAAGCGGTATAAAGATATAGCCATTGTTCTGTGCTCGGTGGAACTACTATATATACACCCATTTGATTCATGTCTTATACAGTATTACAATGTCTACTACTTAGCTGCCTTTGTTCTGACTAGGGACTATGACCAATGTGGCAGAGCCCTTCATTTTAAAAAAATTTGTTATTATGCTTCCAGACCAACATTTTGCTGGTTAATTGGAGATGGACTTTTCTGACCAGGCTGGATTTGAACTGTGATCCTCCAAATCTCAGCCTCTTGAGTAGCTAGGATTATAGGTGTAAGGTGCCAACGCTCTGTTCTTATCTATTTATTCATACTCATTGTTTTCCTTTAATTTTTGTTAAGAAATGGAGTTATCTGTACCATTAAATCTTCCACATTCTAAATTTTGTTGATTATATTTCCTTAGTGTCATTTATTATAGCCTATTTTTCTTAGAAGACTAGTAGTTAGATTTAGAGTTTTGACCAAATTTAGTTTCTATTTTTTAGCTAGGATACTAACTTGGTGGTGATGTATGCTCTCTTTTCCATCACATCACAGGTAAATAATGTCTAGTTCTTACAGCAGTATAAGTGGCAGTACAAAAATTGGGCCAGTGAGTTTCTAGTGACTGATGCCACTACTCTATACTCAGAGTCACCCCTCTCCTTTGTCTCTGATATTACCATGTCATATTTACAATACCTGGCAATTGCTTTTCTCCAGCTTAGCATTATACTAATATTATGACTGGATCTGACCCTGGATCTGATCTTATCTCAAGGCCTAAATCATTTTAACACTCACTATTCTTTTTTTGGGGGGGTGGGGGTCTGGTCGTGAGGCCTGAACTCTGGGCTTGGGTACTATCCCTCAGCTCTTCAGCTCAAAGCTAGTACTCTACCATTTGAGCCACAGCACCACTTCCAGCTTTTTTCTTTTTGCTTATGTGTTGCTGAGGAATTGAACCCAGGGCCTCATGCATGCAATGCAAGCACTCTACCACTCAAGAAAGTAATCTTAAAACAGATCTCCACACTTTCCTGTGTGTCAAGAGTAGTGAGTGTTGGGCTGGGAAGGTGGCTCAGTGGTAGAGTGCTTGCCTTGCAAGCATGAGGCCCTGGGTTCAATTCCTCAGTACCACATAAGCAGCAAAAGCTGGAAGGGGCTCTGTGGCTTAAGTGGTACAGTGCTAGCCTTGAGCTGAAGAGTTTAGGAACAGCGCCCAGGCCCAGAGTTAAGGCCCCACTACCAACCAAAAAAAAAAAAGATTACTTTCTCATAAAAATAATTATATATTATTTTAAGATAATGTATGCTTATTAGGTATTTTTAAATGAAAATTATTAGATATTTCATAAGGTATCTCATAAGAGATCTCTAATGGAAAAATTATGAAAAGAATAGTATTTCAGCAAATTTTAGTAATCAACATATGCATTGGTACCAGTGGAAACTTTTATCATTTATGAAATAAGGTAACACAAAGAAGTACTAGTTGGCCTTAGATTGGACATTAAAGCATGCATTAAAATAACTATGTATGTATTAAAGTATACATCATTCCCTTGTTAATTAATCTGTGTTAATGTGAGATGAATTAACAAACATGTTCACCCACCAGAAACACAAAATTGTGTTTCCTATGTTAAGTTTAGTATTCTCATTTCAATATGAGATAAAACATATAATTCCTATTCTACTCTTAAAAAATATGGTTCTAGACATGATTATAACACATTAGGGTAATCTTCCTAACTACAATTTGTTGGGGTTGACCAAATGAAGTTATTCCTCTATTTCCTGCCATTTTCCAAAAATCATTCCAGCTCATTTTTCTAAATCACTCTTCATATTTAATTATACTTTGTCTATTCAGACTATAGTGTTTTCTGCACAGATACTATTGTATTTACTCTTACTAGGAGAGCCATAAAAATACTGTGCTTAGGAAGTATAGTTGTGTCTCAAATGGTAGAACAAAAAAGTTCAAGGATAGCACCCATCCTGAGTTCAAGCCCCAAGACTGGTACCCACACATACACAGAACATACTGTACTTAAGTTAAAACTAATTTGTCCTGTATTCTCTGATGACTTGAGTTCCTTACAGGGTAGTATGTGTGTGAACAATGATAATCTCAATGGTACTATTAGAAAAGTTCTTGCATTATTGATTATTTAAGTAAGTTATTATAACTGAGTTCTGCTATATAATTTCAGAAGTATAGTTGCATTTGTATTGAACTCTGGGCTTGGGCACTGTCCCTTAGCTCTTCAGCTCAAGGCTAGCACTCTACCACTTGAGCCACAGCGCCACTTCCAGCTTTTTTCTTATATGGTGCTGAGGAATCGAACCCAGGGCCTCAGGCATGCAAGGCAAGCGCTCTACCACTGAGCCAACTTCCCAGCCCCGATGTTTACACTTTAATATGTTGGGAAGAATGTCTTATTGTTCATTTGAGATGCCCTGTATTAAAATTATATGTGATTTGCTAGAAAGAGGACGAAGTGGGAAGTTGTTTGTGAGGTGAAAAATTCTCCAGAATTCACTAAAACTGCTGAATTGTATACTTAGAAATGGTTAAGATGTGGCCTGGTGCTGGTGGCTCACACCTATAATCCTAGTTACTCAAGAAACTGAGACCTGACATCTCTTCATGGTTCCTTTGATATATGGTGATACTGTGGAGGTTTGAAGCTTGAGGTTTAGGAGCTTGAAAGTTTTATCTGTCCCTGGAAATCCCAGGTCACATGTCTATGCACTGGGATGTGGTAGGCATGCATCCAGGCAAGGTTAACTATTAAGTTGTTGGGATGAAAGGTCAGGAGACCTACCTTTAATAGGCGCATCAAAATGGGAAGAACACATTGGTAGTTACAGTCCACCTTCTTAAAGGAAAAGAAGAAAGAAGAAAGAACACAGCCATAGAAGTCTTCCTTCAAGAAGTTATCCAAGAATCATTATGGAGAACTTCTGCAACTCTACTTTTTGGGTGAGATATTACATTTATTCTCATTGTTTTTTCAACTCAAGAGTAGAGGTATATTTTACTAGAGTAGGCAGCAACAAGAAAAGTTAGCAGTGAAACTGGATTATAGCTCAGGCTTTTGAATAAAAAGACAATTCACACTGCCTCCAGAGGAAAAGATAATAGAATTTATTCTTTAACATGTATTTTGTGTATCTCAGACTGTTTTCTTGGACTAGCTACTTACAATATTGCCTTCTCCACAAAGAAATGAGGGGGGAAAACTTTCCGATTTCTTTGGTGTTAGTAATGATAATTTTTATACACTTTGGGGGCTAAAAAGAGAAGCTCTATGACTGAGTATTGAGATATGTGGATAATAATATGGTAATAATATGTTCTAGAGGAACTGGTAACAGAGTATAGACCAGAAGATGAGGATGGGTGCAAGTTTAGGCTTCTGAGATAATTTTTGAACAATTAGAATTGGCAATACTGTGTTTTGAGAAGGTAAAGAAGAAGCACCACTGAAGGAGTGGTCAGGTATTTGGGAGCATAAAGAATAGTATAACATCTAGAAGCCTCAGCAGAGAGTTTCAAGATAGAAGGCAGCCACCATTATCAAGTAGCTTAGTGGAATAGAGAATTAAGCTGGGTGCCCCTGTGCCATACTTATTTTTAACTATTCGGGAGGCAGATAATTGGAAGATCATGTTCAACCCAACCTGAGCAGAAAAGTCAGAAAGACTCCATCTCCAATTAATCAGTCAAATGCTGGAGCTGGAGTTGTGGCAGAAAACTCAGTTGAGCCTCTGAGTTTAAGCCCCCCATTAACATGAGAGAGAGAAAGAGAGTGAGAGACAGAGATTATTTCTAGCACTGTCAGATCAGACCAGGACATGAATACCACAGGAAGGTGGGGTTTTTTTTTTTCTTTTTTCTTTGTCAGTCCTGGGACTGTCCCTGAGCTCTATGGCTCATGGCTAGTGCTCTACCACTTTGAGTCACAGTGCCATTTCCGGTGTTCTGGTGGTAAATTGGAGATAAATGTCTCATGGATTTTCCTGCCCAGGCTGGCTTTAAACCATGATTCTCAGATCTTACCTCATGAGTAGCTAGGATTAGAGGTGTGAGCCACCAGTGCCCACCATCACTTCTTGAGAAGTCCTGAGATTACCTGACAAATCAGGCACTTCAACTTTTTTTTTATAGAGTCTGTACCAATACTCATATGAAACAATTTTAAACTAAAGGAAAAATTTTTAAATCTGCATTCACACAACTCAGTGGTCTCCCAACCACAAGACACTTCTATTTATTGTGTTGTATGGTGAGAAAACAGAGAAGCCACATTTTGAAAGATCGAATTGAGAGTCTTTATTAAAGGGCAAGCGACTACATGGTGTACTCCCGTTTCAAAGACCAGCAGCCCCACACAAAGCTGGCACCAAGCTTTTTTTTTTTTTTTTTTTTTTTTTTTTTGCCAGTCATGGGGCCTGAACTCTGGGCCTGGGCGCTGTCCCTCAGCTCTTCAGCTCAAGGCTAGCACTCTAACACTGGAGCCACAGCACCACTTCCGGCTTTTTCTGTTTATGTGGTGCTGAGGAATCGAACCCAGGGCCTCATGCTTGCAAGGCATGCACTCTACCGCTGAGCTACCTTCCCAGCCCCGGCACCAAGCTTTTTAAGACAACAACAACATGCTTGGGGTAGAGACCAAGCCTCAGCAAAAGCAGACCTTATATGGACATGCTCAGGTACAAGCACAGGTACCAGCAGAACTTTTCTATCTAGGGAAGTTACACCTCAACTTTCTATATAGGGGGAAGTCTTAGAGGCTACTCGGAGGTGTGTGATCCAAGCCATTTAGGGAGGTAATAATCAAGGCAGAGTCTGAACATTCTCTATGCAAAGCTTTTCTAAAGCTATGACAATCTGCATTTTTCTAAAGCAGAGCCCTCCTAGTTCACCTTAAGCTAGGCATCTGCATTTACTGAATGGCTTCTCTCACCCTAGGCTTTTCAGTGCTGGGTGGAAAATTCCCTCAACTCAGCAAGAGGCACCAAGGTAGCTGTAAGAAGTTACTTGGACTCAGACTCTTTACTTCAATTTTACAGTGTACAAAGACTGGTGCAGACCTTGCTGGGAGCTCTCTGTTGATCTTGTGCTTAAATTGACCAAACTGTCTTGATTTTTTTTTTTTTAAATATGCCCTTTAGACCATATAGGTCCATATGTCATATGATGAATGGGTGTTCTGTTGACTAGTGCCTACATGTTTGACCATTTGACAGTGAGCTCATCTAGTGCTAGAAAATAAATAATAATACAATTTTATATCCAGGTAGATATTCTCCCCATTGCATTGAGAAATAGTCCCTTTTCTTAAAATTTGGCAAATATTTTGAGTTTCACTCAGAAGAGCTGATGCAAAAATTTGCATTATCTAGCATAGCTGGTGTAGAAATAACAGAAAAATAGGTGCTTAGAGATTGAGATGGCTAGAAAAGTCACTAAACATCATGAAGTAGAGCATTTATGTCAATGAGGATGAACAAGAAAATATAAAGAATTCCAGTTTTAGTATTTGGGCTGCCCAAGGAAGCACATATTTAAAGGGTAAGGCTGGATATAGATGTGGAGTTGAATTTGAAAATTACTTGGGAGCTTGTAGGGTGTGTTGGGGATGGGCTTGTTTAAAAGAATGCATGTATCCAGAAATACTTTCTACCTTCTCAGAATTCCTCATACCTGAATACCCCGGAGGCAGACCTGCCACTTTGTTTTGAACAGACTGTTCTGGTATGGATTCCCCTGGGTTTTCTTTGGCTCCTGGCACCTTGGCAACTTTTCCATGTATATAGATCCAGAACCAAGACATCTTCTATAACTAAATTCTACCTCGCTAAACAGGTACAGTAACCCTCTCTATTTTTACTCTACTTCCTTGTGGCACAGCTTCTCTTTTTTCTTTTCTTTCTTTCTTTCTTTTTTTTTTTTTTTTTGGTCAGTCATGAGTCTTGAACTCTGGGCCTGGGCATTCTCCCTGTGCTCTTCACCTCAAGGTGAACACTCTACCATTTGAGTCACAGCATCACTTCCAGTTTTCTGAGTGGTTTATTGGAGATAAGAGTCTCACATACTTTCCTGCCCAGGCTGGCTTTGAACTGTGATCCTCAGATCTCAGTCTCCTGAGTAGCTAGGATTACAGGCGTGAGCCACCGCCGCCCAGCTTCTTATTCTTTTTAATTCTTTTAACATTTTTATGGTGTCTTAGTCTCTCTCTCTCTCTCTCTCTCTCTCTCTCTCTCTCTGTCTCTCTGTCTCTCTGTCTCTCTGTCTCTCTGTCTCTCTGTCTCTCTGTCTCTCTGTCTCTCTGTCTCTGTCTCTCTCTCTCTCTCTCTCTCTCTCTCTCTCTCTCTCTCTCTCTCTCTCTCTCTCTTTATGGTATCTTCTTAGTTTTACCAGGTACTGCTTTGCCAGGCAAAACAATGCTTTGGGTCTTCCCTGTGCCTCACTGGCCTCCTTCTTGCCTTATTTCTTCATCAAAATGGCTATGATTTTACATAAGAATAGTGACTTTTAATTCCTATGGATTTAGAGAGCAGAGACACAAACAAAAGTAATGGTTCAAATTGTTAATATTTTTCCTATATCTGGGAAGCAAACACTGACTGGATCACAGGTCTTTAAGCTGCCCTAATAAATCAGCAGTGTAGCTGGCACTTACCAAAAAGTGAAAATTGAATTATATAATGCATCTTCTGCAACATAGAGGCAATGCAATCATCACTCATCTACCAAACTTGGATGACAACTAGGTTTCCATTTTTCCCAAAATAGAATTCCCAGAATTCTATGAGCCCTAGAGTTTTCCTCTCACATTGGAGGGAAGAAGAGTTGTTTATAAATGACCTCAGGTAAGCCTGAATAGGGAAATCATAGAAGGGGTATGGGCTATGACAGAGAAACCTGGAAGAACAAAGTGAGGAACTCACAGTCAGAGTTACTAACTTAGGAAGGGGTCTTGTAGGACCCAAAATCTTCCATGAAAGTTGTGAAGTTACATCATAAAATCTACCATCTGCTTTATTCACTAGGGGTTTTTCTTTTTTAAAATTTTCTGTCCTCATTTTAAAACCAGTTTTTAGAAAGGCACAATATCTTTCTTTCCTCTGTGCTCACATGTATCTGTGATCTACTAACCTGGAATTTGAGACAGGAAAAAGCTTGGCCACAGAAAGTGGGATTTACATAAACACTTTAGGATGGGGGCTAAGAATGGGTTTGTTAGACTGGAAAGGAAAAGAACAGTCTCTGAGAGTTGGAGCAGATTTACTTTCTCCCTTGTTGGCCTAAATAACTATCATAGGACTTGGCATGTATTAAGTGCTGAGGTTGAATTCAACATTTGTTGAAATGTTTATGTTAAATTCACCCTAGCAAGCAGGGCACTTGGTGGCTCATGTCTTCAATCTTAGCTACTCTGAAGGCTGAGATGTGAGGATAGTGGTTTGGCCACAGGGCCAACAAGTACATGAGACTCAACTCCAATAAACTTCTCACAAAAATCCAAAATGGACACTGTGGTTCAACTGGTAGAGCACTAACCTTGCACAAAAGAAGCTCAGGGACAGCTCTCAGGCCCTGAGTTCAAGCCCCAGGACCTGGGGGAAAAAATTTACCCTAGGACTAGGGATTAAGTCCACAGTTTATTAGACTCTAAACATTCTGACCAGTCCAGTTATTTATTTATTTTTTTCTTTTTGATCTTCCAACAAGAGGTTGGGTAATGAGCAAACTATTATTTTTCCTAATAAAATCTAATTTTAGCCAAGTAGCAATGATTCATTTTGTAATCCTAGCTACTTGCAAAGCTGAAATCTAAAGACCATGGTTCAAAGCCAACCCAGGGCAGGAAAGTATGTGAGGCTATTATCTCCAACTAACCAGCAAAAAAATCAGAAGAGGAGGTATGGGTCAAGTGATAGAGTGCTAACCTTGAGCAAAAACAGCTGAGACTGCACCAGGTCCTGAGATCAAACTCCAGTCCTGGCACCAATAATAATAATAATAATAATAATAATTTACATTCCACATAATCCTCACATTTCAATATAATTCAGTGTTTTTAGTACATTTAAAGATAGGAACAACCATCACCAGAGTCAAGTTTAGAACATTTTCAAAGTCCATTGAAAAATTCTTTAACTTCTGTGTTTCCCTTTTCTTTATACTTAAGCAACCACTAATCGACTTGCTGCCTGTAGAGGTTTCCTGTTCTACACATTTCATATGAGTGGAATCATGCAATATATAGACTTTTATGGTTGACTTCTTTAACTTAGTACAATGTTTCCAAAGTAGTATTGTTACTTCATTCCTTTTTGTGGAGGAATGCTATTCTTTTGTGTGAATACACCACATTCTGTTTTAACTCGAAAGCACAAGCCTCTATAGAGAAAAAGAAAAAGAATGTATTAACTCTTCCCCCTCCCCCAGTAGTTAATAATCTGTTCATTCTAACATTATCTCTGGATATTAATTTATAATTTGAATTTGAATTTTTTGTTCTTTACTCCAAGTGCTTCTTAAAATGTTCAAAATAATTCATTGTTTTCTCAACATAATCATAAATATAATTGTAACAACATTCCAATTCTTCTGTTACAACCCTGATCTTGTTTCAATCCTGAACTTTATTTATTTTGCAGCTTCTTTTTCTATCTACCTTTGGACTTTGTCCTCTCTGCCTCATCTGTTGCCTTTATTTGGTTATTAGTGTAGTGTTTATCTTGTCTGGACTTAGTTAGCCTACTTGATTAACCTGTGAGTTACTCCCTAGGTCAGTTTGTTTAAAGATATGTGCTTAGTAAATCATCTAGAATATGTCACTGAGTGAATTGATGTTGAATTCTCTGAATGGATTCTCCTTAATCTGTGTCTTCTTCTCTCCCTTTTTAGAATCGTTTTTTCCTTTTTTCTCCCTACATTCTAGATTTCCCCAATGTTTTCTTCCAGTTTTTCAGAAGCAATCTATAATGATTCTTCTTGATTTCAGAATATACCTTTTCATTTAACAAAGCCACTATTTTTGGATGCAATATCTCCCCAAATCTTACATTAATTTTTAAATAATTTAAAATTCTGTTCGGTTCACTTAATAATTTCTATTTGTTTAATACCAGAACCAACTATTGTATTAATTACATTGACTGTCTTCGTTGCTAGTATTGAGGTTTGTTTTTTTTTTCAACTAACCATTTCTAATTCTATTTGCATTTCTAAGTTAAAGCCCAAGAGAATTAATATATAGAAAAGATATAATTAACCTATTGCTAAAGAAGATCTCCCTGCTAATACTTAAGTTGGCTTTCCCATCTGGCCTCTCCCCAGTAGAGGCCCGATGGTGAGCTCTGTGTCCTGGACAAATATCTCTGCAGACTTGCCAGGTTCCCGCAAATGAAGACACATTCCATCACATTCCCTCTGGAGCACCAATACCCACACTACATGCACAGCCCTCCTCTGTAGGAGAGTATTTATTTTGCTTTAGTCTGACCTGTGGAGTTGATTGATATAGTTGTTGTCAGTGTGTTTACAGTAATGGAGTGGAATAGGTGAGAGAAGAAAATGACTAGCATAATTATACCAGATCTGAACACACAACTTCAGTTAAACCTCTGATTTCTGTTGTTTCCCATCCTTACTCTCTGCTGTGGGGAGGATCTTAAATGTCCCCCAAAGGATTATATGTTAAAGTCTTAATCACTAATCTGTACCATACCAGAAACTGGTAAAACTTTTAGAAGATGGGGCCTAGGATAAGGAAGTTAGGTCACTAGGAGTGTGCCATTGAAGAGAAACTGAAAAGAAAAATAATCAAAATATTCCCTTTATTGAAAGAAAGATTAATTGGGACTCTTTCCTCTTTTGTCTCTGCTTCCTAAATAGGCCTCCCTAGGCTCCTGCCATGTTGTACTTCCATAAGCCCCAAAGACCATGAATTGAAAGATCTAAAATTATAAGCCATAATAAACCTTTCATTCTTTTTGTTTGTTTTATTTTATTTTTATTTATTTATTTGTTGGTCATGGGGCCTGAATTCTGGGCCTGGGCGCTGTCCCTCAGCAATTCAGCTCAAGGCTAGTGTTCTACCATTTGAGCTACAGTGCCACTTCCAGCTTTTTCTACTTAGATGGTGCTGAGGAATTGAGTCCAGGCATCATGCATGCGAGGCTAGCACTCTACCACTGAGCCACCTTCCCAGCCTTTATTTTATTTTTGCCAGTCCTGAGGCTTAAAGCCAGTCTGGTCTCCTGGTTAGTAGTCACTCTATCTAGCCATTCTCAAGGATGAGTGCTGAACTCTATTTTTACCTCCTATTTCCTAAGGGCAACATAACTTCATCTCTAAATTATTGTTTCTCCCCTGACCTGAAACCTTAATGTTTATCAGGAAGCAAGTACAATATAGTGTATGATGTACTTGAGGAAATTAATTCCTGATATTAACATGTCCCACTGGCTTCCTTGGTTAAATATTGCACTGATCCTATTAAGGTACAGTAATCTCCTTGGCTGCTTTTCTTTACAAAGGACTTTGTCAGAGCCATTCTAGATGAGTGAGATTTATAATAATGCATGGAGGTGGAAAGGGAGATAGTAGTAAAGGTCTTCATTTAGGGGCTGTTTCTCTCCTCAGCAGCGATCTTCCTGATGGCTGGGGAATGAGTCTTTAACATGATACAATAAGGATTAAGTCTTGAGCTCTTAGGCCCTTTTGTGTGTGTGTGTGTGTGTGTGTGTGTGTGTGTGTGTGTGTGTGTGTGTGTGTGTGTGTGTGTGTGTGGGTGTGGGTGTGGGTGTGGGTGGGTGTGGGTGTGGGTGTGGGTGAGAGAGAGAGAGAGAGAGAGAGAGAGAGAGAGAGAGAGAGAGAGAGAGAGAGAGAGAGAGAGAGAGAGAGAGAGAGAGAGAGAGAGAAGGAGGGGGGAGAGGGAAAGGGAGAGGGAGAGAGAGTCGTAGGCTTTGAACTCAGTGCCTGGGCACTGTGAGATTTTTTTCACTCACTCAAGGCTAATGCTCTACCACTTTGTGTCACAGTACTACTTTTGGTTTTCTGGTGGTTAATGGAGATAAAGAGTCTCATGGACTTTCCTGCCTGCACTGGCTTTGAACCATAATCCTCAGATCTCAGCCTCCTGAGTAGCTAGGATTACAGGTATGAGCCACTAGCAACCTGGATTCATAGGACAGTTTCTTTTGGCTTCCTAGGGTTAAATAGTCACAATTGTTTGTAATAGTACTTCAAAAGTTAATATTGAAAAAAATGAAAGGTTATCATCCCAGTTAGGCTAAGGGGATTCTGCTTTCCGTTAACTTTCTGTAACTGTGCAATAAGTCCCCCATCTTAAAGAATATTTTTTATTTGGGAGCTACTTACCTAGGTTCTGTTTCAGGGTTTCTTATAAGGTTCTGGCCTAAACACTTGGCTTGTTGGCTAAACCCATGTGTCTATTGGCAAGAGATCTTGCTTCCTACTCAAGAGAACCTCTCCCTAGAGCAATTTGAATGCCTTCATGGCAGGTGCTTGAAGATTTCCCCAGAGTGAGTGATATGACAGAGAAAACAAAAAGAAAGAAACTACATTGCTTTTTATGACCTAATCTTGAAAATCAACACTATCATTTGCACCATTTTCTGTCCTTAGAATGGAGTCACCACGTCCAGCCCTCACACTTAGCATTTCTTAAAAATATTCATCAAGATGTATTTTGAACTAAATTCTTACTTGAACTCTATGTCTGTTCACTTCAAAATATTCATTGTGTGGTTTGAATCTCTATATACTATTTTCCCCATCCATTTCTGGAAAGCAGAGCCTTATAAAGAATGACATGAGCTTAACAACCATCTTTTTTCCTTGTCAGGTACTCGTCGGGTCTCTGATTATACTAGCAGCTATAGAGCTGGCCTTTGTACTCACAGAAGACTCTGGACAAGCCACTATCCCTCCTGTTAAATATACAAATCCAATCCTCTACCTGTGCACATGGGTAAGGCCTATCACCACTTTCACCATGTTTATCTTCTGTCTACTTACAGACGTCTAGCTGAAGTGTATGCTTATGTGGTAAAATTACATCCAATTCTATCTATATTTCTCTTTTTTTTTGGTGATACCATTTTTATTGATCATTAAGAAAGTTATCCAGATAAACAAAAAACACAGTAAATTGTTTAAAAAATTAAAGAACATTTTCTATCTATATTTCTCAAGGATTTAGAGGGAAGCAAAGTTTGATTGTAATGTTGTAATGGGATGAAACCTTAGATTTCATCTAATTTTTAAAGCCTTCTCTGCTTTTAGGATCATAGATGAGATATAAGGGTGATGATATAAAAGGAGTGGAGGGAGGATAGGTGTAATCATTCTTTCTTATAATCTCAGCTATTCAGGAGGCAGAGAGATGAAGATCAGGGTTTGTGGTCAACCCATGTAAAAAGTTAGTGAGACCCTGTCTCAAAAACAAGCTGGGGCCAGGTGCTGGTGGCTCACGCCTGTAATCCTAGCTACTCAGGAGGCTGAGATCTGAGGATCGTGGTTCAAAGCCAGCCCAGGCAGGAGAGACTGTGAGACTCCTATCTCCAATAAACCATCAGAAAACCGGAAGTGGTACTGTGGCTCAAGTGGTAGAGCACTCGCCTTAAGCTGAAGAGCTGAGGGACAGCGCCCAGGCCCAGAGTTCAAGCCCCACGACTGACCAAAAAAAAAAAAAAAAACAAGCTGGGGCCAGGTGCTGGTGGCTCATGCCTATAATCCTACCTATTCAGGAGGCTGAGATCTGAGGATCATGGTTCAAAGTCAGCCCAGGCAGGAAAGTCTGTGAGATTCTTATCTCCAATTAACCACTAGAAAACCACAAGTGGCACTGTGGCTCAAGTGGTAGACTGCTCATCTTGAGCTGAAGAGCTCAGGTACAGCACCCAGCCCAGAGTTCAAGCCCTACAACCAACCAACCAAACCAAACCAAACCAAACCAAAACAAAACAAAACAAACAATAAAAAACCCCAAGCTGGGCATAATGAGTCATCCATGTAATTTCAGCTACATGGGAGGTAGATAGGATGATCATGGTCTGAGGCTGGCTGTAGCAAAAGCAAGAGACCCTATATAAAAATAAACTAAAACAAAAAGCGTTGGAGGTATGGCTCAAGTGTAAAACACTTGCCTAATAAGTGTAAGACCCTGATTTTAAATCCCAGTAATGTCAACATTTTTAATGTTGTAACTATTATTTTAAATTGATTGGTGACTAACCAAACATCACTGAATTATTTGTATAGCTTAATAGCAAAGATTTCAAGCATATTTTTGGAGGTCCTGTATAGTGTTTAAAAACAATTCAATTAGGCTGGGAAGGTGGCTCAGTGGTAGAGCGCTTGCCTTGCATGCCTGAGGCCCTGGGTTCGATTCCTCACCACCACATAAGCAAAAAGAAAAAGCCGGAAGTGGTGCTGTGGCTCAAGTGGTAGAGCTCTAGCCTTGAGCTGAAGAGCTGAGGGACAGCGCCCAGGCCCAGAGTTCAGGCCCCACAACCGGACCCCCCTCCCCCAAAAAAACCAATTCAATTAGTTGCTATCATTTTAAAAGATTACCCCAAACTTACTTAGATTAACAAAATTTCTTGAAAAAAAATCAGAGAACATCTTGCAGCTATAGACCTACACTCACAGAGCAATAGTCTGCTGAAACTGAGTAGAAGTTGGTCCATTACAGTATATGGCAATAAGGCTTTTGCTCTCCTGGACCTGCCTTCACTTCATATCATAACCTGCCAAGTCTATGCTGGGAATTTCTGTTTGCTATTACTATTATAGAATAAACACAGAAGGATGTAGACAGTGGTGTACTGGACCTGGTTCATATACAGATCTTTATTTAGTGACAGGTTGGAATTAAAAATCTACCATAGCAAGAAATGTTTATACCAGGAAAATTGCAAGCCACAGTTTTATTCCCCCCAATACTGGTTTACTAGCATAGCACCTGATCTAGGAAACCAACATAGCACGTAAGTGAGATGATAAAAGGCAAAGTTTGGTGTTGTCAGAATTAATTTATTAGCCCAATATTACAAAATCAAGACATGGAAAACTGGTAAATATTTATCAGAATCTGCCTTTTCATTGAGTCTTGAAAAGTTTTCATAACTCCCAAAGTAACTTTTTTTTTTTTTTGGTCGGTCGTGGGGCTTGAACTCTGGGCTTGGGCACTGTCTCTGCACTCTTCAGCTCAAGGCGAGTGCTTTACCACTTGAGCCACAGCCCTACTTCTGGTCTTCTAGTGGTTTATTGGAGATAAGATTCTCCCGGACTGGCTTTCTTGCCCTGACTGGATTTGAACCGTGATCCTAAGATCTCAGCCTCCTGAGTAGCTAGGATTACAGGCGTGAGCCACTGGTGCCCGGCTCCAAAGTAAGTCTTCTAAAATGCACATTGAGGGCTGGGAAGGTGGCTCAGTGGTAGAGCGCTTGCCTTGCATGCATGAGGCCCTGGGTTCGATTCCCCAGCACCACATACGCAAAAAGAAAAAAGCCGGAAGTGGTGCTGTGGCTCAAGTGGTAGAGTGCTAGCCTTGAGCTGAAGAGCTGAGGGACAGCGCCCAGGCCCAGAGTTCAGGCCCCATGACCGGACCCCCCAAAAAAAATGCACATTGACCCTTTTGTTTCTTGGCTAACTTCCTACCAAAGGTGGTGAATAGAGATGAAGCACTGGAAGAAGTGAGTTAGATAGCATCAGTGAGGAAATGTACAATTTGACATTCATGTATATCAACAATCTCCTTCAGAGCTCCTCTCTTCTCACTTCATCAGACACCTTCCTCCCCTCCTTTACTTGGTTAGTAGTGACACTGTGCTTCAGAATTTCATGTCGATTTCTTTCTAGATCCTGGTTTTGCTGGTCCAACACAGTAGGCTGTGGTGTATACAGAAGAATTCTTGGTACCTGTCCCTTTTCTGGATTCTCTCAATACTTTGTGGTACTTTCCAATTTCAGACAATGCTCCGGGCACTCATACAGGTAAGCAGGAAAGAGAAGGTGACTTGAGGAGGTACTTCTGGGCAACTTCTAAGTCAAAGCAAAGGGCATCAAGTAATTTGAGTTCCAGGATAGAATTGTATCATAGGAGAGGGGGTTGATAACAGTCTCTAATCACAAGCACTGATACATTTGGACTGTTTAGACTTGGATAAAAGACTCATTTTTTTCCAACCTCCTCCCCCTGTAGGACAGCAAGTCTAATATGGTCTATTCCTGCCTATACTTCGTCTCCTATGGATTCCAGATCCTGATCCTGATCCTTTCGGCCCGTTCAGAACCAAGTGATTCATCACATGTGAGACTAAATATGCCCATTTCATATACTACTTCATCCTTAACAAATGTAACTTTGAGATATCTAAGTGTTATGGAAGTCCTCTGTTCCCCAAATAATATACATACAGCTTGAGCATTCCTTATCTGAAAGTCTGAAATCCAAAATTCTTCAAATCTGAAACTTTCAAAAAGTCTGTGCATATTGCAAAAAAAAAACTTTCAAAGTCTGAAATTCCTGATATACTAAGCATTTCAGATAAGGGATATTCAACTTGTATTGCCGAATATTTTATATACAAAGAAATAATGACAAGCATATTATACTGAACATGAATTTACCCTTAAATCTTCAGCACAGGTGGCTAATGTGTACATCCAATCTAGAAAGTATGAGTATTATTCTATTCGATTATGGTCTTCAGATAAGCTTATATTGATCAACTGACTCTAGCATCATATCAAATTTTCAACACCGCATAGTTATCTAGAAAAATCAGTTTCAAGTTTTAGAGTCCCATAGAGGTCCTGTTTCCAACTGATTTACTTTTTAATGTTTTGTATCTTTCAGAATCCTTCATCCACGGCTTCATTTCTGAGTAGCATTACCTTTAGTTGGTATGACAGGTAGGAAACTCCTGGAGTATGGGTTTTTTTCCATATTTCTACTTCCTCACTAGTCTGAAAGTGAAGGAAAAGTTAATTTTAAAATACAATTCTGTAAATCAGTTTAATTTAGCTCCTTTATTGGCCAGATTAGGATCATAATGGATGGAAGATAATTGCTCTTGGGAGCCTGGGAACTCCACAGGAGAAAAGGAAAGAGGCAGTAGGAGAAGAGGGGAAATGTAGAGGTAGTCAGTATGGTACATACTTGGTAGAAAAGGGATGAAGCAGCTGGTCTGGGTCTACAATATGTATTCTTGGCCTTTGTACCTATGGACCCCTTTGGCAAGCTAGTGAAACCATGAGCTCCTTCTCAGATGATGTTTTAAATATGAAAGAGATATGTACAAGTCGTTATGTCGAAAAATGAACTTTACAACTTTGGTGGGGGTGGAGGATCGGGTGGGGGGAGGTGGGGAGAGTATGGGAAGGGAAGGGGAAACAAAGAGGAGGCAACAATGCTTGATAAGAAATGTACTTGTTATCTTGCCCATGAAATTGTAACTCCTCTGTATGGTATTCTCACAATAAAAAAAAGAGAAAAAGAAAAAAAGATATGAAGACTATCAGGGAAATAAGATACATTGAAATATAGTTACCAAAATATTTTAAAATGAATTTGTGATATAATAATACATGTACTCTTAAATTAATGTAGTAAGTAGCAAGGTAAGTAAGTGATAGGTTGAATAAGGACCATAATTTTTTTGTCAGTCATGGGGCTTGAACTCAGGGCCTGGACACTGTCCCTAAGCTTTTTCACTTGAAACTAGTGCTCTGCCACTTTGAGTCACAGTGCTACTTCCTGGAAGGACCAAAATTTTAAAGTAGTGATGAGCATAAGTTTGCTGTGAAAACATCTATGACTTCTCCTGGTGACAAAGATATCATACCGAGCTCTTATTAGAAGGAAATGATAGAGTTCAGTTAGAAGCTACATAAATAAAAATGTAATTTATTTTCTATCCATGTTCTCAAACTCCAAATTGGAGAGCTGGAAACAGCTATCGGGCCTAATCCATTTTCTAAAGACATCATGGAGACTCTGGGAGAGGCAAGAGTATAGACAGGCTGCAGGTATTATTCCACAGGGATAGCCCTCCTTCCCTTTTCTTATTGTCTTCTAACACATTTTATTATCCCCATGTACTTCCCATCCCTCTGTCAAGTTCAAAGGTCCAGAAGAGGCCCTTCTATCCCAGATCTGGAAGGCAGGTTTTGATAGAGGCAGCAAAGAGAAAGCCTTTGATGCAGAGCAGTGTCTTACTACGTGGGTCATTCTTATTCCAGCATGGTTCTAAAAGGTTACAAGCAACCTTTGACACTTGAAGATATTTGGGATGTTGATGAAGATATTAAAACCAAGTCAGTAGTGAGCAAATTTGAAGTATTCATGACAAGAGACCTACAGAAGGCCAAGCGAGCCCTCCAAAGACGGCAGCAGAAGAATTCCCGGCGGAAATCTGGAGCCACACTACCTGGCTTAGACAAAAACCAGAGTCAAAGTCAAGATGTCCTTGTCCTGGTAACTTTTCCACAAATGTTTATATGAGTGTGCTCTATGTCTCAGGAAAGAAACAATGTCATAGTGATTCTGATCTTACATTTTTACAGTACTTTATACTGTTCAATGCATTTTATAGTATTAGTTATATTTGTGATACTAGTAATACCTTAGTGTTGGATACATGAGTGTACAATATACTCTTTTTGAGTATATTTTAAATTTCCCATTATAAAATAATTTTAGTAATAAGCCAGGTTCTAGCAGCTCACACCTATAATCCTAACTACTCAGGAGGCTGAAATCTGAGGATCACAATTCAAAGCCAGCCTAGGCAGGAAAAGTCCGTGAAACTCCTTATGTCCAATAAAATACTTAGAAAACCTGGAAGTGGCACTTTGGCTCAAGCAGGTGAACACTAGCCTTGAGAAAAAGCTCAGGGATAGTGCCCAGGACCATAGTTCAAGCCCCAGGATTGGCAAAATAATAACAACAATAATTATTTTAGTAATACCTCAGGATTACTAGAGTTTGTATCTTGATGCAAGTTAGCATTAGCAAAATATTTATTGACTATAGCTGTGTGTCTGAAACTGTTTTGGGAAGTAGATATAAGGAAGAATCCTGGTCAAGTAAGTGCCCATCTATAGACAGCTAGAAAATAAACTAATCTAATACATATGTTGAGAGTAATAAATGCTTTGTTAAAGAAATTAAACAAGAAAGGCACTGCTGTACACTTCTGTTGTACCATTTACTCAGGAGGCTGAGGTAGGAGGGTTGCTTAGGCTCAAGAGAAAAAAGAAGAAAGAGATTTTATTGACTTTAAAGTGAAATGTTGCAGGCTGGGAATGTGGCTTAGTGGTAGGGTGCTTGCCTAGCATGCATGAAACCCTGGATTCGATTTCTCAGTACCACATTAACAGGAAAAGCCAGAAGTGGCACTGTGGCTCAAGTGATAGAGCTTTAGCTTTGAGCACATAGAAACTTAGGGACAGACCCCAGGCCCTGAGTTCAAGCCCCAGGACTGGCAAAAAAATAAAAAGAATAATGTGCTGCTTAAGGCAGAGTAACTGGTAAGGATTCATTTGTTAAAAAATAGTGGTATGGCTAGTACCGGTGGCTCACATGTGTAATCCTCGCTACTCAGGAGGCTGAGATTCAAGGAGAGTCTTATCTCCAATTAACCACCAGAAAACTGAAAGCAGAGCAGTGGCTTAAAGTGGTAGAACACTAGCCTTGAGTGTAAAAACTCAGGGACAATGCCCAGGCCCTGAGTTCAAGTCCCAATACCAACCAAAAAAAAAAATGGTGGTAGAATGAGACCCAAATCATAAGAACAATCCATTCACGAACAATCAGAGGGAGATCTGTTCCAATCAGAGAGAGCAGGAATATGAGGCTGAAAGAGGGTATGTAGGGCATGTCCAGACGACTGGAAGGAGCTCTCTGGAGCATGGGGAGAGAGGTTGAGTGTGGGATGAGATGAGCTCAGAGAGTTGGACAATGACTACGCTATGTGAATCCTTGGAGGCCATAATAAGGTGACTGGATTTTATTTGAAGTCTAGTGAAATGTCAGGCTTCAAGAAGAATGGTTGTGTGAATTGATTTATATTTTTGAGAGATGACTTGAGTTGCATCTAGAGAGTGGATTGTTGGCAAGAGGGACAGTTGTGGGAAGGCTAGCAGTTGTCTAGGCAAGAAAGACTGATCACTGAGAAAAGTTACAAGAGGATGTCAGTAGTAGAAAAACTTGAAAGCTGAGGATTAAAAGCTGAATTTGGGGGCATGAGGATGCCAGAATATAGGAAAAAGAAGCTGGCAGATGAATTTTTGTGGTTCATGTATTAGTGGCCTAGGACACATGGCCACCTTCTCCCCATTTTTTTCTCTTCTATGAGAACACTGGTTATTTGGAGTACAGACTACCCTAAAGACCTTGACTTATTTTCCCTAGGGCACATTCCAAGATACTAAAGGTTAAAACTTCAACTTTTTTGTGGTTGGTGGTAGTGGTAAAGGGCTTGAGCTGAGAAGCAGAGTGCTGTCCCTGAGCTCTTTAGCTCAAGGCTAGCACTCTACCACTTTAAACCACAGCTCCACTTCCAGTTTTCTGGTGGTTAACTGGAGATGAGAGCCACATGGACTTTCCTGCCTGTGCTGGCTCTGAACCATTATCCACAGATCTCAGCCACCTGAGTAGCTAGGGTTATAAACATGAGTCACTAGCACCCAACTCAACTTATGTTTTAGTGGGGACACAATTCAACTTATAACTCCTCCAATGACTATGAAAATGGAAAAAACAAAAAAGCTTTGGGCATTTAAAATGTACTTTTTCCATTTACATCTTTTACTCTCAGCTTTTCCCTCAGAGACTGTTCTCTGTTTTGATGTCATATACTTTGTGTGTGTGTGTGTGTGTGTGTGTGTGTGTGTGTGTGTGTGTGTGCATGAATATCATATACTTTGTGTGTGTGCATGCATATCATATACTTTGTGTGTGTGCATGCATATCATATACTTTGTGTGTGTGTGAGTGTGAGAGAGATACCAGGCATCCAACTCAGAGCTTTGCTTGTATTAGGCAAGTGTTCTACCACTGAAAAATATCCCTAACCTTAGTTTATTTGATGTAATCTTACCAAGGCAGTTCATGAACTTGCCATATAAAACAGGCTGATCTCAAACTTACAGTCCTTCTGCCTAAGCCTTCCACGTGCTGAGTATCACAAGTGTGTACCACCATGCCTGGGTTTATGTGATATTCTTACCAGCATAGTTGACTATTTTCTGATACAAAACAGATTATGGCAGCAATTACAATGGAGAGAGACAGCAACAAGGAGGTATAGAGAAAATGAAAATCTATACAAGAAGGCAACAGGCCTCCAGGCCCTTCTGGAACTCTAGAGCTGTTCAGGGTATGAACAAATTTTATTCTGCACAACTCTGTGAACACTGTTGTTTTTTTTTCTGTACCCAGGAAGAATCTAAAAAGAAAAAAAAGAAGTCTGAAGCCACAAAAGACTTTCCCAAGTCCTGGCTTATAAAGGCCATCTTCAAAACTTTCTACATTGTGATCCTGAAATCATTCATAGCAAAACTAGTGCATGACATCCTCTTGTTTCTGAATCCTCAGCTGCTAAAGTGAGTTCCCAGTCATGGTTGTCCCTGAGTGCCTCCTCTACCACCCTCCTTTTTGCCCCTTGTGGAGACAAGCAAGAGTTTTCATAAATTCCCACTTTTGAAAAATGCTTATAATTTTCTTCTACCTTACGGTATTGTCTTCATGAGGAGTATGAGACAGTGTTTGAGATCTGAGATGATACATACTTTAACCTCTTTCTTTTCTGTGTCCCTCCTCTAATAGAAGCCAGATGCTCATTAAACCTCTTTCTGGTTAAACAGAACTTCTATGATAAGAGCCTCTCTCTATACCCAAAAGCCCTCCTCAGAGGTTTAGGTTCATCATGACAAGACTTTGCAACCTTCCTCTATCTGGAAGGAAGTACCACCATGCAAGCCTCTTGAATTTATGATTCTTAGATACATGTCCTAATTGGCTAGAAATAAATCAACTTGTGTCACACAGCTGCTTCTATTAAGGGATGGACAAGACAAGGCCAAAGCATTACAATGGTAGCTACATAGAACATTTCTTTCATTATTCATTCTTTTGTTTGCATTTTGAGATAGAATCTCATTTCATAACCCAGGTTAGCCTCAAATTCTTCATCTTCCTGCCTCAGCCTTCTTTTTTATTATTAATAAGTTTTTTTATTGTGAAAATACTGTACAGAGAGGTTATAACTACATGAGCAAGATAATGAGTACATTTCTTTTTTTGGGGGGGGGGTCTGGTCGTGGGGCCTGAACTCTGGGCCTGGGCACTGTCCCTCAGCTCTTCAGCATAAGGCTAGCGCTCTACCACTTGAGCCACAGCACCACTTCTGGCTTTTTTTCTTTTTGCTTATGTGGTGCTGAGGAATCGAACCGAGGGCCTCAGGCATGCAAGGCATGCGCTCTACCACTGAGCCACCTTCCCAGCCCATGAGTACATTTCTTATGAAGCATTGTTTCCTCCTCCTTTGTTTTTCCCTTACCATCCCTGCCCTCCCATCTCCACAACTACACTTGCAAACCCCCTCCCCCCCCCCGCCCTGCTTCAGCCTTCTGAGCTATGGGATTTCTAGGCCTGTCGCTCAGTAATGTAATCTCTTGCTGCCCCAAGTGAAAGAAAGAATCCTGCCAAGAACCCTAACAAGACCAGAGCACAAGTCTCCCAAAGACATTGGGAAGTTCCGTACTATTTGTTATCAGTAAAAGTAGGGTAGTCAGCTATATGAGAAAATTAAAATCTTGGAGGCCTGTTGAGCATCACTTACTTGGTTTTGCTTTGACAGATTTCTCATCACCTTTGTAAGTGACAAAGACACATATCCATGGGTTGGATACCTTTGTGCAATCCTCTTGTTTGCTGTGACTCTCATTCAAACTTTCTGCCTTCAGTATTATTTTCAATTGTGTTTCATTCTGGGAATGAATGTACGGACAACCATCATGGCTTCTGTATATAAGAAGGTAAGCAGAATGTGTCAAGTATCACCAAGAAAATCCCCCTAGCATGAGCATTGCCAGATGTAGTGATACAGAGACAGAAGGAGGTAATAAGTTGGACAAATGTAACCCTGGTCCTCACCAAGTATAAATCTAGTAGAAAATAGAAAAATAAATTATTGCTCATTGTGATTAAGGGGTAAGCATAAAATATTATAAATGTACACAGGATGAATTATTTATTTCAAAATTGGAAGTGAGAGTAGTTTTCTCAGAAGTTACATCTAAGAACTAAAAGATAAATGAGAGTTGCAGGGGGAGGAATATGTGGATGGGTATAAATAGGCCGAAAGAGTTGTTGATGATGAGAAAACACTGTGTGTAATGTTTGGAAGCAAGAAGTCACAGGGTTTTTTGTTTTGTTTTGTTTTTGTTTTTGTTTTTTGGAAAACTTATGTCCAAATGAAGCTTATCCTTCCATTGTATTCTCACTTCCAGAGTTCCTCCATCTATCCTCAGTATCCTTGGCCTTACCAATGGGTCCAAATCTCTCTTTTATCTTTAGGCACTGACCCTATCCAACTTGGCTAGGAAACAGTACACCATCGGAGAAACAGTGAATCTGATGTCTGTAGACGCCCAAAAGCTCATGGATGTGACCAATTACATGCACTTGGTGTGGTCAAGTGCTTTGCAGATTTGCTTGGCTATCTTCTTTCTGTGGAGAGAGTTGGGACCTTCTGTCTTCGCAGGTGTTGGAGTGATGATTCTCCTAGTCCCAGTTAATGGAATACTGGCTACCACGAACAGAAATATTCAGGTAAAGAAACATCCTGGAAATCTATGCTTTTGTAAGCATCTAAAATGCTTGCTCTACTAATTCTTAGGAAGTTTGGCAAGGAAAACTGATAGAAGGCTTTCGGTCATCCCAAAGATACCTGGCTTTCTCCATTTCCCTTTTTCAGCTTTTGACCACTCTTAGGACTCACATGCTCTTATCTTCATTCATGTTAAAGGGAAGAGCCTAGTTGAAGAGGAAAGGGCTGCTCTAGAAACCTGGTACATATTCTTCCACTGGCTGTGATGAGATGCCCTCAAAATAGTTATTTATTTGATTTTGACTCTCCATCATAGTGCTACTAACCAGCCTCACAGAGCTGGTGAGTGATCCAAATCTCTGACTCAGTCCTAGCAATCACTCTGCTACTGCCAGTGATAGGACTCCATACAGACAGCCCTTGGCACAGCCAGGATTCATAGTTTGGGTGCGCTTAACAGTATATATGATATCTAGACTTGCTTTGCACTTATTTATTTACAAATAATTGTTTTTAAAATATTTATTGCACATCTTACTTTTTCTGAGAACACAACAACAAATTAGACAAAGCTCCTGTATTCATGGGTCTTATGTTCTTAGGGGTGGAGAAGCAGGCAATAAGCAAAGAAGAAAAATACCATACCATGAGAAATACTATAGATGGACCTCAGTATAAAATGCGAATGAGTAGACGGTTGTGTTTTATTGGCAGTCTTCCTCTGTGAAGAGAGCATTTAAATTAAGCTCTGAATGACACATTATGACTGTGAAGGTGTTAGTCTTGGGAACTGCAAGGAAAAAAAACCTAAGAAGAGAGTATAGTTAGCGAAAGACTGAAGAGCAGAAACAAGCTTGACATCTCCAGGGATAAGAAGAAGATGAGATTGGTTTAAGCAGAGTAGACAAAGGGAGGAGTTGGTGAGAAACAAATGCCATCACAGGACACCTCAAGTTCTGACTGAGAGCCACAGGTACCCACCAAGGCTTAGCATCTGCAAAAAACTTGAACCCTTTCCCATGGAAGTATGTTTTGTTTTTGTTTTGCTTTTTCCTGACAGGTCAAAAATATGAAAAATAAAGACCAACGTTTAAAACTCATGAATGAGATGCTCAGTGGAATCAAGGTAAGAAGCCAAGTGGAAACACTCCTGTGTGTGCACTGTCAGAAGCAGTGGATGTCTTGGCCTTAACAAACCCTAGTAGAGGTTGCTTCGTGGCCTTCTAAGTGTAATATGACTCCTGATCTAGCTACCCAAGAGCTCTCTGTTTCTCTTCTATCCTTCTCAACCTTCTATCGAGCCTTAATTTCTATTTATTTATCCTAAATAGCTTGATTCTTTTCGTTTTTAACTTTTAATGTAGAAAAATTTTAGGCATACACAGAAGTAAGGACAGTCCTATAATGAATGTATTACCCTGTCCCAGATATTATTAGCCTAACTAGTTTCATCTATATGCTCACTTCACAGCTACAGACTGTTTTAAAGCAAATCTCAGATATCTTACCATTTCATTCATATTTGTATGTGTATCTAAAAGAAAGACTTCCTTTCTAACATAACTACAATACCACTTTCACACCTAAAATATTAACAACCAATCTATGATCTCACCAATTTTTTCTTTTAAAACGGTTAATTTTTAAAATGATGTAAAAAATTTCCACACATAGCATTTAGTGGATATTGTTTTTAATCTACAACCCCTATCATATTGAAAGATAAATTATTTGTCTTGTTTCCTGTACATCCTGTAAAATGGTGGTTAGATCTGGAGGCTTCATTAGAGTCAGACTTTTTTTATTTTGGGGAGGAGGTTACTTTAAAGAAGGGCCTAGTGTTTTCAAACAACAATAATGACTTTCAGTGAGTCTAAGTATTGTCAGCCTGGACTAGTCGTACAGCTAGAACAGTGCTTTATGACTCTACCAACACATGGCAGTCACTCTGACATTTGTAAAACTATGGGATTGAGGCTGTACTCTGAGTGGCTCTAAGGGGAAAGCTGAGAGTAAAAGATGTAAACATGGAAAAAATACATTTTGAATGACCTTCTGAGTGTAGGGTCTAGGTATCCTTTTTTTTAAGTTTCTATATAATTCTAACACGCAGTCAAGGTCAAAAACCAGAGTTGTTAGCCGGGCACTGGTGGCTCACGCCTGTAATCCTAGCTACTCAGGAGGCTGAGATCTGAGGATGGCGGTTCAAAGCCAGCCCGGGCAGGAGAGACCGTGAGACTCCTATCTCCAATAAACCACCAGAAAACCGGAAGGGGCGCTGTAGCTCAAGTGGTAGAGAGCTTGCCTTGAGCTGAAGAGCTGAGGGACAGCGCTCAGGCCCAGAGTTCAAGCCCCATGACCGACCAAAAACAAAACAAAACAAAACAAAACAAAAAACAAAACAAAAAAAACAACCAGAGTTGTATGAATTTTATGATCACTGCCTAGATATATTTTTTCATTAGGTGTTCCAAAAGGCTGGAATTTTTAATATTTCAATGCAGTTACTCCTCTGTATTGATTATATAGATTAGATTTTTTTAAATGAAATCATATTGATTAACTATTAGTTTACAAAAGTGAAGTTTGTAGAGGAAAGGCAAAATATGTTCCTCTTTATCCTGCATGCCTTCTTCTAGGCAAGCCTCTTTCCTGCTACTTCCCAGTTTTTATTTTTTGTTTGTTTGTTTTTGTCGGTTTTGGGCTTGAACTCTGGGCCTGGGCACTGTCCCTCAGCTCTTCAGCTCAAGGCTAGCGCTCTACCAGTTGAGCCACAGCGCCACTTCCGGCTTTTTCTGCTTATGTGATACTGAGGAATGGAACCCAGGGCCTCATGAATGCAAGGCAAGCACTCTACCACTGAGCCACCTTCCAAGCCCCTTCCCAGATTTTAAAATAAAACATCCTTGAATTTCAAGCTAGGAATGTGGCTCAAATCATAGAGTGCTTGCCTAACAAGTGTGAGGCCTTGTATTCAAACTCCAGTACTGCCAAAAAAAAAAAAAAAAAGAGAAGCCCTGCGTTTAAAGTCCAATACTGCCAAAAAAAACAAAAACAAAAAAACAAAAAACAAAAAACTTCAAATAATGATGATGATGATACTTTAAAAGATGACCAAACTGGGCAGTGATGGCTCATGACTATAATCCTAGCTACTCAGGAGGCTGATCTGAAAATTGTGGTTCTAAGCCAGACCAAGCAGAAAAGTCTGTGAGATTCTTATCTCCAATTAACCATTAAAAAAAAGAAAAAGCTAGAAATAAAGCTGTGGCTCAAGTAGTGGAGTGCTACCCTTGAGCAAAAAAAGCTCAGGGATAGTGCCCAGGCCCTGCATTCAAGCCCCAGGAGTAGGACTTAGAAAAAAAATGACCACTAAGTTCTTTACTTTAAAATTAATGAGTGGATTTTTAATATTTCAGTAAGTTTCTTGAAAGTAAAACAGAGATCCTTTTTACCTTCCTGACATTTCTCAACTCACACCTCTGGATACTCATTTTCTTTCTTTTGGTCAGTTGTGGGACTTGAACTTAAGGCCTGGGAGCTGTCCCTGAGACTTTTGCTCAAGAGTAACACTCTACCACTTTGAATCTCAGCACCACTTCTGGTTTTCTGGTGGTTAATTGGAGTTAAGAGTCTCAGGCTTTCCTACCCCAGCTGGCTTCAACCTGTGATTCTCAGATCTCAGCCTCCTGAGTACCTACGATTACAGTGTGAGCCACCAGCACCCAACTATCTCTGTTTCTTAATGTGGAAAAATTAAAGGAAAGCTCTGGTTTTGAATTTCAGCCACTTGCTAGTCTGGTGAGTTGGAGGAAGTTACTTAGCTTCTCTCAACATATTTCTTCATTTTTTAAAATAGAGACAATAACTTTATGCAAGTAGAGAGACTCATATTGGTTTGCCCAGAACTTTCCAGATTTTAATACATACAGCCC
Organism: Dipodomys merriami; assembly: GCF_024711535.1. Lineage (NCBI taxonomy): Eukaryota > Metazoa > Chordata > Mammalia > Rodentia > Heteromyidae > Dipodomys > Dipodomys merriami. The sequence goes on along the minus strand of NW_027202294.1, from coordinate 4,768,704 downwards.
AGTATCCTGGTAATGCCTTTTGGCTAGTCAAACAGGACAATTTACTATAAATATTAAGACAATGTATGTAGAATGTTTTATATATAGCAGGTTGTAAACAGATACAAGGTACCAGTCACCATTCCTGATAGCCTGGGTATCTACTACCATCCCCCCACATTCTGGAAAACATATCCTTAAAACATGGGTGGAATGGGTGTGCCTGAGATGCTCTCTGAGCAACAATATGAGATGTGCTCTTTTCTAATCTTTTAGATCCTGAAATACTTTGCTTGGGAACCTTCATTTAAAGACCAGGTTTCCAACATTCGGAAGAAAGAGCTCAAAAATCTGCTGACCTTTGGTCAGCTACAGAGTATAATGATATTCCTCTTACAATTAGCTCCAGTCCTGGTGAGTAGCAGAGCAGTCAATGCACTGTGTTGTTTTTGAATGTTGGCCAGCTTCCATATTTACTGTATTTATTTAAGGTATTTATGTAGGCCTGATCTGAATATCCAGGTAACTTATCCCCACTCTTCAGACTCGTATGTCATTACCCCAAGTTTGTGATCCCAACTCGAGTTCTACCCTCATATACAGCTTAGTGGTGCAGTAGCCAAGAACAAGCTTTCAGGATGTTCAGAATGAATATGGTCTCCGAGAATGTAGTATCTGCCATTTGCATGGTAGAACTTCTTTGGTTGATCTGTAGTAGAAGGAGCCAGAAGACATGAACTCCGGTTCTAGCAATCCATTAATTGACTTTGTCATCTTGAGCATCAGCCACATGAGGAGGTTGGAAAATTTCTATTGTTCCTCCAAACTCTGGTACATAATGTTCCTAAAACTTAGCAGAAGGCTATGTGTATACTTTTGGTAATAAATTGCTCATGACCTTGCTCTTTGCAGGTGTGTGTGATCACATTCTCTGTTTACGTACTGGTGGATAGCAACAATATTTTGGATGCAGAAAAGGCCTTCACCTCCATCACCCTTTTTAATATCCTGCGCTTTCCCCTGACTATGCTTCCCATGTTGATCTCGTCCATGCTCCAGGTACATGGGAACTCCATTGCCTACTTCTTAGCTCTGGCTAAAAGCCTCAGTCCAGAATGACTGCCTTATTATATACCGTGTCTCACTTTTGCTAGTGAACTTTTGATGAGAGAGTTCTGTTGGGTCTCTGGAGACCAATGGTTTGATCTTAGTAACACCACAAGCTCTTTGAGCCCAGTTTATCTGACTATAAACTGAAAATATTCTTGCAAACTTCATCTACCTCACAGGGGTCCAATTTTGTAAAAGCATTTAATGAGATGGTTAGAATTAGTTCTTGTGTTGAGAACATTTCTAAGCCCTTTCCTGAGCTCAGTTTCTCCCACAGTTTTTTAAGACTCTCAAAGTGTTGATTATAATACTAGGCAAATATTAAACAAAGGGAAGAAAAGAACACTCTTTTTGCATAAACCCATGTGGCAGTAAACTTGGGAACCTTAAGCTGTCAGAAAGTGAGCTCAGAAAGCCTTGGATGGACCAGAGGAAATGTCTGGGTTCTGCAAACTGAGCATAGTCACTGAGACAAACCATAGAGCAGACCTCAGGAGAAGTTCACAAAACAGGACAGACTGGTGAAAGGCCAGAATGATGTAGTGGAGCGTCGCAGAGAGGGGAAGGGTAACCTGCATTTATTCTAGAGATGGCTAGATTGAGACAGCTCTAGCCATAGGAAGGTTCACTCCTTTGGTCAATAAAGAAACCATATATTGCCAGGCACCAGTGGCTCACACCAAAAATCGTAGCTAATCAGGAGGCTGAGAGTGAGGATCATGGTTCGAAGCCAAAAAAGGCAAAAAAGCAAAAAAGGCCTCAAGAAACTTTTATCTCCAATTAACTAAATACCAGAAGTGGAGCTGTGGCTCAAAGCAGTAGAGTGCTAGCCTTGAGCAAAAAAGAGCTCAGGGAGGGCTAGGAATATGGCTTAGTGGTAGAGTGCTTGAGTTGCATGGATAAAGCCGTGGGTTTGATTCCTCAGTACCATATAAACAGAAAAAGCCAAAAGTGGTGCTGTGACTCAAGTGGTAGAGTGATATCCTTGAGCAAAAGAAACTCAGGGACAGCTACCAGGCCCTTAGTTCAAGCCCCACAACTGACAAGCAAGCAAGAAAGAAAGAGAAAGAGAGAATAAAGAAAAAGAGGAAGGAAGGTAGGAAGGCAGGAAGGCAGGCAGGCAGGCAGGCAGGCAGGCAGGCAGGCAGGAAGGAAGGAAGGAAGGAAGGAAGGAAGGAAGGAAGGAAGGAAGGAAGGAAGGAAGGAAGGAAGATGTTGTTGGGAGCCAGTGGCTCATGCCTGTATTCCTAGCTACTTAGGAGGCTGAGGTCTGAGGATCATGGTTCAAAGCCAGCCAGGCAGACAAACCCAGGAGGGTCTTACCTCCAATTAATTATGAAAAAGACTAAAATGGTACTGTGGCTCAAATTGGTAGCACATTTGCCTTGAGCACAAAAGCTCAGCGACAGTGCCCAGGCTGTGAGTTGAAGCCCAGGACCAGCAGAAGGAAAGAAAGAAAAAGAAAGAAAGAAAGAAAGAAAGAAAGAAAGAAAGAGAGAGAGAGAGAGAGAGAGAGAGAAAGAAAGAAAGAAAGAAAGAAAGAAAGAAAGAAAGAAAGAAAGAAAGAAAGAAAGAAAGAAAGAAAGAAGAAAGGAAGGAAGGAAGGAAGGAAAGAGAAAGAAAAGAAAAGAAAAAGAAAGCAGGCAAGAAAAGGAGGGAGGGAGGGAAGAAAAAACAATATGCTCTTTTTAAATAATTTGTTACATAGATAGTAAAAGCAAGGTCAGAAAAGGTGACAGTGCCCTACATTCTTGAACCAAAAGGAGTAAGGTGATGGAACAGCCCAGGTATCAGAGTACTCTGTTTCTGAGGAACTGATCCATGGCACAGCTAATAGTTTTACAGTCTAGGGAAGGGACAGGTGGAAAGCCCTAATACATCATCAGAGACTGGTTGGCTACAAGAAACCATCTGAAGACAGCTTCCCTGGGAGATGGGAAAGCCAGTGAAAACCATCCTTTAGAAGCTCCTTAGAAATCTCTTAGGTTCTCATGTTCTAGGGGCAGAGGGTGTTCTGGCAACACTTATGTAAACTGTAGCTTAAGCGTTGGCCAATTCCTGTAGTATCCCAGTTAGAACACTGGATATGTCTTCAAGGCATGGAGTCCATCTAATAAGAATACAAAAGAGCTCAGTTACTAGAAGTGGGTAAAAATTGAGAGTTTGTCTTATAAAAAGTCATGGCGTGGCTTGTGGTAATAGAGCCCAAAACTAAAGAGAAATATCAGTAGAGTTGAACTTGTTGAGTTTTGTGAAGGCCTGAAATGGTGTCTATGCCGGCTGGGTTGGCTTCAGGGCTGTGTGTTTGAGTCTGGTAGGGGTCTGGAGTTTCAATTGTGGCAATGGCAAACCATGGATGATGACAGAGACAAAAATCCTTCCCCCATTTGTGTTTGTTTCTGGATTTTTCTTTTGTTCTTGAGATACTTTGTTTTCTTCTCCAGGCCAGTGTTTCTATAGATCGGCTAGAGAAGTACTTTGGGGGAGATGACTTGGACACATCTGCCATTCGACGTGTCTCCAATTTTGGTAAACAAATTTGGAAGTTGCTTCCCAAAAAGATTTATAGTGATGGCATCAGGATTTTGATATATTAGCCAGGTGCCAGTGGTTCATGCCTGTAATCCCAGCTACTCAGGAGCCTGAGATCTGAGGATTGAAGTTGTAAGCCAACCCAGGCAGAACAGTCCCTGTGAGACTCTTATCTCCAATAAACTACTCAGAAAAAGCCAGAAGTGGCACTGTGGCTCAAGTGGTAGAGAGCTAGCCTTGAGCACAAAGAGGCTCAGGGACAGTACCCAGGCTCTGAGTTCAGGCCCCAGGACTGGCAAAAAAAAAAAAGATGGGTGAGGAGCTAGGGGATTAGTCTTGCATCTATGCTTATATAATAAGTTTAGCTTAAGTTGTGTGTTCACCTAGAACAAATTACTTATCAAGCTTGCTAAGCAAAGCTGTGTCAGCTTTTCTGAGTATTAGAGGAATACGACAAAGGTTCTAAAAAGCAGAAATGATGAATCCAGGAGGGAGGATTCATACAGATTAGATAACAGAGGGATGTACTTCAGACACCTGTAAGCAGAAATCCTGACTACTAGTTTAGGAGTTCTGGATTAAAAATGACTTTATATGCAGGCTAGTTCTAGTCTCAGACCTTTCATTTGTCCTCTGTTAGTGTAGGAGCAGCACGTAGCAGATGTGATCTTAGGGGGGAACAAAGGAAGTCAAGACATATGCAGGTTGAAGAAGAGCTGACATGTAGGAATCTACATGTGACTAAAAGAGGGGATTTTTTTTTTCAACAGACAAAGCAGTACAGTTTTCAGAGGCCACCTTTACCTGGGACCGAAACTTGGAAGCTTCAGTCCGAGAGTGAGTTGCCTTCATAACATCCTGCTTTTGGATTCTGTCTTTAGGATTCTGGTTGCCTGTACTGTTCTGAGAGAATTCCTTGTAAAAGAACACCTGGGAAAACAAACTCTGTGTGTGTGTGTGTGTGTGTGTGTGTGTGTGTGTGTGTGTGTGTGTGTATGCACACACGTAGGCTAGATCCAGAAGGATGAGCTGAGAGCAAAAATTCTATGCCTCTGTCCCCAGTGGTTATATTTGTCACTCTTCTTTCTTCCTTTCAAGTCATAGAATCAGCCTACAACTTTTCATTCACTAAGCAATCCATTCACTAAATTTATTCATTCATAGTATTAAGAACTTTGAGATCTGGCTTTTCTCCCAAGATTGAACAATGGGAGCTGCCTCTCTAAAATGCAGTTTCAGATTTGGAGTTTCACATCAAAATAACCCATCTGTAAGCCCCATCACATAGGCCCCTCTTCCATTTGACAGGTGTGTTGATCTAAGCCAGGCCTCTCTTGCCACGCTGCTGCACACAGGATGCCTCTTGAACACTGTGTGTAATGGGACACCTACATATCCCCTGGGCACATCACAGAGCATACTCAGAGCCTGAGCAGGCTATGTCTTCCTTTCTCCACACCTAGTACACCCTATTGTCTTAGAAAATCAGAGAAATAACTTGAGCTACTCTTGAAAACCCCATCTTCATTTCCTTCACAAACATGTCTGTCTTTCAGTGTGAACCTGGACATTATGCCAGGCCAGTTGGTGGCTGTGGTGGGCACCGTTGGCTCTGGGAAATCCTCCTTGATGTCAGCCATGCTGGGAGAAATGGAACATATCCATGGTCATATCACTATCAAGGTAAAAGGGAAAACCAATAAGACTTCTGACGTTCAAGTATGGACCACTTAGTGCCATTTCCTAATTTGGGATAAGATGTTAGTAGACAAACCCTTGAAGATACCTGGTGGCATTGTGACCTATAGCTTCTCTGCCCCATCCTATATAATCAAGCTTAAATAGTCAGATTTCATGGGTAGGAACTAAAAATCTGTATTTTATTGAGCTCGTCAGATGATTTTTACATACTATTCTTATATACTAAAATGTAAGAAGTATTAACTACAGATGCTATTTTCAAAGTATAGGCTTTGCTGCTAAGTCTATTTATGTGTTTCTGGAAACTTTGCACTCTGCAATAACAAGATTACAACAACTGAAAGTAAAAACTTAACTTTAGCTAGGCATCAGGGCTCACCCCTGTAATCCTAGCTACTCAGGAGACTGAGATCTGGGCAGGAAAGTTCATGAGACTCATTTCTGATTAACCACCAAAAATTGGAAGTGGAACTGTGACTCAAGAGCAAAAAAGCTCATGGATAGTGCCTAAGCCCTGAGTTCAAGCTCCAGATCTGGCACAAAAACAAATAAACAAACAAAAAAAACCTTATAATGAGAGTACCAACGAAAATAGTACCAACCATGACCATAGTTATAACAATACCAACAGTGGTGTTATAAATTGAATAGTGGTATTTGCAACTAGGCCTGGGTTTCTTACTTCCTCCTTTAAGGGTTAGACTTCTAATACAAAGGCCTGATGTAAGATGTTGACTTCTTTATGAATCACTTGTTATTTGTTTTTTAACACAAGAGAAAAACATTTTCATGGCATCTTCATCCCTCTGATCTCCAGAGAGATAAATTTAGAGGAAAATATAGGTTCTTTTGAGTTGTTAATTCAGCTACAACTACTTGCACCAAAAGAGGCTAGTCTATAGATTTTCAGCTTTTTTTTTTTTTTTGCCATTGCTGGGGCTTGAACTCAGGTCCTGGGCACTGTCTCTGAACTTCTTTTACTCAAGGCTAGCACTCTACCTTTTGAGTCACAGTGATGCTTCCAGCTTTTTCTGTTTATGTGGTACTGAGGAATCAAACCCAGGGCTTCATGCATGTGAGGCAAGCACTCTACCTTTAAGTCACATTCCCCGCTTTAAAAAAAAGATATTTATAAATTGCTAAGACTTTCTTTCTTTCTTGGCAGTACTGGGTTTGAACTTGTTTAACAGATACTCTACCACTTCAGTTATCTTTTTTTTTTTTTTTTGTTAGTTGTGGTGCCTGAACTCTGGGTCTGGGCGCTGTCCCTCAGCTCTTCAGCTCAAAGCTAGTGCTCTACCACTTAAGCCACAGTGCTACTTCCACCTTTTTCTGCTTATGTGGTGCTGAGGAATTGAACTCAGGGCCTCATGCATGCAAGGCAAGCACTCTATCACTGTGCCACCTTCCCAGCCCTCAGCTATCTTTATAAAGAAAAGGGTTGCCTTATATTACTTTATGTTGATTTGTTCAGCAAAATCTTAAGAAACATCTCTTCCACATTGTAATTATCTTCTTCACTATTTGCTAATCTCTAAGGAGCTAATTTGCACTTTAAAAACACATAAGAAAAGACAGCAGATTTAACTTTGTATAACTCTTGGAAAGCTTTCTGACGCCAACTCATAACTGAGTTTTTTCTTTCTCTTTTCTTTTTCTTTTTTGTCAGTCATGGGCTTAAACTTATGATCTGGACTCTATCTCTAAGCTCCTTTGCTCCAGGATAGCACTCTACCACTTTGGGTCATAGCAGCTCCACTTCTGGCTTTCCAATGGTTAATTGGAGATAAGAGTCTCACAAACTTTTCTATCTGGGCTTGAAAACACCATCCTCACATCTCAGTAGCTACTATCCTGAGTAGCTTGGATTACAGACATGAGCCAAAAGCACGTGGCTTTGAGTTCTTTCTTAAATACATGTATATGACAGTCTCTCTCTCTCTCGTTGAATTTGCTTTGTGTAGCTCTTGGTGTCCTGATTCCAACCTCCTAGAATTTGCTGCCTAATGATTTATAACATGTTGTGAAAGTGTTAACACTGTTGAAGTCACAGTAAACTCATTGGGTTTGATGAAAAACATCATCTAGAAGCACATTCTCCTTCTGGTTTTCAGGATAATGGCAAGAAAATGATATAAAGTGAGGATGGGGGTACTAATGGTGAATAGGGGATTGATTCTTCCTGGTTAGTTAATAAGCACATTAAGAAATATCAGATGCTTAAGCAACCTGACACATAGCTTTTCAAACCTAAGATCTATTTGTCCCTCCCTTTTTCTGCCATCTCATCTGTCACTCTTCATTTCTGGAGGTCCCATTGTTGTGTGGTATGATTCTTTTCTACCTAGGGCACTACAGCCTATGTCCCTCAGCAGTCCTGGATTCAGAATGGCACCATAAAGGACAACATCCTTTTTGGATCTGAGTTCAATGAAGTAAGATACAATCAAGTTCTGAAGGCCTGTGCTCTCCTCCCAGACTTGGAAATATTGCCTGGAGGAGACATGGCTGAAATTGGAGAGAAGGTACTTGGGACACAAAGAGGCACTGAAGGGTGAAGACATGAGAAAGTACTCAGGGGAACATAGTTAGCCAACTCTGGTACTCAGGTTTAGAACAAACATCAAAAAAGTGTTTGTACTGGTTATGATATTTTGTGTAAATGACTCAGAACTTTGCAACTTAGTACCTGAAGACAAATACAGGAACTGTGTAACCTGAATCAGAAGTAACAGCAAAGAGCCTGAGAGGCTGTCACTGGCCCACGGTTGACTTGTGTTTTTAAATATCTTTTAAAAATAGATTAATAACTACGTTGCATCATTATATAAATATAGCACAGTTTACTTAGAAACTGCTGATTACTATATGTATTTAGAAAAACTTCATCCTTCTTCCGTATTAAAAATGAATGTAGCAACCTTTAGGAGACAAGGATCTTGAGATGCTGGAAGACAAATGAAGACACAATTCTAGAGTGATTTTGTTCACTAATTCAGCCTACATTATTGAACAAGTACTGTGTGACAGACACCAGTTTAACTGCAAAGTAGAGAAAACCTTGGCATAGCCCTACACCATCATGGAGAGGGAAGCAGCAAAAATATTAGCTATGTAAAGGATAGGATAGTAAATGGTTAAATTGGGCATACCTTATATTATTAGGCTTTGAATCAAACTTATTTTTGATATAAAGAAATTTATGAGATTTTTTAAAATTCTCTGATATTTTATCAAGGCAAATTTACCCTTGTTACACTTCCATATTAAACTCTAGAGGTGGAAGGGTTGGGAAGGTGGCTCAGTGGTAGAGCGCTTGCCTTGCATGCATGAGGCCCTGGGTTCGATTCCTCAGCACCACGTAAGCAAACAGAAAAAAGCCAGAAGTGGCACTGTGGCTCAAGTGGTAGAGCGCTAGCCTTGAGCTGAAGAGCTGAGGGACAGCGCCCAGGCCCAGAGTTCAGGCCCCACGACTGCCCCCCCTCCAAAAAAAAACTCTAGAGGTGGGATTAAGGAATATTTTAATAGAAATTGTTTTCTTCTTCAGGGTATAAATCTCAGTGGTGGTCAGAAGCAACGGATCAGCCTGGCCAGAGCTGTCTATCAAAATTCAGACATCTATATTCTTGACGATCCTCTGTCAGCTGTGGATGCTCATGTAGGAAAACATATTTTCGATAAGGTCTTGGGTCCCAATGGCCTTTTGCATGGCAAGGTAAGAAATCATTTAGTGATGAAGCTGTCTTCATCACAGTCCCTCCAATGAGTGTAAGGAGGTAGGACTCACACCCATCTCCCTGAGCAGTTATTGAGCACTTGTCATCCTGACGCAGATTTTCTTATTTTTCTCTTTCCCCTGGCTCCTGAGGAGATACAATGTCAGGCTGTTTCCCTTGGAGACTATCCCATGAAGGCTCCCATCTTGAGGTCATGGCTTAGGCTGTAATTGGCTAATTTGTGGCTCTGACATTGAGCTTCTTATGATGATTGATTATGAATAAAAAAGTACCTTTGAGCAGGTGCTGGCAGTGTTGCCTTTATGTTTTCTTTTCCTTTTTTCTTCCTTCCTTCCTTCCTTCCTTCCTTCCTTCCTTCCTTCCTTCCTTCCTTCCTTCCTTCCTTCCTTTCTTCCTTTCTTCCTTTCTTTCTTTCTTTCTTTCTTTCTTCCTTTCTTTCTTTCTTTCTTTCTTTCTTTCTTTCTTTCTTTCTTTCTTTCTTTCTTTCTTTCTTTCTTTCTTTCTTTCTTTCTCTTTCTCTCTCTTCTTCTTTTTTTTTTTGTCAGTCATGAAGCTTGAACTCTGGGCCAGGGTGCTGTTCCTGAGCTCTTCAGCTCATGGTGAGCACTCTACCATTTGAGCCACAGCACCACTTCTGGTTTTCTGGTGGTTAATTGGAGATAAAAGTCTCACATACTTTCCTGCTTCGGCTGGCTTTGAACCTTCTGGGCTGCCCAGTTGGTCAGCTGGTAAGTGAAAAGCTAGCAGTGGAAAGGGGCAATTAGCCAGTTAGTTAGCTTTTTATAATGATTAGCATTAATCTCCAGAGACTTTCCTTAGCTCAACCTTTTTCTAAAAAAGGGACATGAAGAATAATGTGGGTAGGGTAAAACCTCATTGTCCTTGTTGGAAAATAACTAAATAAATCCATGGATAATGTTTTAAGATGAGGTCCTGAAGGTGGGCACTGGTGGCTTACACCTGTAATTTTAGCTACCCAGGAGGCTGAGATCTGAGGGTCACAGTTCGAAGCCAGCCCAGGCAGGAAAGTCAGTGAGACTCTTACCTCAGAAAAGGCCAGAAGTGGTGCTGAGGCTCAAGTGGTAGAGTGCTAGTCTTGAGCCAAAAAAGTTCAGGGACAGCACCCAGGCCCCTGAGTTCAAGCCCCAGGACTGGCACAAAAAAAAATTAATAAATGAAGTGCTGGGAAGGAAAGAAGAAGTATAATAAATAAAGAAATCTGAGCCATATTTTGAAGGAAACCCCAGCATAAATTGACATATCTGCTTTAAGCCTTTTTAGAAGTATCTGGGGAAAATGGTGGATGCAGGATAATCAGAACAACTTAATGTTATTTTTACAGACTCGACTTCTGGTTACACATAGCATTCACTTTCTTCCCCAAGTGGATGAGATTGTGGTTCTAGAAAATGGTACCATCTTGGAAAAAGGATCTTATAACACTCTGATAGCCAATAAAGGAGTGTTTGCTAAGAACCAGAAGCTTTTCATGAAACGTTTGAATCCTGAAGAAGAGGCCACAGGTATATATAAGAGGATCTGGAACAGGCTAGCATTTGGGGCATTGCAGAAAAGTGTTGTCTACCTCTGAACTGTTTGTTTCTAATGAGCTAGATTTAGAAGTGAATTTAGTTCTGTTTTGCTGTAAACAATCAGAAATTGAAAATCTGTTTCCAGAATTAATTCTCTTAAGTCTGTTTTTTGTCATGTGTGGCCACTGAAGTGATGTGGTGATGTGGTGGTCAGCTAATGATTAGACAGAGATTTCCTAAAAATACCTGGCACTAGGAAATCTCTCAGCCTTGTTCAGGAGCACTGTATGTTCAACAGCCTTCAACAGCCTGCTGCACAGTGCCAGAGTGTTGGCCAGAGGTGTGATGGGGGCCTTTTACACTCCTCCTTGGGCATGTGCACAGCCCCACACACCTGTGTGGTGACCTCTATCAAAAGTAATTTACAACCTAATGAGAAAGCAAAACAATGGTATTATAATGCAATTGTTTTCATGGTAATCTACACAAACTGCAGTGGAAACATTGGAAGACTACTTAGTTTCTTCAATTAATATACTCCTGGAAGCCAGGAAAATATCAGGCTAACAGAGCCCTCTATAGGCATCTCATTCCCTAGGGGGTTTGTTTGTTTGTTTTTGTTTTTGTTTTTGCCAGTCCTGGGGCTTGAACTCAGTGTCTGGGCACTGTCCCTGAGCTTTTGCTCAAGGCTAGCACTCTACCACTTGAGGCTCAGCACTTGAGTGACAGCATCACTTCTGGCTTTTTCTGTGTATGTGGTACTGAGGAATCAAACCCATGGTTTCATGCATACTAGGCATCACTCTATCACTAAACCACATCGCAGCCCGATGTTTTTGGTGGTTTTTTTGTTTGTTTGTTTTGGTCATGGGGCTTGAATTCGGGGCCTGGGTGCTGTCCCTGAGCTCTTTTGTTCAAGGCTAGTGCTCACCACTTTGAGCCACAGTGGTGGCTTATTGGTGGTTAACTGGAGATAAGAGTCTCATGGACTTTCCTGCCTAGGCTGGATTTGAACCTCAGATCTCAGCCTCCTAAGTAGTTAGGAGGCACCAGTGCCCAGCTCCCAGGTTTTTTTTTTCCAGTTTGTTTTTTTGTCATCTTATTTGCTACAATTATGGTCACCTCAGGCAGTTAATAGATGCTGACTGAGCTATCCTCTGACTACGTGAGGTAGAGGCATGCCTTGTTAATGGAGATTTTCAGGGAATAGGTAACATAATGGTACTTATCCTGGGATTGGGCTTTTGGGGAGTTCTGAAACTATACTGTCCCATGAGAGGGCTGTCAGGCTGATAGTTTTCATGGCCAACCATGATTTTATGGCTGTTGTTTTTCTAGGCTACAGCAGCTGAAGAGAGGGGATGGAAAGGAGGCAGAGGAGAAGGAAATAGGGTAATTTAAACTAATGTGAGGCATATTGTTCTTACCAAGATTCAGTTATGAAAAAGATCCTTCAGTTAAGGCAAACTTTTGGTTCATTAGATAATTTCATTTTTGTCAGTATTCATATCATCTTTTTGGAGATCCTTATTCTACCCTGTCCACTGATGCACCTGCTGAGTTTACATGTTATTTTGTTTTATTGTGTTTTTGGTATAAAGCTTTTAAGTGGTTTTAACTGATAAAAGTTTGTTAAGTCATTTAAACATCAAGATTAGCATTTTTTATTTACAGTAATCCCTAGTTAATTCTGAGAGAGATGACTTCTGTTTGTCTCCAATAGTCCCAAAAGTTTCATTTTTTGTTGTTGTTATTGTTGGTCATGGGGCTTGAACTCTGGGCCTGGGTGCTGTCCCTGAGCTCTTCAGCTCAAGGTGAGTGCTCTAGCACTTGAGTTACAGTACCACTTCCGATTTTCTGGTGGTTTATTGGAGATAGGAGTCTCACTGACTTTCCTGCCCGGGCTGGCTTTGAACCACGATCCTCAGATATCTTAGCCTCCTGAGTAGCTAAGATTACAGGCATGAGCCACTGGCGCCTGGCTCCTAAAGGTTCTTCTTCTTCTTCTTCTTTTTTTTTTTTTTTTTTTTTTTTTGGTCATGGGACTTGAACTCTGGGCCTGGGTGCTGTCCCTCAGCTCTTCAGCTCAAGGCGAGCACTCCACCACTTGAGCCACAGCGCCACTTCCATCCTAACAGTTCTTTACTGCTGTAAAGACTTATAAATATCCAGGAGTTTTCCTCTTCTTTGAATCATTTTCTCTTCAAGGGGAATATGCAACTATCTCTCCTTTGTCCTACAATTTCTTAGAAAGAATTTATACTAATAACTGGTGTTTGTGGGATAAAATATTCTAGTCTATGTGTTTACTTGCTGAGCTCTCATAGGGCTGAGAGCACTTTGTGTTACTTCTCTGACCTCTAACCTGTCTCCTTAGTCAATGATGACAGTGAGGAAGAAGACAATGATGGTGAACTAATACCCAGTATGGAGGAGCTCCCTGAGGAATCCGCCTCCTTGACCATAAAAAGAGAAAAGAGTCTCCATCGAACCATGAGCCGCAGGTAGCCTATTTTTCCAGTGACAGCCCACATAGCTGCCGTACTTCCACCTCTATGGACTCTCCAAGAGGGAAAAGACCCCCATGGATTCTTCTAGCTCTTCCTCTATATCCATTTAGGAGTGGGGGAAGGGTTAGGTTTGTGTCATCTTCCTATGGCCAAACGCTCTGTAATACACTTTGATGCCCACAGGGTGACTGTAACATCTACTTGCAAGAAGCGACTTGGGAAATATCTGTGCTCAGAGAGCTTTCCTCTGTCTGCCTTTCAGCATTAGGTCCAGTAGCAAGCACCGGAAGTCCCTAAAAGACTCCTTGAAAACACGGAAGGCGAATGGCCTGAAGGAGAGGGAAGAACTAGTGAAAGGACAGAAACTAATTCAAAAAGAGTTCATGGAAACTGGAAAGGTGAGCACCACACATGTGTGTGCAGGCATTTGCACACACACACACACACACACACACACACACACACACACACTATCTGGGGTAATATGAAACTTGAAATCTGAAATTTTAAATTTTAGTTGAAATTGCAATATAGCTCTATAGGAGTGATATGTTGCAAAGATCTTTACAAATCTTCAAAATCATTACTAAAACTACAACGGAGTCTGAAGCTTTCTCTGCAGTCTATCTTTCTGTGAAGAATAACCTGCTTCCTGTCAGGACCCTCACACTACCTGTCAGGAGTGCTTGACTCTATTCTGACATATAGACAACAAAACTGCTTTGAGGTGCAGTTCTAGGAGATAGGAAACACTAATATGTCACACCTCGGGCACACAGTATAAATCAATGAAATTTAATGCCATATATTCCAAGGGCTTCCGAAAAACCTTATCTTTCTCCTAGTCCTTCTATCTTTTCTTCTCAAGTAGCTCTAAATACTTATTAATAACCAGATGGCTATTTGTTCTGCACTGTAATCACTATTGTCTATTACCCTAGCTCAAGGCAAAAGTAATGACCACAGACTACCAAATTTTGTTAACTTCCTATCTCTACTCCTGGTGATTGATTTTCTAGGTAATTTCTCATTAAAAGCCATTAGGGTGTTCTACTCACACTGATGGGGGTTTTGCAGGTGAAGTTCTCCATCTATGTGAAATATCTGCAAGCAATAGGGTTGTGTTCCATAGTCTTCATCATCCTTATCTACACAATGAATTCTGTGGCTTTTATTGGCTCCAACCTGTGGCTCAGTGCATGGACCAGTGACTCTCAAACCTTCAATAGCACCACCTATCCAGCCTCTCAGAGGGACCTGAGAATTGGCATCTATGCTGCTCTGGGATTAGCACAAGGTATGCCTGATGCTACAACAACCATCTCTTCTGGAATCTCCTCTGGTACCTTGTCCTGTTATACTCAGGAAAGCATTTGCCACTATGCCCTGCAGGCAACTCTTCAGGGATCTCTGTGAATGGAACTGACAACACCCCTATTTCTAGGTTTCTGTGTGCTTGGCGCAAGTATCCTGACTGTGTACCGTTGCACCCATGCATCAAAAACTTTGCATAAACATCTGTTAAACAATATCCTCCGAGCACCCATGAGTTTTTTTGACACAACACCCACAGGCCGGATTATGAACAGGTTTGCTGGTGTAAGTATCTCAGGGATTACATAGTAACCTGTTTGTGTGCTGAGGATCTTTTTTATTTCTAATGGGAAGGAATTTTCATGTCTCTTAGGAAACTCTATATGACTTAAATCCTTTTTTCTACTCAAGTACATCCTATAGGTTCCAAAGAGCTTGGGGATACATGGGTGAACAGCTCTGGCTTTTCAATAGCCAAAGAAATGAAGGAAGAAAGAAAGAAAGAAAGAAGGAAAGAAAGAAAGAAAGAAAGAAAGAAAGAAAGAAAGAAAGAAAGAAAGAAAGAAAGAAAGAAAGAAAGAAAGAATTGAAGGAGTAGATAGATTATGCTAAGTAAGCCCAGTAGCAGTAGGTACTCTGGGAATGCAAAGAAATGACAGAGAAAGAAGTGCCAGCTCTACTTGAATGAGGATGGGAAAAGTCAGGAAAGGTGAGAGGTAGAAGTAAGTCCAGGGATGTGTCAAGAGGTATTGGGAGCAGGAGGTAGGCAAGAAAGGTTTTGTTTCAATCTCCATCACAATAGCTGAGTGCTTAAGAGGAGAAACAATGGAGGAGAGAAAGGTAGAAGATTTGTGATATGTAGGGAGCAAGAGTAATCTGCATAGAACTGATAATCAGCGAGGATTTTTTTGTGCCAGCCTTGGACATAGTTACCTGTTTGTGCTCTGATATGACTTGAGGGAAATGTTGATTAGACTCAGAAGCCATTTCTGATTCAGAACTCTGACCCAAGTTTGGAAACCCTCAAAGAAAATTTGCAGTCACCTTCATACTCACATATATTAAGTTATTATTATATAATCCCCTGAGAAAGCCAGGCAAGCACAATCCAAAAGATAAGGCTTCCTGAGTATATTCCAAATGATCTAGCCATCCAGTTCCTTTTCTTATTTGTTCATGTATTCCATGAGACGTGAAGGCAATACGGCAGTAAGGCCCGTCTCTCCATTTCCTTTCCCCTTGAAGCTCAATGCTTGGCAACAGTAAGAAAGTGTTCTTCAATCAGGAGTGAGTGACAAGGCTTGTTGACTGGAGCTTCCAAACAAGTGGTGTAGTATTTTGTTTTTAATGTGTCAGGCTTTGTCTAGATATTTAATTAGGACTTGTATTAACTGCATTGGTTTGGTTAGGAGAGAAGGCTTTAACCTGTAAGTCCCTTAGTAGTTTGCAATAATTATAATGGTGTAAACAAGTTGATGAATGAGAAGAGTGACAGCCTTTACCAAATATACTGGGAAAAGGTTGAAAGGATGACTACTACCATGTCTTTTTGGAGGGATTGTGGACCATGAGGAAAAGACAGAAATGAGATTAATTATTGAGGGAGAACAGTATAGTCTATTGTAGATAACTATTTGAAAAGACACAATGCAAACACAAAGAATTGAGAGAATGTCTAGTTAGAATTAGAAAGATCTAGCCGGGTGCCAGTGGCTCATGCCTGTGACTCATGCCTGTAATCATAGCTACTCAAGTGGCTGAGATATGAGGATCACAGTTCAAAGCCAGCCCAGGTAGGAAAGTCCATGAGACTCTTCTCTCCAATAAACTACCAGAAAAGCAGAAGTGGTGTTATGACTCAAATGGTAGAACACAAGCCTTGAGCTGAAGAGCTCAGGAACAGCACCTAGGCCCAGAGTTCAAGCCCCATGACTGATCAAAAAAAAAAAAAAAAAGAATTAGAAAGATCTAAAATGTCTTGGGAGCTCATTATTTTCCTTGTTTTTTAGGATATTTCCACTATGGATGATATGCTCCCTCAGACGATGCGCAGCTGGATTTTATGCTTCTTGGGGATAATCAGCACCCTTGTCATGATTTGCATGGCCACCCCTGTCTTCGCCATCATCATCATTCCTCTTGGCATTATTTATGTGTCTGTTCAAGTAGGTTTGGGAATGGCCTTATCTTCCTCTATCTCTGCCTATAAAAGCTCAGGATCTTTCCAGAGAATTCTCTTTTATTTGATAGTCTCTCCTTTCAGCATCTTTGCCATTTAGTTATATGTTGATCTATCCATAAGCCAACAGGCTATCATCTGAAGCTAAACAGACAACATCTGTTTGTATATGGTTGACAGCACATCTCATCTTAACTACCTGTATACCAGAAGCTTGGGTGGTTCAGATTAATGTTTGGATTCAAGAATACTTTGAGGACTGAGGATATAGCTCAGGGGATATAGGGTACTTGCCTGGCATGGGCAATAACCTTGTTTTACTTATTTATTTTTCCCCTAGTCCTGGGGCTTCAACTCAGGGCCTAGGTATTCAAGCCTCTTTGGGTTCAAAGCTAGCACTCCATCATTTGAGCCACAGTGTCACTTCCAGCTTTTTCTGAGTAGTGTATTGGAGATCAGAGTCTCGTGGACTTTCCTGCCTACTCTAGCTTGGAACTGCAATCCTCAGATCTCAGCCTCCTGAGTAGCTAGGATTATAGGCTTGAGCCACCGGCACCCGGCTCTGGCTTTGATTTTTTTTTTTTTTTGGTGGGTCGTGGGGCTTGAACTCTGGGCCTGAGCGCTGTCCCTCAGCTCTTCAGCTCAAGGCGAGCACTCTACCACTTGAGCTACAATGCCACTTCTGGTTTTCTAGTGGTTAATTGGAGATAAGAGTTTCAGGACTTTCCTGCCCGGGCTGGCTTTGGACCACGATACTCAGATCTCAGCCTCCTGAGTAGCTAGGATTATAAGCTTGAGCCACCAGCGCCCGGCTCTGGCTTTGATTATTTTAAAACCTACTTTGAGATTGGCTCTGGACAAATCTTCAGGCTCTCTAATGATCCCCACAACAATTAGAACATTTCTAGAAATGTACCAGCTTGCTTACTCTTTTGGTTTCAAATAGACATACCCAATTGCAGTAGGAGCCTTTGGAACAACTCTAATTTCACTGGGATATCTGTGAATGACTTAGGTTTGAGTTCAACATATACTTTGAGGAAACACCATGAGAGCCAAGCTTTATAGAAAAACTGAAAAAAATGGAGGCACCACCATGACCATAATAAAAATTGGTGAGAAGCTGGGCACCAGTAGCTCATGCCTGTAATCCTAGCTACTCAGGAACCTGAGATCTGAGGATTGCGGTTCAAAGCCAGTCCAGGCAGGAAAGTCTGGAAACTCTTATAGCCAGTAAACCACCAGAAAACTGGAAGTGATGCTGTGGCTCAAGTGGTAGAGCACTCACCTTAAGCTGAAAAGCACAAGGTCAGTGCCCAGGCCCAGAGTTCAAGCCCCACGACTGACCAAAAAAAAATTTTTTTGTAAGAAAGAGGAAGCTGAGGAATGAACTTCTGTCCTACCAATTGCCTTAGTGATAAACTGTTTGTCTAGGGAAAATAGCTCTGAAGCTCCTAAAGTGTGGCATTGTAATTCTATGTCAGATGGTTCCTTTTGTGCCTACTTTGTAGAGTTCTCTATACACACACTCAGATCTCTAACAGCCTTTTGACTATTTGTGACAAACCAACAAACGACACAGGATTATTTGAGAAAACTTTCAGATATAACACTTTGCATTCTAACTCTCAAATGCCCAGATCCTCAACAATCCCTCACAAAATGTAGTAGTATCGTTAATCCATTCCATCATACTTTGCCTCCAAAGATTCTACCTGCATTCTATTATCTTTTTTTAAATAAGTTTTTTTTGTTTTGTTTTGTTGGTTGCGGGGCTTGAACTCTGAGCCTGGGTGTTGTCCCTGAGCTCTTCAGCTTAAGGCTAGCACCTTACCACTTGAGCCACAGTGCCACTTCCTTTTAATAAGTTTTTTATTATGAAAATACTGTGCAGAGGGGTTACAGTTACATGAGCAAGGTAATGAGTACATTTGTTATCAAGATTTGTTACCTCCTCCTTTGTTTTTCCCCTACCATCCCTTCCCTCCCACCTCCACAACTACACTCCCTCCCCCTCCCTCCCCCCTCCCCCCCCCCCACCTAAATTGTAGAGTTTGTTTTTCAACATAGTGTCTTGTACATCTCATTGTTACAATGGGTCAACATGTATCCCTATTTAAACATTTTGTTTTTTCCCCTCCCCTCCCCAAATTATACTGACATCAAATACAGTGAAAACAGGGGTTATACCGTGGGGAGAAACATACAAAGCAACAAAAAAAAGATCACATGTTACCTTAGAAATATGTTAGAAACAATAACAAGAAAGAAAAACCACTTGTGTCCCTATCTTGGGGTTCATTTGCTTAACTTCATCTTACCTGGTCGTATGTACATAGCTTTTGACCTTTTCTACTTGTCCCAGACATATACTAGTTATTGCAAATAAGGGAAACCTTATGTTTCTTCAGGCCTGGCTTACTTCACTTACTATAATTTTTTCCAAGTCTTTCCATTTCCTAACAAATGGGGCAATGTCATTCTTTCTGATGGAAACATAGAATTCCATTGTATATATATACCACAACAAGTGGGCTAAAGACTTAAAGAGAAACTTCTCTGAAAAGGAAATAAGAATGGCCAATAGACACATGAAGAAATGCTCAACCTCTCTAGCCATAAAAGAAATACAAATCAAAACAACATTGAGATTCCACCTCACCCCAGTTAGAATGGCTATAATCAAGAACTCTAATAACAACAGATACTGGAGGGGATGTGGACAGAAGGGAACCTTACTGCATTGTTGGTGGGAGTGTAAACTTGTTCAACCACTTTGGAAAGCAGTATAGAAGTTCCTGAAAAGATTCCACATAGAGTTCCCCTATGACCCAGCAATCCCACTTTTGGGCATTTACCCAAATGATCACAAACAAGACTATACTAAAGCTACCAGCACAACTATGTTTATTGCAGCATTATTTACCATAGCTAAGATATGGAACCACCCCAGATGCCCCTCATTAGATGAATGGATCATTCTATTTTCTTACACACATTCTCCACAGCTCTAAGACTATCTTTACTTTCATAGCCCATCTAAGCAGAGCTTTGATCACTGTGTTCTTCCATTTCTTGTTTTTAATTTTTATTGTAAAGGTACTGTACAGAGAGGTTACAGTTACGTGAGTAAAGTAATGAGTACATTTCCTATTGAGCATTGTTACCCCCTCCTTTGTGTTTCCCCTACAATCCCTTTCCTCCCCACCTCCCCAACTCCTCCTTCACCCCACCAAGTTGTAAAGTGCATTTTCAACATAGTGTCTTATACATCTCATTGTTACGATAGGTTAAACTGTATCCTTGTTTCAGCATTTTGTTATTTCCCTTCCCCTTCCTGAATTAGGAAAATCTATATACAAGATGCAGGACATCGGAATCAAATACAGTGACAACAGGGCTTATACCATGTTCTTCCATTTCTTAATCAAACCTCAGTATTCCTTTCTTTGATTACTTCTGGTCATTTCTGCTCATCCTCACTTAACACACATCTCAAATCCCAACATCTTTTATAAAATCCCTTTGAAGACCACTTTTCTAACTAATATAGAAACTATCATTTGAACATCAGTTATGAATTTGGGAGAAGAATATGGACTTTGTTGGCAAAACTTTCCTATGTTTGGGAAACTGAATTCTCCAAATCCCTTCTCTTTCATCTTCCTCTGTTTCCTACTAACCACAATCTTGCCAGCATTGCCTTCTTTGGGCCTCTCATCTTTCTTCCTGCCAGGGGTCACACTGCAGGCTTTCATCTGGTTCAAATGTGGGCTTAAGGCCATCAAGTGAAAGATGTTGGATCATGAGCAGAAAGAAAAAGTACAGCATATCCAACATGATAATGTGTGACTGACTGATGTTTGCTTTGTGTGATCAGGTGTTTTACGTGTCTACTTCCCGCCAGTTGAGACGTTTGGACTCTGTCACCAGGTCCCCGATCTACTCTCACTTCAGTGAGACAGTATCGGGTTTGCCTGTTATCCGTGCTTTTGAGCACCAGCCACGATTTCTAGCACGCAGTGAGATGGGGATTGACACCAACCAGAAATGTGTCTTTTCTTGGATCACCTCCAACAGGTAAGGCTCAGGCTGAGTGTTTACTCAAATACAAGCTTTGGGGTTCTGCATGCTTGACACCAGCCACGGGAGGTCAGGTATGTAAAACTAATTTGGCCCACAGACATTTGTCATGCTATGTAAGTAGAGAGAAGAAAGCTTGAGCCTTGAAATAAGAGACTAGCTCTCAGCCAGTTCTGCCTTGACTTTCATAAGAAAAAAACTCAGTTTCTTTGTCTAAAAACAAAGGTAAGCCAGAAGTACCAGTGGCTCACATCTATAATCCTACTCAGGAGGCTGAGATCTGAGGATAGTGTTTGAAAATCACCCTGGGCAAACAAATCTGAGAGACTCTAATCTCTAACCAGCAAAAAAAAAAAAAAAAAAATCCAAAACACTGGAAATGGGTAAAAACCACTGAAAACCAAAATAGAAAGCTCACATTCTGTGAGCTGAGTCTCTGAGTAGGGTGAGCACCATTAGACCCTGGCAAGCAGTGATACGTCCTTGAAGGAGAAAGGTCATTTTAGGAAGGGAAAATTGTTGAGTAGCTTCCAGAATGTCTTAAGGTATTATGGGCAGATTAATGATTATCAGTATTATTTGGAACCTTGAGAGGCTATAGATTTGATTACAAAGATATATGATGTTTTATAAGAAGGAAAAGGGATTTTTTTACATTAATTTGTAACATGCTTTTGCCCTCGATGATTCTTTTAGTTTGACAACTTTGGTAAATAATAAATGGTATCATTCCCTAAGATTAGACTATATGCCTTCAAAATGTAATATATTTTCTTTAAAAAAAAAAAAAGAATTTAAGCTGGGTACTGGTGGCACAAGACTATAATTCTAGCTAGTCAGGAGACTGAAATCTGAGGATCACAGTTTAAAGACAGCCCAGGAAGGAAAGTCTGTAAGACTGTTATCTCCAGTTAACCACCAGAAAACCAGAAGTGGAGCTGTGACTCTAAATGATAGAGCTTTAGCTTTGAGTAAAAAAAAAAAGCTCAGGGACAATGCCTGGGCCCTAAGTTCAAGCCCCACAAATGACAATAATAATAATAATAATAATAATAATAATAATAATAATTTAATAAACCTTTAGGAACATACTTTCATGTTCCTAAATAAAATTGAGGCATACCCTAGGAGTACAACCACTCCAACTCCAACTCCTGTAAACCGTTATGAACTCCAAGATTCTTGGTTACAGTGAAGAGGTAAAGATCAGTGCTGCTTCTTTCTCTGGTCCTCTCACCCTACAGGTGGCTTGCAGTTCGCCTAGAGTTTGTTGGGAACATGATCGTCTTCTGTTCAGGCTTGCTGCTGGTTATTTATAAAAGTACCCTAAGTGGAGACACTGTGGGGTTTGTTCTGTCCAATGCCCTCAATGTAAGTCTGAGTTTGGGAGTTCAGCTAGATGAATATCCTTATTCTTAATTTGGGGGTAGAATGTACTATAAGACCATGCTTTTGATTCCTTTCTAGATCCAGAGGGAGGTTCAAACCCCAATTCCATCTTTCACCTACGGACACTGCCCATAGCCTGTTTAAGTAGGCAACAGTGTAATCTGGAGAAAAAAGATTTAAATATGTTTCCTTTAGGCCTGAAGAACGTAATTTCATGTTTCTTCTTAGATTTCTTGTGTGTGTCTGTGTCTCTGTGTATCTGTGTGTCTGTGTGTGCGTGTGTGCCTGAGTGCTGGCTCAGCTTTTCTATCAAGGCTGATGCTTTACCTCTTGAGCCACACCTCTATTTCTGGCTTTTTGGTAGTTAATTGGAGTCTCTTGGCTTCCAATCATGATCCTCTTTGCCTTTCTGCATGAGATCACAGATCATTTTGAAAGGTTCTTTTCTGTTCTATGTCTTCTCATTCTCTTTCTTGTTTGTAGGATGTCATTCTTAACTCCCTCCACAAAAACACACTGGGCTTAGAGACGGATATTCCTATCGCATTCCACCTAAATCCAGCCTTTCCAAGCCTAAACTATTTAACCTTCACATTGACCTTCATGTGACCACCAGACAGTTGAGCATTTCATTGTTCTCCAGCCATTCAATGCACTGCTCTTATTTTCCCTACTCCAAGGAAATAAAGATTATCTTTCTTATACTTTTCCTTTCTCTCTTGTGGAACCCCCAGTGCTGAATATAAAAGTACTGTGACCTGGTGGTGGGACTAATCAACTTGGTTTCTGAATCAGAGATGACTTTTAATTTTGTGGTGTTTCTGTAGATCACACAAACCCTCAACTGGCTCGTGAGGATGACATCTGAAATAGAGACCAACATCGTGTCTGTTGAACGAATAACTGAGTACATTAATGTGGAAAATGAGGTAAGGAGGAAATGCAGGAACAAGGACCTCATTTGAGAGGGCATCTTCATCATTTCTCCATAACTCATGTGGGTCATAATGTTCTTTTTTTTGCCATCCTGGAGCTTGAACTCAGGGCCTGGGCACTGTTCCTGAGCTCTTTTTGCTCAAGGCTAATGCTCTACCACTTGAACCACAGCTCTATTTCTGGCATTGAGGTAGTTTTTAGTGGAGATAGAATCTTATGGACAGTCCTGTCCTGTTTGGTTTTGAATTTCAATCCTCAGATCTCAGCCTTCTGAGTAGCTAGGATTATAGGTGTCCAGCTTCCTAGTGTTCTTTTTAAAGTTTCCTTTGCTCTAATTTAAAGGACCTAATTTCTTCAACTCAGAATAAGAAATGGTTTGGGGCAAGTCAGTCCTGGCATTTAAGAAGTTAAATATTTATTTAAATAAATTATTCAGGGCTGGGAAGGTAGCTCAGTGGTAGAGCACTTGCTTTGCATGCATGAGGCCCTGGGTTCAATTCCTCAGCAGCACATAAGCAAAAAAGAAAAAACCGGAAGTGGCGCTGTGGCTCAAGTGGTAGAGTGCTAGCCTTGAGCTGAAGAGCTGAGGGACAGCGCCCAGGCCCAGAGTTCAGGCCCCACGACTGGACCAAAAAAAAAAAAAAAAAAAAAACCAAATAAATAAATTATTCATAGTTTCCTTCTGGAGATCCACAGAGCAACCTGATAAGATAGGATTTCTTGAATAAGGTAGTTCAAGTAGCTGTGATGCTGCTAACTGTCTCCTGTTTTGTGGCATGGGTCCCTTGATGGGTGTTCGGCTCAGTTGCTATTATGTAAAGCACTTTTCACCCTGTCCCCTTGCCAGGCACCCTGGGTGACTGATAGGAGGCCTCCACCAGACTGGCCCAGCAAAGGTGAAATCCAGTTTAATAACTACCAAGTTCGGTACCGGCCTGAGCTGGATCTGGTACTGAAAGGGATCACTTGTGCCATCAAGAGCACAGAGAAGGTAGGTGGGGTGAAAATTGGTGATCTGTTAGGGCTTGTGATCAGAGGACAACTGGAGACGGAATGAATAGCTGGACTCTAGGCTTTCATCATTTGGGTGGAGGGAGAAAGAAACTAATCACTTTCTTGGCTCTGGAGAAATGTAAGGATACAGCACCACCACCAGAGGGCAGGATTTCAGCAAGTGACATCCTGTCCCCCCAGCCTGTCCACCAGGGCTCCATTTCCTGTGAGGGCACAGCAGCATGTATAGGACCTAGGGAAAGAACTGCTGTGGACAGTGAGGGTTGTCTTTAAGAAAAGAATAACCGTGGGGCTGGGAAGGTGGCTCGGTGGTAGAGCGCTTGCCTTGTAATGCATGAGGCCCTGGGTTCCATTCCTCAGCACCACATAAGAAAAAAGCCGGAAGTGGCGCTGTGGCTCAAGTGGTAGAGCGCTAGCCTTGAGCTGAAGAGCTGAGGGACAGCGCCCAGGCCCAGAGTTCAGGGCCCACGACCGGACCCAAAAAAAAAAAAAAAAAAAAAAAGAATAACCTAAGCCTGGCGCCGGTGGTTCACGCCTGTAATCCTAGCTACTCAGGAGGCTGAGATCTGAGGATTGCGGTTCAAAGCCACCAGAAAACCAGAAGTGGCTCTGTAGCTCAAGTGGTAGAGCACTAGCCTTGAGCTGAAGAGCTGAGAGACAGCGCCCAGGCCCAGAGTTCAAGGCCCATGACCGACAAAAAAACAAAAAAGTAAAACCTACTTTTCCTCCTGCTCTTTTCAACTGGACTCCCTCCTAGGGTGCTCTTGTTCTCTAAGCATTTAGAGTCTAATGTTGGGGGAAAAAATCTGGGAGACAATGCTGAAGTCCAAATCAATGTCTGATTCTCAGCTGATAGCAAACCTATCCTCCTTTTCTTCTCACTTTTAGAAAAGATTTTCTTAAGAGCTTATAATTTTCAATTATAGATATACAGCAGTAGTTACTGGGAGCATGTCTCTGTTTCTAACGATCACTGCCTTAGTTGTTAGCAAGTAGCGATATAGGAGATTGGCATGGGAGTCATTTTCTTCTGACATCTGGACCTTTTTCTCCCACCAAAACCAAAAGTCATTTAATGGCTTAGAGAGGTAGTAACCAGTTGCTGCCTTCTACCATTTGTGATTGTGAATGTCCAGACTAAACATCCCTCCCTCTCCCCAACCCCTACCCCAGGAAATACATGTTGAACTAATGAGCAAAGGCACTCTCTTCACAGATTGGAGTGGTGGGCAGGACTGGAGCTGGGAAGTCATCTCTTACAAACTGCCTCTTCAGAATCTTAGAGCCTGCAGGGGGCCAGATCACCATTGATGGCATCGATATTGCTTCCATCGGGCTCCATGACCTTCGAGGGAAGCTGACCATCATCCCCCAGGTAAACTCTGGAACTTACTTGGACACACAGTGGAGCAGATTGTTCTGCATGAAACACATTGATATGATTCACTTAGGACTATAGTGTCTGCAATCTAGGATACTAAGACCACCCACCCTGTTTTGCCTTGTAACATACATTTGTGACTACTAGTATCTGACCAGTAGGTGGCAGCAACACAACAGAAGTCAAACAGCAGATGATTATTTAGCCCACGGTAGTTTACAAGACCTTGGCCATCAGCATTAGCAGTTTTGCTGCTGAAGCTTGAAGCTATTAAGCTTTATACTCCCCATTTGATATGATTAAAAGATAGAGCAGGGAATTTGCTGCAGGGTTTTGCCAGCAAGCGATACACTTAGTGTATCAGCAAGAATGACTTCCTTGTGGACTCTTTCTCCAGTACCAAATAAGGTTTGCTCAGTAGGCCTCTCCATCCTGTCAGTGTGTGGCTCTTCATTAGAACCATCACTGTAGTTAAGTTTCTCTCGGGGTAATTTTGGTTTGTCTAGTGTTTGCTTAGTTTGATACACTCTTTTCAATGGCCGAAGCATAATCAATTTTTCTCAGGTGACTGCATTATGCCTTCTTCTTCTACCCTCCTCTGATCCTTCCATCTCATTTGGAGGAAGGGATCTTCTAACTGAGAGCCACTCCAGGCCTTCAGGGGGCTTGCATAAGCTCACCTGGGACCAGCATCCTGCCCAGAAAGTCTGTCTCAGGCCAGACCTACCCAATTTCTCCTGGCTACAAAGAGCCCCTGGGTCCCCTGCTGCCATCAACTGAGATCCCTTATCCCTCGACTTGTAGGACCCCATCCTTTTCTCTGGAAGTCTGAGGATGAATCTAGACCCTTTCAACACCTATTCAGATGAAGAGATTTGGAAGGCCCTGGAGTTGGCTCATCTCAAATCCTTTGTAGCTGGACTGACTCTTGGGTTGTCCCATGAAGTGGCAGAGGCAGGTGACAACCTGAGGTAGGTAATGTCTTACAGCCAGCTTCCCCCACAGACAAGGAGAGGATATAAGGCACATCCTTCTGCTCCTGTGTGAGGTAATACCTGGCACTATGGAATTTTCACTCTGCATATCTAATTCCTAATGTGTAAGATGAACCATTGTAAAGATCATATGATGAAATAGCTATGAAAGTACATAGGAGGAGCTCTTGAAAACCTTTGTAATTAGATGTGACATTGTATCACGTGGCATGACGCAATGTGAGCTTGCAAATACCAATATTCTAGAGAATCGTAGAAAGCTGAGATTCTCAACTTGGCTGTGCACAGCTAAAGTCCTGATACCTGGTCTAGGTCTAAGGCACAGACTGGGCATGCGGATCCTCATGGGCTGCAAAGGGAACTCCAGTTTGGGAACGACTGATCTACAGGGCATGCAGATGATAGAGATGTAGTGTCTGCAAAGTCCATAGATACTGGTGAAACATTTTAAATTAATACAAAGACTCAGATTTCACAAATCTTGCCCTTTCAACGTATTTTCATGTATGTTGACATTCCACTTCTGGTCTTCACCATACATTCACTTGCCCATTCTGATGTGTGCCTGATATTTTCTCTATAATATTTTTTCCCTTCTCATAATGAAGCTGAGCCCTTAGACAAAGCCTGCTGCTAATCAGCAGATTTTAATTTGTTTTGTTTTGGTGGTACTGACTTGGTTTGGGAGATTAAAACTTAAATATGTCAGAAAAGAAAACATAACTAAACAAAACTTGAATATCTCTGATCAATGATGGACAGAGTGCTTGAAAGCCAAAGTGGCTTCACAGCCTGTTACTGTGAAGTCTAAAAAAAAAAAAAAAAGAAAGAAAGAAACAGGCAGGAGTTTGGTAGAAGCTAAGCAAATCGTTCTGTAGTTTCTATGTTCTTACATTACACAAATTCTGGAAGTTCATCTTGGGTGACTTCTCATCTCCTGCAGAAATTTTCTTACAGAAAATTACAGAACTTTAGTTTAGCCACCCTCTGTTTAATATGATCCCTAATGGCCACAGCAGGAAAGAACAATTAGCAAATTCCCGAATATTTCCTTCACATCATTTCCCAAAGCTTCTTTATGTAAGTAAGAGGTCCGGCCTTCATTACAGGCTTTTAGCAAATTAAGCTATTTGCATTTTACAAGCATATTCGAATTCCACATACATTGCATCTCACACCAAGACATCATGCTCATTAGATAGCTTTGTCTCTAATCGAGGCAGAAGGCCTTGAACAAATAATTAGCCTTGAGACTAGAATTGCACATTAAAATAATGAATGTATTTACTTAGACCACAAAGAAATGCCACTGGGGCATTCCAGTGTGATGCCACCCTGTATTAATGGTGTCAGGTCAGATACTACCGCAGTAACTTTGGGTAGCATTTGTGTTGTTTTGAAATTCTTACCCTCATTGTCACCAAGTGAAAGCACTGTTCCTGGACCAATTTTTTCCAAACTTGTTTAAAGATGAAAATTGCTGATGTGCTCATTAAAAAGTACACGTTCCCAGACAGCTTCCCCATACTAACAGTACAGTGAAGCCCCAAACCAGGGCTATTTTTTATTAAGCATTTGTACTTTGCTGGGCTCTGGTGGCTCATGCCTGTAATACTAGCTACTCAGGAGGCTGAGATCTGAGGACTGAGATTCAAAGCCAGCCTGGGCAAGAAAGTTCGTGAGAATCTTATCTCCAACTAACTACCATAAAAGCCAGATGTACCGCTGAGGCTCAGATGGCAATGCTCAGTACACACACACACACACACACACACACACACACACACACACACACACACACACACACACACACACACACACACACACACACACACACACACACACACACACACACACCACAGTAGGAAGTGAAGTGGGACATTTTGGAAGGAGAATTCCCAAGTCTGATCTGGCACATGCAACTGTCCCGTGTGCCAGGCTTTTTCCTTGATCCTGGGAAGTTAATCCATGGCGTCCTCTGTTGGCTACAGTATAGGACAGAGGCAGCTCCTGTGCCTGGGCAGGGCTCTGCTTCGGAAATCCAAGATTTTGGTCCTGGATGAGGCCACCGCCGCAGTGGACCTGGAGACAGATCACCTCATCCAGACAACCATCCGAAACGAGTTCTCCCACTGCACCGTTATCACCATCGCACACAGGCTCCACACCATCATGGACTGCGACAAGTAAGTGAGCTGCGCCTCCTGCAGCAGACCTGCCTGCGAAATGCTTCACCACTCGTGCCGCCATTTTACTGATTGAACTGACATGTAGCAACGTCTAGAAATTTAGCTGAAATTATATATCCCAACTAATGAAACCTAATACATCAAGGGAGCCATCTTGAGTGTACCAGAAGAAATTATAATGACTGAGTCTGAGGAGATGGAGATCTAGTCTACAGTTGTCAGATGTGGACCTTATTTTTTATTTTGGCGGTTGTGGGGCTTGAACTCTGGGCCTGGGCGCTTGTCCCTCAGCTCTTCAGCTCAAGGCGAGCGCTCTACCACTTGAGCTACAGCGCCACTTCCGGTTTTCTGGTGGTTTATTGGAGATAGGAGTCTCATGGTCTCTCCTGCCCGGGCTGGCTTTGAACCGCGATCCTCAGATCTCAGCCTCCTGAGTAGCTAGGATTACAGGCGTGAGCCACCGACGCCCAGCAGCTAATCACTCTTAAACAATGAGCTTTGGGAGAAAACTTATATTAGGGGGTACATACTATGTGTTCCTGTGGCTTGCCTTATATGCTCAGTATGATATGTGGAGTCTGTCTGTGCTGCTGTATGGAGTTCATTCTTTTTCTCCACTTACTGTAGCCTTGTACCACAGCTTAGTCCTGGCTATCCTGATAAATGGCAATAGTTGAGATGTAATTTTCTAAGACTTTTATTTCTTTGTTTCAGGATAATGGTCCTAGACAATGGGAAGATTGTACAATATGGCAGCCCTGAAGAGCTATTAGAAAACCCTGGTCCCTTTTATTTTATGGCCAAAGAAGCTGGCATTGAAAACATTACCAACACAGCACTCTAGCAGCAAGTCCTATGGGATTTGAGACCGACTATAAGGACCATTCCTTGTTTGTGTGTGTGTGTGTGTGTGTGTGTGTGTGTGTGTGTGTGTGTGTGTGTGTGTGTGTGTGTGAAAATATTATAGAGACAAAATTGTATAAAATATACTGTTTTTGAAATGGGTCTCATTGTATTATATAGGCTGGTCTAACCTTAAACTCTGGCACTCAAATCATCTCCCTGCCTCCGCCTTCCAAGTGAAAATGTACATTTTCAATAAAGCACTGCCCATGTGCTCACTCCCAGATAAAGTCCACAGGGATCTTAGCTACCTCTCAATTGCCTCACCTAGATTGTAACTCCTAAACTCTGTGAGAATTATGCCTGCTGTCCTTTTAGCTTTGCCACTGTTGTATAGACCTTTAAGCCACATGCACCCCTTTATCTCAGGTAGATGGGCTCATACTGCACATGTTCTTCTAGGAGTTTTTTTTTCCTTGTTTTTGCCAGTCCTGAATCTTGAACTCAGGACTGGGTGATGTCCCTGAGCTATTTTGCTGAAGACTAGCACTTTACCACTTGAGCCACAGCTCCACTCCTGTTTTTCTGGTGGTTAATTGGAAGTAAGAGTTTCATGGCCTTTCCTGCCCTGGCTGGCTGTAAACCATGATCCTCAGATCTCAGCCTCCTGAGAAACTAGGGTTACAGGTGTGAGCCATCAGCACTAACCTTTTCCAACTCAGTTCCACCAAGAGTTGAATTCATGCCATTAATTTAACATCAAACCAAAATTCTGCACACAATCTGGCTTGTGGTGTGTGACTCTCAGGGGAGTTCTTTGCTCAGCACAGTGACAGTCTGGAGATAACACATCCTTTTTTTAAATTTTTGAATCTTGTACTTTTCACAGTGCGATTTCTCAATTACCTGATCATGGAAGGAATAGTCTTTGCAAGATTCAATACAAACAGAAGGGACCCTGTTTGGATCTCTTTCTTGGATTTATTTCTGTATTATCAACAAAATGAGAGTTCAAGATCTCTAAGGTTGAGCCAGGCATCAGTGGCTCATGCCTGTAATCCTAGCTAGTCAGGAGGCTGAGATCTGAGGATCATGGTTTACAGCCAGCCGGGGCAGGAAAGGCTATGAAACTCTTTACCTCCAATTAACCACCAGAAAAACAGGAGTGGAGCTGTGGCTCAAAATGGCAGAGTACTAGTCTTGAGCAAAAAGCTCAGGACAGAGCCTTGGCCCAGATACCCGTCTTCCCCCCACCCCCCACCCCCCCAAAAAAAAGATCTCTATGTTTGGAAAGGCAACTGAAGTTTATCTCTGAGGGTTTTTTTGTTATACTATATTGTTTTATGATATACTTTACTTCTGTTTCTCTAGCATCTTTGTTCAGTGCATTGATCTCAAGGAAGCATAGGTAGCTAGAGTAAGCATGCTGGCCCTGCTTTTCCCTGAAAGCTTCCGGTTATATCCATTGTCCTAGCATAATAGCTGCTCTCCCTTTTCTCTACAAGGCATCCAGTTGGAGTAATAAAATGTATGGTCCTCCTATGTGTAGCCTGGGAATTAAAGTTCTGAGTCAGCATGGCTGTTGATCCAAAAGTTGTACAAATATTGAATTGTTGACTAAGGAGGTCGTTTAAGGAGAATTATCTCCCTGATTCTGCTAAGTAGATTTATCATGTTGGAAACACTCTACTGTTATTGGCTCTTTTCCAGACTAGTTTTTGAAAGGTATACCTGTTTACCTACATGAAATGTAGCTCCTATAAAGAACAGATTTAAGTATATTAGTCTAAGATCTCCTGAGAAACATCTGTTGCTTTATGTATCACCAAGAAAGAACACAGTTGAGGGCCTTTTGAGCTTTTTGAGGGAAAAGAATGACATTTTCATATTAATACAATACAGATGTACCTCAAAAGCTCTGTTGAAACTAAGTTGGGTATCTGGTCCTGGCTCCTTTGTGGGTTTTCTTTTTACTTTTTCTTTGCAATCTTATTCTTTTAATTTAATATTATCACTGTCACCATCCTTTTTCTTCTGTTTCTCAGCCCAATTTCTTTCTTTCTTTCTTTTTGGTCCGTCGTGGGGGTTAGAACTCTGGACCCGGGCGCTGTCCCTCAGCTCTTCAGCTCAAGGCTAGCACTCTGCCACTCGAACCACAGCACTACTTCCTGTTTTCTGGTGGTTTATTGGAGATAAACTTTCCTGCCCGGGCTGGCTTTGAACCACCATCCTCAGATCTCAGCCTCCTGAGTAGTTAGGATTACAGGTGTGAGCCACCAGCACCCAGCTTCAGTCCAATTTCTTTCTTTCTTTTGAATTATTTATTTATTTTTGTTGGTCGGGGGCCAGAACTCTGGCCTGGGTGCTGTCCCTTAGCTCTTCAGCTCAAGGCTAGCACTCTACCACTTGAGCCACAGCACCACTTTCAGCTTTTCTTCTGCTTATTTGATGCTGAGGAATCAAACCCAGGGCCTCATGCATGCAAGGCAAGCACTCTACCACTGAGCCACCTTCCCAGCCCCCCAATGTCTTTTTCAAAAGCTAGGTAACTATTCTTGTTTTCACTATCCATTCTTCATGACCACTGGAATCCCAAACAGTGCTTCTTTTTTCTTCTATTTCCCTCAGTGTTTTCTTTTTAAGCACATTCTATACACATAAACTTCCCAATTTACTTTTTAGAACGAACTTCTAGCCATATAGCGTTTGGAGAAGCCAGCGTGCCTTTGGAAGACAGAGGACAGCTTTCACTGCGGAGAGCTCCCTGAACACACAGAGGTGCACAGTGGAGGTGGAAGTGGGGCCCTGCGACCTCCTCAGTTCATGTCCCAAACACCATGGTCCAGGCTGCTCTCTGTATCTGAATCCATCACCACAGAACCTTCAAGATTACCAACTGTCACTATTTATGCAACCTTGACTATTTGTTTGGTACTATCCAAAAAATCTCTAAGTAACAATATAAATAAAATATAAGCCAGGCACCAGTGGCTCATGCCTGTAATCTAGCTACTCCAGGAGGCTGAGATCTAAGGATCTCAGTTTTTTTTAATACATTTTTTATGGTAAAAATAGTGTACAAAAGGGTTACAGTTACATGAGTAGGGAAATGAGTACATTTCTTATTGAGCATTGTTACCTCCTCCTTTGCTTTTCCCCTACCATCCCTACCCTCCCCACCTTCCCAAATCCTCCCTCCCTCCCCACCCCCACCAAGTTGTAAAGTTCGTTTTCAACATAGTGTCTTGTACATCTCATTATTACAATGGGTCAACCTGTATTTAAGCATTTTGCTTTTTCCCTTCCCCTCCCCAAATTAGAAAAGTGTATATACAAGATGCAGGGCACCAACATCAAATACAGTGAAAACAGGGGTTATACCATGGGGGAGGAACATACCAAAGAAACAAACAAACAAAAAATCACATATGAGGATCTCAATTTGAAGCCAGCCTGGGCAGGAAAGTCTGTGAGACTTCCAAGAACTACTCAGAAAAAGTCAGAAATGGTGCTATGGCTCAAGTGGTTGAGCTCTAGCCTTGAGCAAAAGAAGCTCAGGGACAGTGCCCACCAAGAGTTCAAGCTGCAAATTGTGTGTGTGTGTGTGTGTGTGTGTGTGTGTGTGTGTGTGTGTGTGTGTGTGTGTGTGTGTGTGTGTGTGTGTGTGTGTGTGTGTGTGTGTGTGTGTGTGACTTCCTTATCTTAGGGAGCTGAGGCAAGCAGCAAACTACAATCTGCATAAGCCTGTATCTAACTCCAAGGTCCAAGGAAGTTTGGGTTTTGATTGACCCACATTTAGGGTAGAATTTTGGGTCTCTGTAACGCTAGGAGCATTGATCTTTCTCCGGCCACTCCCAGCTTTTTGAGTCAGAGAATGGCATTCCAATTCTCTTTATCAGACTCATAGCTCAGCATACCCTGATTCCCACAGCCCTCAGAGACTCATTGCAGCTGAGCAGCTCCATTTTCAGAGTCAAAGAAAACAAAACAATTCAAAATTAATTTTTATTTAATTAAAATACTCCAGCAATAACAGACAAGAAGAATATACATACCATTCCCTTTTTTTTTTTTTTTTTGTCAGTCATGGGTTTTGAACTCTGGGCCTGGGCTCTGTCTCTGAGCTCTTCAGCTAAAGGCAAGCGCTCTGCCACTTGAGTTACAGCGCCACTTCTGGTTTTCAGGTGGTTTATTGGAGATAAGAGTCTCATGAAGGCTGGGAAGGTGGCTCAGTGGTAGAGTGCTTGCCTTGCATGCTCGAGGCCCTGGGTTCAATTCCTCAGCACCACATAAGCAAAAAGAAAAAAGCCGGAAGTGGTGCTGTGGCTCAAGTGGTAGAGCGCTAGCCTTGAGCTGAAGAGCTGAGGGACAGCGCCCAGGCCCAGAGTTCAGGTCCCACGACCGGACCCAAAAAAAAAAAAAAAAAAAAAGAGTCTCATGAACTTTTCTGCCTGGGCTGGCTTTGAACTATGATCCTCAGATCTCAGCCTCCTGAGTAGCTAGATTACAGGCATAAGCCACCAGCGCCTGATCCAATCTAATTTTTTTGAAGGCTGGTTTTGTTTTAGTGCTGCTTGAAACATCACTTGAAATTGATTCCATTCAGAAAATAGGAGGATATACTTAAATTACAAATGCATACGGGTTGGGAATCATTTGAAAATTAGTAAATGATACTATTTGTACCTATAAGCTCTACAACTTAGAATTAGTTACTGACGACTATATTCTAAGTGCGAGCTTATTCTGCCTTGTAGACTAAAACACAATTTCGACAGATTGTATGCTGTTTGAAAATGTCATAGGGAGAGAAGGGAAAAGGTTGGACAAGTTAGATGTTTGTCAATTTTGTTTATCTTTTCAAAGAACAGACTCATTAATTTTTTGGTTGATTTTTTTTGTTGTTGTTGGTCATGGGGCTTGAACTCTGGGCCCGGGCGCTGTCCCTGAGCTCTTCAGCTCAAGGCTAGCACTCTACCACTTGAGCCACAGAGCCACCTATGGCTTTTTCTGTGTATGTGATGCTGAGGAATCGAACCCAGGGCCTCATGCATGAGGAGGCAAGCACTCTACCACTGAGCCACCTCCCCAGCCTTCGGTTGAATTTTTAAAGTTTCTATTTCACTTATTTCTGCTCTGTCTCTCTGTCTCTCTGTCTCTCTCTCTCTCTGTCTCTCTCTCTGTCTCTCTGTTTCTCTCCCTCTCTCTGTTTGATTTTTTTTTTTGAATTTTGGTTTTTGAGACCGAGTCCTGCTATGAAATCCAGGCTGTTCTTAAACTCTCAACCCTCCTGCCAAAGCCTCCTAAGTGTTGGAATTGCATATACTACCATGCCCAGCCTCTGCTTTGTTTGTCACTTCTTTTTGCCTACTTAACTTCAGATTTGTTTTTTCTCTAAGATTCATTTGAGGCCAGGTGCTGATGACTCACATCTGTAATCCTAGCTACTCTGGTGGCTGAGATCTGAGGAACATGCTTTAATCCCAGCCAGAGCTGGAAAGCCTGTGAGACTCTTATCTTCAATTAATTACCAAAAAGCAAAAAAAATGGAGCTGTGCTCAAAAGGTAGAATAAGGCTGGGAATTGGCTTAGTGGTAGAGTGCTTGCCTAGCATGCAGGAAGCCCTGGGTTCAAGTCCCTCAGTACCACATAAACCGAAAGGGCCAGAAGTGAGGCTGTAGCTCAAGTGGTAGCCTTGAGCACAGACAGGCTCAGGGACAGTGTCCAGGCCCTGAGTTCAAGCCCCAGGACTGGTGCAAAGAACAAATAAAGCTGAGGGACAGTGCTGTGGGCATGAGTCCTTGGGTATAGGAGGGAGGGACTGGGTAAGAATGAAGGAACAGAAGACACTGTATGAACTCATTACCTGACTTACGCAATTGTAATCCTTCTATACATCACCTTGACGATAACACTAATTAAAAAAATAATGGATGTCCAGTGTCTAAATTGAATGGACAAAAACGATCCTCAAAAAGTCCAGTTCAGCCAGGTGCTGGCCTCTCCCTCCTGTAATCCTAGCTACGGAGGAGGCTGAGATCTGAGGATCACGGTTTAATGCTATCCTGAGTGGAAACTCGGTAACTCTTATCGCCAATGAACCACCAGAAAACTGGAAGTAGCACTGTGGCTCAAAGTGGTAGACCATTAGCCTTGAACACAAAAGCTCAGGGACAGTGCCTAGGCCCTGAGTTCAAGCCCCACAACCAACAAAAAACAAAACATCAGTTCCCAAAAATTAATACATTTGATAATGTCTAAATAAAAAATTACATAAGTAAACAAATGAACAGAAACAAACAAGGGGGAAAAAAACCGTTTTCAGAGCCTGGCGCCAGTGGTTCACACCTGTAATCTGAAACTATTCATGAGGCTGGTATCTGAGGATCACACTTTGAAGCTAGTCCAGGCAGGGAAACTCATGAGACTCTTATTCCAGTTAATAATAATAAAAAAAAAAAAGGCCAGAAGTGGAGCTGTGCCTGTAGTGTAGAGTTGCTGCTAGCCTTGAGCAACAAAGAGACAGCACCCAGCCCTTGAGTTCTAAGTCTCAGGACTGGTAAAATAGAACAGCTGTTAATATTATTGTATAATTCTTTCCAGCAGGTGGCAGCATAATTACAGGTTCCATTCACTGTAATGGAAATTAAACCTTTGGCTGGTATCCCAGTGGAGGTGAAGAGACCTAGAGAGACTTAAGAGACCTAGCCTTCAATGAAGGCTTCTGAACTCCTGAGTCTTAACCCTCAGCCTAAGTTTCCAGTTCTCACAGTCTGTGGTGCTCAGCCTTTCCTTTCCTGGATTTGCTGGTTTTCTCTCTGCCAGCTGGTTAGGTCCAGCTAGTTAGCTGTAGGATTGGTATCTAAACAAACTATGTCTGTCTTTTGTCTTGCAGGGCTTGCTTCTGTGTGGCCATCGGTGTATAGATTCCAGGGTCTGTAGACTCTCTGCTGGAGTCTTTCTGTAGCACTTTCAAAATGGTTCATGGGATGGTGCCAGGCCTGCGGCAGTGTGGCATTGTAGCTCTGTGTTCGCCCACATGTCCTGGCTAGCTGGTGATATTGAGACTCGAGGCCACTGGGACACCTATTCTCTCTCTTTCCTTCTGCAGTTCTCTGAAGCAGTTTACTGCTTTTTTCATTCACTGGACTCTGAGAGGCTGGACAGGGCCGCCTACTTTTATTTTGTTGTTGTTGGTTGTGGGGCTTGAACTCAGGGCCTGGGTGCTGTCTCTGAGCCTTTGTGCTAGCTCTCTACCACTCGAGCCACAGTGCCACTTCCAGGTTTTTTTTGTTTTCTTTTTTGGGTCCAGTTATGGGGCCTAAACTCTGGGCCTGGGCGCTGTCCCTCAGCTCTTCAGCTCAAGGCTAGCACTCTACCACTTGAGCCACAGCGCCACTTCCGGCTTTTTCTTTTTGCTTATGTGGTGCTGAGGAATCAAACCCAGGGCCTTAGGCATGCAAGGCAAGCACTCTGCCACTGAGCCACCTTTCCAGCCCCGGCTAGTTTGGAACTGCGATCCTCAGATCTCAGCCTCCTGAGTAGCTAGGATTACAGGCGTGAGCCACCAGCTAGGCCGCCTACTTCTAATCCGCCATCTTGGCTTTGTCAGTGGTTACTTTTCAAAGCTTCTCTGCTGAATTTTTCAATCAAATACTGCATTGTCTTTATGATTTTATTTAATTGTGCTTTTTTTTGTAAAATTCTTTAAAATTCCTAGACATTTAATCCATTTTTATTTCTTTGGACTATGTTGTTAGAAAGTTATTCTTTTGGAAGCCGGGCGCTGGTGGCTCACACCTGTAATCCTAGCTACTCAGGAGGCTGAGATCTGAGGATCGCGGTTCAAAGCCAACCCGGGCAGGAGAGACCGTGAGACTCCTATCTCAAATAAACCACCAGAAAACCAGAAGTGGCGCTGTAGCTCAAGTGGTAGAGCGCTCGCCTTGAGCTGAAGAGCTGAAGGACAGCGCCCAGGCCCAGAGTTCAAGCCCCACGACCGACCAAAAAAAAAAAAAAAAAAAAAGAAAGAAAGTTATTCTTTTGGAGCTGTTACATTCCCTTGCTTTTTCCACATTTTTTTGTGCTCCTAAATTGACATGTATCTGGTAGATCAGATAATCAGTATTTATTTATTGCACTACTGAGTTTGAACTCAGGTGTCAACATACCAGTCAGCCAGAAAATGGAGAGAAATTACATGTGCAAAAGGCTTAGACAGCCTCGTGTGTATGACATGTTAAGCATGGATGGAATTGTTTTATGCTTCTACTATGCACTACCTTATATTTTAGCTAGGAGAGAAACCCAGAAATATTGTGTCACTGAATGGCCATCCAGGAACCGTTTAAAATTCGCTGTGAGAAGCCTGGTTAGATGACTTGGGCAAGTTAGATGCCCTGACTCCATTCCACTGGTGTCTATGTGACCTTTCCATGTCAGCATCAGTTGGCTGACTGACTCGCTGTTCCCCTCTAGCACCAGTCCTGCCATGCTTCTGTGCCCCATCCTTCCTGGAA
This sequence comes from Dipodomys merriami, assembly GCF_024711535.1. NCBI lineage: Eukaryota > Metazoa > Chordata > Mammalia > Rodentia > Heteromyidae > Dipodomys > Dipodomys merriami. The sequence continues at coordinate 4,730,761 of NW_027202294.1, read as the reverse complement.
CTGCTGCCACATGCCTTGCTGGCTCCTCTCTAGGGGAGCGGTTTCCACACCTGAAATATGGGCGAGATTCTCTCCTTAGGATTTCAGCTTTCCCATTTGCTAGAAATTGGTAGATAGGACACTTCCCATAAAGAGGCAATCACCTGCAGCCCAGACACACATCTGGTCTATGCAGAAAAGGCTGGACGTTGGCAGGACGAATTCCTTCAGTGAAGCATCCTCCCAGAATGCTGGCATCACTGAATTGTCAAGGCATCACATTCCACATGGAGGGAGTCAAGAAAACACATTCGTGGCCATTACTGCTTTTATTTAGAAAATTACTGTTCAAATATAAACATCTCTAAATAGAAACACTTCACAGGAGACCGTCGCTGCCTCTGACCAGCGGCAGAGACGCTGTGGATGAAGACGAGTCCACAGGGGCCTCCGAATTTGCCAGGATTTTTAAGGCTGAAGGAGTGCTCGGAAGAGCAGGGGCTTTAAGGCTATTTTCAATTCCCTTTGTTGAAAGCCATCATTTCCCATTGCAGGGTAGGCTTCCTATCCAGGGAAGTGTGCTGAACCAAGTTTTTGGGGCAGATTGCTGGTGTACGGGTTAGCAAGTATCTTCCGCAGCTGGCGGAGGTCTTACCAGGCACTTTAGAACCTGGCTTTGAATACTGTCTCTGAAGCATGGAGGTTTGTGATGAAACAGAAAAATCTTTCCAAGACTAGGATAAGCTTTTCTGGGAGCACCTATCTTCATTCAAATAAGTCACATGGGTTGCGTTACCTGCAACTGTGCACACACCCAGGTGGCAGGATTGGGCCCAGATGAAGGTGAAAGGCTTCCAGTCTCCCACCAGAGCTGGCTGGTTTGAGACTAGTGCACAGCCAATACTTTTAATGGCTAGCTGGAGCTCCATTGCTGCTACCTGCTAGTCTAGGAAAATCTGTTGTTATTGAGCGCAGGGAGAGAAAGTCATGAGCACCCAGATTGTCAGGAAGTGGCATAGCGCTGTGTGGAACAGGGAAGGGGAACTGTCAGTAACAGCTGTAGGAAAATGAAGGCCCTAAGTATTTCTCAACAAGGGAGAGCTGTTCAATTTTGTATAACCAATCTCAGAATGTGATGAAATAGCTAAGATTTTATTTTAGGGACTTTAGAACTGAGAGAAAAAGAGAGAGAGAGAGAGAGAGAAGATAGAGGGGGAGAGGAAGGGAGAAAAGAGAAAAGGAGGGGGGAGAGGGGAGAGGAGGGGAAGGGAAGGAAGGAAAGGAGAGAGGAGAGGAATGCTGGACTCTGGAAGGATCTTGTTTCTGAAGCTCTAAGTTTGGTGCAATTCTGGTGCAATTCTGGCCACTTACAGAAGCATGGTCCAAGGGTGCTGAGAGCCCTACTTCCCCCCATTCAAACAGGTCAATTGATCACGGGCCACCCCAGACTCAATACGCTACAACCAACGCTGGCATCCTCTAACGTGAGCATACATACAATACCAGTCTTCTGATTGCAAACCTGTCATTTCCAAAGGCTGACCCTGGCACCTGTCTCTTCTTATGGTCACTGAATCATGTGCAAGGCTTGGGGTCCACTTCAAATTCTAGAAATCCTAGTTAGCGTCTGGGCTTACAAGCAATGGAGAACAGTGCTTGCCTCGTGCTCTGCCGCTGTGGATGGAAGCGCAGTGCGGGGCCTGTGTCTTCAGGGCAGGTGCCTGGTGGCCCAGCGGAGCCTTCAGCAGGCTGAAAGTGAAGGCAGCAAGGTTGAGTGAGTGGGAGGCAGCCTGGGCTCAGGTGTACTCGGTTTTGCGGATATAATTGGATGGGACGTAACCCTTCTTTCCGTTAACTTCAGCCAACCACCACTCTGTGTTGCCTGTAACGTCTTTAAATTCGAGGATCCTTAGTCTCTGATTGGCTGGCACACTCAGTTCATTTGGGTTCCGAGCGGTGAAGGTGTAGACAGCGAAATAGACCTGTAGAGGAGAGGGAGAGTCAGGAACCCGGAGCAGTGCTGTGCCACAAACCTTTCTGCTGTGAAAGGGATGTTCTCTATCCCGGTGGCTTCGGAGCACATGAAATGATGACTTGTGAAGCTGAGAACTGCATTTTACATCAATTAACTGAGGTTTAAATATCTGGAGGGGGCTGGAGGTTCCTGCAATGAACAGAATAGATCCAAAGAAATCCAAAATGCACACCAATTAATTCTTAAGAATTCAGAAAGTTTAGTCAATACTGAAGATGGATGAGCTACAGGGGTCCCTTCTGTACCACAATTCTGTATCTCATCCAGAAATTCTTAGTTAGGGCTGGGAGTGTAGCTGAACGATAGATCACTTGCTAACGCCCTTGGGTTCAATCTCCAGCATGGCCATAACCTTCAAACAATATTAATACAGCTGGGCACAAGGGTTCACACCTGTAATCCTAGCCTGTAACCAAAGGACACTCACTGCTATAAGAGGGAGCCACAGCAACAGAGGTGTGGGGCACAGACTCCTTAGCTGAGAAGCCTTAAGAAAGGTGGGTCTAGACGGGCTCACGCCTGTAATCCTAGCTACTCAGGAGGCTGAGATCTGAAGATTGTGGCTCAAAGCCAGCCCAGGCTGGAAACTCCCTGAGACTCTTATCTCCAATTAACCACCAGAAAACCAGGAGTGGTGCTGAGGCTCAAGTGGTAGAGCAGTTGCCTTGAGCTAAAGAGCTGAGGGACAGCACCCAGGCCCAGAGTTCAAGCCCCACGACCGTCAAAAAAAAGAAAAAAAGAAAGGTGGGTCTAAAACATGCGTGATGTAAAGGCGGCACTCACACTCACAAGATAGGAGCAGACCATTTCAAAAAAAGAATAGGAAAACTGAAATAGTGCCAGAATTTAATTTCAAAACGCTAGAACTAAAAATAGTCATGTATTGCCTGGCGCCTGTATTCCTAGCTATTGAGGAGACATAAGATCTGAGGGTTGTGTGCTAGCCCCAGCAGGAAAGTCTGTGAAACTCTTAGCTCCATTAAAAAAGATAGAAATGGAGCTGTAGCTCAAGTGTTAGAGCACTAGCCTTGTATAAAAGAAGCTAAGGGATAGTGCCCATGCCTCAAGACTGGCACACACACACACACACACACACACACACACACACACACACACACACACACACACACACACACACACACACACACACACACACACACAGACTTATACAAATAAGAAACTAAATTGGTAGGTAAAAACAGCAGACTTCATATGATGGAAAGATTAGTGAACTTGAAGAGTAGAAAAAGGTCCCATAGGGCTGGGAAGGTGGCTCAGTGGTAGAGTGCTTGCCTTGCAAGTATGAGGCTCTGGGTTCGATTCCTCAGCACCACATAAGCAGAAAAAAGCTGGAAGTGGCGCTGTGGCTCAAGTGGTAGCCTTGAGCTGAAGAGCTGAGGGACAACACCCAGGCCCAGAATTCAGGCCCCATCACCAACAATAACAACAACAAATTAAAAAAAAAAAATGAAAGAAAAAAGGAAAAGGTCTCACGTCCCGTTTTAACTACCCAGTGGAAGAACAGAAGTGATCTAGGAATGGTGTGAGCCAGATCAGGGAAGGCAGAGCGGGAGTGCTGGGCAGGCTCCGTCCAGGACCCAGGGATGACTTAGGTCCCAGGCAGGCAGACCTTCTGACCCCAAGGTACCAGGAGAGTGCTTACCTGGTTTCCTTCCACCTCACTGCTTTGCAGCTCTTTGTTTTTCTCTTCCAGAGCCTGGCTGGCTCTTGCATTTCCTTTCACAGGGTCATTACCTTGCCCATTTCGCCCTGGCACAGCGTAACCAGATGCCTCGGGATGCTTGTAGCCTTGGTAGCAGCCTTTCAGGGTGGCAGAGGGCTGGCTCGTATCTCTGGCCACATCCGCTAAGTGCCCGGGCCTGGGCTGGCAGGGGGGCTCTGGCTCAGCAAGGCACATGGCAGGACCGCTTCCCGAGCTCCCCGGACTCCCCGGGGTCAAGGGTGTACTCAGAGTGCCTTGGTCACATTCCTTCAGTGAACATGCATCTTGAGACTGCGGGGAGCAAGATCCTGGGGTGAAGGACACAGCCATGCTGCCCGGGTTGAAGGTCAAGGTGCTGTTACTATTCTGCCGCGGGAACCTGGGGGAGCAGCTACCCAGCTCAGACTCAGTGGATGAGTGGCTGCCAACCGAGGCGTCTGACTGGCTGCGCCGGGGGTTGTATGGCTTCAGGAAGGAGCTGTACACGAAGCCTTTGGTGACTGTGGAGAGAAGGGGCAACATTAAGAGCTTGCTGCAGAAGGGGAAAAGCAGGGAACTGACAGAAAGACTGCGGTTTAATAGCTGAGACAATGATGAGAGACAAAATATGATGCCTAATAGCAAAATACTGAACTCCAATCCCAGGGTGTACCATGCACGGCTGGAGACAAAGCCATGGCCAGCAGCCGGTTCATTCCTGCACTACTTTTTTTTTGAAGGTTCTTTCCTTTTTTATTTTTTTTAAATTTTTTTATTGTAAAGATACTATACAGAGGGTTACAGTTACATGAGTAAGGTAATGAGTACACTTCTTATTGAGCATTGTTATCCCCTCCATTGTTTTCCCCCTACCATCCCTTCCCACCCTACCTTCCCTGAGGTTCTTTTTTTTTTTTAATTGTGATTAAGTGATTACATAATTTCCCGAATTTCACAGTATTGTGGAATAATGATGCTCATTTAAAGTCACAAGTTCATTCTAGCTTTCCTGGAGCAAATTGTCTATCACAGTCTATAACATATAATGGTGTACACATATACACCATACATGTGATCAGCAGCATGGGGATATTTAGTAGTGGTTCGACCAGATGAGTGAGAGTTCTTTGTTTCTTAAGTCCTGTTAGTTTTGTCGTATCACCTAACATTTTGGATTTAGCATCCACTTATCAGGGAGACCATGTACCGTTTGTCTCTTTGCTCTTGGCTTACCTCGCTCAACATGATTCCTTCTAGCTCCATCCATTTCCCTGCAAATGCCATTATTTTGTCATTTCTAATGGCTGCATAATTGTGTATAGATACCACAATTTTTGGATCCATTCATCTGCGGTGGGACATCTGGGTTGTTTCCATATCCTAGCTATTGTGAACAGTCCTGCACTACTTCTTAACAGTGAAGTGATAGGGACCCTGCCTCCAACCAAGAGGGCAGTAGTTAACATCACCACATACTTGGGAATTTAAAGGGATATCTAGATCATGGCTCAGAACACCCAGTGCAAGCAAGTACATACGTGGCTGAGAGGGACTGCAGGGCCATCATGGTAGGAACTCCTCCCTCAGGATCAGAATCTTCTGTTTAGGGACTGCTGTGGAATGCTGGAAGCATTCTAAAGTGGGAAGCCATCAGCTAGGCTTTTCAAACTAAAGATTGGGATTAAGATGGTATCCACACGAAATTTCTTTTGTGAAGGTGCCAGTATGAGAGCTTGAACTCAGTGCCTGGGTACTGTCCCTTAGCTTTTTCACTCAAGGCTGATGCTTTACCACTTGAGCCACAGCTCCATTTCTACTTTTTGGTGGTTAGCTGGAGTTAAGAATCTCATGGACTTTCCTACCAGGGCTGGCTTTGAGCCAGGATCTTCAAATCACAGCCCCCTGAGCAGCTAGGATTGCATGACAAAGCAAGACAATTTTTATAAATGTATAAAGTTCAGACCCTGAGTATATAACCTTCATGAGAACAAGGACCAACTGTCTTTGAGATCTTTCTCAGGGACAGGGCCCAGGCCCTGAGTTCAAGCCTCGGGACGGGTGTACATGTGCACAGTGCAAGTGCGCACGTGCGCGTGCACACACACACACACACACACACATACAGAGGCCTAGTTGGTGTGCATAGAGATATTTAGTGCACAAGCTCCAAAACCTTACCTATAAAATGTTTATAGCAGGTATCTTGAAATTTGAATTTTTTTTTGACTCAGGAGAGATCAAGTACACACATGTTGCACAAGCCCCCCCCAGCTGGTGAGTCCACCATTATTAACCCCCTACAGCAAAACACATGACTACCCATGTTAAGATTTTTGCAACAGGTTTCTAAAAATACAAAACAAAAAAAATCCCTTTGTTTTTCTGTGCTTTTTGGATTTTGGAATAATAGACGAAAAGATTGTAGATTAATATTATTCTTTGTACTGTATGTATGTATGTATGTATGTATGTATGTATGTATGTATGTATGTATGTATGTATGTATGTATGTATGCATGTATTTTTTATGTGCCGGGCCTGGGCTTGAATTCAGGGCCTGAGCGCCATCTCTAAGCTTTTTTTGCTCAAGGCTAGTGCTCTACTATTTGAGTCACAGCTCCAATTCTAGCTTTTTGGGTGATTAATTAGGGATGAGAATCTCACATAGTTTCTTGCTTGGGCTGGCTTTGAAACAGTATCCTCAGATCTCAGTTATCTGAGTAGCTAGGATTACAGGTGGGTGAGAGCTTCTTCGTACTTTCAAATTTTATAAATTCCCACAACCCTCAAGCTGTGAGGTGTTTAAAGTCACTCCCCAAATAATCATGAGGTAAAATCTATTACAAGGGAGGAAAAAAAAGCGAACAAAAACTACACATGTTTTGTTCTTGTTTTTTTCTTTTTCTTTGTTAGTCATCGGGCTTGAAATCAGGGCCTGGGCACTGTCCCTGAGCTTTATGGAGCCACAGCTCCACTTCCAGTTTTCTGGTGGCTAGATGGAGTTACCCAGACTTTCCTGCCCAAGCTGGCTTTGAGCCACGATCTCAGATCTCAGCCTCCTGAGTAGCTATGATTACAGACATAAGCCACTAGTGCCTGCCTGACACTTACAGGTTTTTAAGTCATTCAAGAAGTTTAGAGAAACTGGGAGAGGGCAGCTTACTGTGTGACTCAAAGGAGATGAAGAGGAAACAGGATTCCGCTGGGCAGTCTGACTGCCAGGACAAGCTAGAAACATGGACAGATCTCACAAGACACATAAGGAAACCACCGCTGGAATTGATCAAAACAAAAACACAACCCAAAGCAGGGTATATGTCATTAATAACCTGAGTGTTGTTTCCTAGAAATGGAAATTACTTTGACAGCTATTTCCTCCTGTAATCAAAAGCTCTCCTGTGTTTTTCTGACTTGAAAAAGTAATTTTCCTCACTTAAGAGTCACGTGTGTCCAGTGCGTAAAATACTTACCTCCATTGTCGATCAGCCAGCGGTTCTGACTGCCCATAGGGTCTTTCTTTTTAATCACACCCACTAGGTCACCTTCCAGAAGTGAGACGTCCAAGTCCTGAGTGGCATTGAAGTTACGCTCTGCCTGGAAGAGTTGCTCTGGGGGGTACCTGGCCAGCAGGGAGGCGCGGAGCTCTTCAGACTGGAACATGTACCTGGGCTGAAAGGCGTCAGAGAGAGCATCAACAAGAGCGCCTGCCTGGCCGCCATCCTAGCAGCCTTATTTAATCTCAACATACCCTCCACCCTCAGCAGTGAGGCACAACAGCCAGCCACCCTCCCTCCCCACGGGATGCTTCTGTAACTGGGTGTTAGGATAAAACCATGGCCTCTTAGACATGTTGGTGCCTTTATAGCTATGAAGCAAGCCTAATAGACATTTCTGTCACAAAATTTGGATTAAAACACTACCTAAAAAACCCAAAGATTGGGGCTGGGAGTACAGCATGGTGATGGACTTTGTACTTAGCTTACGTGAGGCCATGGGTTTAATCTTCAGCACAAAAATAAAAATATATATATAACTGGAAAAAAGAAAAAGAAAGCACTATTCTCAAGTTTCTGATACGGTGCAACATAGCCTTAAACCATTGAGATTTCCCTACTTCAACTTCCTCAACTGTAAAACAAAGGTCATAAAAATAAGAAAGACAAAGGGAGTAATAAGTTCAATTCTCCCTTTTAGGGTACTATCTGTGAGATTACTCAGATCATAAATATAATGAAGGCAAAGTAGCAGTCCTTTAGCTTAGGAGCCTATACAATCTGGAGTGTCTTATTCTAACTTCTTACATTTTTTATTATTATTGTAAGGTGGGCTACAAAGGGGTTACAGTTACAGTCTGGTAATGAGTACATTTCTTTTGCACAATGTCATCCCTTCCCTCATTCTCTTTCTTACTCTAGTTTAAAAAATATTGAAAGTACTGAATTGAAAAGGAAAAACTTCCAGGTTAAAAAAAAAAGCCAGTTATGAATCACTTGACTATGTTAACTTTTATAATACATGATCAAAAATACACAGAACTGACAAAATAAATAAGTCATCTATTAGGTCCCTTCATGAACTCATCTCTATAGTAATACTTTACTCACACAGGGAACGATCCAGAGGCTGGCAGGTGTGTGAACAGTGAGCATGCATACCAGCCACTGGCAGTGGCCACTGGTGGCCCACGAGCGATGCTCGGGAATGCTCCCCAGCGATGCTCGGGAATGGCCACCAGCGATGCTCGGGAATGCTCCCCAGCGATGCTCGGGAATGCTCCCCAGTGATGCTCGGGAATGGCCACCAGCGATGCTCGGGAATGCTGAGGGAATACACAGCCAGGAGGGAGGAGACCCCGTAACCTTCATTTTTTTTTTTTTTTTAGGATACTGGAGTTTGAACTCAGGGCCTTGTGCTCACCACCCCATAGTCTCTTTGCTTTAGTTATTTTTCAGTCTCTTGCTTTTTGTTGTGATCCTCATGTATACAGCATACACTTACAGCTTGTTTGTTGAGATGGGGTCTTGCTAACTTTTGCCCAGGCTGCTCTCAAATTGTGATCCTCCCTACCTCTGCCTCACAGTAGGTAGCTAGGACTGCAGGTGTGAGCCACCATGCACAGCCTTTATTTTCTATTTCCTAGGAATGGGGTAAACTGTCATCTGCAGAGGCAGCACTGGGCCCACGGACATGGATGACGGTGACAACGCTTCCTGTGCCTTGGGGAGAAGGAATGCAGTGCCAGGAGTGGAAGAGGCACTTGGGACACAGTGCACAAGCTTCTGTCCTGGGGTCCACAGCCAGGGGGTGTGAGCCCCGAGTTCATCCTCACCCCCAAGTCCCACAGCCTTCCTCCGTCCCCACTCACCAGGCCCAAGAGGGACTTCCGAGAAGACTGGCGATCTGTGGTCTTCCTCTCAAATGGCCTCTTGCTGGCCGGAAGTGCCTCTGGGAAGAAGGTGAAGAGCTGGAGCTGCTGCAGGACCCTGCTGTGCTCCTCGTGGAAGATGGCGATCAGGTTGCCCTCTCTCCCGGTCACTTTGAGTAACTGAAGTCCATGGGCAGAATTATGATGGAGGAAAGAGAACAGAAATGAAGGATCTTTGAGAGTCACAGGATCTCTATAGAAAGCTAAAGGTCAGCTGCTGGTCACTGTGTGTGATGCTCAGCCAACAAGGGAGAGACCCGTGGTGCTACCTGAGGGCCAGGTTCGCAACTCTTCTGGAAATTGCTCTTGTTGGAAAGAGACATTTAAGAAGCCCCAGGTTTCATGGCATTATGAAGGGACCAAGACTTCCTGAGGGAAAAGATCTGATGACCCCACGGTACATTCCCAGCAAAATACCTAGCAACCTCCTGAGATGACTCCCCCAGAGGAGTGAGGGACTCACGGAAAGCAGCGGCTGCAATTGCTCTAGCGCCTGCTGCACAAAGTCGCAGTGGGCTTCGGCATAGCCGTGGATGCAGTTGGCGAAGAGCCCCTGTGCATACTGCTGGAACTTGGGCAGCTCATCCAACAGCTGTGCATTCAGGGCCTCATAATTGTTCCGGGCAGACTGCAGCTCCTCCAGGGTCTTCTTGTCCTTGAGCTTCTCTGCCCGTTCGGTGCAGTTGTAGAAATCCAGGAGCTTGTCAAAGCGCTTCTGCACCAGCTTGTGGGGCCCAGTGAACATGCTCAGTAACTGGTTTAAGGGAGAGATGACAAGCCGCTCCGTCCTCTCCTTCTGCAGGGACGAGAAGGCACCTGGCTCAGTACGGCACCCGGGGGTCTCAAACCCTCTCTACACGGGGCTTCTCCAAGTGCACAGGCTGCCCTGTGCACACCACAGGCACGTCCACTGGCCACGCGGCACCCGCCTCATCCAACACTTCCACACCAAGCCCTTTGCCAAGGCGCCTGTCACCTCATCGCCCTCGGTGGCGGGGCGGGGCTGCATGGTGCTAGGCAGTTCACATGGGAAGTCAAATGGGCTCGTCTACTTACACGCCCCCTTTCTGGGCGTGTCTATAGCGTCTGATTCCAACTTCAGACTTCCTTCTTATATAAATCTGGGTTAGTAATTTCCACACTCCTATAATTCTGTTTCTAGGTAAGCATTCTGCCACTTGATGGCTATCCCAGGTACAGTACTGTTGCTAATCATAACTACAGGCAATATCTGTTTTTATTTTTCAGATGATTTATTTATTCAATTTAGAAAATCAGATATTGAGGATAAGGGTATTGAACACATTAAAAAAAAATAGGTACTGAGTAGCATCCTACTAAAACTAATTTGTTACCAGGTATCAGTGGCTCATGCCTGTAACCCTAGCTACTTAGGAGGGGGAGATCTGAGGATCGTGGTTCAAAGTCAGCTTGGGCAGAAAAGTCCATGAGACTCTTATCTCCAATTTGGCAAAAGGCAGAAGCTGAAGCTCAAATGGCAGAGTGGCATCTTTGAGTAAAAAAGCCAAGTACGAGTGTGAGGCCCTGAAGAGATTAAGCCCCCATATTGCTGCACACATGCGCACACACGTCCATTTACTGTCAGAACACTTTCACCTCCTGAAGCTTGCATGCCTGCCTTAGCCGTGCAGAGAACAAATTGTCAAACAACACACAATTCTATTTATCATCAAGCTATCCCATACACATCTATGTAGAATCTCCACGAATTGGGCCTCTAGTACTTCATTTATAAAGTAGGTGGTATGTTATAAAAATCTATTTGGTTAACAGTTCAACTAGAAACACAGTTTTATTATTTATTTTTGTGTAGCCTCCTAAGTAGCTAAGATTACAGGCTTGAGCTATCGGCACCCAGCTTGGACTAACTTTTTAATCAGTTTTCTTCCCCTCTTGTGTTCTCTGAATCTAAGTGGATCACAAGCTATAAAGAAAACCCACTAACTACCTAACAGATCCTTTCTGTTCCTCTCCTGAACCAAACACAAACAAGCAAAGCAACCCTGACATGAAGACTACGGGCACCATGTGCTTCTGGTCTCTGTGAATATGTGTTGCGCTGAGGCTGAGACAGGCCCAAGCTACAAAAAGTAGGCTGAACAGAGAGCCACTCACAAAGCTGGCGAAAAGCTGGTCGCTGATGTAGCGATGCACCTTCTCAAACTGCTCCAGGTCACGGTGTCCCCTCTCCACGCACAGGTCCCACATGCTTGCTGCAGCCACCACTTTCACACAGGCTGACTCCTGGAGCCCGTGAGCCAGAGACACAGTAAGAACACTCACAAGTTCCTAACCTTCCTCACTCGCCCCACCCCCTCCCTCCAGAGCACCTGGGCCTGCTCTGCAGGGCAGAGCAGACAGATGGGGCTGCTCATCCAGGCCCAGGAGACAGTTACTTTTCACTCAGTTTGGGGCCTTTAAATTTTATACCATCTTCTGTAGTTTGTTTTTTTGTTGTTTTTGTTTTTAAAGAAGACAAGAAAAAAAGCAAAGAAAGCTATGTTTTATAAGAGCAGGGGTTCATGTGCGAGGGGCAGGGTCTACACACATAACATCAATAGCTTATAGGTAAGATGCAGGACTCTCGTTCTGCTTCTCTCTGCCAGACAGAACAAGGGAAGATCCAGGCCCACTTAGTCCCCTTCTTATTTTTTTGATCCAAGACTAAAACTCAGTATCTGACACTTTTGCTCATTGGCTAGTGCACTACCAACTGAGCCACGTTTCCAACCCCCCACCCCCACACCTCAGCTTCCGCAGTTCCCCAAGGCTACTGAGGGAACTAATAACTTTACAGGCTGGACATACAGCAGTTTTCTAAATTGCTCAAATGCTCAGGACACCTCCATACAAACTGTCCTTATCTTTCTGTCCTTGTTCTTTCTCTCATCTGTCTTCCTGATTTCCAGCTTCACAATCTTGGTATCAAATATTTGATCTTCAAAAATGATATTAATAAGATGAACTATGAAAGGTGCTTTGTTTTTGGTCGTGGAGCCTGAATTCTGGGCCTGGACACTGTTCCTCAGCTCTTCAGCTCAAGGCTAGCGCTCTACCACTTGAGCCACAGCTCTACTTCCGGCTTTTTCTACTTATGTGGCACTGAGGAATAGAACCCAGGGCCTCATGAATGCAAGGCAAGCACTCTACCACTGAGCCACCTTCCCAGCTCTGAAAGGTGCTTCTTATACAACTAGATCTAAAAGACAGAAAAAAAAAAAAAAAAAAGATGTATGAATGAGGGGAAAAGTGAAGACTGAAAGAGGGAGGTCACTATAAAATTAACACCTAAATACTGGTGGCTTAGGCCTGTAATCCCAGCTTCTCAGGAGGTTGAGATCTGAGGATCATGGTTCAAAGCCAGCCCAGGCAAAAAAGTCTGAGACTCATCGCCAATTAAACACCAAAAAGCCAGAAGTAGAGCTGTGGCTCAAGCGGTACAGCACTAATGTTGAGCACAAAAGCTCAAGGACAGGGCCCAGGCTCTGAGTTCAAGCCCCAGGACTGATACCGAAAGTATAAATAAGTAACAATCAATAATTAAAAAAAATAATAAGCAAAGGGATAGCACCCAGTTAAGGCAACAGTACTCATTTTCTAAAATAGCCTATAGGTATCCTAGTACCTAGTACCCATCCTGGGGCAGGATGATCATGAGTTTGAGGTCAGTCTGAGGTGTATAATTAGACTTTGTTTCAACAAACAACCCATATAAAACTCCACTAAATGGCCAGCATGGAAAATGACCCTTTGAGTTCAAATTATTTAAGTTTCATCTTAGCGTACTTGCTAGGTGTCAGGGAAGTAAACAACACAATGTCAACACACTCACTCGGATATGCTGGAGGTAGAGGGACAGGTCTCGGATAAATGATTTAATTAATCTCTCTTGCATTCGGAAGTTCTTTTCTGTTTCCTCAAATACTTCATCCTTTATCTGTTCAAAATAAACAAGTGCTGTTAGCACATTTGTATGTTTCCCCAATAGATATTATTGACAAAACCATGTTTTTTAGAATCACTGCATTAAAATTTAAACCTGTAATCTAACTACTCATGAGGCTGAGATCTGAGGATCATGGTTCAAAGCCAGCCCGGGCAGGAAAGTCTGTGAGACTTTTATCACCAATTAACCACCAGAACGCTGGTAGTGGCACTGTGACTCAAGTGGTAGAGTGTTCACCTTGAGCTAAAGAGCTCAGGGATAGCGCCAAGGCCAGAGTTCAAGCCCATGATGGGGGGGGGGGCGGGGCGGGAATTAAACTTCTGATATTTTTCTGAATCGTAGTGTTAATTAATTTGGACACTCTATAGCTCTGAAAGGTCTCTGCAACATGTAGTCCTCCCTGTCTCCAAACCACCCTCCCCTGGGCTCCCCTGTCCTCTGCCTCCATCAGGCTACCGGCACTGCCACATTTGCCCACACAGGGCTGTTTCCCTGGGCTCCCTGCCTAGTGGGCCTCCCACTCTCCATCCACCAAACCTGGGGCTCTCTGAAGGCTCAGCCGAACTCCCAGGACAACAGAAGCACACACTCTCATCAAAGGCCCATTTTTTTTTTCTATGTACTGCAGCACTCAGGGAACAAAGGACAAAACTTGGCAACTGAATATCCTCTGCCTTGAATTTTCCACTTGCTGTCAGATGAAGCCTGGAGACTTCCTGTCTGCTCTCCACATCACTCACTCTTTGGTGCATGCTTCCTTATTTATAACGTAAAGTAGCCAAGTAGGCGAGCTTCTGAATGTGTTTTCTAGCTTAACTGTCTACAATTTTAGATCTGTCTCCCCACATAGATGATCAGCTCCTTAGAGACATGGAAAAACCATAGTAATTATTAATGTGGCCTCCTAAGTTGCCTTTGTATTTAGTGTATGCAACTCACTGGGATACAAATGGAGGGCTGGATGGGTGGATCCACAGAATCAGTAGCTGCAGGCTCTGTTTCCACCAGACAGCAAAACCAAGCAGGCACCAAGAAGGGAACCAGGCCAATTGGCACCAGCAGCCACCCCACAGAGCCCTGAAAGCATCTTCACACGCAGAGCCCTCACCTGGGGAGCGAATCCAGTGAGGTGCTTCAGGTGACTGCTGACGCGGTTGGACTTCTTGATGATGGAGTGGATATTCAGTTTGGAAATCTTCTCCATAAGGCTGTCTTCATCGCCCTTTCGGTACTTGAGCACTAGGGGAGGTGAGTTAAAGGGTTGTCAAAAGAACAAATAGGGGCTGGGAATGTGGCTTAGTGGTAAAGTGCTTGCCTAGCATACATGAAGCCTTGGGTTCCATTCCTCAGTACCACATAAACAGAAAAAGCTGGAAGTGCACTGTGGCTCAAGTGGTAGAGTGCTAGTCTTGAGCAAAAGAAGCTCAGGGACAGTGTCTGGGCCCTGAGTTCAAGCCCCAGGACTGCCCCCCCCCAAAAAAAAGTCATTAAAAAAAATCAACAAATATTTTTGCGAAATAGACACGAAATTAACAACCCAAACTGGAATTGTACTTGTCTTCATGAACTTATAATTCAATAGAGAAAATAATAATGCAAAGGATCACTCAGGATTAGACACGATAGCTAAAGAACAGCAGAGACTCAGGAGCTGGAGAAGGCTGAGATGAGGGGAAAGAACAGGGAAATCTGTGTCCAGTGCCTGGGCCTGTCAATCAAGGTTATTTCTCTGAGCCTCATTTTCCACTTGGATTAAATAGGGAAAGTAATACTTTTGGCATCTCAAAGATTGTATATGATGATCTAGTACAAAAACGAGGCTTTTAGGTATAATAATCTCACACAGTAAGATGCTATTTGACTAACCACTGCGTCACATATCTGGGAAGGCAGAATGGCAGCAAAAAGGACACTTTCCTGTAGAAGATGAAGACACTGCACCAGAAGATGTTCCAAAAGGAAGAAGGGACTCAATGGCAGAGAGCACAAAAGCCACAGGAGCTGTTACATACAAATATGGGCGAGGTGACTAAAATAGAGGACAGCTTTAGGAAAAGTGTGGAACAGTGGAGGGACAGGTGGAAGGCACCACCCAGTGTTAAAGAGACTCTCTTGATTTAGCAGTTACTGTGCTGCACAGAGCATGCAGACTTGGGTCTCGGGAAGAGATTGATGCTCATTCTGTCATCTAGAAAGAGTGGGGTGCTGGTCAACTATTTGAAGCTGGGAAGGGAGGGGAGGGGCTTATACTAGAGGGCAGGTCACAGAGATCCTAGGAAGGTGAGCAGATATAGGTGAAAGAAGATAGAGTCCTAACTTTAGAGAAGACAACTAGCAGTATAGAGAAAACAAATCTAAAGCATAGATTGAAAAAGACTACCTTAAAGGAGCAGAGAGAGAATGACCTGAGCATGGAGATCTCCGACTGTCCTCCCTCCAGACTGCCTCTTCTGTCCTGGAAGATTCACTCACTTACCACCCACTGCTTTACCACCAATGCCTTTATCCACCACAGCCACCACTATGGAGGTGCTGTTGTCATTATTATGCCTTTCTTCTTCACATCACATTTCCCAAATTCTACTCCATTTCTTTATCAACGCCTATTCCACTTACAATCTTCCTTGTCAACTCTATTAAATAACCTTTGGAGGAGAGCCTCCTCTTCAGCTACTATGCCTTTCTTACCCAGATCTTTTCGACGTTTATATTCATTGATGTTCACGTTGATTTCCTTCACGGCAAGGACGGCGCTGGTTAAAGGTACTTTGTCTGGGTGGGAGTCTGGGGTAGAATTCAGCAGCTCCATTAGCAGCAATGGGTAGCGCATGACTCGCTGTACTGGCTTGATGAGGAAGGAGCCCAGATTAATATAATTGGTACACCCCCTGTAAAAGTAGGCAAAAAAAAAAAGGTTCCAGTCCACAGTAATAAGGTGTTTCTGGACACTATGTGCTATTCATAAATACAGCTCTGTTCTCCTCCCTGCTTTGTTTCATTTAACAAATACGCTCATGTATTGCAGCAAGTTCTGTAGCATGCCACTGGCTGATTTTCCTGTGCCAATATCAGAATGCACGACATTGATTTATATAGCCATATTTGGCCTACCAGTCACTAAGACCCACAAAATCATTGATATGTGACAAGACAGACATGCATCTCCTTTGTAGGCTGCCTGCAGTCTTGTCCACCCATACTGACAATATTGCATGGTCCATGATGTTATAAGTATCAAACTGGCCCCTAGCAGAAAGAAAAGTTCCCTAGTCCTCCACTGTTGACCCGATACTGATTATGCAGTGCATGCACATGTATTTACCAAATAAATAATAGGTACTGTACTAGTTGCTGGGGATTTAACAGTGACCCCAAAAGTCCTTGCCTTGGTGGGAAAAGACAAGCAACAAACAAACAAGTGTGTGTGTGTGTGTGTGTGTGTGTGTGTGTGTGTGTGTGTGCGCGCGCGCCTTGGTGGGAAAAGACAAGCAACAAACAAACAAGTGTGTGTGTGTGTGTGTGTGTGTGTCAGTCATTTGGCCATAGCAGTATAAAAATACTTGCCAAAGTAAGTCTGCTCATAGATTGTCTGTAGGAAAATCAAGTAAGACTATTAAGGGTAGGGAGAAATTTGCTGAATAAATGAGCTCATACATCAAGCAGACAGGGGACTTACCATTCATTGTACAGGCTCCTACAGGGCAGGGAGCAGGAGAGAAAAAAGAGACAACTTATTAGAGACATGATGTTGATTTTCTCATTCTTCTCGACAAAAAAAAAAAAAAAAAATACATGGTAGTGAAAATTGTGGTTGCTTATGGTGGCATATCTAGTCTACTAGAAGTCAGCAAACCCAAACTTCATTCTGATCAACATATTCACAAGCTGTATCTTTGTAACTTGTCTCCCTAAGACAGAAGATTCTCACTGACAGGAATAATTACACTTGTTCTCCTGTATGCTCTTGTGTATTTGGACCAAAATATTATCCTGGCTACCTCTTAAAATGCTAACTTAATACCCTGTATATATACAAGTGATTTTAGCAGAAAATAACACAAATAGAAGCTGTAGAGAACTTCGATGATATATAATGGGAATAGGGCAAGCTACATGTAAGACACACAATAATACATCACTCCTGTTTAAAATAAGATCAACAGGTAGAAGTCATGAGAAGCCCAGATATAAGCACAGGATAGCTTCTTAACAGCAGGACTAAAGAGGGATGATGGAAATGACTAGAACTTACTTAAGCTCTGCCAAGGAGTCCTGAAGATGCTTCTGGATCCTCTCGTCCTTCTCATAGATTTCTAGCAGTGAAATGGCCTCATCGTGATTCTGACAATAAACCCTGTATGCTCCTTCAAGTTCATCTCGGTGATCAAGAAACACAGGTCCTTTGAGTAAACACAAACATACCGCGCTATCAGCAACATTCTCACTGTTCAGTACAGGGTCTCACAATGAAGCCCACCTTGGCCTAGAACTCATGATCCTTTTTCCTCAGCTTTCCAGCGGCTAAGATTACATAAGCACACACCACTGGCTGTAATCTTTGGATTCTTAATTCCTATTTTAGTTTATAGACTCCATGAAATCCATATACAGACCCCGATCATTAGTCCCTCAGCAAACCATTACTAAACAATCCCTTCAAACCAAGCTCCCCATGAAAGAATGCTTAAACCCCCTTTACAAAACCAGCACCTGCTCACTGGCATCAGAAAGGAGGACTACTCCCCACCCCCCTACACACACACAGCACCATGGTGTTTGGACTGAGGCCCTCTGGGCCAGGAAGTCATCTGGCCCCCGACTGTGTGTGGCACATGCCACCACAAGCTCCTTCTCTCCAGAAGAAACTGCTTGAGCATCAGCTGGCATCTGAGTCACATCTTCGATGTGAATGCTACTTGAAGAAGCAAGTGGCCCTGGGGAGGCGGATAGCTAGGACCACCCAAGACCCCTGAACATAGCAACAGGCAATAGGACAAACTGGAGGAAAAATGAGTAATTGCCCGATTAGTAATCCCTTTTAGACTTCAACTAAATTGCTCTTGGTTTCTTTTATAGTTCAAATGACTTGCAGGTACTTATTTTAAATATGGTATAAAGGTTCATCCATTTGACTTTAAGCTTATCATTATATTAAGGCTAGGTCATCATGACTCAACTCACTGACTCCAGTCTACTGAGACTGACAACAAGGTTCCCAGGCTGCCATTTCTCTTACTATTTCAGACAGAGTTTACTTTTCAGGTAGGGCTATGCCCAGGGCATAGCCTTGGACTGTGATCCTCCTACCTCTGTCTCCCACATATCTGGGATTAGAGACATGAACCTTCACAGCCCTTTTTTTTTTTTTTTGGTCAGTCTTAGGGCTTGAACTCTGGACCTGGGCATTGTTCCTCAGCTCTTCAGGTCAAGGTGAACGCTCTACCACTTGAGCCACTTCTGGTTTTCTGGTGGTTAATTGGAGATAAGAATCTCATGGACGGAAGTGGTACTGTGGCTCAAGTGGTAGTCAGCGCTCAGGCCCAGAGTTCAAGCCCCACCGACCAAAAAAAAAAAAAAAAGAGAGACTCATGGACTTTCCTGCCTGGGCTGGCTTTGAACCATGATCCTCAGATCTTGGCCTCCTGTGTAGCTACTAGCTAGTAGTCACCAGCGCCCAGCTCCTATTCGTTCTTTGAGACAGAGGTTAGATAACCTTTTTTTTTTTTTTTTTGGGGGGGGGGTCCCTGGGCTGGCCATGACTTTCAATTTTCCTGTATCTGCCTCTAAAGTAGCTAGGATTATTCTTTCAACATCTTTGACAATAACCCATATAAATAGGATTTAACTCATGACCTACATATATAGAATGGAAATAATAATTAACTGATCCCATGATCCACTACTGAGCTGAGAAACATCATACTCTATGATACCTAAACAGTCTTTTTATTGCTAGCACATTTCATTACCTCAAAACAGACTCAGATGAAGGGGGTGGGGCAGTCCACACAACCAGTGAAATTAGCCAATGAGCAGGTGGAACAGGACCTACCCTCCAACCCCTATCACTGAAATAATGACAGAAGTTCAGGAGCTCATACCTACGGCATCGCTGATTTCTAGGGCCTCCAATAACTGCTTAGAGACCTTAATTACCATCTGCATATTTCCAAAAAGCCCCTCAAAGTCAATGTTTGGTATCTGTGAAAGGGAAACAAAACAAAGACATATAGAGATGAGATGAATGGCCTATTTCTCCTATTAGGAATATCTCGCCAAGGGCTGTGCAGAAACTGCCCTGGGTCTTTCTTTCACTTACATGCACATTTCCAGAACACAGTCATCCAACATTATCTTCAGCATCACCCTTTGTCCTTGACCCAACCAGGTTTGGGACTAGGGTGTTCCCCAAGGGGCATGTGTTAAAGGCTTGGTTGTAGCCTGTGGCATGGTTAGGAGTAGGGTATACTTAGCAGAAGCAGGTCACTGGGGAAGTCCCCTCAAAGGGGCCATTGGGACCCTAGCCCCTCCTTTCACCCTCTTTGCTTCCTGTCTGCTATGAGCTGAGCAGCTTTGTTCCCCCACCTTCTCCCCACCATGATGCACTGCTTCACCATAGAGCCAAAAGGAGTCAACCACCTCAAAAAATCTCCTAGTCCTCCATACATCTCTGCCATGCAAGTGCTCATATCCTAGCCCTGCAGGCTTTGAGGGCCACAGTAAGGTGGGGCTGTGTCTTGTGCCTCCCACCTGTGCCTGCTGCAGGGGCACCATGATCCGCTCAACGCACATCTCCAGATCCCGAATGTAGTCTCGTTCTGTCTGAAGAAGCTCTTCTACCACCTTGGCCCTCTTCTCCAGCATCCTCTGCTCTGGGGTTTCAGTGGACACAGAGCCAGAAGGGGCAACCAGGGATGAAGAATCAGATGAGAGGAGTGTCATTTCTAGAAGGAAAAAGGAGAAGAGTCAGCAGTTGTAGGTGTGAACACAGGATTCCTGCGTTGGGGCTGACCGGAAGCACTCCTGGAGGACTGAATTTCTCCAGTGATTGACTGTAGTGCCACTGAGGGATAGGGATGCCAATCAGGACATGTGAATGACACATTTGTATACCTGTGCTGGTACTAGGGCTTGAACTCAGGACCTCATGCTCTCACTTAGCTTTTTTCACTCAAGGCTGACTTTCTACCACTTGAGCCATACCTCTCCACTTCTGTCTTTTTACTTGTTACATGGAGCTAGGAATCTTTCAGATTGATTTGTCTGCTCAGGCTGGCTTTAAACTGTGATCCTCATAGCTCAGCCCCTTGAGTAGCTAGGATTATAGGCATGAGCCTAGTGCTTGGACTCATGAATTTTGTATTAATTCCAAAAATGAAAAAAAAAGTGACAATATAGTGGAGGAATGGATAATACCATGATGCAGTAATCACATTAAAATTACTAATTAGGGGAATACATGTGTCCAAATGTTGTGTCTAGAAACAATGTGTATCTCTTCAGTAACCCAGCCATGATATGTAATTTGAAAGTATAATTTGAAATGAATCTTGAAGAAACACCAAATCAAACTGAGGATTTGTATTCTTCAAAATGTTAATGTTGAAAGACAAAACAATGTAAAGCCCTTCAAGAAGAGTTCTCAGGTATAAATAAAGCAATGACAAATATATTGGAGAAAATTATATATATTGGAGAAAATACTGCTATAAAAGATACTACTGGGCCGGGAAGTTGGCTCAGTGGTAGAGCACTTGCCTTGCATGCCTGAGGCCCTGAGTTCGATTCCTCAGCACCACATAAGCAAAAAGAAAAATGCCGGAAGTGGTGTGCTGTGGCTCAAGTGGTAGAGCGCTAGCCTTGAGCTGAAGAGCTGAGGGACAGCGCCCAGGCCCAGAGTTTAGGCCTACTAAGACAAGTGATGAATCTAGAATGTACACTGTAGTTTGGGTAAATGACTAAATCAGCTAAGTGTTCTGAACTGGCAAATCTGTTGTGGATGTGTGAAACAATATCCAGACTCACACATAGGGCACACAGAGTGGCTAGCAAAGCGCTTGCCTGGCATGTATGCACAAGGCCCTGGGTTTGATCCCCAGCATCAACATGTTCATGCTGAAGCTTCCCAAGGACACGCCCTCTCAGATAACTGAGTACACTAGGGAGAAAAAGACTGAAGAGAGACAGAAAAGAAAGGAAACAGCGAAATGTTAAATACTGGTAAACCAAAATAAAAGGCATACAGGAGGTTCTCTGTACTATTGCAATTTCCTCTAAGTTTGTGATTATTCCAAACAAAATTTAAATAGACATTCCGGAGCTGGGCACTGGTGGCTCACACCTATACTTTTAGCTACTCAGGAGGCTGAGGTGTGGGGATTAGGGTTCAAAGCCAACCAGGGCAGGAAAGTCTGTGAAACTCTAATCTCCAAAAAAGCCAGAATAGAGCTGTGGCTCAAAGTGCCATAGCACTAGCCTTGAGCACAAAAGCTCAGGTAATGTACTCAGACCCTGAGTTCAAGCCCTAGGACAGGCAAAAACAAACAAACAAGATATATTGAAACATATCTTCCTTGATCTTTCCTTTTTGGTAGAATGAATGACAAAACTTCAAGCATTAATCTCAGCTCACCACAGAACTAAATTATGAGTTTAAATTAATTGTTATTGATAATACAAGGGAAGGAACCCATGGCGCGGCACATGCAAAGCATCTGCTTTACCTCTATACTTCTGGCCCTACAAAATTTATTTTTAATGGACCTGTTTCAAATTTTCTTGTAGTTTCCTAGCAGTAAGCTCTCAGTCCCAAATACATTATCATTAGTGGCAACTTGAAAAAGAAGACTAGAAATACAAGACTAGAAAGCTCTTAAAAAGTACACTGAGTTGTTAACACATGCAACAGAATTTACAAACTATATTCATGAACTCGTTTAATACTCTGAAATTTTAAAATATGTCACTTTTGTTTAACAGATTTAAAAACCTAGCCTTTGAGAGGTTGCCTACTCTATAACCTCACAAGTTGGCCAAACGGCAACAAAGTACAACAAATACATTTAAACTATCTATACACTAAAATTGCTTACCATTTTTGCATTCCTTGTCTTAAGTCTCAACTGGAAAAAGTCAGGCACATTTGCTTCAAGTCTAAAAATTCCAGAGAAAATATTCTCTCCCAGAAATTAGTTTACTAATTACAGAAGTCAAAAGCACAAAGTACCAGCAAGCACTTCCTCATCAATCAGAAGCCAGCAGCCTATACAGAGACTCTGACTTCATTTATATTCGAAACAAAGGGGGAGAGAAAAATTGGGGGAGAGCAAGGGAAAGGAGGATACTGTCCAAAAAGAAATGTACTCTTTACCTGACTTATGACCCCTCTGTACCTCATCTTTATAACAATTTTTAAAACGTTTTCTAAAAAAGCAAAAGTGCTGGGGACATGGCCCAAGTGGTAAAGCACCTGCCTGCCTAGCAAGTACAGGGCCTTTTATACAAAACCCCAGTACCAAGAAAAGAAAAAAAACCCAGAAGAACAAATGCTAACATTTTTTTTTCAAACTACCAAAGCCATTCATGAGATTTTAGACTCCAGAGCAGCTTTTACAAGACAAACTCCAAACACTTTAGTGTGATTTAACAATCCCTCCCACCCCCTTTTCCAGGAATGCTTTTGCTAAACTGCCAGAGAATCCTAATCTGGGTGAGTCCTGAAACCTGCAATTTTAACAAAACCCCAGGTGTTCTGAGAGGTGTAACTTTCAAGCCTGTTAACACACTCAAAAGAGTTTTCCAACGCCAGGCCATTAAAAAAAAAAAACCTGGCTTAAAAGGACTCAAATGCAAGACTGTTTTCCCTTTATTCCCTAAGTACAGCGAGGGCAAATGCTTTAAAGCATGCCACACGATTTTAGCCAGCTGGGGATGCCGCCCGGTGGTAGAGCGCTGCGTGACGAGCCTGTGAGGCTCCCGGTTCGATCCCGGGCTGGCTCGGCAGGGCCGGGAACCGGCTCTGCGCGGCCCCCGTCCACCCGGCTAGCAGGGAGCGCGGCAAGTTCACCGTGGGCCTCGGATGCCTCGTCAGCAAAGTGAGAATGGACCTGTTTTGTGGGGTCGATGAAGGAACTAAACAAGGTCATGGCTCAACTAAAGGTCGTCCAGTTCCCACGGACGGGCGTCGGGCGACCCCGGGCCCCGGTTCTGAAGTCCGACTTCCCGGCAAGAACAATGAAGGCTGGCGAGGGGCAAAGCACGTGCGGGGAGCCGCGCCCAGAACCCAGCCCCGGCCCCTTTCTCCCCGGGGTGGCCGCGCCTCAGTTTCCCGCTGAAAGGATTCTCTGTAGGGGAGCGGGGCCGGCTGCTCCCGGGCCCCGCGCCTTCCCTGCGGTCACCTCCCTCTTTCCAAGAAACGCGGTGGCGGCAACACGTCCTGTCCTGCAACTTCCCGCACGTTCCGGGGGCGGCCCGGGGCGGCGAAGGTCTGTACTCCCAGCCAGGTCCCCTCCCTGCCCGCGTGCGGGGTCCCCGCGGCTCCCCGCACCCCGCCGGTACCTGCAGTGCCGCCACAGCGCGCCCCGCGCAGCCCGGCGCGCGCGGCGGGATCTTCCCAGGGCTCAGGAATGCCTGCGGCCCCCAAGGTCTCAGAATGGGGGTGGGGGATGCCCCGCTCCCCTTCCCACATTTCCATATGAATTGTCCCCCGCACCCAGCCCGGCTCGGAGGGGCCGGGAGTAAAGGCCGGAGCTGGACTCACCCCCGCGGCGCGGAGCGGTCCCCTCGGGGATGACGGCTCTTCACTTGCACAGCCTCGGCGGGGCTTTGTGTTGGAGGAGCGGGAGGAGGGGGCTACACTTCCCAGGAAAAACTGCCCAGGCCACTCCACGCTCCGGGAGAAGCGGGGCGGGGAGCAGTGCCTTACTTTGCCGGAGGCTCCGCCTAGGAAACCCACCCCCTCCAGGCCAGGGCCTCAACCCCAAACCCGCAGACCGACGGGCGGTCTCAATGGGAAGGTCCAGGCTATTCAGAACCTAAGACCCAACAGTGATTGGCACCACCTGGAGCCCCTCACCGCTCACAAACTTAACATTTTAAGGAATTAGGGGAGGAGAAGGTTACACAAAATACCTTTGTTGTTGTTGTTGTTGTTTTGTAAGGAAAAAGAGAAAGGAAAAGGGAAAGCGAATATGAAAGAAAAGCCCCCGTGAGATGCACACACACTTCCCTACATTCACACCTACAATATGGGAGAGTACAGAGGAAGGTGTACAGAAAAGAAAGCACACTGCTTTAACCAGAGCGGGCCTCAGAAAAACCCTGGGATCTGGGGTAGAAGTTGAGATCCAAGGTGCCAACATACTAGGCAAGTCCTTCACCCTGAGCTACCCCTGTCATGCTAAGACAGCTCTCTATTGGTGACATTTTAAGTGATGTAAGAGTTTTCGCATGTGAATAAAAAGTCTTCCCCACTGCTTCTAAACTTGCTGTTACAGTGTGAGGGTTGATGGACAGCCAGCTTGTTTCCCTCATCCAAGGTTCTTTCAGAGGCTAGGTGACAGGAAATGGCTAAGGGCCAGGAACACCTTGTCTGGAACTGCTCTTCTCTCTTAACACATCTTTTACATGGGTAGCAAACCAGTTATTTATTTCTTAGTTTATTTTGTGCTGGCCCCAGGGTCTGGACTCTGTCCCTGAGCTTCTTTTGCTCAAGGCTAGCACTCTACCACTTGGGCCACAGCTCCACTTCTGGCTTTTTTGGTAGTTAACTGGAAATAAGAGTCTCACTTTCTTGCCAGGGCTGGCTTTGAACCAGGATTCTCAGATCTTAGCCTCCTGAGTGGCTAGGATTACAAGTGTAAGCCACTAGGGTCTGGCTAAAAAGCCCTTTATGGCACGCACTCCCCTAAGGTGCACCCTGAGACAGTAGGGTTCCTCTGATCCACAAAAGAAAAAGAAGAGAGAGAGAGAGAGATCCTTTTAAATTCAAATGGAAAATAGATCTTAACATCTGTTTACATGAAGGTCTTTTAAATGATTACATGAAGCATGTAGCACTAAGTATGTAGTATGAATTGTTGCCAGCTTCCTTGTATATTTGTATTTAGGTTACCATTATGTCAGGAAGCCTTCTAGGAAACATAAATACATACAAGGAAGACCCTACACCAAGCAGGTGCCCTCTCACGATACCAGCCCATGACAGGCTCATGCATTCATAAGTGTAACAGGAAAGGCTTAGTGGTTCTCACAATGCTGTCGATCTTGATTAGTACACTAAAATGCTGTATGCAATGGAATTAACTAGATTGTTTGATCAATTGCTGTTTGAGAATTTTTACGTGGCCACTCTAAGTCTTGTCATTTTAGTTCAGATCCTCTGGAGCATTTGCAGTCAGGTTCACAGAGGATGGTTCTTACAAGTACTTGTCAACGTGATCTTTTCAAACTGGATTTTCAGTAGGCCCTGCTTAGAAACTACTTCTATTGATATTTTTGCTTAAATTTGGCAAAAAAAAAAAAAAAAAAGGTTGCTTTCACCAACCTCCCCTCTAACATGGGATCAGAACCACTAGAGTATCTCATCCTGGAGTCAAGGGGAGACCTACTAGGGCAAAGCTTATCCTGGCAATGAGGGACCCTAACCTCAGACCAGAAGGGATGTTTGATTCCAAATGGAGTCACCTGTGTTTGTCCCCCAAGAGGTTAGGGAAAAATAGTTCCTAAGCCTGCCTGATATTCAACTGGACAGGTATTTAGATCTGTTTTAACAGGTCCAGGACAAAGCTGGGTGTCCCAAGTGGATTAAAAAAAATTTTTTTTTGCCAGTCCTGGGGCTTGAACTCAGGGCCTCGGCACTGTCCCTGTCTTTTTTTGCTCAAGGCTAGCACTCAACCACTTGAGCCACAGCACCACTTCCGGCTTTTTCTGTTTGTACTGAGGAATCGAGCCCAGGGTTTCATGCATGCTAGGTTAAGTACTCTACCACTTAGCCACATTCCTAGCCCAAGTCATGCTTCTTATACATACTCTCTCTCCTGCTGTAACATACAAATGATTAAAATGACATCACAGTCACTAACCTACTAGCACAGACAGGCTCTAAGTAGTTGGAAACAACCCATTTTGTCCTCTCTAAGTTCCAGTGTGCAGTCCTGGATCCTTCCATTCTAAGCTCTTCTTTGCTCTATTACTCATGCATGGCCCTTGTCTGTTTAATCTTGTGAAATTTATTTCCTTTTGTCTAGAGTACATCAGACTTGAAATGGTCATGCACACGGAAGCTCAGGTGGAAATTCCCATGGGGAAGACAGGTAGCTTCGACAGGTCTCTAGAATGCCTGACTGCCATTCCCCTACCAATGCTGCTTTTCAGCTTGAAGCAGAGTGGTCATTGTCCCTTCCCTTGGGTTTATTTCTTAGATGGGGTGGATATGACAGAGTTGGGACACAGGCCCTCCAGGGACAGCATCTTGGTTTAGCAGGCAGAAACTGTGCGAAAGAGACACAGTTTTGGAAAATATTGCCTCTTCCCTTTCCTTCTCTTTCCCTCCCAGTTTCAATAACCTTCTGACCCTATGGAAAGGCCTTGACCAAGGGAAATGATTAAGTATTAACAATCAATCAGAATGTTCTGGGACCTTCCAAAATACTTAATTATAATAGGGACAACCAATCAGCATCCAGCCCAGGGTATAAGAACCTCCAGTCTCAGAGATAGGTAGACACAGACTCACAGACAGACAGACACACACACATACACACACACACACACACACACACACACACACACAGGAGTGACAGTGACGCAGTCAAGACAGTATAAAGAAGAGAGGATAGATGACTAGAGGAGTAGCCTTGGAGCTAGATATTTCTCTTCCAAATAAAGTTCTTCATACTCATCCACCATTGTCCTAGGCTTCATTGTAGACTTCTGAGACTTGAACTGGAGGAGGCCACAGCAGCAGCATTAGAAGTGGAGCTGAACACTGGTAGGGGTTGTCTGCCTTGAGCTACAACACACAAGCTTAAGCAGGCATGCTGCTATAGGTTTGCAACCCTGCTGGTCTCTGCCTGCTGCTGAAGCAGGGCTGCCCGCCGAGGGCAACAACAGAAAGTTCTGTATCATCATGGAGCTGTTTTTAGTTTTTAACTTTATTTACAGAAAGTTCTGTATCATCATGGGGCTGTTTTTAGTTTTTAACTTTATTTGAACAAATATTTATATATCACTTTCTATATGTGGCATGCATGGTGGCAGATACTTTAAAATATTAGTTTGGTGTTGTGTTGGTCCTGAGCTTGAACTCACAGCCTGGGCACTATGCGAGTTTGTTGTTGTTGTTTTTCTGAAGGCTAGCATTCTAGCACAGCTCCACTTCCGGCTTTTTGGTGGTTACAGACTTTCCTGCCCCAGCTGGCTTCACACAGCAAGCCTAACATCTCAGCCTCTTAAATAGCTAGAATTACAGAGACAAAGAGTGCCCAGCAAGCACTCTATGCTAATATTACTCTTTTTCTAGTTATGTCCCTGATGAACATGTAATACTGATATGAGAAACTGGAGGGGAGGGAAGTTATCTGTTATTAAATGAGAATATTCTTGTACTAGTAGCTCTCAATTACCCGAGTCGCAGAGACTAGCACCTCAAAGTCTTTCTTCACTTTTTAATAAGCAGCGATTTTTTTCTTAACCGAAATCCTTTAAACTGATTAAGAAAACAGGCAAAAAAAAAAAAAAAACAAAAAGAACAC
The DNA here is from genome assembly GCF_024711535.1 of Dipodomys merriami. Taxonomy (NCBI): domain Eukaryota; kingdom Metazoa; phylum Chordata; class Mammalia; order Rodentia; family Heteromyidae; genus Dipodomys; species Dipodomys merriami. The sequence continues at coordinate 4,702,900 of NW_027202294.1, read as the reverse complement.
TGTTGAAATGTCAACTTGCATATAAGAAAATAAAGTCTCAAATCTTATCTAGAAGCAAAAACTTTGTACCAAATCCTGCGAGGAAGTAGTTTATACACGGGCTCACTCTCTTCCTGCAGAGCCCACGCAAGGAGGAATCATAAATCCTGGTTTTCCATATTCCTGGTCACTGGGGCAGCTTACCCAGTTCCCACTCTTTCCCTGTCCTGCTCTTTCTTTGTAAACCTTTCAGCGCTGTGATCACTGTCCTCTGCAGGGTCCAAGGCAGAGTTCTTAGATCACCAACCTCAGTGTTGAATCCATCATACTGCGATCCTAAAGCTCAACCACAACTGAACAAAGTTTCCTGGTGGAACTTGCTCAGAAACTTGGCCGAGTAGCCAAGAGCAAAATCCCTGCTGGGAGGGATTGTACCTCCTTCCTAGACCTAGATCAAAGCTCCTCCCCATCTATTCCAGGACCCGCATCCAGAGGGCATGAGAGCCAGCCAGAATCCGGTGACTCAGCAATGAGAATGCGGCGTCTGACCCTGCCAGGAGAGGGAGTTTAATACTAGGACCAATGGGACATCACTTTTGAATAAATCCTCATACAGTATGCTGTTGCTAGGCTGACTGTGAGATTGTTATTTTTAAATCTCTAGGCAGAAGTAAAAGACATAACAAGGCAAAGATGGGTTTTGCAAGATAATTTTTTTTTTGTCAGTTGTGGAGCTTCAACCCTGGGCCTGGGCTCAGTCCCTGAGCTCTCTTCAGCTCAAGTCAAGGACTTTACCACTTGAGCCACAGTGCCACTTCCGGGTTTCTGGTGGTTAATTGGAGATTAAAGAGTCTCATGGACTTTCCTTGCCCAAGCTGGCTTTGAGCCACGATCCTCAGATCTCAGCCTCCTGAGTAGCTAGGATTACAGGCATGAGCCACCAGCGCCCCGCTTGCGGAAATAATTAAATAGTAATAAATCATTTCCCAGCTCCAGTGGCTCATACCTGTAATCCTGGCTACTCAGAAGGCTGAGATCTGAGGGTCAAGACTCTTAAGTCAGACTTCGAGGAAAGGGGTTTCTAGATTCCATGGAACCGATCTGTCTATGGAACCAGGCATGTAAGCCTGTGTCTTGCCACCAGAATCACACTGGCACACTCAAAAGGCTCAACAGCCTGATGCAAATGCATGGCTGTGCTCATTGGGCTAACAACAGCCATGGGCACTTACTGTTTTCTCAAGAAAACTCTGGTGCTAGGATAGGGGGCTGAGTGTGTCAGAGCTTCTGGATTCCTACCAGGACTTGTCATGAGGTTGTGATATTTCAAGTTCACTGCCTTTCAAGTTCTCCTCCCACTGAGGGTGATCAGGTCTGGCCACCACCATCGTGGCCACAGGGTGGATGGTAGGGTCTGGCATCTTGTCTTCATAGTGGGGGAAGGTGAAGCTCCAACCTCCCAGGTGAGCATACCTGAATCCTTGGAGACAGGAGTGGAGACTTGGATGATAGGTTATTAATCTGGGAGTTTCCTGTGATCCTGCCTCCTGACCTAGCCCTGTTTAGGCCCAGACCAGCTCTGGTGCCATTACGCCATGCCACATGTGTCCATGTTCATGTCCTGTCTCTTGTCTCCTGGCTCTTCTCCAGTTACCATGGCATCCAAATTCAGCTCTCCATTGGAGCTGAATTGATTTCTTGGTATTGTTTTTCTTCTTTCTTTCCTCTCTGGCCTTCCTGGCTCAGTTTCCTAACAGTGTTAAGTGTATTTGCTGACTGGTAGTCTTTGAGACAGGAGTCCATCATACAGTCACTGGCCTTTTTAATAAAGACTCCAAGATTCAACCTCTCAAAATGTGGCTTGTTTTCTCATCATACACCATCACACCTTTTAATGTTCTTAGCTCATGGAGGACACATTCTGAAGAGGCCTCCTTCTGATCCCACCCAATTTCTCACATCCCTATTGTATTTGTTTTTGAGAAAATGTTTGTCATAACCTACTAAATAACTTTCAAGACCCAATAATGGTTACCCAGTTTATAAAACCATGAGACTTGTCACTCTAATAATATTCAATTGTGTAGCCTTCCAACACTGAAAGACCTCAAATTCTAGTTTTATATAGTCTGTGGGTTTTTTTGTTTTTTGTTTTTGTTTTGGGTCTGGTCGTGGGGCCCGAACTCTGGGCCTGGGTGCTTTCCCTCAGCTCTTCAGCTCAAGGCTAGCACCCTACCACTTGAGCCACAGTGCCACTTCCAGCTTTTTTCTTTTTTGCTTATGTGGTGCTGAGGAATCGAACCCAGGGCCTCAGGCATGCAAGGCAAGCGCTCTACCACTGAGCCACCTTCCCAGCCCCTAGTCTCTGTTTTTCATATGGATATTCTATTACCATTTAAGTTCAACACAGGTAACATAAAATTTGAAACTCCTTTCCATCATAACGATTTATGGTAGTAGCCAAGCAAAACCTTCAAAACAACACTGTACTAAGTTCCTACTGACAACCAGTGAACAACTCTGGATAAGCTACAAAAACAATAATTAGAGATAGGCATTAGAAAGCAATCAAGAAGTAGGCAGAAACTGAAGCTCACATGACAAGAAAACCAAACTATGTAAGCTCCACATTCTCCCGTGGGCCCCAGGGCAATCCCTAGTCTCCTGGAAAGCAGGGGAATGAAGCCACATAAGAAAGCCTTCCTGGACTGAGGGACCAGCGCTTGAAGGCTGGAGCTAGATATGAAGAAAGAAATCCTGGAAAAGCAGAAGCCATAGAGAACTCTAATATCTGTGGAGAAATACCTTAAATTCTTAAGTTATGTGTGCCAGCAAGGAGACTCCAGTGAACCTAACAGAAATGACTTGAGCTAGGTCCTGGAGATACTCAGCAACTGAGGTATGCTGGGAATCCAGATGTGAAATCTGAGCTGCTCCAAGTTAGAGCTTCACTCAACATTCGGAAACCTTAGGGGAGTCAGGTTCTCTCAGGACTAGGGGCCACACCCTAAGGCCAAGGGCAAAACTGAAACAGACCTACCCTAACATACCCAAGTTGAAGGGTCCATAGGAGAATAAACTGACAGAGCAGATGAAGAAAAGAAAGCCAGAGGAAAAAACTGGGTTCTGACTGGGTTCTGGCTGGGGAGCAACCATCAACAAGATTGTTTTTCCTATGACTTTGGGACAGGGTAGCTACGGGACAGGAGGAAGGAAGAGATGGTATTCCACCATTAAAGATGAGGTGTTTTACAAGTCCTGGGCAAATGCCCAGTGGAGACTACCAATTTGGATCTCAGGGGACAAGACACTCTGGTAGGGGGTGGGAGGTAAGTTGATAAAACATAAAGAGAGTAGTTGATAAGCATGTGTTTCTGAGCTGTGAGTCAGTGTTTTATTGATTCTCTCTCACCATGAGACAGGTATTTTTATCCAAAGTTTAGAAACCCCAAGGTATTAGAACCCAAAGTTTAGAAACCCCAAAGAGCTGAGATTTGAACTCAAGGCACGTGCAGTCTACTACTTGTTTTTCCTTCTGTAACCACCGGTTATGATGTCACAGTAGGTGGTCATGGCTTTTTCTTTTTCTTTTTTTTTTTTTTGTCGGTCGTGGGGCTTGAACTCTGGGCCTGGGCGCTGTCCCTCAGCTCTTCAGCTCAAGGCGAATGCTTACCACTTGAGCTACAGCGCCACTTCCGGTTTTCTGGTGGTTTATTGGAGATAGGAGTCTCACGGTCTCTCCTGCCCGGGCTGGCTTTGAACCGCGATCCTCAGATCTCAGCCTCCTGAGTAGCTAGGATTACAGGCGTGAGCCACCAGCGCCCGGCTTTTTTTCTTTAGAACAGTTAAGAGAACATTAGAAAGCACAAAGATTACTAAGATGAGATTTTTATCTCTGGGAAAGGGGAATATCAGGGCCATGAAAAGGGGCACCAACTGAGCTATCTATTCATTATACTTCTCAAAGTTAAGTTCTCAAATACAAAGAAAGAGCTGTAAAAATGGAAATGATAAGTTGGAACTGAGCTGGTTTCTGGGAGATCCCAAGGCACATTACAACACCCCAGAGAGGAGGGTTGGACTCCAGCCACACCAAACACAATCAACACCCTGGATGACAGTTAGGAGACTCAGTAAAACAAGGAACTGTAGACAGGAAGCAAAGTTCACGTAAGGAACAAATGTGGGGGCAGGGAATAGCAGCAGCAATACAGAAACCAACCCACGGAATCACAGAATCAGACTTGTTTGTTTAAAGCTGGGAAGAATTTAGATATCACCCAACTTCTATCACTTCAGAGAGAAAATGTACCCCCCCCCCACACACACACAAAAAGACTAAGCCAAGTACTGGTGGCTCACACCTATAAATCCTAGCTACTTAGGAGGCTGAGATCTGAGGATTATGGTTTGAAACCACTGGAGGAACCAGGATCTCATCAAGCTGTTCATCTTTTTGGTCTTCAATGGCCCTGTACAAACCCAACCAGCCAGCCTATTCTGAAGGAGACCAAGGATGGTGTAAGAAAACCTATCCGATCACTTGCCTTCTCTGGCTCTACTCTATTCTCTGTCAATTATCCAGACTCTCCTAAACTGGCCAGAACTGAAAAGAACACACAATTAAAAAAAAAAAAAAAAAAAGCTCAACAAGGAGTCCGATAGTTATAAAAACCACACAGCAAAAATTCTATGAAGTTCACTTCACAGAGTTGAAAACACTGGCAAAAAACAAAGCATCCCTAATATGCCAATATTTCCATCTTATAGATAATTTAGTCAAGGAGCATTAAGAAGAAGTTATCTGACTACCTAAGAACACCATGATAAATACAAACAGTCTGTATTTTACAAGAGTTTCAATGTTCATAATTCACTTAAGACTCTTCAATGTCAAGAAATGAACAGTCTATATAAAACAAGTCCAATCTTCCTTTCGATTATATCTAAAAGAGTTGTAGGGACTGAGAGAAACATTCCTGGAAAATCAATTCTAGTCTGGAACCCCAATAACGAACTTGCTATTTCCCGTAAGAAGAACAAACCGTGCTGGGAATGTGGCTTAGTGGTAGAGTGCTTGTCTAGCCTGCAGGAAGCCCTGAGACCCATTCTCAGAAAAAGCCGGAAGTGGTGCAGGGGCTCAAATGATAGAGTGCTAGCCTTGAGCAAAACAAGTTCAGGGACAATGTCCTGAGTTCAAACTCCAGAAATGGTGGGACAAAAAGGAGAAGAAGGAGGAACAGAAGAAGAAACATTACCCTAAGAATGGAAAAGTATTTGTGACAAGAGGCATCTGACAGAACCAAGAAGAGTGAAGGCAAATTTCCATGAGATGGTTGTCTAGTCTGGGAAGCCCTGTTGCATTTTGTTGGAATTTCCAGGACTCTCACTTTACAAAATGCCTCCTAACAGGAATCTGTTAAAGGTTGTTCTTACACAAGATATACTTGGTAAGAAATGAAGTATACCATTGCTACGGACGGTCCCTGCTTTAGCCACCCATTTCACCTATTCTCATACTTCATCCTATCGAAGGGCTGGCTGAGTTCCTACCTTGGGATTTCTTCCTGTTCTGCACAAACTCTGAGCGTCTCAGGGTGCTGGGTGCAGTGCGGCGGAAGCAGCTATTCCTTTTCCAAGCCTCTGGGACAGTTAGTGCTCTGTCTGCTCCTAACTGCCAGGTGCTCTTCTCCAGTTCAGGACTCTGAGCAATCATAAATTGATGCTCTCCTTGCTCCCCCCTGGGATGTTGACTCTGCAGACCAGCAGTGATGACCCTTCTGCTCTGAGGAGCCATCATTCCTGTTTTGTCAAAGCCATGATAGTCCCAATTCTCCACTTGATGGAGAGAATCTGCTCCTCTGTTATAATCAAATTTATACTCATGGTTTACAAAGAAAGAATCATGCCCTTTATTTTCTGTATGAAAACTATTCTGACTCATAATATGAGTCTTTGCTTTAGGATAGGTTTTATTATTTTGATAAGTATTTCTGTCCTCCTCATAGTATTTAGCAAATTCTTTACCTTCACTGACACCATTCAAATGTGAGTAGTTCATAGACTGACCATTAGTATACTTCCCAGGAACTTGATATAAATGGTTGAGATCTCTATTATAGAAGTTAATTTCTTCACAGTCTTCAAGACTATCATTAAAATTCCTGAGGTCCATATACCATTCGTGAGCCTCGTATAAAATCCCCAAAGAATCATCCAAACACTTGTGGCCAGTCCACTGTTCTTTTTTTTTCAAGTCCTTGAGATTATAAATCACATCCTTACAATCTACATAACCATTCATCTTCCTATATCTCCCAGCATTCCGAATAAGCTCTGGGCTTTGCATAAGCAAATTACGCTTTGTCCCAGGCCTGAGATCCCCATCATTGGCATCTTCTACATCCCTATCAACATCACAGCCACCTTGAAATATACTTTCATTTACTTTCCCATAGTTCATGTAGCTTGATTCACTCTGCTCAAAATCCCAGTATCCACAGTCCCTTTTCCTGTAGGGCCGATTCCGCTCCTTTGCCCGGTGTGTAGAATCCAGGTCATTCTCTGTATAAAGTTTATTCTGGACTGTGGGGTTCCTTTTCCGGAGACGCCTGCGGTCTTCATACTTACAGCTGGAGCTCCAGGGACCTTTCTCCTCCACTTCTCTTTCTCTTCTAATCTCATGAGTTTCACTCATATTCAATACGGACACGAGTTTTAGTTCTCTTTTCCATGGACATGGGCTGGGCTGAAATGCAGACAGGTGCCTAAGGCTGGACTTGCTTAAAATGTCTTCCAAGCACTCAGTACACTCTTCCTGTTGGCTCTGGTTGAAGTGTAGAGCAATGTGGAGTCATTTCACCTTCAGGATCCAATCAGTGAGCTACTATTTCTTTCCCCTTGGAGGCCAAGGATAATTAGTAACTAGAGTTCTTGTGATTGGTGTTGGCAGCCTTGTTGGTGTTTCCCTCAAGCTGGTCAGACTGGCTTGGCTGCTTTATGGACTCTAGGCAGAAACATTCTGCTGCTCTGAAGGTTTTGCAGAAAAAGCTATGTGGAAGAGAAAGCAATCCCTTCAAAAGCTCCAGGTAGGGTCAGATGTCAGTCTGTCTGCCTCTTTGATCCTTTAGAAGCCACCAGCAGTGTAAACAAATACTTGTAAGAGCAGCTCAAACTAAGCCCTTATTCCTTGCCCTCAAGTCCAGCTTTTAACCCCTAGATCTCTGAAACTGTTCAGAACAGCCTTTCCTTTATGGACAGCAAAACCCTTCCTCCTTAAAATGCTTTACTTCTGTGGGATTCAAGGGATCAGGCAGTGCATACTGGAATCCCTATTAGCTGGGCCACTGAGGGGGGAAAAGGGCAATTCCATGGTGGTAAAACTCATCCAGGGGAAAAGCCAGGTATGCTTTCACATTTTCCTAGAATGTCACGTCCCACAATCATCAAAACCATTTATTTCCTAAAACTTGTTTTTATTACATTCACATAACATATTTAGGAACTGGAGAATGAGGTTAAAGAGAATGAGGTTAGAAAGGATGGCTTAAAAAGGTCTACTTGAATTTAGTAAATGTTAGCTGTGTGTGCGCACGGTGGAGAGAAGGGGGATGAAGCAGAAGTCTCTGCGGGGGGAGGGGGGGGGAGCCAAGCCACAGTCTGGAAAGTCAAGCAAACCCTCAGGGGCAGGGGACTTCAGAGACATGCCTTCAGGGATAAGCAGGATTCCCAACCACATTCCACACTGGAAAAACTAAGGAAATAAAGGGTGTGAAAGCCAGAATATGTAAGGAGAGATTAGGCTGGAAGGCCAGCTCCAGATGGAGGAATGCCAGAATGCCAGGGTTTATACAAAGGATAAGGAGGGGGTTGAAGGTCCACACACTAAGAACCAGCCCTTAAATCAGGTCAGTAACTATCTGATGATTGATTGGCTGTCCAGAAATGACTCCTGGAAGTTGTATTGAAGCCATGTCTGTGAATCAGTGGAAAGAAGTGGAGGAGAGCAGGGCAGTATGCTGTATATATACTATGTGGGGTAAACCATGCATCTCTCTAGGGTTCAATGGGCCTCCGTGACTTCTCTGTCTTTCAAGCTTTAGTCATCTCTGGTCCTGCTTTCCCTTACAACTTCTTTTTCCTCTCCACAACTACCTGATGTGCCTTTTTGTACCATCTAGACTCTCAGCATGACTAAAGGAGTCTCTAGACTGCCTAGTGTTTGATGACTTTGTGTGAGTATTGTCCATGTGTTCTGTCCCTTGTATCTTCTAGAGAGCAGTTTCCTGGCCCAGAAACTCCCATGGTTTCAGCAAGTGCTGCATGCTATGGTTGGCACTGGGAAATGAATACCAACTCCCTTTTTCATCTTCTCTATCCTGCAAGGAGGGTATGTAATTATTCTTATTTTACCACAGATAAAGAAATAATCTAGGAGCTGGAATAACTTGCCCAACATCACATAAGCTATGGCCAGGATTTGAACCCAGATCTGTCTGATATCAGGTTACAAGACTGAGAGGACTATCTTAAAACATAGTAACCCCTTAACTTCTCTCAAGTTGTAAGCAAGCACGTGAACTCTCCCAGGATCTCTGATTCAGAGTGGACCTCTTCAGAGTTAGAGATTAACTCCATCCCGCACATCCTACCATTCACTCCAGGCCCACCTGCCCTCCCTCCTAACACATGCACAGGAACATGCACAGTGAGACTAGCTGACTTTGTAATCTACAACTTACCAAATTTACCATAGGATGACTGATTGCATGATTCACAGAGCCGGTATTAGGGAGGCCAACTTTTACTATGAACGAATTCATAATGTTACAGGGCAATGGCATAATCTACAGAGAACCCCTGAGACACGGCTAGGAGCTATCAGCTTCTAGAAGCTCAATTTCTGTTAATAATCTGTTCTAGGGGCTGGGAAGGTAGCTTAGGGTAGAATGTTTGTCTAGCATGCATGAAGCCCTGAGTTCGATTCCTCAGTACCACATAAAGAGAAAAGGCTGAAAGTGAGGCTGTGGCTCAAGTGGTAGAGGGCTAGCCTTAAGCAAAAGAAGCTCAGGGACAGTGCCCAGGCCCTGAGTTCAAGCCCCAGGACTGGCAAAAAAAAAAAAAAATCAATTCTAGCTATGGTTAACCCCTGTGACTATTATTTTCTTTTTGATGGTACTGAGGTTTGAACTTAGGGTTTTATGCTTGTTAGGCTGGCCTGATGTTACTGAACCAGCCATACTCCAGCCCTGTATTTCATTGGTTATTTATAGGACAGGGTCTTGTTTTGGGGTGCATGCCTGAGCTCCCTCTGTGTACTTTAACCTTCCCACCATTGCTGTGTCACACCGCATTCTCCTTCCATTCAGTGGAGAATCTTGCACTTTTCTACCCTGGCTGGCCTGGAAATGCAATCCTCTCATTCTCAGCCTCCCAGGTAGCTAAGATTACAAGTATGAGTCATCTGTTTATTTTCTTATGTGTCAGACAATGAAGTTCATGGTTTCTCTGCTATTTTAAATCTATATGTCGTTGTTCTTGCTTATTTCTAATCCAATTAAAAGTAAAGATTAGCTGGGCAGACTCAGCTAATCAGTACTGATTAGCTGTATTACTGATACTCTGTAATATACTGTCTCAAAAAAGATTACTCTTTCCTTAATTGTTTGGGAAACAAAGTCCTCTTCAGCAACTTCATATCTGATAAAGCTAGCATGATAAGGAAAACACACCTAGTAAATCAGCCAGGAGGAGAAATGAAGACAGGGCCCTCTACTTCTTTTCAAGGCTTTTGGAGCCTTAAAGACACAGCTTGCATGAAGACAAAACTGCCTCTTCTTTCCCTCTACACTACTGTGATCCAGAACTAATCAAAAGTTGTGACTGTATTTTTCTGTGACATACCAGTGTAAACAGATGCAGATGAGTGAAAGGGGAGTTTCCTGCTTCCCTCAGCCCCGGGCAGCACTCAGCACCCACTCTGCTCTCTTGTCCTACACACAGCTTCTTCTTCTACCTGCTCCTTCAGCCCCAATGCACCAGCACCCATATGGTATTTGCATGTAAAGAGTGGGTTATCAGCCATAGTGACCCTCTGTGTGACTCCCAGAAGGGACAGAAACATGCCACACATATTCTAGAAGTGAAGCTGGAAGAAGAGAGAAAAGAGAGGTAGAGAAAGAGCAGAGGGAGAAATGAAGGAGATGGAAACGATTGTTAACGTTGCTCTATGGGCCCAAGCCATCCTCCGGTCTGACTGTGGGCTCCTCACTTCCTAAGTGTGAGCTCAGCAGCCTGTCTCACTCCCACAGCTCCTGTGGTTTCAGGGCATCCGCAGTCAGCTCTTGTCTCACCTGTTACTTCACAGTACTGGCTCAGCTCCTTCCAGCCTATGAAAGTCCTTGAGGGCAATGACCACACCTAATCACTTCCTTTCCCCAGCACAGCTCTGTAGCTGGATACAGTATGACTTAAAAGCTCAATGAACCTGCATAACACAGGAGGCAGTATGGCTTGGAGGCTAAAAGCACAGGCTTTGAGCGCACCAGGTTTGAATCCTGACTTTGCCACTTACCAGTGGTACAATCCTGGGGAAGTTAACTTGATCCCTGAGCTATCTATCCACCTTTCATACCAAATCTACCTGCTTACCTTCCCGGGACTCTGGGCTTCTACCCTGTACTGCTGTCTTCTTCTAATCCAATTTGGAGAAACCGCTCCACTCCAGGCCAATCTCTCTACTGGCTTACTACATTTGCTGTAGTTCCCCCTCTCCTGCCCACTCTGTGTGCTCTAGTAGGTCAATGTCCAAGCTCAGGAACAGGTGGTGATGGCTCCATCTTCTAAATAATTTCCACTGGCCTTTCAAGCTAATGTTCTTCCAGTGGCCACCCCACCTCTTTGCTTTCTTTTATAGTAAAATTCTGTGGAAGACTTTTCAGTAAGCCAAATACTTGAAGTCTCTACTTCCTTCCTTCTCATTCTCTCTTTAATGCACGGCCACCAGACTCAACCCATCATTATCACTTCAATGGAACTGCTCTGGACAAGGTCACAGAATCCAGCGATCATTTCTGAGATGTCATCTTGCTTGGCCATCAACAGCTTTGATGGGGTCACATTCTCCTCTCTTCTCCTCCTCCTCTTCCTCCCTTTTCTTCTCCTTTTCCTCCTATTCTTTTTTGTTTTGGTACTAGTGTTTGAACTTAAAAGAGATTCTGACTTGCTAAATAAATGCTCTACCACTTGAGCCACATCCCCAGCCCCTTTTGCTTTAGTTTGTCTCAGACACAGTCTCATGATTTTGCCTGGTGCTAGCCCTCAGAATATGATCCTACCTTTGCCTCCTGAGTAAAAGGCTATAGTTGAAGGCAGGTGACACACCGCCCTAGCCTGCTCTTTCTCCTTAAAACAAACAAACAAACAAAACTCTTCACTTGGCTTTCCTTCTACATGACTGGCTACTCCCTCTCCTATGCTGGTTCTTCTTCCTGGAAGTCCACAATCCTAAACATTGGATGCTCCAGGGCTAAGTTCTAGATTATATTCTCTTGTGTCCGTCAGTTACCTAGCACACAGCAGAAGTTCAAGAAAGATGGACGTGACTAGGAATACAGTTTTGCTCTTGTTCAGCGCAGCCTCTCAACCTAAGGGTTTATATATCACCATGGCCTGGAGCTGCCATAGTGATATGAGGCTGCCTGCTGGAGGATCTCATTGGGAGGGAAGGGGGGACTGGAGCAGAGGTGAAGAGCTCCATTTTGGTTGAGTTGAGCTGCTCAGAAGACATCCAAATCAAGGTACTCATTAGGCAGTTGTTAGAAGGCCTTGAGTACAGGGGATAGGGTAAAGCTAGGCATGGAGACATTATTTAAGGTCATACCAACTAGTAAGATTACAAAAAAAAAAATCTTGATGGATGGATGGATAGAGGGATGGATGGATGGATAAGAGGTCTAGGACCTATGCCCTATCATAAGCTGTGTAGAAAGAACTGGGATTGGGTGGTAATAGCAATTATATGGAACCCTTATTTTTATAAAACAGTGTACATAGGGCTTTTATACACTTCATTGGATCCCTGGCCTGTCCACATTTAACTCATGAGAACACTGAGGGCTGCCCAGTCTCACAGTAAGTAGGTAATGGGCTGGATTCAAGTCTGGGCTGGTCTGCATAACCTTACATTCTTCCCCGTAACATCATTGTATTTAGACATAAGATGGTACCACATGATTTCTGACATTTAGTGGTAGGATGCAGCAGCTGAAAATATCAGATAAAAGCTGAACAATGGTGTTTCTCACCTGTAATCCTACTTACTCAGGAGGCTGAGATCTGAGATCCCAAGTCAAACCAACATGGGTAGGAAAATCCTTCAAACTCTTCTCCTCAATTACCACCCCCCCACACACACACAAAGCAGAAGTGGAGCTGTGGCTCAAGTGGTAGAGCGCTAGTCTTCAGCAAAAAAAAAAAAATCTCAGGGATAGTGCCCAGGCCCTGAGATTAATACACACACACACACACACACACACACACACACACACACACACACACACACACACACACACACACACACACACATCAGATCTACAAGTGCTTACAGGGTAAGCTCTTGCCACTTACCTATTTAAACAAGTTATGCCAGTATTTTAATACTCATACGTATATACATAATTTAATACTCAATGTCATCCCTTCTATTTTTCTCCTTCAAGATCTTTCCTAACCCCATTCATACCCTCAGGTTATGTGGTTCCATTTTCACATACGTACATTGAATATAATGATTGTAAATACAATCAGTAAATACAATCATTTGCCTATCCTTCCTCTTTCCTTTCATCTGCCCTAGTGTGTGTGTGTTTAAGACAGCTCACTATGTAACCCAGACTGGCTTTGAACTTATGATCCTCCTGCATCATTTCACAAGTGTTAGGATTACAGGTATGGGTCATGTTGCCTCAAAAAAAATTTTTTTTTTTGTACTGAGAATTGAAGCCCAGACCTTACACTTGCTGATAGATGCTCTGTCACTTCAGGTGTGGTTCTAGCCCACTCTATATAGACTTTTTACCTCCAGCTTATCATGAAGTTACTCCGTTTTCCAAAATACTCACCCATTTGTGTTAGTAATCTCCGTGAGCTGGTCTCAGTTTCACCTTCTCTAGCTAAACCCTCCCTTAACTCATATTAAAACCTTGTGTTTCATTTTAAGCTCTGGAACATCCTAATCACTTATGACAGCCTGTCCCTGCTAGAACATTCACACCCCATCCTGGACTCTTCTGCTTCTCTTACTCCTCATGTCTAATCCACCTGCGAGTTCCATTGGCCCTAACTAAAAATAAAGCTGGAACTGAGCGCTGCCCATTCCCGTTGCTGTCCAGGTCCAGGTAGAGCATCCCTAGCTCCTAACTGGTCTCTGCCTCTGCCTTTTGTCTCTCTCCCAGTACTGCAGCAAATCAGGTTCAAAACCTGAAACCTTCTGCTAGCTGAACTGGCCTTCTTGTTACTCCCCAGACCCCAGGTGCACTTTCCTATCTGTTGCCAACAAATCTCCCATCTCGGAAAAAAGAAAGGTTTGGTTGTCTCCAGCCATCTTACTCAAATGTCATTTTAAATTTCTTCGCACCACAGATTGTTTTATCTTCTCATGTGCTATGTACTTGCAGTTTTACTTAGCATTGTTTGTCTATCCTCACAAGGGCAGAGGATCACCACTGAAACTCTGGACCAGCATGTGGAATGTGGCAGGAATTCAGTGATAACCACCTCAGTAATAACTGTCCTGCTCAAGGCTTACTACATTTGGTAGGGCAAGCAGTACAAGGAGAAGCACATTTAGGGGAGCCATGGTGTGAATGCTTGAGTCTAAGCATCTTACACTAGCAAAAGTTCTTCTCTGTCCTGCAAAGGCTTGGCAAACTCTGAGATCAATACCAGAGTGTGTGCCAATTCTCCGCCCTATGTCTGGAACTATTTGCAATGTCACATTACAAACTGACTCATGAGTCAGTTATTACTAAGTTAATGATGCTAAGCTTAGAAATGGAGCTCAAACTGTAGCTCATTTCCTGACATACATTGAACCATAGGAACAACTAGTTATTGTCTTGAATTAAAATAGACCATGAATGGATTTTGACTATGGTTTCTGTTTATACCAGTATAAAATCCAGTTAAAGAAACTGAGCTAATTTGTACCAAGCCAATACCCTCAACCAGATGTTACACAAGCCCAGGATAGTTGCTCTTTTTTATGTACAGACAAACTAGGAAAAAACACCAAATGATTTGGCTATGGTTATTAACTCAATGTCTCCTTCTCCCCGCTTTCTCTTCTCCTCTTCTTTACTTCTTTCTCCTCTCTAGACTCTCTTTTTTGAGATAGAGCCTATTTATGGAGATCTACCTGACCTCAGAATCATATTCTACCTCCTTTACCCATTCAAGTGTTGGGATTACAGTTGTGTACCACATGCCTGGCTTTAAGTCCACTATCTTTACTGGTTTGGGAAAGAGTTCTTATACCTAAGGCATTCCAAGAAATCTTCAGAATGACAAATTGCTTTTATATATAGAAAAACTATACATTAATAATAAACTTTAAGCAATTACACACACATACACACACACACACACATATGAACATGGGCTGAACTACTAGTCCTGAAAAAAAAAAAAGGTCAGGTAATATATCAGAAAAGCATCCTGTCAGCACCTATCACTTAGTGCCAGTCCATCAAGCCCTGTGTCCACCTTAACACACTGTTCATCCTAAAACCAAGAAGCCTCTATACCTGTAATTTGAGGTATTCAAACAAGAATGGTTTACAAGTGTATCTTGACACTTATAAGTGTGGGAAATGAGAACAAATCCTAGATCTTGCCTATGGCTTTGGGGACAAAGCTCCAACCAGCTTCTTTAGGCCCCCCTCAGGTTCTCTGAAGTCATCAGAGGCTCTGGCTCTCCCGGCCTCTTCCCCGTCCCCAGCTCAGGTCCTGGTGGTGCAGAGGAAATGTTAGCCCCTCCCTATCCTGTGCTTAGGGACAAATGCTGGTCCTGCCCCGGCTCAGCACAGTGACCTACGGCCCAATGGCCCCCAAATAGTCACACTTGCTCCAGGTCCCTTCCTACTGCCACATCTCTGAATCTGCTCTCAGCATATTTTGGATAGTGGCATACTCCCTTTCTACAACAGTATTTCCTTTCCATCTTTCAGAAAGCTACTCAATTGCTGACTTTCCAATAATACTCTTTCCTGTTGGAATTTTATCTTCTGCATTCTATTAAAGAGATTGAAGGGGGCTGGGAAGGTGGCTCAGTGGTAGAGTGCTTGCCTTGCATGCATGAGGCCCTGGGTTCGATTCCTCAGCACCACAAAAGCAAAAAGAAAAAAGCCGGAAGTGGTGTTGTGGCTCAAGTGGTAGAGCGCTAGCCTTGAGCTGAAGAGCTGAGGGACAGTGGCCAGGCCCAGAGTTCAAGCCCCACGACCGACCAAAAAAAAAAAAAAAAGAGATTGGAGGCAGAAGGGAAGGTAGGTGTATATGGGATGGTCTACCACCTTACCCTGGGCTTGCTGAACCACCATTTTTATGTTTTTATTTTTCCTAGTGTCCTCTAGTTCATAGACTCTCAGATCTACCTCCTTCCTTCCTTCCTTTCTTCCTTCCTTCCTTTCTTCCTTCTTTTTCTTTTTTCTTTCTTTCCTCTCTCTCCCTCCTTCCTTCTTTACTTCTTTCTTTCACTCAGGATTTGTGCTCACTAGAAAGATGATCTACCACTTGAGCCATACTCATAGACCTTTTTGCTTTTAGTTTTCAGATAGGGTCTTATAATTTTGCCTAAGAAGCCATAGACCTTGATTCTCCCACCTCTGCTTCCTGCATAGCCAGGATTACAGGTGTGAATCACAACATGCCGCTTATTTTTGAGAGGGAATCTTTGTGAACTTCTTATCTAGGCTGGCATGCAGCTGAGATTCTTCTATCTTCACCTTCCAAAGTACCCAGAATTATAGACATACGCCGCTACACCCTATCCCATGTTCTTTCCCATGATGACATGCAGCTTCAGAGGTCTCTGGCATATAGGTCACAAGTGAAGTACAGTCATGTCCTCCTAGGGCTCTAGGCCAATTGCTGTTGGCCCCATCTCTCTTCCTAGTTTGTAAATTATTTCTCCTGTGAGTCCAGTGAGTGTGAAATCTCTAAAGACTGGTCACAGAATACAAGTTTTTGCATGTGCATGGTGGGAACAATAAACTGTAGCAGTAAAACATACATGCTTAAATCTTAGCTTCCTTAGCAAATCACTTCATCTCTCTACCTCTTGAATTTCCTCCTCTATAAAGCAGCCATGTGAATTATCCTAGTAAGAAGATTATGAGCATTCTTTGTGTAAACAAGTGGCCACAAATATTTACTAAGAGTAGTAAGTGCTAGCTGTTATTAGGATTGAGTACCTAGACCATGCCTGGACTGCAGAAACAAAACTTGTGGTTTTCTCAGGAGGCTTAGCCCGGAAGTCCTGGTAAAGTGGGTTAAGAAAGACACGCTTAGGGACCTCCTGCATGCACCATACTACAGATACCACAGCAGTAGAGAAGGTATATATGTCAAGGGGTACACATGTCAGTGAGTACGCGTTTCTGAGGTCTGTGCTTCTGTATCTGAATGGCAGATAAAGTCAGGGGACACCATGATTATTGAATACAGCTACCATTTGAGCTGCAACTCTACTTCTGGTTGTTTGGTGGTTAACTGGAGATAAGAGTCTCACACACTTTCCTGCTTGGGCTGGCTTTGAACTGCAATCCTCAGATCTCAGCCTCTTGAGTAGCTACTATTACAGGCATGAGTCACAGGTGCCTGGCTCACAGCAATCTTGTTTTTTGTTTTGGTTGGTCGTGGGGCTTGAACTCTGGGCTTGGGCGCTGTCCCTGCGCTCTTCAGTTCAAGGCAAGCGCTCGACCACTTGAGCCACAGCGCCACTTCCGGTTTTCTAGTGGTTTACTGGACATAAGAGTCTTACGGACTTTCTTTCCCGGGCTGGCTTTGAACCGCGATCCTCAGATCTCAGCCTCTTGAGTAGCTATGATTACAGGCGTGAGCCACTGGCGCCCAGCTTCACAGCAATCTTAATTGTAATGATAGACTAAGGAATTGATAATGAAAACACAATTCATCCTCTGTAATCATGGGTGTCAAAAAACAAGTTTCCATCATTTCCTGGTCACTTACCTCTGAGTTGCTGGAGTTCCAGATTCAGACTTTGAATGTTACTCTCATAGGACTCGAGATTCTCAAGGGCTTCTTCTTCTAAGGATTCATCCTGCTTCTCCTCCAGCATGGAGCTGAGCTCCTCCTGAGCTCTGGTGTACATATCCAGGTCCTGCTCCACTTCCTGAATCCTCACCAGTACTGAGGGGCATGGGAAAGTCTGCTCCAGACTCCTTTCTAAATGCTCAGGGGCCTCCTTTTCTAGGCCCTCCCAGCCAGGATGATGACCAGAGAGGGGTCTGGGGGATGCTACATTCACCCTGGGCTGTGTAGAAGGAGGCAGGGGAGCTGGGCGAGAGGGTCGCATGATCAAGAGGGGTGCAGGCTTGGGTCTCTGGTCAGCTAGCAAGTGTGGGGATGTGAACACTGGAGTAGAGGGTCTGGGTGGTGGTGGCCTCAGGACCTTCTTCCTTTCGAGTGGCTCTTGCAGGGGGAGGAACTTGGAGGAACCACGAACAATATCCTTCTCAGAATTAAAGTCCATGATTGAAAAGTGGCGAGAAATTTTCTCTGGCTCAGTGCCAGGCCCTGACAGGCTCTTCTCAAACTCGATCAACTGTTGTGTCAACTTAGAATCTAGGTCACTGCTGTGTCCCAGTGACAGTGTGGTGACATCTGTGGCCAGCTCCTTACCTTGGGGACCAGGCCTTCTCTGTGAGCTCTCTAATTCAGAACAGAAGCTGTTGGCACTTTCTCTGGACGTGAAGTGCTTCTTAGCATACCGGGCCATGGCATGGAGCTGGGGACTCCACTGGCTGGGTTTGGCTGTTCTGGAGCCAGTGAGGGAAGAGGCCCTGTGAAGGGGAGGCCCTGGCCTCTGAAGGGCTCTTTGCTGGGCATATGTTTTTTTGTGAGGGAGGCTGGAGTAGTCTCTAGTCCTGCCTTCCAGTGGGAGGTCAGAGAACTGTTCTGAGCTTTTTGCTCCTAATGTAGAGCAATACTGATTTTTCTGCACTTTGGAATATAAAGGTACTTGAGGTTGGGAGGAAATACCATTGACTCCCTCCAAAGGCTTGGGCATGGAAGGATCTTTAGCAAGAGGTTTTTCATGCCTTTCACCTGAACTTCTGGAGTACCCTCCTGCTCCCAAGGTGGCTACATCTTGACCACAGAGCTTATTTCCATCATGTTCAGGAGCCCAGGGCTCTGAAGGAGAAATGCACATGTCAGAAGGAACATGGCTGGGCTTCACCGCCGGGTACTCTTGAGATTCCTGTTTTGGTTCCTCCACTCCTACTGAGTTCTCAAGTCCATCCAAACAGCTCTCCTGGGTCTTGGTGAGGCCATCTTCTTGTAGGGGAGTCGGGGCTTCCTCAGTCCTGGTGCTTGGACATAACTTTACAAACCGGTAAGGAAAAATGCCTGTCCTGCCCTTTAGCCTTCCTTCTAGCCAGCCATCTTCCAAGGTTGCCAGAATTTGAATTTTATCTCCAACTTCAAAATCCAACTCATTTGGCTCTAGGGCTTGGAATCTGTAGAGGGCAATTCCATATGAGCCTCCTTGTTCGCCTTCATCATCCTCAGCAAGCCCTCTCCCTTCTTCTCCTCCAGGGATTTCTATGTTACCATTAGCAACGTGGTCATCTCCCTTTCCAGAACTTACAGATTCATCTACAGTCCTCAGGGGACCCAAAAGCTCAACAAAACCTTCTGGGAAAATGCCTCTTCGACCCTCTAACTCCCCTTCAAACCAGCCCGGCTCAGGAACTCCAATAATGGTAATCACATCCCCTTCCCTGAAGTCCAGCTCCTCATCCAGCTGGGCAGAGAGACCCATCAGGGCCCGAGCTTGTCCCATGGAATATTCTGGAATTTGAAGCTGGGTACTCTGGGAATGCCACTTCCTGCTTTGAGAAGAAAGGCAGAGCTCCCGAACACAGGAAGATGGGAAGAAGCCCCGAGCACCCCAGCAGCTTCGGCCCTGCAGCCAGCCTGCCGTGGGAGTGCCATCGAGAATCACCAGGTCACCTGAGGGAAAATAAGCAGAAAATGACTTCCGCCGTCACCCAACATGATATTACTATGACCAAGAATGCAATTCAGCATTTTTCAACATCTGTCAACTCCAGGATATATACACCTGGTTTTAAGAGCACAAACACCCAAAACAAATTGGTGAATTGGAATATTCCTATAGACCTAGTTTTGTCAAGTGTAAGCCATGGAACCCTAGAAGTGGACCCTTGAGATCCTTTCAGAGGCTATGGGAGGTAGCCAGTATTTTCATACTTGATGTACATTTTTCACTATGTTGACATTTGTGACAATTGTGCAAAAACACTAGGGGTAAGGGTTGGGGAGGGTGGAATTAAAATTGCTGGCAATGTATAAAACAGAGTGGTGGCAACAAATTATATAAATGGTCACTGCAAGCCAGGTACTGGGTGTTGGGGGGTGGTCATGCCTATAAACCTAGCTACTCAGGAGGCTAAGATTTGAGGATAGAGGTTCAAAGCCAGCCTAGGCAAGAAAATCCCTGAGACTCAATCAACTAGTAAAAAGTGCCAGAAGTGGAACTGTGGCCCAAGTGGTACAGAGTCAGCATTAAGCAAACAAGCTAAGGGAGCATGTTCAGACCTGGAGTTAAAGCTCTAGAACACACACACACACACACACACACACACACACACACACACACACACACACACACACACACACACACACACACACACACACACACACACACACACACACACACACACACACACACACACACACACACACACACAAAACTTATAGTCACTATAGAGTCACTGCATCCTCACCACCAAAACTCATATGCAAAAATTAATAGTTTCTGTTAAGAATGTCCTCAAGGATATGTCTTTTGTAATATTCTACGTGATAAAATGGGAAGTGAGTACAAGACTCTTTTTCTGGCAATCTTGAAGCAAAGCACTGCACTAGCTAAGTTGTACACTTGATTCAGAAGCTTTTTCCACTGAACACTGTTTACGTGTAAGAATGACATATTAAAAAAAAATGACTGACAGACAGCTATGGTTATTTGGGCTTGGATACTGGCAGACATTTTCTCTGAAACAAAACAAATGAGTCTGTAACTGCAAGGAAAACAAACAGGGCAGGCACTGGCTGCTCATGCCTGCAATCCTAGCTACTTAGGAGGCTGAGATCTGAGAACTGGGCTTCAAAGACAGCCCAGGCAGGAAAATTCAGGAGACTCGTAGCTGCAATAAACCACTCAGAAAAAGCTGGAAGTGGCTCTGTGCCTCAAGTGGTTGAGCACTCGCCTTGAGCAAAAGAAGCTCAGGGTTAGTACCCAGAGTTTAAAGCCCAGGACCATTAAAAAAAAAAAAAAGGAAAACAAACACCACAGGATTTTGTGCCAATGTTAAAATTCCAAGTTCCATATTAAACATTATTATTTTGGAAAATAATACCATGAAACTGACAGTGTTCTCATACTTGAAGACTTTTAAAAAATAATATTAACAATACAATTTTATGTTATATAATAAGAAGTCAACATTTGGAAAAACTGAATAACTCACTGAATCAATATTTTTCTAAATGACCAATGCATGCTGTTATAAAATCACTCATGACCAAAAGGTTCATTCCAAAAGCAAGGTGAGTGAATGGATGTTAGCACAGTATTATGGAAAAGCTCACTGATACTCTGCTGGGTCCAGCACTGTGGTTAACTCTAAAGAAACTACCACACATTGATTGTGGTGTGATAGCAAAGAATAATTCATAATTTCTTGAAAAGACTATTTAGATACCCCTACTGTCTCTCATTACATATTTCTACAAGGGTGATTTTTCCAGTATACTTCAAATCAAAACAACATACGGTAATAGATTAAATACAGATGCAAATATGGAAATCCAGCTTTCTTCTGTTAAATCAAACATTAAAAAGATTTATGAAAATGTAAACCATTGTTATTCCTCACTAATTTTTTTTGTTTGGAAAGTTTCAGTAATTTTTCATAAAAATGTTTCTCACATTAATATATAATAGGATTTTTAGTGAATGGACAAATATTTTTTTTGTTTTGTTTTGTTTTGTTTTTGGTCGGTCGTGGGGCTTGAACTCTGGGCCTGGGCGCTGTCCCTCAGCTCTTCAGCTCAAGGCGAGTGCTCTACCACTTGAGCTACAGCGCCACTTCCGGTTTTCTGGTGGTTTATTGGAGATAGGAGTCTCACGGTCTCTCCTGCCCAGGCTGGCTTTGAACCGCGATCCTCAGATCTCAGCCTCCTGAGTAGCTAGGATTACAGGCGTGAGCCACCAGCGCCCGGCTTGGACAAATATTTTTTTAATTCCCTATGTTTTGTCCTTTTTTGAGATGATACTGGGACTTGAACTGCACTCTCACTTAGCTTTTTTGCTCACAACTGGTGCTCTACTATTTGATCCAGGCCTCCAATTCTGGTTTTTTGCTGGTTTTTTGGAGATAAAAGTCTCTTGGATTTGTTTACCCAGGCTGGTTTGGAACTGTGATCCTCAGATCTCAGCCTCTTGATTAGTGAGGATTATAGGTGTGAGCTATTGGTGCCTAGTTTAAATCTCCAATTTTAATAGTTAATACAATAAATGCTGTCCCAAAACATGATTTCTTCCAGCCTACCAAATGATTCATGCCAATTACAACTTACAAATGTACCACCAACTTTATCAAGCTTTCATTATGAGTCAGGGAGAGTCTATCACCAACAGCTTCTTCTCTAGCAATCCTATTCTTATTATCTGAAAGAGCAAAATAGAAGCTTGCTCTCAACACACTCTAAAGAGATTCACTTGGGATGATACCAAAAGACTATTCATGTTTATGGTTATTCAGTTATAAATCTCCTCTCCACCACATACCCGATAAGAGGCACCTAGGATCTGAGACCCTATTCTACACAAGAGGACTTTTGTTTTCTTTGCTTTTAAGACAAGGTCTCATTGTGAGGCTGAGTCTGGACTCTTTGGGATGCTTCTGCTTCAGCCTCCCAAATGTTGGGATTATAAAACATGTACTTCCATATCTAGCCCACAAGGGGACTTTTTTTTTTTCTCATAAAAACGATGTCATGAACTCTAAGCATTTACTCATGCATTATTATCTCTCTGATATCTTAGCTGGAATCTTTACAAAACTTTAGAAACTCACATTCATCTTGGCCATCTGTGGTCTATAAAAGAAATAATTGTTTTTATCACTAATTCTCTATCTGTATATTAACACACTATACAACAACTAACATAAGGCATTAGACTTAGTGGAAGTACTCAATATATTTTCACAAACTTCATGGATGTTCTTGAAAAGTAGTGTCCTTAGTCTTGTATCCCTTTCCTTTTTCGTTTGTTTCCTTTTTGTTGTTGTTTAATCTTAGGGCTTGAACTCAGGGTCAGGGTGCTGTCTCAGCTTTTTTGCACTCTACCATTTTGAACCACAGCATGACTTCTGATTTTCTAGTGGTTAATTGGAGATAAGATCTCACAGACCTTCCTGCTTGGGCTCACTTCAAACTGATCCTCAGATCTCAGCCTCCTGAGTAGCTAAGATTACAGGCATGAGCCACTAACTCCTGGCTTTTTGTTTCTGGTAGTAAGGGATATTGAACTGAAGACTTCACACATGGCAGGTAAGTACTCTGCCACTTAAGCCATATTTATGTTCTATTCTTGCTAAGTATCTGAAATTACAGGCATGTACCACTATGCTTGGCTTAGTCCTGTGTTTCCTTTAATCCATGACCCTATATCCATTGCTCAGAGGTGCTGAGAACTACAAGTGTTTTCTCTTTTACTGATCCTGAGGCCTGCTACCAAGGCCTCAGAGGGAACTCACTGGTGACATGACTCTTCAGAGACAATGGGTCTCTGGATGAATAGGAAAATCAAAGCATGCCTTAACTCCCACTCCACTGGCTTTGAAATGACTGGCTCTCTTGGAGCTGTGCAATGACAGTGTTTTCTTTGTTTGGTGAGATCCCCATGAACTCACATAATAGAGCTTGTTTGCCTGTCTACTTTCTGCAGAAGGACTGTTTTGATAAGCTTTACTACCTGGCAAACTGTTATTCTGTTGGCTATTTCTATATTATAAAGATGAATATCAAAACAACCTAACAACAATAAAAACCCCACAACTTTGATCCTAGAAGGCATGTTCATTTATTGTACTAGCTTTACTTTATAATACTGATCATTCCTAAGTTGTTTGTGTATGTGTGTGTGGTTGTTTGTTTGCACAAATCTCTCTCTCTCTCTCTCTCTTTTTTTTTTTTTTTTTGTCCGTCGTGGGGCTTGAACTCTGGGCTCGGGTGCTGAACCCTCAGCTCTTCAGCTCAAGGCTAGCACTCTACCACTTGAGCCACAGCACCCACTTCTGGCTTTTTCTGTTTATGTGGTGCTGAGGAATCGGACCCAGGGCCTCATGCATGCAAGGCAGGCACTCTACCACTGAGCCACCTTCCCAGCCCTGAAATCTCTCATTTTCATCAGCTGTGTAAAGCATTCCCCGGGAATCCTGGGTGATCCCTTAGGAAGGTAAGCTTTCCAGACTTCTGGAACACCAATCTAGGGGCCTCTTAGAAACGTGTGGCCAGATTCAAGAGCAGTCCAAAATAATTGTGGGCTTCAGGAAAAGGTGGAAGGGTGACACCTGCTGGAAAAGCACCTGATGACTCAACTTTCTCTGGGAAAACGCACAGAATTATGGGAAAACTGGCCCCAAAACATATCATGAAGACTCAGGACCCAAGATAGACTAGCAATAACTAACATTTATTGAGTGTTTCTCTCGTGCCAGACAGAGGCATTACATGCCTAAATTTATTTAATCCTCATGACTAACTCCTTATATTTTAGAAAAGGAAAGTGAGGATGAGAGATTTAATAACTAGCCCAAGTTTACAACTATTAAGTGAGGGAGTTGGACCTAAATCTAGAACTGTCAGAATTCTTGTCCTCATCAGATGCTGATGACACATGCTCTTGATCCTTGGCTACTCAGGAGGCTGAGATCTGAGGATCACAGTCCCAAGTTAGCTGGAGCAGACAAATCTGCGACTCTTATTCCAAATAACCAGTAAAAAGCAAGAACTTGAGGCATGGCTCAAGTGGTAGAGAGTTAGACTTGGGTGAAAAGCCTAAACAAGTTCAATGCCTAGTACAAGTACCAATACACACACACACACACACACACACACACACACACACACACACACACACACACACACAAAGAAATCTTGTCTCTTATGCTATATCACTTATTATTAACACATATACATATATAACATGCTCACATATGTGATTATAAACATAAATAAGTATATAAACCTGTGTGTGTACACATTTACTCTTTATTCTTATTAAGCCTGATGCTTAATATTAAACAAAATAACAACTAAAAGGTAGCATGGTAAAATATGAGATATGTCCAACACTATCCCATGTACTCTTAAATTTTACAACTCTGACATAATCATCAATAACTGCTGCAACAAGGGTTTCAAGAGAAAAAATCAATCAGAGGAGTCAGGATGAACAGTCTAGGGCAGAGATGAAGCAATGCAGACTACTCATGAGTTGAACTGGTGGTGAAGAAGTAGAAGGGCTGTCTCAAGCACTAGCCTTAAAACTCTGGAAACCTAGATCTGAGCTCAATAAACTGCATGGGGAATAAAACAATACTTTCATTTTGTAGTGACTTTGTTTCCAAATAGCTAAATTAATCTGTGTTGATGTGACCTGTCATGTATAGAAAGCAATAGGGATTAAAATCATTGCAGTGTATCGAGCTTATCTTCCCAGAAAAGACAAATTGTGTAAGTACATTGACCTGTCTTATGCATGAAAATGTGCCTTTCCAAATGAGAAACCATACTGAACTAAAAAGACTCATGAAGGGCATGGCAGAACAGAGCTTACTGGACCAGGATGCTCATGCAGTAGATACCACAGAGACAAGAACAAGTTTGAATGACAGGAAGCTCATCTTTTTCTAGTCTCTCCCCTGTGTACTTTGCCCTACATCCTCTTCCTTTAGAGTCCATTTACAACTTTCAGCTTCTTAGGCTCAGCTGGTTACAGATTCCAGAGCCAGGCTGGGCCTGGTGATCTTGGCTGTCTGGATACAGGCACCCATAGCTGCATGGTCAAGCCAGGGTCTTTTAGACTCTCTCTTTCTCTCTCTTAGAATTTCTAAGGTGGATTTTAATTTCAAAATGAGGTAAGAAGACATTAGATCAGTCTTCCCAACACATGCTTCTTAAGAAAATCTATCTCTCTTATTTTTGGTACCTTACTTGAGTACATAAGATGTAATTACAAAGATTTTTGATGCAAAACAGCTAATTCCAGAAGCCACATCCTCAAATTCCTCATGATATTGTAGATACACTGTGTAGAAATACACAGTGTGTGTTTCTACACAGTGTGTTCTTCTACCCATTCTTTACACAAGGATCCAGGCACAGGGAAGGAAAAGCCGTGTGGTGCATATCCACTGGACAGACTGATGGAAGCCCAAGTGCTCTTGTTCTTCCTCCATCCTACCTGGGCCTACTCTGGCATGGACTTCAAGCTACTGCCATAGCTCACCATCTATTTCTATCATCTTCCAGGTACTAAATAACAAAGATGTCTACAGAATACCATTTCCTCTTAAGGCTGACACTCTACCACTTGAGCGACCCCTCCACTTCCAGCTTTTTGATAGTTAACTGGAGATAAGAGTCTCATGGACTTTTCTTCAGGACTCTGGTTTTTTGTTTTTTTTTGTTTGTTTTTAAGAGACCTGGCTGTCAGGATAGGCACACTCCACCCTGCAGGCTCACACGTCTACTCTGATGTATAGCTTACCTCGATGGAGGGGAAGACTGCTCAGTTCCTGGGATGCAAACTCAGAGATGCATACAAAGAGCTTCTCTCCCTCCTTTAGACTGGGGATGGTCACAATTTCCACAAAACTGCTAGGAAACTGTCCTAAAAAATAAGAGCATATTGAATATTGAAATTTTTGTGGAGTTTTTGCAAGGATTTATTTGAGTAAAACAGGGTAAAGTAGGTAGAAGTAGAAAAAGAAGAAAATACTTCCAGCTCCCAATACAGGAAATTAGAGCTAAAGACTCCTTGAACATTGAATTTTATTTTAATATTGAAGTTTATTTTTCTGTCTGTGTACAAGGACAAGTTTTTTTTTTTCTGAGTCCGTTTAGAGACCCTGAATGGAAAACTCACTGAGTCTAATAAGTGGAGACTCTATTGTAGAGGTGCAGGGCACAGAATCACACGCGTGCTTCCAGGAAGGCAGAGAAGGTGCTTGTCTGTGAGCACTTAAATGATCCTCCAGAAAGGATGTAAAGGGAACTTGATCAGGAAATGCTGGTCTTCGAAAGTCTGAAAACTTAGCTCAGACACAAATGATAACTCACCTACAATCTTAATTCATTACACAGGTAGTAAGTTACCATGGAAGATCAGAGAAATGGGTCAAGAAGAACATGAAAAAAGACAGGGTCTCACAGGAGGGCTGTGAACCTTCTACGTAGCCCAAGCTGGCCTTAAACTCACAATCCTCCTGCCTCAACCTCCCAACTGCTGGAATCATTGGTGTGTGCCACCACATCTGGCTCTAAGAGCATGAAGCTTTTTATGAAAAAGATAGCATTTCAGAATGAAGATGTACAGGGTTTATTAGGTAGTTGTAGAAAGAACGAACCTCCCAATGTGAAAGAATAAGAACTACCCCCTGCCCTCAAGTCTCTTGAATCTGTCCATTTCCCTCCAGGGCTATCATCCTTTCCTACCTGGATGACAGCAACAACCTCCCACCTTGCCTCTCTGTTTTCAGTTTTGCCCCTTCTTCTCATCTTGAACTTCCTATGATACAAGTGTGACCCAGTTGTAGTACTGTTCCAGTTTCCCTTACCAGGCATAGTTTGTCCTCCAGGATCAGCTGCTGCTCCTCTGTACAACCACCCCCTCAACCATGCAAGCTTTGTGCCTTCCTGAAGGCTCCTCAGTCCCTTTGTTCCCTCTCCCTCTGGAACCTCTAAGGGAGTGATTCTCTTTGCCTGTTCATGTTTTGTCTCAGCAGAGACATCACTTTTGATGGGAAATCATCTACTTCACAAATGTGGGCTAAGTGTCCCCTGAATCTGCTCTTAGGACTGTATTACACAGTCCAAATAAGACTTTACAAAAAACATCTGCAAGTCAAAGATTAGATTTATATAGGCTCATTAATGAGAGAAACCCATATTCCTGTGTCTTAAAGAATGGGAAAAAGGGAACCAGAAGCATGTAATATGGGAGACAGGAATCTTTAGGGTCAAGATGACCTTAGTTCAGAGCAACCACAGATGTAGAAAAGAGAGAAAAGAATGAACCACAGGGCAGGGAAGGAGAGAAAAACACAGCAGAGGAAGCAGGTGGAGAACACCCTAGGTTCCATCAAGCAGAGGTGAATGTGGCTGTGAAAAGCAATGATCACAGGGCTTCTGAACACAAGAACAATACATACATTGAAACGGAAAAAAAAACAGCACTGAATACAAAGGCTCAAGCACTGGGAAGAGAAAGGAAAGAAAAGGGAAAGACATGGGTAGAAAACTAAGCTAGTGACATCTAATCAGGATGCTGAAGCATCCTGAAGGAGTCACTAAGGAGAGAAAATCACTAATGATGACAGAAACTGTCCTCACAGCAAAGGCTGCAGTATGCATACAGAAGACATGAACGCATTCTGAAGTTCCTGGTTCAGGTTCCACGGTCCATTGTGCATAGAAGGAAATATGGGCCTCTTACCTGTAACGTCCTCCTTCTTCCCTAGAAGCCAAAATTCATCCACCACTGCCAACACCTCGATAATATCCCCCACAAAAAGTGGCAGCTCCTCTGATACACTAGGGCAAAAGTCAAAGATGGCGCGGACCACTGAGCCAGTCTCCATGCTTCACAACCTGGAAAGGAAGGCCCAAACCATCAGAGATAACAACAGTTAAGATGTACTGTAAATCTGTTTCTTGAGAATGATAAAGCTTAAAACATTAAGACACTTACAATGAAATTTAAAAAAACAAGTAAATGAGTTTCCTTATTTTTTTTAAATAAAATATTTTCTCATGTATTTCTTTAAAGAATAATTATTTCCTCATATTTTTATTTGAATCTCAAAACAATTCTGATTCTGAAAAATAAAAAGTATACCCTATTCCTCAGATTGACAGAGAAGGCCAGGTATGGTGGCACATGCCAAAAATCCCAGCTATATAAAAGGTTCTCAAAACAAGCTGATA
Organism: Dipodomys merriami; assembly: GCF_024711535.1. Taxonomy (NCBI): domain Eukaryota; kingdom Metazoa; phylum Chordata; class Mammalia; order Rodentia; family Heteromyidae; genus Dipodomys; species Dipodomys merriami. Next base: position 4,674,373 of record NW_027202294.1, on the reverse strand, counting down.
GGCTGAGTGCTGGTGGCTCAGACCTAGCTACTCAGGAGGCTGAGATCTAAGGACTGGGATTCAAAGTTGGTACAGGAAAGTCTGTGAGATTCTTATCTCCAGTTAACCACCAAAAAGCAGGAAGTGGAGGTATGGCTCAAGTGGTGGAGCACCAGCCTTAAGCAAAAAAAGTCTAGTGAGAGTATGAGGTCCTGAGCTCAAGCCTCAGTACTACCACATACACATACATATATACAACAAGTTGATAGTGATAGTGCAGGTCTATAATCCCAGCTACTTGAGAGGTGAGACAGAAGCATAGTGTTCTGAGGCTGTCATAAGGACAAAAAGCAAAAGACTCCATATAAATAATATGAGACCCTACCATAAAAATAAAGCAAAAAGGCCTGGGTGCAGCACAAGTGGTAGAGCACAAGGCCCTGAGTTCAAATCCCTATAGGGCCAAAAAAAAGTGAAAGAAAAGATTCAAGTTGGTAAAGTTCAGGACATGAAGTATCAGGCAACACATTACTTTTTTTGTTTGTGTTTTTTTTTTTAACTGTATTTTTTTTGTCTTTTCTTTTTTGGTACTGGGGATTGAACCCAGGACGTTGCACTTGCTAGGCAAGCGCTTTGCCACTGAGCTACATCCCAGCCCAACACATTACTTTTTAACTATTTAAAAAGTAGAGAGTTCACTGTGTTGAAAATGAATTACACAACTTACTGGCCAGGACCGGAGGGAAAAACTGGGAAAGAGCAAAAGAAGGGGTGACATTGTCCAAAAAGAAATGTACTCAAGGAAGTGGCGCTGTAGCTCAAGTGGTAGAGCGCTTCCCTTGAGCTGAAGAGCTGAGGGACAGCGCCCAGGCCCAGAGTTCAAGCCCCACGACCAACAAAAAATAAAATAAAATAAAAATAAATTAAAATTAAAATTAAGAAATGTACTCATTACCTGACCTATGAAACTGTAACCCCTCAGTACATTACCTTAGTAAAAACAATAAAAAATTAATATTAAAAAGTAGAGACTTGAGACAGGGCATTTCTTTTATTCCCCATACTCATCCTGAAGATCAGGACATGGCATTTATCCAGCAGGGCCAGGACTCACTGAGGCATTCTGGCTCCTGTGTACTGTGACCTGCCCACAAGCAGCAGGGCCCACCTTGCCTACGGCCAAGATTTAAGCACAATGAAAAGTAAGACTCCACAGAAAGAGCAAAAAAGTGCCGTGCATGGGGCTTCCAGGTGACGTTTAGTATACTATACTATATCAAGTACATGTTTTTCATTCAATGAAGCCTGGGCCAACCCTGGAGAGTGAGTTTCTAGAACTATCATGCGTGGTATGTCCATTTCCTTGACTCCTGTGGCTGGCAGCACCAGAACACCAGACCTCAGCAACTGCCTACGTCCACCAGTGGATACCCAGCCAGGATCAGAGCTATGCTCTCCCCAGGCCTCTTACAGGGAGCAGCGGGGACCTCCAGGGGCCAGGCCCCAGCCTCCTTTTCTTGATTCCCCTCAGGGACTGGTGGGTGGAGATGAAGACTCTAAGGCCTCTCACCAGGACTATGATCATACCCCCAAAGCATCAAAGGCCTCCAGACAAAACAAGACAGGCATCAAGGACTCCCAGGAAATAGAAGGTGGAAAAACATGTTAGGCATATACTTCAGTATACTAATGTGGACTGTCTATCAGATTTTAATGAAATCCTGCAGGAAAATTAAGCATTATACATTTAATTTTCTCTGTTGAATAAAAACAGCTTGTTACTGAGCCTTTTTTTTTTTTTTCCTATAATGAGATGATTGAGTCCAGAGTGAAAAAGAGAAGTGGCTATAACATTTCCCACATCTTCCCTACACAGAGTTGAAATTCATTCTCTTCCCCTGCTTCCCCTACTCTCCCTTCTTTACTTCCCCCTCCTGGGATGGGGGGGGATAAGTAAAACCTCAGGGCCTCATATAAGGCAAATGATCTACCACTGACCTAAACCCCCAGCCTCCAGATTTTCTGTATTTAAGAAATAATCTAACTATAGTTACAGTCTGAGGACATAGCATACTGTGAATGCAAAGCAAGATTTTGTAGTCAGAAAGACCAAGGTTCAAATCAAGGAAGGAAGAAAGGACTTTGCAAACCCCTTAGCACCCTAGGGGTTGGGACAGGGTAGGTATTACTGTCCTTCTTATAGTACATTTTCTCAAATTTCATCTCACTGACTGATATCAATCTCTAAAATGTCAAGTAACAAATTAGCATAAGCCCCACTGATTTCTCACAATTTAGCCCCTGTGATCTGAAAGAGTTAATGAGACTTTTTCATTCTCCCAAAAAATGACTCAGAAGCAGAGAAGAATCTGGCTCAATAAATTCTTTTACTGACTGACCTCCTACTCTGCTGGGATAAGTGTGTAATTGCCCAGAAACACACACCCTAGAAGGTACAGAAGTCACAGCCTACAGAGTTCTGTGATTCATATGTGAGACAAGGGAAGGCCTGCTGGCCCCTACTTTACAAATAATTTGGGTGGATTTGACCTCAGCCTTCCCTGCCCTGAGCACACTATGAAAAGCAACTATTATTACTCACACCAGGCCATTGTGGAAACCTGACCATATAGCTTAAATCTTTTGTTGTTGTTGTTGTTGGTCGTGGGGCCTGGACACTGTCCCTGAGCTCCTCGGCTCTACCACTTGAGCCACAGCACTACTTCCGGATTTTTCTGCTTATGTGGTGCTGAGGAATCAAACCCAGGGCCTCATGCATGCAAGGCAGGCACTCTACCACTGAGCCACCTTCCCAGCCCCATAGCTTAAATCTTAATCAGTGGCTTCTAAAAAATAATCTACACAACCCCAGATGGAAGGAAAAGGAAAGGCAGTAAAAAGGAGAGCAGCAATGGTCAGATAAAACAAAGGGAACATCTACCCACAGTGCATGACGCCAGCAAAGCTAGCAGAGAAATCCCCTCCCTCCCTGGTTGGTGGTTATCTGCGCTTCCACCCTGAAAGAGCTGTTCTGCATCTGCAATATAAACCGCCATGGAAAGGTAATTCTCCAAACACTTTGAGAACAAGAACTGTGGAGGGAAGAGTTGGTATTTGCTTTGTTCACTGGTATGCAGTGGACAGTTTCCTCTGTCAGGCAAAGAAACATTCTGAAACAACTTACTAAACCCTAAGAAAATGTATCACACCATTCAAAATCAAAATCTCTAGCTCCACTTACCTAAAATTCAACTAACCATCTCTTTCCCTCAAAGAGTAGCACTTTCCAGCTTGTCATAAATCCTCCAAGTCAAGCATTAATATCTGTGATCCTCCTTCAGTTTCCGTAATCTATAGTACACTAATAACCATGGCCACCATTGGAGCACTTGGCATGTGCCAGCCATCCCTATAAGGCAAGGATCAAACTTACCCAACTTCCTTAGCTAACAAATAGCTCATTCAAATCCAGGATTCAGGCCCATGTTCTTCCATTTGTTTATTTCCTTCCAGGGCTGGGGCTAGAACCCAGCTCTGGGTATGCTAGGCAAGTGCTCTACCATTGAGCCACACCTACAGCCTCTATGTTGTTTACTACAAAATTTACTCCTTTCAAATCTCAGTGGTCTTTCCTTCAAAATATTCCAGACCTCCATTTTCCTCTCTTTGTATCTCCAATATGTTATTGTGAAAATAATAAATTTAAAGTGATATATTCATGCCTCAAAGGTATTTTAACATTTTTTCCCCTTTTGCGGTGCTTGGGATTGAACCCAGGACCTTGTATATGCTAGATTCTACATTACATGACATGGTTATTTTATCATATACCATCCATTTTATTATACATGTATCAGCTCAAGTTATTTTGTGACATCTTTAAAAATAAATAAAATTTCGGCATATATATGTTTTTTGTTTGTTTTTTTGTCGGTTGTGGGGCTTGAACTCTGGGTATGGGCATTGTCCCTCAGCTCTTCAGCTCAAGGCGAGTGCTCTACTGCTTGAGCCACAGTGCCACTTCTGGTTTTCTGAGTGGTTTATTCAAGATAAGAGTCTCACATACTTTCCTACCTGGCTTTGAACTATGATTCTCAGATCTCAACCTCCTGAGTAGCTAAGATTACAGGCCTGAGCCACCGGCGCCCGGCAGCATATACATCTTGAATCCTATATTTGCTTATAATTTCTTTAAGTGCTTTTTTTTTTGTCAGCAAAAATTATAATTGTTTTCTTTTTTTTTTTCTTTTTTTTTTTTTTTTTTTGGGTCCGGTCATGGGCCTGAACTCTGGGCCTGGGCGCTGTCCCTCAGCTCTTCAGCTCAAGGCTAGCGCTCTACCACTTGAGCCACAGCACCACTTCTGGCTTTTTTCTTTTTGCTTATGTGGTGCTGAGGAATTGAACCCAGGGCCTCATGCCTGCAAGGCAAGCGCTCTACCACTGAGCCACCTTCCCAGCCCCTATAATTGTTTTCTTCCCACTAAAATGTCAGTGAACCTGATCAGTTTTTCCTAAATGTTGATTTTTACATATTACTTTGTTGCTTAACAATTTACAAGGCCTTCCTACTTTCTGTAATTTGTTAACATATTCAACAAATATTTATCAGCCTAAATAGGGCAATCAAAGGATCATGCAGGATAAAAATCTCGCTTTCCTGAGCAGGCTAGTATTTGATGACCCTTTAACCTGATCTTTTTTTTCTTTTCTTTTTTCTAGGACTGAGACTTGGACTCAAATTCAAACTCAAACTTGGTAACTACTGCTGCTTTCACTCACTGGCTAGAGCTCTACCAATTGAGCCACACCTTTAACCTCTAACTTGATTTTTTTTTTTGGGGGGGGGGGGGGTAGGCCATGGGGCTTGAACTCAGGGCTTGGATGCTGTTCCTGAGCTGTTTTGCTAAAAGCTTCCTGCTCTACCACTTTGAGCCACAGCTCCACTTCTGGTTTTCTGGTGGTTAATTGGAGATAAGAGTCTAATGGACTTTCCTGCCCAGGCTGGCTTTGAACCATGATCCTCAGATCTCAGCTTCTTGGAAGTAGCTAGGATTACAGTCATAAACCACCAGTACCCTGCTTCTAACCTAATATTTTAAAAAGTTATTCTCTCATCTTATGGGGGCTGGAAGTAATATTTAGACATCTCTACTATCATAAGTAATTCAGCTCCTATCCAGAGTATCCATCCTCCCTAGGGAAAAATTAAACCCTGTGACACCCTGAGGTCTCAATTTAGAAGCAGATACCCAGATTCAGTCATCCAAAGAGGGGGCAGGGGAGGAGAGCTTAAGTTTCTAGTGATATTTTAGTACCTCGAGGATATTTTAACATTTGTTTCTGTTGTTATGTTTGGGATTGAACCAGGGTCTTGCACATACTAGGCAAGGGCTACAGGACTGGCTCTCTCTCCCTCCCCCCCCCCCCCCCCCACCAATCTAGTTGCAAATTCTTTTTAATCCTACATCTCTCAACTGGCTCTCTCTCCCTCCCCATCCCCCCCCCCCCCCACACACACACCAATCTAGTTGCAAATTCTTTTTAATCCTACATCTCTCAACTTGTCTCAACTTGTCTTTTTCTTTTTTCTTTCTTGTGCTGGTCCTGGGCTTAAACTCAAGGTATAGGCATTGTCCCTGAGCTTTTTTGATCAAGGCTAGCACTCTCCCACTTGAAGCACAGTTCCACTTCTGGCTTTTTTTGGTGGTTAATTGGAAATAAGAACCTTATAGACTTTCTGCCTGGGCTTGTTAAACTGTAATCCTCAGATCTCAGCTTTCTGAGTAGCCAGGATTACAACTATGAGCCATGGGCACCCAGCTCAAGGTCTGGCCAAAACATAGTACTACTTTCAGCTTGCACTTCGTATTTTTCTACTTCATTCCACTCCACTCAGTAGTCAATGCAGCCTAACCCAATCCAACTGGTCTTTATGTTCTTAAGCATTTTCATGGCAGGTCCCATCTCCACCTGTTTAAATATACTTCCTACTCCCTGTGTCCTCCAAATGATTTCCCGCCTCTCCTGCTCACCTCCACCTTTCATGTTTCAATGCCTATGGCCATTGTCCCCATACTATTTTGTGGATCTGAGACATCAGATTGGACATGGAAGAGATGATGTCCTAAGAATAGTCATTTTTTTTAACTCAAAAGTGAAATAAAACTTTACAATGTACTTCCTGCAACCCAAGTGCCCATCGGTAGGTAGACGAACAAACAAAATGTAAGCCTCAAAAAGGATGAACATACTGACACATTTACCACATGGATGAACTTGGAAGATAGGTTATAGGCTACCGTGCACTTGTGGTTCACACCTGTAATCCTGGCTATTCAGGAGGCTGGGATCTGATTATTTCAGTTCAAAGCCAGCCTGGGCAGACAAATCTGAGAGACCAGCAAAAAGCAGAAAGTGAAGGTGTGGCTCAAGTGATAGACAGGAGCAAAAAAGCAGAGTATGAGCCCTTAAGAAGTCCAAGCCCTAGTACAACATATGTGTGCAAACACACATATGCACATACAAAGATATTATGCTAAGTGAAGTAAGCCAGACTCAAAGAGTCAAATACTGCATGATTCTACTTACAGTGGTCAAATTCATTAACAGAAAGAATAGTAGTGGCCAGAGCCAGGGTGGAGGGGATACAGAGTTAGTTTGGGAAAATTAGAAAGTTGTGGGGGTGACTGGTAGCAATGTTAATTGCTTAATATCACAAAACTGTACATTTAAGATGATGACAATGGAAAATTTTATATTATATCCATTTACTACCATAATCATGTTTAAATATGTCATCAAATATGACTGAATGTGAGGGGCTGGGAAGGTGGCTCAGTGGTAGAGTGCTTGCTTTGCATGCTCGAGGCCCTGGGTTCGATTCCTCAGCACCACATAAGCAAAAAGAAAAAAGCTGGAAGTGGCATTGTGGCTCAAGTGGTAGAGCGCTAGCCTTGAGCTGAAGAGCTGAGGGACAGCGCCCAGGCCCAGAGTTCAGGCCCCATGACCGGACCCAAAAAAAAAATTAAAAAAAAATATGACTGAATGTGAAAAAAGCCTGGGAGAAGATGGGCGCTAAAGACTCACACCTGTAATCCTAACTACAGGATCTGAGGATAGCAGTTCGAAGCCGGCCTGGGAAGGAAAGTCATGAGACTCTCATCTACAATTAACCACCAGAAAACCAGAAGTAATGCTGATGCTCAAAGTGATGAGCCAAAATAGCTCAGGGACAGCACCCAGGCCCCATCCCATGAACAAAAGAAAAAAAAGCCTGGGATACTCCAGTTGTTTGTTGTTGTTGTTTGTTTTGTTTTTGTTTTCGCCAGTCCTGAGCCTTGAACTCAGGGCCTGGGCACTGTCCATGAGCTTCTTTTGCTCAAGGTTAGCACTCTACCACTTGGGCCACAGAGCCACCTCCAACTTTTTCTCTTTATGGGGTTTTGAGAAGTCAGACCCAGGGCTTCCTGCATGCTAAGCAAGACTCTACCACTAAGCCACATTCCTAGCCATTCAGTAATTTTCATAAGCAACATATCTACAAGCCTGAACATTTTTTAAAAATCTACCAAGATCACAAACTATAAACTTTTACCCTGACACATACTGTTATCAACCAGCTTAATAAGTAATTTCCAATATGGCCTTTGGGGCTAAGGTCTGACCTTGGAACAGACTGTGGATACTGAATGTCAGTCCTAGCTCTGTCTTGCAACCTGCTCTTATGCCCAAGGCAGATGCCCAAGCACTGAGCCCAGCCTTCCCTCCACGCTTGTTTCTGTTAATCGATGGGTGGCACCTGAGGCCAAGGCAGGTCATGTGGGACTATTGGTGTCTTTGGCTTCTTCCCTCCTTCTGGTTATGAGTTGGCTGTACTGCCTATCCAAGGTCCCAGGTCTTGTCAGAAGTCCCCTCTGAGCAGCTTCTCCCTCCATTATGATCTCTGTACTGAAAAGATCTCTACTGTGACCCTGGGCAGAAGCCAGGCCTACTGGTATATACAAGTTATCTCAACTACTTAGAAGGTAAAGGTACTTGGATTGTGGCAAGGCTGGCTGGATAAAATTAGCACAAGACCCAATCTGAAAAACTAAAAGCAAAAGTGCTGAGGGTGTGGCTAGAGCACCTGCCCAGCAAATATGAGGTCTTAAATTCAATCCCCAGAGGAGAAGGGACAGGAAGAGATGGACAAGACTAAGGGCAGAGAATATTGGAAAGTATAAGGTAATTTACTAAACCTACTGTTTTAAAACTCCATAAGAGAGAGATGACAGAATATAAACCTGAAGACTTTGAAAATTATTTAGAAAAATGTCAACTCACAAGTCTCTTTCCTAGACAAAAAATCAAATTTAGCCAATATATGCTGGGTGCCAGAGGTTCGTGCTATAATCCTAGCTACTCAGGAGGCTGAGTGAAATCTGAGAATTAACATTGGAGTCAGACAAGACAGTGAAGGAAAAGGCTGAGCAGGAGCACACAGCCCTGCATTCAAGCCCCAGAACTGGCCTTGAAAGAAATTAGCAGATTGCCTTTCTCTCCCCTGTCTTCCTCTCCTTGGGTGGGAGCTGGCGTATACCTGTGGATCCCTTTAAGGGACCGGGAGTGGAGTCCTCTTTGCAGTGGCTCTCTAGGACAAGCTCCCCAAACAACATGCTTTCATGAGCATCTTGAGGTTTCTCATGTTTTGGAACTGAACTTTCCAGAGCATGCAATACTTAGAGAGTATGAATCCATTTCAAGATTTCAAGTCCAAGCAGACACAAGAACTAAACTCAAAAGCAGCTGAACATTTCTCTTACCTTCGACAACAGAGGACCAAAAGTATAGTTCTCCTCTTGTTAGGATCAAAGGTGTTAGAAATGAAGTCTAACTGCTTCAGGAAGGAAGGAAATGACAGAAGCTATGAAACAGCATTTCCTCCTCTGGTTTATGTCACTGGAGTTAGCTTTGGACAGGTCAGCAGTCACTGCCTGGCGATTCCTCAGAGAACTACAGATTTGGTAGTAGAGGAAAAGGAAAAGTAACGGCATACCAACCAAGAGGTCTAGGCCGGGTGGAGGAGGATGGGCTGGGTCACCAGTGAGCTTCAGTGTGTACTGGTTTTACTGGCTGTGGAATGCAGGAGTGGCCTGCTCCGGTTTAGAAGAGATGATTGGAGAAACTAAGGTAGAAAAGTACAGGAATCTGCTGTCATAAACTGCCTTACAAGATTTTATTGCAACATCTGGCTTATCTCAGCAGATGGAATGGGATTATGTCAAAGTTTATGCCAATCATGGAAAGGCTCTTCAGTCTTTCTTAGGATCTGAACTGAAACAAGCCTTGTTCTAAAATAACCAATCCTTCCAGAACGTTTGTTTTGACAGAGACAGAACTAAATGAAAAAAGATGCAGGACTGTACACCCCCGCACAGCAACTGTAACTAACTTAAGGCTATCAGGCAGTAAACTAATTTTTTTCTCCCTTTTCTAGAATTCTGTCTAGGTTGTTTTTTTTAAGTTATGCTAGTGGAGGAAAGGAGAGAAGCTTTATTGTCAATAGTTTGGAACTGATGAGGAAATTTATATTAATAAACATTTTCAAGTGGCTTAGCCTACGAGTTCCTTAAGTATTCTCTGAGACTGACATTTCTTAAATCATGCATGAATCTCACTTATGGGTGGAAATTTAAAAACCACTGACTCATAACTAAATGAACTGGACAAGTCTGAGCTAAGCAGCTTAGCAACACATTGAAAGGAACAGCTCCATGATGATGCATATGTAATAAATGCATAGATAATCCACAGATAGCAGTTGCATACGTGCAGGTCGAGGTAAAAGTATGGAGTAAAACTTCAGGGTGTGGCTGCAGATAACAAGAACACAATAAACACTGAAAATACAAGCAGCTTGGGAGATATTTTCTAAGAGAAGCTAGGAAAATGTTGCAAACAGTAAGAACAAATGTTACAGAAGTCTGCAGTGCATGTTTCTGTTCTTTATCTGTCCAAGTACAAGCTAGGCTTTCAAGGCTCAGAAGATTTAAAAAGACACAGGACTATGCCCACCTATTTTAAACTATAAAATATGCTTAATATTTTAGAAGACAAAATCAAGAAAGTGGATTAAGAAAACTGAAGATTCTGAGCAAAGAAAGAAAGAAAGAAAGAAAGAAAGAAAGAAAGAAAGAAAGAAAGAAAGAAAGAAAGAAAGAAAGAAAGAAAGAAAGAAAGAAAGGAAAAATAAACTGTTCAATTGGAGTTAAAAATATCTTGAATCCATTCCCGGAGTAGGTGATTTTAGGTCATTTTAAGCACAGGGGAAAACAGGGACTTGCAGCTTTATACGAACAACGAACAACCAAACTACCACTTGTTTTTTTATAGAAAGGAGCATATATATTTGGAAACTTTCAGCAGATCTTATACAAGAAGACTTAGGGAACATGACAAGACATAGCAGCATCCAATGAACATCCTTAGGCGATCAGAGAGAAGGATTTAATGTCCTAACACAGGACGTCAACCCTTCCACCCCTAAGGGCAAAGGACTACACACCTTTATTATCCATTTAAGAAAGACTCTGTGGGGTGGAGGTGTGGTTAAGTGGTAAAGCATCAGCCTTGAGAGAAAAAGCCAAGCAAAAACAGGAGGCCCAGTGTTTAAGCCCTAGTACCAGCACACAAAACAACAACCACCACAAAAACATGCAAAATGTCATTCAATAAAACTCATCCTACATCAAGAAAAGTCATAGCCAGGCACTGGTGCCTCACACCTGTAATTCTAGCTACTCAGAAGGCTGAGATCTGAGGATCATGGTTCAAAGCCAGCCTGGGCAGGAAAGTCCATGAGACTCTTATCTCCAATAAAAACTACTAGGAAACCGGAAGTGGCACTGTGGCTCAAGCGATAGAGCGCTCGCCTTGAGCTGAAGAGCGCAGGGACAGTGCCCAAGCCCAGAGTTCAAGCCCCATGATGGACCAAAAAAAAAAAAGGATAGTCATGACCCACATTCATCTTTTTAAAGTTCTGATTTTAAATTTTATATCTTTAGCAATTATTAATAACTAAATATAACACACTGAGAGTAATGATATCACAATGATATGCTCTGGTAAAGGATGCTTGCTCTCAAAAAAAACAGTAGGTAAGACAGAAAATGATTATAATTACTTTACACAAAATTTGGGCATGAAGAAAAATAAAGGGCAATGTATACCCTAGAAGACTGAATTGCTATGCCAACATATTCACTTTCTTAGAGTAGCCCTGTACTGGCTAATCCTGCCCTGTGGGTGTATTTCCCTGTCTGTTTTGTTGGGCCTGGCCATGTGACCTGCTGTGACCAATAGGTTATCAGTGGAGATAACATAAGCAGAGGTTCTCTGCACCTATTTTGGTTTGGCCCATCCTCTGTGCTCTTCACTCTGCCAGGAGGAGAGCAAGCTCTGGTAGGAACCTACCCTTTGCCTAGACTTTGGGAGACAAGGAAAATCAGACTGGAACTCCAGGGGAAGCCTGAGGTTCAGCATGGGCCTGCCTCGATCAGGTACACTGCTGTGCACCCCACTCTTCTATCAAACACACACATCACTCACACCACTAGGGCTCACTATTAATGTTTCAGACTCAACTCAGAGACCTCCACTCTGCAGCCTGCAGGACTAGCCCCACTCCCAGCATGCTCTCCATTTTTTCTGAGCACTGTCTGATACACTGTAGGCTTTCCACAGATGTTTGCCAGATAAACAGCCCAGCACATTACAATACACCTTCATACTGCCGATGCTCTTCCCACAGGACTGTAGAGGGTCACTTAACTGCAAGTCACTTACCTTCTAGGTGCCTTAGTTTCCTCCCATGTAAAAATGGGCTTAATAATAGGGTCTGATCCTAGGGTTGTAGTAAAACGTAAATGGATTCCTATATATGAAGCACTTTGCATATAGATAACACTACATAGGAACTATTATCATTATAGTAATTCGCTGCATCAAAGACAGGGAAGTTGTGGCCAGATACTCTTTTTTTTTTTTTTTTTTTGGGGTCCGATCGTGGGGCCTGCACTCTGGGCCTGTGCGCTGTCCCTCAGCTCTTCAGCTCAAGGCTAGCGCTCTACCACTTGAGCCACAGCACCACTTCCGGCTTTTTTCTTTTTGCTTATGTGGTGCTGAGGAATTGAACCCAGGGCCTCGAGCATGCAAGGCAAGCGCTCTACCACTGAGCCACCTTCCCAGCCCCCAGATACTCTTTTTTTAAAAAAAAACTGTTATTATAAAGGTGATGTACAGAGAGGTTACAATTACTTAAGTCAGGTAAAGAGTACTCATGCCTGAAATCCTAGCTACTCAGGAGGTCAAGATCTAAGGATTGCGGTTCAAAGCCATCCCAGGGAGGAAAGTCCTGTGAAACTCTATCTCCAATTAACCACTCAAAAACCGGAAGCGGAGCTGTGGCTCAAAGTAGTAGAGCCACTAGCCTTGAGCAAAAGAACTCGGAGACAGCCCAGGTCCCAAGTTCAAGCCGCACAACTAATCAAAAAAAAAAAAAAAAAAAAAGTGCATTTATTTTTTGGACACTGTCACCCCTTCCCTCTTTCTCTCAGTTTTCCCTCCCATGCCCCACAAGTTCACATACTCTTAAATTCCTTCCCATAGCTTTGGGATAAGTTTGGGAATTTAATAGGTTTTAAAATGAGGGTCTCTAAATGTATGGTGGCTCTTAGCTACTGGGAAGATTAAAGATCAGGAGGATCAAGATTTGAGGACAGTCTAGTCAAAGACCTATGAAAGCCGGGCATCAGTGGCTCACGTCTGTAATCCTAGCTACTCAGAAGGCTGAGATCTGAGGATAACGGCTCAAAGCCAGCCCGGGCAGGAAACTCCATGAGACTCTATCTCCAATTAGCCAACAGAAAACTGGATGTGGTGCTGTGGCTCAAGTAGTAGAGTGCTCACCTTGAGCTAAAGAGCTGAGGGGACAGGGCCCAGGCCTACAGTTCAAGCCCCATGACTGACCAAAAAAAAAAAAAAAAAAGAGCTAGTGAAACTCCATTTCAACAAATGAGCCAGGTATGGCAGTGTGTACACCTGTAATCCCAGCTATGTGGAAAGCATCGGTAGGACTGTGATCCAAGGCCAGCCCTGGGCAAAACCACACAATTTACCTGAAAGATAACTAGAGAAAAATGTGGGAGGCCAGAGGGTGTGGCTTATGTGGTAGAGTGCCTGAGCTCAAATCCTAATACCACTGGAAAAAAAAAGAAAGAAAGCTATAAAGAAAAGAGGGAAGAGGGTATAAGGTGGGGAAATGGGGAATGATTTTACTAAAGGGTACGTGTTCTCCCCCATCAGACGGGTAAGGGAAAATGTTCTGAAACTGGCAATGGTTGTAGAACTCTGTGAACGTACTAAAAAGCACTGAAGCACTTTCAAAAAGTGGATTTAATGACACATGGATTACTTCTCAAAAACTTATATTAATGTGTCTCCTAGCTGAGAAATACTCCTTGCAAAATAGTGAACACCTACGTGAAGACTTTGCCCTAATACAGCTGGAAATATAAATCATCTCCCTAACCTGCCCAGCCCCCCCAGCCCCTGCCCTGTCCCTGTAGTTTTTCCTGCATGATGTGTTTTAGTAAATATTTTGTTCTTGTGATTTATACCTGGATCAGATGAAAATGGATGGAAACATTGTGTCATTGGCTGGACTATCATATTTGTCAGTAAGTGTCAGCTATTCACTGTCAGCTGTGAGAACAGTGATGGTGGTAGTGGCAGAGGTGAGAGAGTAGAAGAAAGGAGTGGGGAAGAGAGGGATCATCAATCAGGCTGCAATATAAACAATACGAATGAGACTGCAGTTCTGGGCAGAGCTCACTTCTCAAAACTGTGTAGAAGAGAAATGTGGCTGTGGTTAGTTGTCAGGAAGACCAAGCAACCGATATTCCCTACACTCTAAATGAGCTGTGTCTTCCCAACAGAGCCCCAGGACTTGGCAGCAGTTTAAGAAGGAGATTGCTGCATTCATTCGGGTTCAAGAAATCCTTTGCCAAATGCCTTCCAGGGATAGAAGAAGTTCATTTATTTTACTCTTCTAAAAAAAATACCCTGTATTTCTAGGAAAAACACTGGCCCTAGTGTTAAACCCTTCAAACACATCAGCTTATGCTTCACACGTCTCTGTCCCTAGGCGCTGCATTCCACATAGCAAAGATTATCTCTGCACAAGCAAAAATCACACACTTCTCAATTGCCTAGATAGTTTTTCCATCTATCACTGGCAGGAAGTAATTGTGGTAGGCCCACCATGATCTGGTCCCCATCTGTATGTTTGGGCCTCACTTACTACTACTCTCCTACCATATACAGTAAGCTCTGGTCTCACAAAAATACTGCCAGTTCTTGGGGAGGTCACACGTCCCTTTGCACCTGCTCCATGCTTCCGCCCCCACAAGAAGAAAAGAACTGAAACACAGCAGACTAACTGGTTACACAGCATTACCATACACGTTATTCCGATACAAGGACAGACTGCTTTTCAAATATGTTATTTCTAGTATATTTCACTGCAACCATCAGAAGTATGGAAAGCAATCAGGCCAGTGAGCACTGAAAAGAACCACCAGGAAAGCAGCAAATCACCTCTGATTAACACTTCAATTGTGAATCATAATCATATTGTAACTTTTAATTATTTCAAGTCACAAGAGACAATACTGACCAAATTTGAATGCCACCTATGGAATATAAGAACTAGCTTCATCTAGTTCAAACTAGATGAAAATACTGACATTGAAAGTCTGTATTCTTGCAACCTTCAAATCACCAAATGGCTAAATGAATAAAGGTAAAGGCAGCTTCAAATCTCAACAATTTTCATTCTTTTTACTTGAATGTTTGCTCACTGCCTAACAAATCGTTGTTGGTGACAAGGTAAAGGCAACAAAAAAGAAAGAAAAAAGGAAAAAGAAAGAGAGAGAGAAAGAAAGAACAAAAGAAAGAAAAGAAAGAGAGAGAGAGAGAGAGAGAGAGAGAGAGAGAGAGAGGGAGGGAGAAAGAAAGCAAGCAAGCAAGCAAAAGAAAGAAAAAACAAAATTGGATTTCTTCATGTCCCAGCAAGAACACCAGGTCCTGGAAACCATCTGCGTTAGCATTATTATCCAAATCCCACTGCTGGTCAGGAATCCAGGATGGCAGAAGGCCCTGACAGAGTCTGGTTCCAATGTAAACTTGGTCTCTTCTTACCTGACCCTCCAGGGATCCTCAGCCGCTTCCTGATAAGCAGATCTAAACTATAAGACAATAATATCCCAAGGTGGTTCTGGCTCTGAGCCTCAGAAATCCTTAAAGCAACAAGCACTGTCTAGAAAAGGAAAACCAGAGCACTTCTCCTGGGAACATGTAAAATTCTTTCAGAGGCATGATGTGTTTAAATAGAGATGATCTATTGTAGACCATGTCACCCCGAAGACTCCTCAGAAACAACCTCAGGGCCAGACCTAATTCTATAGGCCAGTGACCCTTTCTATTTATGGATGCCTGAGTAACTTGGGACCTGTGTTCGGAATGGACAGATTAAAGGGCAAGTTAACTGAGAGACAGAGACAACGCTGAAGTTACTCAAAAGGCCCTTAAAAAGCCAGAGTACCTTTTGGCCAGCCAGACAAAAAGATAGTGAGACTCCACTTTATCAAACAAGCTGGGTGGGTAGGGTAGCATGGTCCTGGAATCTCAGCTATTCTGGTAGTATAAATTGGAGGATTTCAGTCAGAAGCTTGCCCCAGGCAAATATGTAAGACCATATTTAGAAAATATCCTTAAGCAAAAAAGGGCTATAGTATGGTTCAAGTGGTAGAGGACTTGCCTATCAACTACAAGGTTCTGAATTCAAATTCTAATACCCCCCAAAAGGGGGGGAGGGTGGGAGTAGGAGGGAGCACATGAATAAAGTGACCAAGCAAATGAGGCCTGACCATTCATCATGACAACTCTGAACCAGATCCAGAAAGCTACTTATTGTTCACAAACAACAGAAAAGGCAAAAAGTGTCCACATTGCTGGGGACAGGAGAAAAGAATAAACTAGAAAGGGGAGGGCATGGGGGATGAGGCTGGGGAGTTAAGCACAACCCGACACATCCATTGCAACTTTTTCTGCTGATGGGGCAGGCTCATTTATGCTATGAGAATCACCTCGTGAGAACAATGCCCAGTGCGGGCCAGGCCCAGAACCCATGGCTAGAGTGTCAGCATTGGGCCATTCTTGCCTAGGCCCTTCTCCTACTGCCACCATGATCACATGTCTGTCAGCAACACTGGTCCTCACGTTGGTTCCCAGCAGGGACCAGCACAGATGCAGCTCCCTTCTGGGTTTCTGGTTCTTGTGATCCTGCTCACAATGACCAGGAAAAGGAGGCTCTACCAGCCCAGGATACACACACACACACATGCACAGAAAGGACAAGAAAACAGACTTTCCTCATCCTCTCTTAGTGTGCTTCTGTCTGGATCATGAGCTGCCTCCTGACTCCTGAGAGGGCTGATGCATGTTATGGATTGCTTTGTGAGAGTTCACTGGGTGGCCAGCACTGCTGGAGGTGTCTGGGAGATGAGCAGAGAATTTAACAACTCCTTTCCTTAGAGAACTTCCTCCTTGAGGGATGGGGAAGGCTGACGAGTGCATGGCAGAAGTGTTACAAGTGTGACAAAACAGAAAAAGAACAGATCAGGGTAAAAGATGGGAACTGAAGAGGGAGGGCAGCAGCTGGATGGAGTTCCCAGGAACTTTAATTTAGGAATTCTGTCACTTACGGCTGCTTAGGGTCACGTGACCTTTATCATACACCCCAATGGCAGCCACAAATAGGGAGAATCAAATCATGGTTTTGGGGTTGTTTTCAGTGTCAAAAGAAAGCCAAGTACTATTTTCTCCATTCTATTTACTTTGTGAAAGATGAAAACAGGTGTAGGGTACAGAAAAAAAGGGACCTGAGGGTCTGAACTGAAGTAGACATGAAATGGTCTTCTCCCTTCTGTCTGTGCCCTCCAGCTGGTCTTTGGTGTGTTGGGCTCTGGACCATGACTGCTGTTCTGAGCGTGAAACTGGGCTGACTGGGCCCATGTCTCCCTCAGGCAGGGTCTGTTCCAAGGAATCAGGCAACTCTTGATCATTCAAAAGCTAATCAGATCTTTCTGATTCCTGCTCCTAACCAGAGGACCAAAGACCAACAGGAGCTGATGGCCTAACTCTGAAAAGGAAGGAGGGATAGGAAATTACACAGTCCAATATTAAGTGCAACTCCCACTCCAAAAGCATAATCACCTCTCCCCTCAAAAAAAAAAACTAAATAAAAAACACCAGAGGGAAAAATATCATTTTAACAGAGATTGGTGCCATGAAGGGGGACTCCAGATTTTATTTTTTATATTTTACAAACTGTCTACCAGAGGCCTATGTTTCTAATTTTTAAAAATGGCTATTTTACAAACAAACAAATAAATAAAAAAGCAAGAGATAGCTATGGGAATCCTTCACCTGACACCCTAAAAGTTAGCAGTTACTGATGCTGAAAAAACCCACAGATCAAGCTGGGCACCAGTGGCTCACACCTGTAATCCTAGCTACGTAGGAGGCTGAGATCTGAGGATCACAGTTCAAAGCCAGCCCAAGCAAAAAAATCCATGAGACTCTTATCTCCAATTAAGCACCAGAAAAACAGAAGTGGCACTGTAGCTCAAGTGGTAGAGCGCTCGCCTTGAGCTGAAGAGCTGAGGGATAGCACCCAGGCCCTTTCTTGAGTACACATAACTAAGATGTACACCAAGGGGAGAGACTGATCCAGAGTAAGGACACTGTAATTTTGCATGTCTTCTAGTTACAATCATGCTGACAGCTACAGGTGTGCAGGTGTGGTGTTGAACATGGTTCTTCCTCTTAATTTTTCACACCAGCTACTTAAATTCTGCCTCTAACCAGTAGGAAGAAGAAGCTGACCTCATCACGAAATAAGCTTACATTAGAATCTTGCACTTGTATTAAAAATTATATATATAAATATATATATGTATGTATACACACATATATGTAGTGAAAAAATATGTAGGACTCTTATTTATGTCCTTTTCATAACAATTTCAGCTCAGGCTTAGGACTTTGGACTACAGCTTGACGAATGCTGTCTCTTTCTGAAAACATCAGGTATGGTGGTTCAAACCTATAATCCTAGCTACTTAGGAGGCAGAGATGAAGCAGATCACAGCGTAAGGCCAGCCTGGGCATAAAAGTTCACAAGACAGCATCACACTCAATCGCTGTGTACAGTGGTGTACACCTGTCATCTCAGCTATAGGAGAAGCATACTGGTTGAGCACAGTGCTGCACTTCTGTCATTCCCAGTAACACAGGGAAACATAAGTAGGAGGATACATGCAGGCCCAGGGAAAAAAGAAGACCTTACCACAAAAATAACCAAGGCAAAGCTGGGTACCAATGACTCAGGCCTATAATCCTACCTACTCAAGAGGCTGATATCTGAGGATGGCAGTTCCAAGCTTTAATACAGGACATGAAAATGAGCTAAGTATTCAGTGGTAAAAACCGAGCTCTACAACTAACTCAAAAAGAGTAGGAGGAGCAGGGCACCAGTGGCTCATGCCTTCTGACTACTCAGGAGGCTGAGATCTGAGCATTGTGGTTCAAAGCCAGCCCAGGCAGGAAAGTCCAGGAGTCTCTTTTTTTTTTTGGGTCCGGTCGTGGTGCCTGAACTCTGGGCCTGTCCCTCAGCTCTGAGCTGTCCCTCAGCTCTTCAGCTCAAGGCTAGCGCTCTACCACTTGAGCCACAGCGCCACTTCTGGCTTTTTTCTTTTTGCTTATGTGGTGCTGAGGAATCGAACCCAGGGCCTCAGGCATGCAAGGCAAGCGCTGTACCACTGAGCCACCTTCCCAGCCCCCCAGGAGTCTCTTATCTCCAATTAACCACTCAAAAACTGGAAATGGCACTATGGCTCAAGTGTAGAGTGCTTGCCTTGAGCTGAAAGGCTGAGGGACAGCGCTTGGGCCCAGAGTTCAAGTCCCATGATGGACAAAAAAAAAAAAAAAAAGATGAGGAGGAAGAAAGGAAGTAATAAAGCAAATATGGCAAAATGCTAATATTTGGAGACTCTAAGCAAGGAATAAGTAATACACAGTTCTTTGTACCAATCCTACAAGTCTTCTGTTAGTTAGTTTTTCCAAGATGCTTAAAAAAGACCAAACCTTTGGTAAATGGAAAGCATGTTACATGCTCTGGGATGGAACATGTTGCCATCAAAAAGACATCAGGTGTTGGAAGAAATAATTGTATTGTCAAAGTTCATAGAATTCACAAACTTTATAAACCATTATGAAGGTTAAAATGTGTTTGTGACTTTAACCTTGCGAAGGTTAAAATGTGTTTTTTACCTCAATTTAAAAAAAAATAAAGAAGAAAAGTGAGAGAAGGGATGGGTTAGGAGCAATGGGTGACAATGTTATCAGACACTTTCTATTCATATTCTGTTTTGTAGAATGGGAACCTCTTTGTACAGCCACTTAAAAATAATAATAATTTTTTTAAAGACATCAGGTGTAGGTAGCTCAGCAGTAGAGTGCCTGCCTAGCAAGCAGAAGGCCCCAGCACCATGAAAAACAAAGTTCAGGCTCTTCAAAATAATTTATGAGCTCACTTAATCCCAATAGGAATTCCTCAAAAAATATATTTTAGTAACTTGGTATACTTACTTCAGATTTTATATGGGGGTGCAGGAAAAATGTGGTGCAGGAAGAGCTAAGTAAACTTCAAAATGAACACTGCTGTGCCCGTTATTACAACATAAGTACAAAGCCACCCTAATAAAATAAAAGCAATAAAAAAAAAAATGGAGCAAGAATGGATAGACTAATGGAACAAAACACAGGCTTGGAGATGAGCCAGTGTGCCCATGGAGATCACTATGAGAAAGGGCACTACTGCTCTCCTCAGTGGACAATAGCATGGATATTTCTTAGATGTTATTAGAAAACAAAATGGGACTGGATCGGTAACATCACATGCAAAGGTGGGCTGAGGGTGGACAAAACACATAGACATGATCTAGGGAGAGAAAAGGGTCTCTGAAGTAAAACTTTAAAAGCATAATTAATGTATTAAAGAATTCATTCAAAATTAAGAACTTTTCCTCATAAAAAGGATGGCAAAGCAAAAGTTAATAGATGACCAAATGAGAAGATATGTGCAACATGTAAACATATCAAGAAGTAGATACAGTACAAAATTACTTCTGCAAATCATGACAACAGCTATCAACTACAATACAAAATGGCAAAAATATGAGCAAGTTATTGACAGCAGAAGCTGTATGCCTAAGAAATGCTCAAGATCATCAGGAATCAAAGAAATATAAACAAAAGGCAGGGGCAGTGGCTCATACCTGTAATCCTATCTACTTGGGAGGTGAAGATTGGGAGGCTGAAATCAAGAGGCTGATATTGGGAGAACTGAAGTTCTAAGCCAGCACAGACAAAATAATTCACAAGATCACACTCTAACATAAAAAGATGGACATGGTAGCGTGGACCTGTAATCCCAGCAATAACAGGAAGTGTAAACAGAAGGATCATAATCTAGGATAATCTGGACAAAACAAAAACAAAAACCCAAGACTATCTCAAAACCAGAGCAAGCCTGCCTAACAAGCATGAAGCCCTATAAGTGTAGGAGGAGGGAGTAGGGGAGAAACCACCAAAATGACAAGATACAACTTTGCAACTTATGAGATCAGACAGTTGGACAAAGATGAGTGTTGTTGGGACATGAAGATATGGAAACCCTCACTTCTGGAGGGAAAGAGACTAGTGGAGCTGTTGTGGAGGTGAATCCAGCACTATTTAATCAATTCCAGGCCATGCAAACCTATCATCCAACAGTGTCCTTCTAAGCATGCACCCCTCAGAAATACTGTTATGTCTTGGCTTCATAAACAGAGATTACAGCAGTACTCGTGGGGTTGAGGGAGGGGCACACGCATCCATCACACAGACAGCAGGCAAATCAAACTGCAGAGGATGCACAAGGCACAGTGTGACACAGTTTGCTGAAGCAAAGGACCAGGGTTACACATACCAACAGGCAGGAATCTTAGAAACAGTGTTTAAGGAAAAAAGAAATAAGATGAACTAAAGCATTACAAATTAAGGTACAAACCTATAGAGCAAACACTCTGCTTTGCAAGATCCTATACAGCCAAAGAAAGAAAAACACAGGAAATGCATTAGAATGAATACCTATAAGGTATGGGGTAGGTAGGAGTCAGATAAGGGAATGAAAAACCAAAGAAATCTTCTAGAATCTTCCATGAGTTATATGATAGTTCAACCAACCTCTGGTAGACAAGAAATTAGAATTGCTTTCTTTCCCAAAAATTTCAAAATTTTCCTGACAACAAAGCTACTCCAGTTGCCAGCTCTGTTAATAAATAACAGCTTTACTTCTTTTTTTCAATCAGGAAGAAAAATTCAGGGATCTGCAAAGTATGAAAAGGAATGAACAGATAATACTTAACAGAAAGGTGTGAAACCCTTACAACAGGACAGAAAAGACCTGACTGTTTCTTGATTTGGGATGATCCAGCCCAAAGTGCTTGGTATCAGCTTTTCAGGTCATCTGAAGACTTCACACTTATTTTTATTCATTTCTTTTTCTTTTTGTCGGTCATGGGTCTTGATCTCTGGGCCTGGGCACTGTCCCTCAGCTCTTCTGCTCAAGTTGAGTGCTCTACCAGTTGAGCCACAGCAAGTGGTTTTCTGGTTTTCTGGTGGTTAATTGGAGATAAGAGTTTCACGGACTTTCTTGTGCGGCTTTGGCTTTGAACTGTGATCCTCAGTTCTCAGCTTCCCAAATAGCTAAGATTACAGGTGTAAGCCATCAGCACCCAGCTATTTTTATTCATTTCTTTTAAATTTTTGTAGTAGTCAGGAAGCTTCAACTCAGTACCTCATGCTTTCACTTGGCTTATTCCACTCAATGCTGGTACTCCACCCCTTGAGCCACAGCTCCCTTTCTGGCTTTTTGGTAGTTAATTGGAGAGATAGAGTCTCATGGACTCTTCACCTGACTGGCTTCTAAACGATTCTCAGATCTCTGCCTCCTGAGAAGCTAAGATTACAGCCCTGAGTCACCAGTGCCTGGCCCCATCAATTCATTTTTATAAAACAACTATTTTTCACTTAATACGTTTGCACATCTTTCTACACTAATAAATTTATTTTTACAAGAAACAGACAGCTCATTTACATAGCTAGCTGTTCAGTGTTCTATTGCACAGGGCTAACACAAGTTACTTAATCAAATTTTACTGCTTCCCACATTTTTGTTAGCATCAATTAGTTGTACAAGGGGGGTTTAATCTGACTCGTCTATATGTGCACAGTGTACTTCAGTCAGCCTTACCCTCCCCATCACTCTCTCTGTCTCTCTCCCTACTTCCCAAACCAATCTCAACAAACTTCATTTTCCATCCTGACATAAAGCATTTTGACCATATCCACCCTCCTTCACTCTGTCTGTGATTCTTCCCTTCTTCCTCATGGCATCCACACCCAGGACAGGAGTTTGCAGCTTTTACACATTGACCTCTTCCTGTGCAACCCTTCAGTCTTCCGGTAGAAACATCCCACAGGACTTGAAACCTCACATTTTCCAGCTACAGGGGGCCCAGTTATTCCACAGATGAAGAACAAAGGCCCACAGAAGAACTGTGGGTATGGTATGCACAACTAAAGTGAAAAATCAAAAAAAGGTCTCCCTGATTCTGCCCTCATTCCCCTTTGTCTACTTTCAATCTTCTTTCAAACATACATCAACATGAGCTTCTCCATACAACTCGCTACTCAGTCAAGTTCTTATAATGTTACAGTGATGTGCCCCTCGGGACTTCCACCATGTTCTCCTTGCCCACACCTACAACTGCCCACCAGGTGAATTTGTCATCCCTGACACATGTCAATCACGCTCCTGCAGCAGGGTGTGGAAGTCACTCCTGCTCTGCCTCCAGCTCCCTCCCTCACTTCCTTCCCCTCTCATTGTCTAACCACTCTGTATAAAAAGTAAAGCCCCCTTTTCCTACTGATACTACTTTAAAGTTCTCCATACTGTCCTGATCATCAGATCTTCCATCCATTTAAATCCTGTCTCCATCCTACAAGACACAAGACTTTGTCTACTTTGCTCACATGGCATCTCCAGCACTTATGGCAGAGCCCAGCACATACAAGTGCTCAAAAGTGTATCTATCTGTGCTGCTAGGCACCAATCGCTCATGCCTATAATCCTAGCTACTGAGGTGGCTGAAATCTAAGGATTGAGGTTCAAAGCCAGCCTGGGCAAGAAAGTCCATGAGACTCTTACCTCCAATTAACCACCAAGCTGGAAGTGGAGCTGTAGTTCAAGTGGTAGAGCACTGAGCGAAAAATGTAAGAGACAGCCCAGGCCTGAGTTCAAGCCCCAGTACTAGTACACATACACACACAAACACACACAGAATATCTGCAGAATGAACAAATGAATAAGTCAGGAACAAAACTCATCTAACTTCAGACTCCTTACACAATGTCCTGTTTCCCCTATTGTGCTATCAGTTCTTGTGGACATTTCCTTCAGCTGGAAGAAAAAGCCTACAAAGGCAAAAATGAAATAACACATTTTAGCTTCCCTACATCAACTTTATGTCTCACACTGCCTTTTTTATTTCACCACCAAGGATAAAGTACACTTACTACCATGGCACATTTAATGACTCTTTCATTACAAAGCCTTCTGTGATCTGCTTGAGGGCTGCTATTTTAGATCTTTCTACCTTCCCAGGCAAGAAACATTTCATAATTAACTTCTGACCAACAAGACTAATCTATCCAATCTTGAAAATTAGTATTTTTAAATGCTTTCCTGAGGTGAGTATAATTAGCAACTTTTCTATATTATGTGAGTGAATGTTGTGAAACTTTTCAGACATATTCGAAAAGAATGTTAAGGATGCGTTAGCAAAAGTTAAACTGTGAGCTGGCACCATAATCCTAGCTACTCAGGAGGTTGAGATCTGAGGATCATAGTTCAAAGCCAGCCCAGGCAGGAACATCTGTGAGACATTTATCTCCAATTAACCACCAGGAAACTGGAAGTGGCACTGTGGCTCAAGTGGTAGAGTGCTCACCTTGAGCTAAAAAGCTGAGGGACAGCACCCAGGCCCACAGATCAAGCCCCATGGCCAACAAAAATAAATATAAATAAATTAGATAAACTGTGCTTGAAAATTTCACAGGAGATAATCTTGTAATAATATCATGTTATAGGAAAAACAACAGATAACAGCAATAGAATACAGATAGAGGTTTGTGTACCTATTGCCATTGTGTTGTTGTTTGTGTTGGACAGAGACTAGAACTCACACTCACTGTTGCTTATTGGCTGGCCCTCTACCAACTGGGTGTCTACCCCCAGTATTGTATTTTAATTATTTTCATCATTTAAAAATTTTCACCAAGCAAGGCATCATGGTACATCACTGTATCCCCAGCACTCAGGAGGCTGAAGCAGGAAGATGATAAGTTGGAGGTCAGCCTGGCTATTTATATAGCAAAGCCCTGTTTAAACAAAATCCTCAAAAGTAACTTAAAACTAAAATACCTGTAGTTTGGAGCATCACGGCACTTATTTTAGTCCAAAATAGATAAATAAATAATAAATAAACTAATATGCTAAACACCATGAAGAAAGGACATTTTCTGAGAAATGAAGAGAATGAGTTCATTGGCTCCGCAGGCATTTTATATTGTCCTCTGCAAGTATAAAGAAGATAAAAATATGAACCTAGTCTACAGAACCTAGTCTTCCAGAAACAGAGCTCATGGAGTCCCATTATCTTCTAAAAATGAGGAACTACCTATAGTTTTTAGATCCCAAATGGCAATTCAAGAATCAGTATTGATCCTGATCCTGTTCTCTAGGAGAAAAGTAATCTAAGTCCATCGGTGCTTTGGAAGGGGGCTCTGCATTGAGATAGATGTGAGTGAAGAAGGAATGTGAGGAAGGTCTCTGCAGGTACGAGGGTTATCCAAAGAAGAAAGAAGCCAGAGAAAGAAGCAGAGATGGGTGAAAGGAGGAAGGTTTGTAAAGGCCTGGCTTTGTGGCTGCAAGACA
Source organism: Dipodomys merriami (assembly GCF_024711535.1). Classification (NCBI taxonomy): domain Eukaryota; kingdom Metazoa; phylum Chordata; class Mammalia; order Rodentia; family Heteromyidae; genus Dipodomys; species Dipodomys merriami. The sequence continues at coordinate 4,649,193 of NW_027202294.1, read as the reverse complement.
AGTAACTCATTACATATTTAGACAGTCTATAAAGATTATTATCATATCTCAGCCAAAAAGTATGCATGCACAATATGAACGCTGTGTAAAAGTCATCTTATCACCATTTCTGAGTCAGAATGTTCTCAGCTTATTGCAAAAGTTAACTGTGACACTGCACGAGACCCCATTCCCATGCCAGGCTTTTGCTGTTCTGCACTATCTGCCATTCCAGACTCGGGACTCAAATGAATTTACTGCTGAAACCTCAATCTGAAAAACCCTTTTCTCTTATTTTAGCCCAACAGTGATAACGTAACTGGGAAAGTTGAGAATAGTAACGAATTTGAAGATCTGCTATGCACCATGCAGAATTATTTTTAAGCATGGACATGTTACCGTGAAGCCCCTTATTATGTGCAATGCAGTATATGCCAATAAAAAAGAACATTTAATTTTTTTCTCACAACCTTTTTGTTGTCACAATGAGTATCAAGTGCTTAAAGTTAACATGTAAAATTAAATAACTTTGAGCTGGGCACCCATGGCCTGTACCTGTAATCCTAGCTACTCAGGAGGCTGAGACCTCATGTCTCATGGTTCAAAGACAGCAAAGGCTAAAAATGCACTTGAGACTCTTCGCTCCAATTAACCAGCAAAAAGCTGGAAGAGAAGCTGTGGCTCAAGCCATAGGGTGCCAGCCCTGAGCAAAGAAAGTTAAAGGATGGCATTCAGGCTCTGAGTTCAAGTGCCAGTACAGGCACATACCAAAGAAAAGAAGAGGAAAAAAAAAAGAGAAGAAAGGAAAAGAATAGAACTTGGGAGATGGAAAAATGCCTTAAGGACTTTTTAATTCAATATTTTAGAGAAAAATGGGTACTGAGTTATAAACTAACTTGCTTATGACTTTGAATCACGCTGTGAAGGTTTAATAAAGGTAGCACTAAGAAATTATTCTTGCATGCTTCCAGTACTTCAGTCTTGGAAAATACTACTACAAATTAAACCAGGTCCACCCACCCCGTAGCTCAGCCTCGTCAAGTGGAGCTAAACTAAGCTTAAACTTTAGGCCAGCCACAAACCACACCGTCACAAAGCCGGAGATGCTCAGATGACTGTAAATAAATAAATACACACAATCCGCGCAAAACAGACCTCAAGGCAAGTTACCTTCACCTCTGCTTTACTGAACGATTTAAGTTGAGGAGCAGTAGGGACATGAGACTAACTTTGGTTGTCGTTGTTGGGGGTTTGAACTCAGGACTCCCAAGTCGCTTGCCAGGCAAGGGCTCAATCCCCGGCGCCAAGCCTTTAACCCATGATGGTTGGGGTCTTGTATTCAAATTTCAGCTCCATACCGCCAAGGGTTCTTCACGGTTCCCAAGCCGCCCCAGACCCGGGCCTGCCTGGTACCCCCCCCCCCCCCTTCACCCGGCCGGCGGCCCCGTCCTCCTTCCCGACGCTAGGACACCAGTACCTGAGGCAGAAGTGCAGGCGTCCAGGGCACCGCGGAGCTCCACAGAACCGAAGCCCAGGCACACCGGTCGCTCTCGGGCACCCGGCTGCGGGACTCCCGCACGCCCTGGAAAGAAGGGGCTGGGCCACTGCGCTCAGACGCGGCCGCCCCGCCGAGGGGCAGGGCGGAGAACGGCGCCCGGGCTTGACACCCCGGAACAGTCCACGTGGGGACCCCCCACTGCCCCTCCAGCCCCCGTGGGCGCGCGGACGCCCGGCCCGGCGGGGCCCGAGGGGGCCCGCGGCGCCCACCGCCCAGGCCGGCTCCGGGACGGCAGTGCGCAGGCCCGGCCGCGCGGCGCGGCGCGGCGGACGGCTGGGGTGGGGGGTCCCCACGGCTCGCGGGACCCGGACGGCGAACCCCCTCCGCCCCGCCCTGCCCGGCCCGGCCCGGGTCTGACCTGCTCTCCGCTGCCCGGCGGTCCCTCGGCGCGGCGGGCACCCGCGGCCGCCCGTCCCGGGCCCGCTGTCACCTCCACCCCTGTCGGCCGCGGGCGGGCCGATACTGGGTGACTCAGCGCGCCGCCCCGCCCCGCGCGCCGCCCCGCCCCGCCCCTCGTGCCCCTGCGCCCCGCCCCGCGGGCCCTGCGCCCCGCCCCGCGCGCCCCTGCGCCCCGCCCCGCGCGCCCCTGCGCCCCGCCCCTCGCGCCCCTGCGCCCCGCCCCGCGCGCCGCCACGCCACGCCCCGCGCGCCCCTGCGCCCCGCCCCGTGCGCCCCTGCTCCCAGGCTCCCCCCCACCTCCCCCCCCCCCCCCCCCCGCTTCCTCCCCGCGCGCGCGCGTCCCCTAGCGGCAGCCCGGGCCCGTGCACTGCGGGACTTCCGAAAACTAGGCTGCGGGGGAGGCGGGGGGGGGGGGGGGAGGGCTGGGGGGGGGGTGGCTGTGTTCTGAGGGCCCTTCTTGGGGAAACTGAGGCAAGGTGCACCCAGCGTTCGGCCCCAGGTGCTGCCGCAGCTAGGGACATGTTCTTCCCGCACACGTGTACAGACACACACCCCACCCTCCAGGCTGGAAAAGTCAAATGCCCTGCAAAGCTGTCTAGTTCAATTTCTGTCTGTCCCCGAGGCAGTGTTCTCTGTCAGCTCCCGCCGGCGTGAGCTTCGGTCTGCGTCCCCACCCCTCCACCCCCCCATCTTTCCTTTCCCTCAGAAGAAAGTGTTTTAGGACAGTTTTGACGATTAAAAAAAAGCCAGGAAGGACAGGAAACAAGAACTAAGCAGGATTGCAGGATTTTTCTTTTCCTTCGTGTGTTAAAGATCACAACATCGTACAATTTTGCCCTGTGGCTCAAATTGCTGAGCTTGAAGAGTTCAGGACTTACCTGGGAGAATCAGAAGAATCAGAAGTCTTCTCACCCTGCACACAGCAGAATAGCCTTTATCTCGAAAATAGCATTGGTTACATTTTTCTTTTTTATTTTATTTACTGTAGCAGCATGCATAAAGATGAATCAAAAAAAAAAAAGAAAAAGAAAAATGTGTGCGTACACGCACAACAATACTGGTGCAGATTTTTCACTCAAAGCTGGAGCTCTACCACACTTGAGCCACTTCAGGTCTTTGCTAATTAATTGGAGATAAGAGTCCTGTCTGCCCCTAATGGCTTCCAAATGCTTATCTCAGCCTCCTGAATAGCTAGGATGACAGACGTGAGCCTCCACCATCAAACACCCAGCCATTTTAAACAGTTTTAAGTGTGCAGTTCAGTTGCGTTAAGCTGTGTGCAATCACCACAACCAGCCCATTCCAGAACTTCTCACTGTGGAATCCATCCCATACTAACTATTCATCCCCCACACCCTAACAACCACCCTTCTACTTTCTGTCTCTGTGAATTTCCCAGCTCTGAGTGCTTTATATAAGTGGAATTATGCAGTATTTGTCCTGTGACTGGCTTATTTCACTTAGTGTAGGATCCTTAAGGCTCATCTGAGTTGTAGCATATGTCTAGAATTTCCTTCCTTTTTCAAGCTGGATAATATTTCATTGTTTGTATTGGCTTATCACCATTTCATCTATACATTGTCCTTTGATGGACATTCAGGCTGCTTCTACTTTTGGCTAGTGTGGGAAATGCTACATGAATGGAAGTATACAAATACCTCTTTGGAGTTCTTACTTGCGTTCTTTACATCCACAAATGGCATTGCTCAATCATAGAGTCATTCTAGCTTAATCTTTGGAGAACATGCCACAGTTTTCTTAAACAAAACAAAAGAAACACCTAAGTGTGAGAATACTAGGGACAAACTTTTGTAAATGAAATATCTCTGATTTGGGGCTGGAAATATGGCTCAGTAGTAGAGTGCTTGCCTAGCATGTATGAAGCCCCAGGTTCGTACCACATAAACAGAAAACGCTGGAAGTGGCACTGTGGCTCAAGTAGTAGAGTGCTAGCCTTGAGCAAAAAGCTCAAGAACAGTGCCCAGGCCCTGAGTTCAAGCCCCAGAACTAGCAAAAAAAAAAAAAAAAAAGTTCCTGATTTAGTTTTTGCTAGCCTTTTTAAGGAAAAGCTTCAACTGACTGCCTGTAAAAACTTTTCCTCCAAAAAGGCAACATTGCAAATCAACTGCCTGCCTTAATAATGGTTATTATTCAATTAACTACAGTTTTGTCTTCTGTGGATATACTTTTCCAATGTGTCTGGGGACCAAGGAAACCATATGAAATCTAGATGAATGTAATAACATCAAGTATTTCATTTTGAAAATAAAACAGCTTTGGGATATTTTAGTGTATCTTTCACCCAATCCAACCTTTTTCCTTCCACCTACGGTTCAGTTGCAGAACACTATGGATACCGAATCTCAGATGTGGGCTCTTCAGCAGCTACACTGAAGTTCAGGAGCGCTGCTCTGGAACATTGCAGAGTCTTAAATCATCAAGGGCATAGTAATATTCATCCACTCATCAATAAAAAACTTACGTATCTTTGTGATTCACCTAGCACAGCACTGTGCTTGGTGTTTGGGGTTTAGCCAGGCCAACAAAAACAATGAGCTCTCTGTCTTCATGGGGGTCAAATTCTGGAGTGTTGACCCAGGAAGCATGGGTTATGTGCTATGAAGGAAATAAGCTAGATGATATCATCCATTAGGTGAGAAAGAATAAAGCCTAAAGCCCTAGGCATCCATTGTATGTAATGAAATAAATTCTCTCCTACGCAACAGGAATATTGTTGTTGTAAACAATTCTGAACTGAAAAACAGTTGCTCAACACATTGTGGTCTGTGATTTGGATCAAGAATCTAGGTTAATAAGGACCCAGGTAAGGAGTAGCAAGTGGGCTGGGAATGTGGCTCAGTGGTAGAGCGCTTGCCTTGCATGCATGAGGCCCTGGGTTCGATTCCTCAGCACCACATAAGCAAAAAGAAAAAAGCCGGAAGTGGTGCTGTGGCTCAAGTGATAGAGCGCTAGCCTTAAGCTGAAGAGCTGAGGGACAGCGCCCAGGCCCAGAGTTCAGGCCCCACGACCGGACCCAAAAAAAAAAAAAAAAAAAAAAAGGAGTAGCAAGTAAGCGTCCTTGAATATGAAGGTGGTAAAAAAGTCCTATGTACGTTGCTGTGGAGGCTTGGTTTTTCCCACAGGAGAAAGTGCAAGTGTGATGAAGTCTTGCAAGGGAAAGCAACTTGGAAAGTTTAAGAAATGCAAAAACACCCGGGCAAGTAAATGAAGATTGTAAAATGAGATTAGACAGCAAACAAGAGAAAGAATCATTGAGGGCCTTGTGGGCCAGGATATAGAGACTGAGTTTTATGACAAGTGTATTCATGACAATGTTTCAATACATGATCAATTTCCCCAATTGGCCAGGTGTCAGTAGCTTATGCCTGTAATCCTAGCTGCTCAAGAGGCTGAGATCTGAGGATTGAATTCAAAGACAGCCCAGGTAGGAAAGTCCATGAGACTCTTATCTCCAATTAACCACTAAAAAGCTGGATGTGGAGCTGTGGCTCAAATGGTAGAGTACTAGCCTTGAACAAAAAAGCTCAGGGGCAGTATCCAGGCCCTGAATTCAAGCCCTATTATCAGCATACACAAAAAGAAAGAAAAGAAAAAGAAAGAGAGGAAGAGAGGAAGGGAAGTAAGGAAGGAAGGAAGGAAGGAAGGAAGGAAGGAAGGAAAAAAGGAAGAAAGAAAGGGAGGGAGGGAGGGAGGAAGGAAGGAAAGAAGGAAGGAAGGGAGGGAGGGAGGGAGGGAGGGAGGGAGGGGGAGGGAGGGGGGAGAGAAGGAAATACATGTAGTAAAGGCAAAATGGGGCTTGAGGTATGACCCAGGTGGTAGAGTACCTGCTTTACAAAGCCAAAACCTGGACTTCAATCCCAGTACTGCCAAAACAAACAACAATAATGACAACAAAAACCACTTGAGCCCAAAATTAATAGTTCATTGCTAGGTTGGGAAAATATAAAGTTGGAAGATGCTATTGGTCATTTTGCTTCCTTTATGTGAGGAAAAAGTTACCACGAGTCAATGAAATTAGGAAGTGGGCATTCTAGACCTCATAATTGGACACCTGGATTCAGCTATATCTGAAGTCCTCATTTATAAATGTTCAATTTTGTGAGCCTAAAGGTCCTATTTTCCAATTCTAATGTTAAATGTAACATTTATTCTTCACTTGCAAAATGCGAAAAATAATTTGACTTTTGACTTTTTTTCTTCTAATGCTAAAGCCACAGCTCTAATTTTTTGACACTTCTGAGTATACAGTGATGACAGTATCTAGCAATTGTATTTTTTTTCTAATTGTCTTTAATAGAAAATTAGGCAAGGAAAAAGAGATAGTAGATTTTTTATTCCTCCATTAAAAATTATTGGTCTGTGAAATAATAAACCAATTTTATTGGTCTGCTATAAACTTCAGCATGAGTAGACATTGGGGTATTATTAAAAAAATAAATTGTGATCATTTTATTTCTTAGCTCTTTTATGCTTCATCTGATTCCAGAAGGGATTAAGGAAACTCATTAACTCCTTTGATCTCCTGTTCAGCATGGCATCTCCATCCCAAAGGCCTTGCTGAGGACATTTTAACAGGAAGTTCCAGGCCGGTTGGCTCCTGGGTGTGGTGAACAGAGATCCAAGGAATGGTTTCATTTGCCTCCTTCTCAGACTGAGCAATGGGAGGCAGGCAGGGTGTCAGCCAGGCTTTTCCTCCCTGGCTGCTGTCCACCTACATGGCCCTGAATGCAGCCCCTCTGGGCCTCAGGTGAGCATCGTGCATGAGGCAAGAATGACAGAATGAGGGGAGCATGGTGAGGAGGGGAGGGTCATTCATTGGGGCAGGCTGCAGAGAATGTGAGGGGCATAAAGAGCCTCTCTGTTGGTGGGATTTAGGTTTTTAGGAGGAGGGAGAAGATGGGTGTTTGCTTAGGCATTTGCTCCCCCTGGAATGTTTACTCACGGTGGGACAGTCAGAATGAAGTTAGTGTGGAAGCACCAGGCAGCTGGGGCATGCCGGCTGGCTAGGCTGAGGGGGTGGGGGGGAGGGATGGCGCCCAGTCTTGATGTGAAGACCACCTTCTGCACGCAGGAGCTTTGGCTTCTCCAGTAGAAGCAGATTCGTCCCCAGCCATGCTGTGCTGTCCCTCTCTCTAGATCCCTGTTTTTCTGAGATGGCTGGCCCAGTTTAAGGCTTTTCTGTTGCCATGGAAAAAGTGAGTAATTGGCTCACTTAGGACTAGACTCAATGAGGTTTGGATGTTGCGCTGTCTTGGCCCTCTGCTGCTAAAACTAAGCACATCTGCACACCACGCCATACACACACATGAGCACGCACGCACCGTTAGATCCAAGACAGGCAGCCACTGAGAAACAGGCTGTTTCCTGCCACTCCTGCATGGAACTATCCTTCCTATTCTTCACAAGCCTTCCTTCGTATCCTTTTCTTCGCTCCCACCATCTCTTCAGATAAGTCTTCTCTTACGATCCTGTCTCAAAATCATCCTGCCATTTCCTCTTTCCATACTGCATCCTAGATTTAATTTAATTTTGTATTTGTGTATTAGCTTATTTTCTTCTTTGTCTCTCCCTCCAAGTATCTCCAACTCCAAAACAGAGAAACCATATCATTCTAGTTCGTCCTCTATCCCCCTTCACACAGAGACATAATGGGACTTTGTACCCAGGAACCTGAAAATAAAGTAAGTGATATTCAGACAAATGCAGCACCTAGAGCATATGGCAAGCTCAGGTATAAAAGGGCCTTGGAATTAAGTGCACAGTGCCTTCTCAAGTAGCTGCTTCCTGATGACAACAAGGGTATCACAGATTCGAACTGGAAAGAAAGCAAAAATATAAAAAAAGGATTGATCGTTTAATCTCATGAGAGAATTCTCTTAAGTGGAAAAAGATGATTTCTTTTGACAATGGATTGAGACAATTCCAGTAAGAGAAAAATGAATTATCTATGAATCTGAATTTTGGAGGAAGGGTGCTCACAGGTTCTGGTGGGTATGGGATACAATGCTTTTAAAGGTGTTAAATTACACAGCAGTAAAAAAAAGATCTGGGTTAATGGGGGTTGGGGACAAAGTCTACCCTTTCTCCTAGAGGCTGAATCCTGAAAGGAGATCCATGATGAAGAACATCCCCCCCGCCCCCCCCTCCCAGTTCCAACCTTAGCACACCACTAGGGCTTATGAGATTGAGTGCTTCCCAAATGTAGAAGACTGCACACCTTCTGACTTGGTGACACTGACTTGGCTCAGTTATGCTTTCAGCAAGAGTGGGTTTATTCTGGGAGCCCACTGGCAAGGTACAGAGGGCCGGCTGTGTGCTGCCGGGCACAGGGCTAGTCAGGGAGGTATCAGTGTCATACCTCCATACTCAGGAAAGGTTTGAACAGACTCATGTTGTCCGCGATGCCTATGGATAGATACGGGGAACAGTGAGATTAGATGTCACATGTCAAGTTCTGGACTTTCTAGGAAACTTGTTTGCTGTTGGAATATAGTCCTTGGGGTTTCCTGGCTTTGCTTCAGTTCACCTTAGTATTTCAGTCATTTAGAATCCTTCCATACTGCATTGGAAGCTCTGTGCCAGACTCTGGAGACAGTCCCTGCTGTAATGTGGACTGGCATAGAGCCTGAATCAGACTTCGAGAAATAGGAAAGCTTCTGAACCCTGCTTGATGGCTGTACAACTGTACCACATTTCGATCTGTTCTGATTCCTTTAATGCTGGTCCAGAGAGGGTATGCTCCTAGACCAGGTGGAGACCATTCTGAACTATAGTGAATATGCTTATATTGAAATATGTCCTATATAATAAAATAGGAAGCAGGCTCAGGGGACCCGAGAGCAGGCAGGACAAGGCCTCTTTGCGGTGCTGTGGGCTTCAGGCAGGACCTCTGTGTGGCTTCTTCATCCCTGGGTCTTTCTTTCTGGACGGCCGGGATAGCACTTTCACACGGGCTGCCTGCTCTCCGCTGGGAGTTCTCCTCATAGGGTACACTTGGGCCTTACTTTTCTTGAGGTAGAAGTTAACCTGGAAGGGAGAAGGCAGAAGCTAGAAGACAAGCTTGGACACTTTCCACAGTATCAGGTTCCGAAGACAAGACCTGGGAGAAGTAGTCTAGCTACAACCCAAAGCAACACGTTGGTATCCTGGAGTCTTGGCAATTCTTTTCCACAAGACTGGCACAGAATCACTGGTGACACAAGATGTGGGTGGATGAACAAAATCTACGTCTGTTTCATATGTGTTAGAAAAAACTTCCATGTACACCTCCAGCCGGGATTTCACCAATGCTGTTGCTTAGGATGAGGGCTGTGAATGGTGGTCTCCTAATTGCCATTTGCTTTGTGCTGGCTGTGACTCATAGGTGCCCTGTTCAGGCATCTCAGGCCTGCAGAACTCTAGTCCTTCTGGCCACCCAGTGTTTGGCAACTGGGGTAATAGAGTTGATGGAGATTGCCCTAAATTTCCATGGGTATCATGGAATCCTTTCTGAGGGCTACAATGGAGCTTCCCTCTGGCCACAGCCTGCAGAAAGCAAGATTTTGGCGGGCAGGCACTGTGGAGCGCTGGCTGGCAGGGAGGGAAAGGAGAGAGAGAGAGGCAGTGTCCTAACCACACTCCCCCGCAGCCCTGCCTTTTCCCTGGGAAGGACTGGAGCTGCCAGAGCAGCTGGGATTACAAACATGCCACTGACTGAGAGGCCTCTCTATGGGGTTATTTCCTGCTCCTTCCATAGATTCCACAGCCAGCTTTTCTGCTAATTCTCCGGAGGGGGAGGGGAGAATCTGAGCCAACTCTACAGTGTCATTTCCTATTTCCTATGTAGCAATACAGAAATCTAGGAAAGAGAGAGGACAAGAAAAACAGGAAAGAACAGAGGGAAACCAAAGGAGTCCCTATGTCTGGTGGGCTGAAGAGAAAGGTAAAAGAGTGCTGGGCTCCAGGACAAATTTGAAAGCGCAAGTCTAACATGAAAATCCTTTAGGAAACCACCTCCCCTCCCCCCCCCCCCCCCCCCCCGCCTTAGACTGGGATTTGAACTCAATATTCGATGCTTTCAATTCATTGGTAGGTACCCTACCACATGAGCCATGCCTCCAGCTCCCAGAAACAATCTTTTCTTTTTTTCCTTTCCTCAGCCTGATAGCTATCTGCTTTAGAATGGGGAGGGAAACAGAGTCTATTATCAATAAGTAGATTCTTAGTTGTTACTGTAACTGAGCACTGTATCCATATGATAGTTGTTTATTTTTCTGAGCTATATTCATATAATCAAGGTCTATGTTTATTTCAAAGATGTGAAAAAAAGGAGGTGAAATACTGTCAAACAGAGGGTTACTCAAGATGTGTAGCTGTTATATTTGGCATTGAGTAGATTTGTGTAGCACAAGACTTACATGTGTAATTGCCTGCTGTTCATATGATTTCAGAATATAACAAGGAAAAAAAAGATGTGTTTGTTGGGAAATCTGGACCAGACATCAGGTTACAATGAAAAAGTCACTCTTTTCTTCCTTCTCTGCAAATAGAATGTATAATATGCAGGAGATGGAATGAAGGGACAGGGGATGGGGAAAAACTTCAGAACAATTTTCAACGAAATTAAAGAACAGCTCTGCCCTGATCCTTGTATTAAAACAGGGTTGTGAGCAGATTTTGAGAACAGTGTGAGGCCCCGTGGCATTAGTTAAGGAGGAAGCTGAGAGTCTGTGATAGCTTTAAATCCTGGCTCTCACCACTTATTGTGTGATACTGTCACATTTTCTTATCTTTTCTAATTTTCAGTTTCTGGGGCCACAAATGGATACACTTATGTATCTGCCTTACAGGAGTGCTGTGGACTAAATAGGGGACAATTCTGGAAAGTTCTTATACAGTGTCTGTACATAACTCCTATTCAGTAAATGGTACCTGATGCTATATTTACGGATAAGCTGCCTGTCTGACTGCATTGTGCTGATAAGGAAAGGGAGAGGGAGGTCTACCAAGCTCCAGGGTTGTGTAGAGAAGGAATAGGACCTTGGGCAAAGCTGATTGTAGTAACTAGGTGCAGTGCATGCTCCTTAAACAGAGCTACCTATTTATTTAGTTAGTTAGTTAGTTATTGTCATTCTTGGGGCTTTAACTTGGGGCCTGGGTGCTGTCCCTGAATTCTTTTTTTTTTTTTTTTTTGTCGGCCGTGGGGCTTGAACTCTGGGCCTGGGTGCTGTCCCTCAGCTCTTCAGCTCAAGGCAAGCGCTCTACCACTTGAGCTACAGCGCCACTTCTGGTTTTCTGGTGGTTTATTGGAGATAGGAGTTTCACGGTCTCTCCTGCCCGGGCTGGCTTTGAACCATGATCCTCAGATCTCAGCCTCCTGAGTAGCTAGGATTACAGGCGTGAGCCACCAGCGCCCAGCCTGAATTCTTTATGCTCAAGGCTAGTGCTCTATCACTTTAAGCCGCAGTGCCACTTCCAGTTTTCTGGTAGTTAATTGGAGATAAGAGTCTCATGGACTTTCCTGACCAGGCTGGCTTTGAACTACGATTCTCAGATCTCAGCCTCCTGAGTAGCTAGGATTACAGGATGAGCCACCAGTGTCTGGCCCTGACTCATTATTGTTGTTGTTATTATTACTATTATTATTATTTTATCTCTGAGCTCCTTTAACCTCTGATATTCCAGTCTGTTACCTAACATGAAAAATTCCAGGCCAAAATTTGAGAGGTTGTTCTTGCCTCTTATCTGTGAAGGAACTGGGTAGAGAATTGAGTATTAGAGGTGACTGGCTTTTGGCTAACGCAAAAGCAGAACTTCAAGAGGCCCCATAGGGCAGGAGTGAGCTGAGAGAGCACCATCTAGTGGTCAGCCTTACTTATGACACTGAAGAACACAACTCCGGAATTTGTTGCAAGGGCTCTAGGACTTAGAATCCAACATTTGTTGAGTATTTCCCAAGTGTCAGTCACTACTCTAAATGCTGGATGTAAACTTTCTCTTTTCAACCTCTTGTGAAGAAGGCATGTATGTTAGAACCAATTCACCAGGAAGAAATTGAGGATGAGCGAGATCTGTCTAAGGTCTGTGGGCAAATGAACTAGAATGCTTTTAATGACAATGCTGTGTTAATCAGAAGAATGAGGAAATGTCAGAAGAAAGGATATAACAACAGAGCACCAGAAGAAAAATCAGCACAGAAGAGCAATGGATTTTTTTTTTTAATGATAAAAGAAAACCTCAGGGAGACAAGAAACTAAGCATGGATTGTATTTCACATGGCATAAGGTGACGTTTACAAAGGCCTTCTAAAGCTTAGCCAGACTCACCAGTGTTGGTTCTGCTGGACCCACAGTCACACTCACAGTCTGGGGATCGAACCCAGGGGCTGTGGCCGTGACAGTATAGGTGCCTGGAAGCAGCAGGCGGAAGTAATCACCTTGCTCACCTGAAAGTTTACAAGAATGTAAGTCAGACTGCTGGCTTAAAACAGTGGGCTGGGAAGATGGCTCAGTGGTAGAGTGCCTGCCTAGCATGCATGGAGCCCTGGGTTCGATAGTACCACATAATCAGAAAAAGCCAGAAGCGGTGCTGTGGTTCAAGTGGTAGAGCACTAGCCTTGAGCACAGAGAGGCTCAGGGACAGAGCTCAGGCCCCAAGTTCAAGCCCCAGGACCAGCAAAAAAAAAAAAAAGCATGCCTCCAATGCAACCTTGATTTCAAAAGTGATCTGGAGGTTCTAACAACTGAAGCTTGATTCTCCTCAACAGTATGGTGAAACCCAGAGAGGGCTCAGTCACTGGCAAACAGATTCCTTAGCAGGATTTACTAAGAAGATGCTCTATACAGTGTAATGAGAGCAGTGTGTTCCATTTCATACCCTGTATTTTAATTTTAATATATTGCCAGCAGATTGAATGCAGATGCAGACATGAGAATCCAGCTGTCCTCCATAAAGCAACATTCAAGAGATTTGCAAGAATGTGAAACTGAGCCAGACATGGTGTCACATGCCTGTACTCCCAGTACTTAGGAGGCTATGGCAAGAAAATCTTGAGTTCCAGGCTAACCAAGTTCTAAACCAGCAAGGGCTGTGTAATGGGATCCTATCTCAGAGGAATAAAAGTGACACTGAAACACTTCTCTCATTAATATTTTTTTATTTTACAAAGTATACTTCTTTTAATTAAAAAATAGGTTATCTGTTCATATGAAATAGGCTTAATTTTTTAATTAATAAATATTTTGCACATAAAAGGGTAGCTACTTATCTAGGAAAGATTTGAGCCAGATTTCTAGCTTAGTTTAGAAAGTATAAATGCAGCCGGGCGCTGGTGGCTCACGCCTGTAATCCTAGCTACTCAGGAGGCTGAGATCTGAGGATCGCGGTTCAAAGCCAGCCCGGGCAGGAGAGACCGTGAGACTCCTATCTCCAATAAACCACCAGAAAACCAGAAGTGGCGCTGTAGCTCAAGTGGTAGAGCGCTCGCCTTGAGCTGAATTGCTGAGGGACAGCGCCCAGGCCCAGAGTTCAAGCCCCATGACCAACAAAAAAAAAAAAAAGAAAGTATAAATGCACCCAGATGAGAGCTGACATTTTGAGCCACTTGTTCCGCCTCTCACAAGTGATGAGTCTCTTTTTTTTCTTCCTATTTCTCCCTGCTTTTCTTTGCTTTACTAAATAAATTATTCCTAAACTGAGAGGGGAGGGGATTACTTTATAAGTGTTCTTAGAATCAGGGGAAAAGCTACACATGTGAGCAGTGCACAACCTGTGCTAGTCATGGTCCTGAGTTGGACAACCAGTCAGCAATGCATGCGTTGTATAATTTCCTATTCAATGGGAGGGCCAGACTAAATGATTATGAAATGTCTCCTTGGACATTTGGTTCCATTTGAGAATGAGGATACTCAAAGAGATTGTCTGATGCCTCACTACAAAAGGCTATTGCCTTTGCCTTGAATAAACCTTTCCCTGAAGATATGCTGGCACCACCTTAAGAAACATAGAAGAGCCAGGTTTACGCCTATAATCCCAGCTACTCAGGAGGCTGAGATCTGAGGACCCTGGTTCAAAGCCAGTCTGGGCAGGAAATTCCTTGAGACTCTTATCTCCAATAAACCACCAGAAAACTGGAAGTAGCACCGTGGCTCAACTGGTAGAACACTTGCCTTGAGCTGAAGAGCTCAGGGACAGCATCCAGGTCCAGAGTTCAAGCCCCATGACCGACAGAAAAATAAAAAGCACATAGAAGAGAGATTTCTTTTGGGGCTGGGAAGGTGGCTCAGTGGTAGACTGCTTGCCTTGCATGCATGAAGCCCTGGGTTCGATTCCTTAGCACCACATAAGCAGAAAAAGCCGGAAGTGTCATTCTGGCTTGAGTGGTAGAGTGCTAGCCTTGAGCTGAAGAGCTGAGGGACAGTGCTCAGGCCCAGAGTTCAGGCCCCATGACTGGCAAAACACACACACACACACACACACACACACACACACACACACACACACACACACACACACACACACACACACACACACACACACACACAAAGAAAAAAGAGAGATTTCTTTTGCCAGAATACTGCTTGAAATAAGATGTCTACAACTAATATTTGTGTGGTAAGATCTAGCTGAGCCTTGCTGTTATTAAGATTAAAAGGAGGTAGGCAAATCTCACCAACCTCTGACTATTGGTAGAAGAGTTATTCATCAGAAATGCAACTGGCTCAGGGTGTAACACTGTCCTTCCATGAGACAGTTCATACCCTTTCTAGGAGATTCCAGGGAGCTCTCTAAGATTTACCTCCACCATCAATCTTGTGCTCTGCCAAGCCTGTAAGATCATTCTTGTTAACTTTTCCCTTAATGGACATATAGTGAAAGCTCTGCATTGCCGGGGGTGGGGGGGATGAGCATTGGTTTGACAATCCTCTGTTCTCCCTGGTTTTGCTCTAGCATAGCAAATAGCTTCAAGCCAGAAATGGTCCTAAAAAACTGCACTGGCCTGGCACTGGTGGCTCACGCCTATAATCCTAGCTACTTAGGAAGCTGAGATCTGAGGATCATGGTTTAAAGCCAGCCCAGGCAGGAAAGTCTGTGAGACTCTTATCTCCAATAAGGCACCAGAAAACCAGAAGTGGCGCTTGGCTCAAGTGGTAGAGTGTTCGCCTTGAGCTGAAGAGCGCAGAGACAGTGCCCAAGCACAGAGTTCAAGCTATCCACTGCCCCATTGCCCTGATTCCTGGCCTGTGATGAAAGTTACATTTATATCCCTCTTTCTTGGTACTCGCCTCTCAGGGATAGCTTTGAAATAAAAAGATTTTCCATTCAAATCTCTTCGTTGCTTGACCAAGCTTCCTAATTGACTGTCTACACTTCTAGTACCCTTTCTTCAGTTGCCTCATTCCCTGTAGCTGTCTGCCAGTCTTGCAGCTTAAAACCAGTGCCCAGGTCTAACCAGGCAGAAGAAGATGAGAAGTTCCCTTCACACTCATGAGCAGGGGTCACTTACCCGGAGTGACATCGTGATTAATCCCACTGACAGAGATGACAGCCCCTGTGAGATTGTTGTAATTCTCATCAAGCACCATGCCCTTGATGCCCTGGTGAACCTACAGGAAAGAGCAAGTCTAGAGTTATGGTCACACAACACTGCAACAGTGTCCCAGGCTCAAATGTCTCATATGTCTTGTACTCAATCTTCACAGAAAGGACTATCACAGACCTTTGACTGATCTCTGCTGGCCCACCCTAATCAGAGAACAGTAGGAAGCATGCAGTTAAAGCCTCAGTCACATGATGTCACTGTTTACTCTTTGCTGAGAGCATAGCTGAAAGTTTGTGTGCTGATTGTTAGAGGGGTTCCATGCTGCATATGGTCAGACATTATATACCTATGTAGAAACAATGCCATGAAACCCTTTTTACAATTAATATACACTAATAAAAACAAATCATAAGCTGGATGCCAGTGGCTTATACCTTTAATCCTAGTTACTCAGGATGATGAGATCTGAGGATTGCAGTTCAGAGCCAGTCTAGCTAGGAAAGTCTGAGACTCTGTTTTCCAATAAAGTACTCCGAAAAAGCCAGAAGTGGCACTGTGGCTCAAATGGTAGGGCACTATCCTTGAGCACAAAGGGACTCAGGGACAGAGCCCAGGCCCTGAGCTCAAGCCCCAGTGCCAGAAAAAAAAATCATTAAAAAAAAAAGAGCTCCTATGCTGTTCTGTAAAACTGTCATCTTGTTAGCTGTCTGATCTCATTCCACTTACCCTTCATCTTGCTCCTGAGATACTGAAATTCCAGCCAGATGATGTCCCAATTCTTTTTTGTTTGTTTGAACTCAGGGCCTAGGTCGTATCCCTTAACAGTCTCACTTAAGAATGGCACTCTACCACTTGAGCCACAGCTCTGCTTCTGGCTTTTTGCTAGAAATTTTGTGGATTTGTCTGCCCAGGCTGACTTTGAGCCAGGTTCCTCAGATCTCAGCCTTCTGAATAGTTCAAATTCATTATAGAAACGAGCCTAAGTCCTCAACTTAAGTCCTTGTCTATGCTAGTCAAGTGTTCTACAATCTTGTTTTTAATTTGCGGAAGAACTGCCATGCTGTTCTCCCATAGAGCTTCCCACTCACTGTGACTGAGTGTCCTAGTTTCTCTACATCCTTGCTTTATTAGCAGCAACCATGCTAACGGGTATGAGGTGGTATCTCCTTGTGATGTTGGCTTGTATCTCCCTGAATATTTGTCTATTTCTTTATTAAGTAGTTGTATGCAGTGGCTATAATTCCATAAATCAGGTTATGAGTACAATGCTTCTTGATCAAAGCCACCCCTTTCATTGGCTCCCCCTCCATTTTCTCCATCCTCCCCTCCCCTCAAGAAATATATAGTGCTGGTCCTAGGCACTGTCCTGAGCTTTTTTGCTCAAGGGTAGTGCTCTACCACTTGAGCCATAACTTCATTTTCAGCTTTTTTGGTGATTAACTGGAGATAAGAGATTCAAGGGTTTTCCTGCCCGGGCTGGCTTCATACCATGATCCTCAGATCTCAGCCTCCTGAGTAACTAAGATTATAGGCATGAAGCCTGGCTTGATTTTTTTCAAATGTTGCTTTTACGATTGACTTTGAATTTGTTGTGTCCAAGAAAATCCTCCTTTTTCCCTGTAGATACCTGCATATCCTCTCCCTCAACTTCCTGAAGTCTTTGTTAAAAGACAGCTTCTCTGTAAAACCTTCTTCTTCAGCATTTCTCTTCAACATGCCATAAAATTTACTTAACAGAATGTCAGTTCCTTATGGACAGGGGCATGTGATCAGTGTCTTAGTTGGCTTGTTTATTCATAATCCCCAGCTTATAGTTGTACTAAAAATTGGACTAAACACATCGCACTCGTAGAAGCAACCCACATTCATTGTATCAAGTGAGAGTTAAAGTCAGGCCTGCAACACCAACCACTGGGAAACACTTCTCCTTATATAACCAGGAAAGTTGGAAAATGAGGTTTTACCTGTTCCAAGAATTGGATTAGAGCTTCCCGGTTACCCAGCCACTCTCGCTGTAATTCCTCCTGGCGAGGAAACTTATTGCAACTCAGTTCTAATGTGATCTCAAAGCAGTTGGTGTGGAGATAATTAAAGTCTTGCATTCCTAGGATGAAGAGGGCAGTGGTAGATTGGTACAACTGACTCCCCCCCAGTGCTTCTCTTTATCACAATCGGTCCACATCCCTCCCATTCCCTCCTATACTACATCAACCACCGTTTATTTTCCTCCCTCACCATCTCTCCCCAAGTTCCCAGTTCACATGCCTTTCTCATTCCAGTTTTCTTTTCACTAATGCATATTTTGTCATCTGCATCTTCTCTCATAATTTAATTTCCCTTTTTGTCCCTCCTGTTCCCAAAGCCCACTGGAATGTGAAGTTCTAAAACTGGCCATTCAGACAGAAAAGGGGCACTGTTCTACTTCAGCACATGCAATTCCCAGGATTCTCCTCACCCTTGCTGAGTGAATACCAGGAAGCCCCGTTGGTGATGCCATCTGGGAAGTAATCCCCACAGTTCCAGCCCTGGTACATCCATCCATGTGCGTAGGAGTACACCTTGGCCAGCTGAGGAAGTGCAGGCAGAAAATGACCTCGTGTCAACGCTCAACCTTGAACTGTGTAGATCCAAGCCACTCACACATCTAAACAACTGATTATATGTGTTAGGAAAAGAAAATATGATCAGAGACAGTGTGTGTGTGTGTGTGTGTGTGTGTGTGTGTGTGTGTGTGAGAGAGAGAGAGAGAGAGAGAGAGAGAGAGAGAGAGAGAGAGAGAGAGAGAGAGAGAGAGAGAGAGAGAGAGAGAGAGAGAGACATGGACTAGGTAGGACATCTGTACTCTGGTTTTTCCACTCTCTTGACACTAAGTGTCTTTACATGCAAAGGGAAGAGTGACATTAGATGATACAGAATGTCCTTTTTAGTTGTGCAAATTTTTTAGTAGTAGTTTATTTTTTAAAAATCAAAGAATGAGTAAATTAGGAAAAGTATTATATTTTGTTGGGTGAAAGATGTGTGTTGAGTCTAGGGATAGTAGCTTAAGCCTATAATCCTCATTATAAATAATAATCTTCATTATAAATAATTACTTATAACATATTGATATAGTTACGTATAATTCTAATTTTATAGTCTAGTGTTTTATTATAAAATAATTATATCATAAAAATGCATTTTAATATTAGTATATAGATTTTAATATATAATTTATATTCTATTGCTTTACTGTTTCAACCTTTTTCATGTACATGGCTTATTTTTTAATTAACACTGGATTATCATCTTAAAATTGTAAATTAGAATCCTCCAAATTCAAATTAGTTCCACTAATTTAACAACCAGTGTAATTAGTTTTTTGGCATGTTTCTTGCCAAATATTTTTTATGTCATGGGAAGTATACTATGCAGCTCTCCTTTTTCCAAAGTTTCATCAATATATGGCTTACCATTCAAAGCAAAATGTATCTTACTAGACAGTCCCTCACAAGTAGGGGGTGTTTGCTTTTTGCAGAGCTCTTGTTAAGGGAGCCCTGTGTCACTGACTTCAAGCTCATTGTCTCAGCCCCAAGTTCCCTGGGTAGATGAGCTGTCATTCTGTACCTTTTGGAAAAGCTTGTCATCAGGAGTGGGGGAATTGGAAGAGTGATGGGAGCTTCGGGACCGATGCTCAAGGGACTTGTCATATGGGTAATTGGCCACCACTGCCCCTCCATGGAGATTAGCCGAGAGGACAAAGTTGAAGGAGCGTATCCACTGGATCACAGCCCGAGTCTCAGGTTCCACCTGTGAGGAGGAGAGACAGACAGACAGACAGACAGACAGACAGACAGACAGACAGAGAAAGAGAGAAGAGGAGAAGGAGGAAGAGAGAGGAGGAAAAGAGGAAGAGAGAGGGAGGGAGGGAGGAAGAAGCGAGCAAACAAACAGGCACTCTGAAAATGGATATGAGAGTTTCAAAGCTCCAGTTTGGTTTCTTTATCACCCCTGGGAAAAGGTTTCACAAATTACCCACTACACCAGACACTTCTGCAGACATTTAGGGTTTCTAGTAAATGAATCTGAATGTCATTAGTTTATAGTAATGGTCTTTCCTTCCTTCCTTGCTTCCCTCCCACTTTCCCTCCCTCCCTCCCTTCCTTTTGAAGCACGTGGGATCAAACTCATGGTTTCATCTAGTAAACCCACTGCCACTTGAACTATATCCACAGCTCTTTTGTTTTGAGTTTTTATTTTGTTTTTGTTTTTGAGATAAGATCTTGCTAACTTTGCCTAGGCTGGCTTCAAACTCACAGTCTTCCTGCTTCTCCTTCCCTAGTAGCTGGGGATACTTGTAATTTTTTTTCAACCTCTTCCTGCTATATTGTAACATATAAAGTGCATGAAATAGGGATGAATAACACTGCTTAATAATTCATGGTACAGTATTATGATAATCAACTGAAACAATGGCTATGAAAGAACATGAAATCATTAAGTGCCATGCAACTATATAATACTGTTTTCACTAACCGCAACCAGGCAATGAGCTTGGGGCCCCTGAAAGGCTCATTGCTGGGGAAAAGAACAGATATGAAGAAGCATAATACCTGGTTATTGTTTTGCACAAACTAACACAGACATACATTGATGCTTAATTCTTGCTTGTTTTGTTGACTGTTTAGCACTCTGTCAGAAATTTTAGGTGCTGATTTATCTGCTTCTGTTGTCATATTTCTTATCTCCTACCTGACTTTTCCAGTTGTCTGGAAGTGGCAAGTGGTGGTTGGGACCTCCATACTTCTCGTTGTAATAGAAGTAGGTATTGAGATCAGGAAAGTTGCGGTTCAGGTCCACTCCATTTGCATTGTTCCTGCCAACCAGATACCCAGACATGTATGGGCCCTGGGGAGAAAGCAGAGAAATGGAAAGTGAAGGTTTCAGGCTAAATCTTCAATCTGAAGAATAGTGTATAACTCTTTTAGTTATTAGTTTAATCTAGCAAATGATGTAGCGTTTTCTTTTTTAACTTACCAAAATCCTGGTGGTATGGTTCAAGTTTCCCAATAGACAATGAAATCCTAGGGGATCCTAGGAGAAGCTCCAGTAAAAGTAAGGTGTTTCAAGATTATGGGTACCCTAGGTTTTCAGAAATAGTTTTACTGAGCTATAATATACATGACACAAAATTACTTGCTCTATATGTACAACTCAACAAATTTGGTATACTTACCAAATCTAATTTTAGAATATTTTTATTTCTTAAGAAGAAATCTCATTCTTATTCAAATAAATCCTCTCATCCAACCCAAACTTAAGGAATCACCCTCTTCCTCCAGAGACTCACATTTTCTGTATTTGTCACATAAGAAGGATCATATATTGTTTGCTTTTCTGTTTCCCACTTTTTTTTTTGGTGCCAGTCCTGGGGCTTGAACTCAGGTCTAGGCACTGTCCCTCAGGTTTTATGATCAAGATTAGTGCTCTACCACTTTGGCACAGCACCATTTCCAGCTTTTTGGTAGTTAACTGGAGATAAGAGTCTCATGGATTTTCCTGCTTGGGTTGGCTTTGAACTGATCCTTAGATCTCAGCCTCCTGAGTGGCTAGGATTACAAGCATGAATCAATGGCACCTGGTTTGGGCATGTTTTTTTGAGGGTTACTTCTGTAGCATATATTAGTTTCATTCTTTTTTATTGCTAAGGTAGCTCCATTATAGGGATTTGTCATGTTTTGCTCATCCATTCACCAGTTGATGAACTATCTTAGCTTTCCATAGCTATTATAACAAAATAACATGAACAATTATCTTACAGTTTTAGAAGTCAGAAAATTGAAATGGGTCTCCCAGGATTAAAATCATGGTGTCAGTAGGGCTTGTTCCTCAAGAGGGTTCTAAAGGAATCTGTTTCCTGATGTTTCTAGCTTCTAGAAGCCATCTACATTCCTAGGTTCATGGTCCCTTCTATCTTCAGAGCTATCAGCATAACATCTTCAAATCTCTCTCTGATTCTAACCTTCACTCTTCCTCTTCCACACATAAAGGAGGCTTGCCATAGATTGTATTGGGGCCACTCAAGCAATCCAGGATAGCTTAGGTTAAATCATTAGCAACCTTTATTCCATCTGCATCCTTAATTTCCACTCATTGAATAATATAACATATTTGTCAGTTCTGGGGATTAGGATGCAGACATCTTTGGGAGACTATTATTCTGCCTACCTTTAAAGTCTTGTACTATCTGGCTTTAAAGTCAGGTGCTGGCTGGGAATGTGGCTTACAGGTAGAGTGCTTGCCTAACATGCATGAAGCCCTGGGTTCAATTCCTCAGTACCACATAAACAGAAAAAGCCAAGAGTGGCACTGTGGTTCAAGTGGTAGAATGCTAGTCTTGAGTACAGAGAGGCTCAAGGACAGATCCCAGGCCCTGAGTTTAAGCCCCAGGACCAGCAAAAAACAAAGTCAGGTGCTAGGTGAGTCTCATTGTACAACCACGTGGACTGCTTTCCTATGAGAGGGTATCCGTGTTACCTGAAAACCACCTGGGTCTTCTCGGGTTTAAGTTCAAGGTCTGCTCTCTTGGGACACGTACATACCAAGCAAACAGAGCTAGGCTTCCCAGAGGTATATTTAGACCACGGTGGGCTAAGGATTTCTTTCCTCATTCTCATTCCATCTACCACAAAAAACATGGGTTCTCCAGTACACTCCTCACTATATACAGGAAAAAAATGACATTAAGTTGGGATTTTCCCTGCATCCTCCCTATTTTTCCTGCTCTATGGAAACTCAGGCCTTGAGCCATGATAATGGACACCTCTGGAGTTTCCAGCAGTCACGCAAAGTTTTCTTTTTCATTTGTTGAGCTATTTAATCAGGAAATTGTGTGCCTGCATGAGTGGTTTATGGTTGAGTCAACGTCCTGGCTCTATTTCTATATCTGCCAACCACTTATCTCCACAGCAGCCATATTCTCAGGTAAGTTTAAAATATGCCTTACTTCAGCTGGGCATCAGTGGCTCACCTGTAATCTTACCTACTCAGGAGGCTGAGATATGAGGATTGCAGTTCAAAGCCAGCCTGGTAAGCATAGTCTGTGAGACTCATCTCCGGTTAAGCACTACAAAAGCCAGGAGTGGAGCTGTGGTTCTAGCCTTGAGCACAAGCCTTGAGCAAAAAAGCTTAGGGACAGCACCTAGGCTCTGAGTACACACACATACACACACACACACACACACACACACACACACACCACACACACACACACACACACACACACACACACACACACACACACACACACACACACCTTACTTTAATAACACCACCTCCAAAAATTTTTTTTAGACAGAGCTTTAAAAGTAATGCAGCTATCATGTAAGGCAGAAAGAAGCCTGGACTCAGCCTTGACATTTCTAATTTAGTAGTCTTAGGATGGACCCTAGAAATCTGTTAAGTGTCTTTTAATTCTGAAAGCATAGCCCTAAGGGAGAACTACTGACTTAAAGTAAAACATACTGACACTTTGAATCTATGTTAGGAAAGAAAAGGCCCAGACATTGTCTTATCTGTCTTTCTCTCCAAAATAAAGAACAGAAATGCTGACTGCTACATTAGTAGAGGAACAAATCCTATGAAAATACCACGAGGAATTATAACAAACTCCCCACTCTCAAATTGGGGGAAAACTCCTTGTCTTTGATATATCCCCAAATGGAGGTGGCGTGTGAACATGTGAAGGACATTTACAGTTCAAGATAAAAATTCAAGAAAGGCACAACATTCCCATTGCACATCATTCCCATTGCATATCATTCCCATTGATACCATTCCCATTGCACAGTTCAGTTTACAGTGTTGTCATGCTATGTGCCTGTAATGAGTCCTGAACTCAAGGCCTGCAGTTCTTGCTTGACTTTTTCACTGAGTCTGGCACTTGAGCCACACATTCACTTCCAGCTTTTTTTTTTTTTTTTTTTGGCTGGTTAATTGTATAGGAGTCTCAAAGATTTTTCTGCTCAGGCTGGTTTCCAATCATGGTTCTCAGATCTCAGCCTCCTGAGTTGCTAGGACTGCAGGCGTGAGCCACTGGTACCCAGCTCATTGCTCATTGTTGAGTGATATTTACAATGGGGCAAAGAACCTATTGTCTACTAGCATTTATTTTGTGAGTTGCTTCCAACCTGGGCAGCTGCCACCTCGTAGCCATCGGGGTTCATGGAGGGCAGGATATGGATGCGGGTGTCATGGATGAGCCGCAGGATGCGTGGGTTCTGGTTCCGGAACTCCTCACACAGGAACTCAGCCAGCTGCAGGAGCAGTTCTCGGCCCAGCACCTCGTTGCCATGCATGTTCCCCACGTACTTGAATTCCGGTTCCACTGAGAGCCGAGAAACATGCGCAGGAAGAGGAAGGATGAGACCTTTGTAAAGGCCAGGCATTGACTCCCTACCTTGCAAAGGGATTCCCTCCCCCCCCTCCCTTTTCAGCAATGAATAAAATAAAATAACAGGCATTCACTGTGTGTTTCCCAACAGTCCCTGAGTCTCTTCCTAATCAATTGGAATTAAAAAGACTACAAAAATTCATGCCAGAAAATAATCAATTCATGTGTGTGTGGGGGATATAATGACCCCATGCTGCTCAATGAATGTCATCCCTCACACTGAATGACGGGATTTTAATGTTCATTATCGTCAAACTTCACAGGAAGCCAGTAGACACTACCGAGGACAGAGGGAAGGAACTATCTCTACCTCTACCCTCATATCTTCTTTCCTTTGCTGGACTTAGCTTTACCAAGGCACAGATAGACTTAAATTTTCTCTCACAAACAGTCCATTATAATTTATCTTGGGATTCCTCCTCCTCCATCTTCCCCTCCTTCTTCTTCTTCTTTGGTGCCTGTCCTGAGGCTTGAACTCAGGCCTGGGCATTGTCCCTGAGCCTTTTTTTACTCAGGCCTGGCATTCTACCACTTAAGCCACAGCTACCCTTCCAGCTTTTTGGTGGTTAGCTGGAGATGAGAGTCTCACGAAGTTTCCTGCTTGGGCTGGCTTTGAATCACAATCCTCAAATCTCAGCCTTCTGAGTAACTAGGATTGTAGGTGTGAGTCATGGGCTCCTGGTTAATTTAGAATTTTTGGGGGGGAGGGGGTCCAGTCGTGGGGCCTGAATTCTGGGCCTGGGCACTGTCCCTCAGCTCTTCAGCTCAAGGCTAGAGCTCTACCACTTGAGCCACAGCGCCACTTCCGGCTTTTTTTTTTCTTTTTGCTTATGTGGTGCTGAGGAATCGAACCCAGGGCCTCAGGCATGCAAGGCAAGTGCTCTACCACTGACTCACCTTCCCAGCCCCTAGAAGAATTCCCAAAGGAATACTTGTAGTCTCCATTCTTTCATCTTAATAGTATTTCTTTTGCTGGAAACTGGTGGCTCACACCTGTAATCCTAGCTACTCAGGAAACTGAGGATCTGAGGATCTCAGTTTGAAGCCAGTGGGGCAAGAAAGTCCATGAAACTCTTATCTCCAATAAATTACTCAGAAAAAGCCAGACATGGCACTGTGGCTCAAGTGGTAGAGTGCTATCCTTGAGCAAAAGAGTTCAGAGACAGCACCCAGGCCCTGAGTTCAAGTATTTCTTTAATATTAGATTATGTCTTTTTTGTCTTGACGTTAGAAATAGCTTTTAGGAAATTTGGTGATAGCAAACGTGCCAAGTAGTTTTCTTCATGTCTTAGTAAAAATAAAATTAGGGAGATCTGCTTTAGTGTACTCCAATCTCTGTTAGTTATTAAAAATAACCTTGCTGGGTGCTGATGACTCACACTGTAATCCTAGCTGTTCAAGAGGATGAGCTTTGAAGACTGTGGTTCAAAGTAAGCATGGACAGGAAAGCCTGCAACATGCTTATCTCCAATTAACCACCAAAAATCTAAAAACAAGCTGTAGCTCAAATGGTAGCAAACTAGCCTTGAACAACAAAGCTCAGGGACAGAGACCAGGCCCTAGTTCAAGCAATAAGACTGGCACAAAATAAATAAATAACTTATCTGTGATACCTAAAAGTCTGGGTACCAGACTAGTACTGGCCTATGGAACCCGTATACAATAAGAAGGTACTCAGTATCAATGTTTTTGGTGCTTTATTTCAACAGAGTCACAGCACAATCCTTTCTTTTTTTCCTCCCTCCCTCCCTCCCTTCCTGCCTTCCTTTCTTCCTCTGAGCCTGGGCCCTCTCCCTGAGCTCTTCCTTTCTGGGCTGGCTTTGATCTGCGATCCTCACATCTCAGCCTCTTGAGTAGCCAGGATTACAGGTGTGAGCTATCAGTGCCAAGCTTGACCAGTTTTTTTCTACAAAGGACCTAATAGTAAGTGGTTTAGACTTTGTGGGGGAATAATGACTCTGTCACAGCTACTCAACTCTTTTAGTAGAAGCAACCACAGACAACACACACACACACAAAATGGACTTGACTGTGTTCCAATAAACCTTCATCATCAAAACAGGTGGCTGTCCCTTGAGTTATAGTTTGCTGACCTCTGTTCTGAGTGATCTTTTTAAAACTTGAGTCAGGTCATGTTACTCTTCTCTTTAAAACTCTCTAGCTGCAGCCTCCAGCAGGAGTAGGGAGAGTTGACAAAGATAATGAATAAGGATGAATATGATCAGTGTAAGTGTATGTACATATATGAAAATAGAACAATCACAAACAAGGCCATACTAAAGCTACCAGCACAACTATGTTTATCGCAGCATTATTCACCATAGCTAAGCTATGGAACCAACCCAGATGCCCCTCAATAGATGAATGGATTAAGAAAATGTGATATATATATATATATATATATATATATATATATGTGTGTGTGTGTGTTTTATATATATATATATATATATATATATATATATATATATATATATATATGAATTGTATGCTTCCATCAGAAAGAATGACACCACCTCATTTGTTAGGAAATGGAAAGACTTGGAAAAAAATCATATTAAGTGAACTAAGCCAGACCCAAACAAACATAGGTCCTGTGGTTTCTCTTATTTGCAATAATTAGTATATGTCTAGGATAATCTTAGCAGATGAGAGAATAGCTCCATAGCCATGTACATATGACCATATAAGATGATGCTAAGCAAAATGAACTCCAAGACATGGACACAAGAGGTTTTTCTTTGTTGTTGCTGTTTTTAATGTACTATGTGATTATTTGTTTCTTTCGTATGTTCTTCCCCATATGGTATATCTCCTGTTGTCACTGTATTTGATTTTGGTACCCTGGTATTGTATATACGTTTATTTGAATTAGGGAAGAGAAGGGAAACAACAGAATAGTGAGACAAAGGACAAGGGAACCAATGCAACAGTGATACACACAAGACAATATGCTGGAAATTATCTGTGCAACTTGTGGAGGGAGGGGAAGGGAGGAGGGAATGAGAGGAGAAAAATAAAGGAAGGAGTAACAAGTTTGACAAGAAATGTGCTTATTACCTTACTTATGAAATTGTAACCCTTCTATACATCACCTTGACAATAAAAAATAAAGATATAAAATAAAATAAAAAAATAAAAACAATCAAATCTTTTGAAATTGTTTTCAGAGAGTGGGATGGGGGAGTGGGATGGAGGGAGGGAGGTTGATTGTTTACATGTATAAAAATGTCACAATGAACCCTGCCTTGTACAACTAACGTGTGCTATAAAACAAAAAACTAACAAACATTCCAATTACTTCATACTTTACTAAAAGCAAAAGCCAAAATCTGTGCAACGGCCTAAGTGAGTTTCTATTATTCCAGCACTTATAGAGCTCTGACCTCCTCTCTGTTCTCCCTACTGGAACTGCAATGACCCCCTCACAGGGTGCTCCTGACCCTGAAGCCTTGGGTTTGCTTTTTCCTCTGCTTGTCCCATTGCTGGGTATGGTGATACACATCTGTGGTTCAAGCTAGGGCAAGAACATGAGACTTGACCTGAGAAACAATGAAAGCAAAAAAGAAATGGAGGGCTAGGAATGTGGCTTCATGGTAGAATGTTTGCCTTGCATGCATGAAGCCCTGGGCTTGATTCCTCAATACCACATACACAGAAAAAGCTGGAAGTGGTGCTGTGGCGCAAGTGGTAGAGTGCTAGCCTTGAGCAAAGAAAGCTCAGGGACAGTGCCCAGGCCCTGAGTTCAAGTCCCAGGACTAGCATAAAAAGAACTGGAGGAATTATTCTGGTGGTAGAGCATCTGCCACTTAGTACACTTAATGTTTGGAGTATCAATCTCACACAACCGTAATGCCAGGCATAAGTAGGAGAGTCATGGTCCTGGGCTAGCCATGGCAAAACCATGAGTCCCTATCTGAAAAACAAACAAAACCCAAAATGGGGCAGCAGGGCATGGTTCGTGTGACAGATCACTTGCTAACATGAATGAGGCCCTGGATTCAATTCCCAGTACCACCAAAAACAATTAGATAAAGTAAACCAACAGGCAATGAAAACCTCACCTCATCTCTCTCTCTTTCCTGACTTAGTATTTGCTATAGCACTTGATTTCATCTGATATATGTGTCTATGTAGTCACCATCCATTGCTACTCTTAATCTGCTAGAATTCAGGCCTTTGAGGGTCGTTGTATTGTTTTCTACTGCTAGGATCTACAAATCTTCTTTTTCCCTGCCTTGGTTGTGGGGATTAAACTCGGAGCCTGGGCACTGTTCTTGAGCCTCTTTGTGCTGAAGGCTAGTGCTCTACCACTTGAGCCACAGTGCTATTTCCAGTTTTTGAGTGGTTAATTGGAGACAAGAGTCTCACAGGGACTTTTCTGCCTAGGCTGGCTTTGAACAGTAATCTTCAGATCTCAGCCTCCTGAGTATCTAGGATTACAGGCATGAGCCACCTGTGCTTGGCTTCTATACATGTTCTTGCATGTAGTAAGCTACTGGCAAATATTTTAAAATTTAGTAATTGAAAGGAACAAACAGGAAATAGCTAAAGTTACAGGATTCTAAAGAAAAGAGGGATCAGGAATTGGAGGTGTGCTCAAGCAATGAGTGCCAGCCTTGAGCGAAAAAATCAAGAGCACAAGACCATGAGTTCAAATCCCAGTATTGGCAGAGAGAGGAAGGGAAGAAGGGTATCAGTGAGAGCTAGCATTGTCTGAAATAGCTTCAAAGAAAGCCTTCAACACCAGAAAGTACAGAGGCACCAAGAAGGAGACAGAGTAGGAGGCTAGCCCCATAATGTACATTAGCAGCAATGGGTGTGCGATCTGAGTAAAAGCAGGTATTTGCACTTGTATAACAAGTGCAGCTTCCAGGTAAGGCCCTTGCTGGGTGACAGTGGCTGACACCTGTAATCTTAACTACTCAGGAGGCTGAGATCTGAGGATCATAATTCAAAGCCAGCCCAGGCAAGCAAGTCCATGAGACTCCTAACTCAATTAACCACCAGAGAACCTGAAGTGGTGCTGTGGCTCAAGTGGTAGAGCACTAGCCTTGAGCTGAAGAGCTCAAGGACAGCACCCAGAAGCAGAGTTTAAACTCCCTGACCGACAAAAAAAAAAAAAAAAAAAGGCCTTTAGCTCCACATAGACATATGACTCGGATAAAAAATTCTAAAGCTTTCACGTCCAGAAAACAGTGGATTTTTTTTAAAGCATGAGTGTAAGAAGATGCTGCTAGGAGCTAGGAGGAAGGGATATTATTCTGGTATCTGGTGCCAAGTGGGTTCAGAGAGTGGCAGCAGTTAGGGAGTTAGGAGTTAAGAGGCCCAGTGGAAGTTTAGTGCAACAACTTAGACAAGTTGTGATGGAGACTGGGCTAGGGCTGTTCAAGTGACTAGGCCTGTTCAAGGGATTTGGAGTTGATGATTTAAAGGAGGAACTGACATAATACGAATGTCATAATTGCCATAAATAAAGCCCTGAGAATTCAGAAATCACATAAATGTTCATCAATGTATGAGAAAATGCAATAGAATATTATGCAGCTGGAAGTTAATGACAAATATTTATAGATGAGAGATACTGTTTATAACAGACTATAGAATGAGGAAAGCAGTTGAGTCTGATTCAATTTGTGTGTGTGTGTATATGAAAAAATATATGCATCGGAGAGGATTACATAAACACAGAAGAGTCTGGAAGGATACAGACATCAACATGTTAATAATGGATATCTGTGAGAGAAGGGATTATGGGTAATTGTTTTGCCTTATCTAATTTGTAATTTGTTTGTTTTGACATGAGATCTTGTCTATTGCCCAAACTGCTCCCAAGCAAGCATGACTTTAATGATAACACAAGCAAACTATAATATATAAAGCTAGTACCTGGGGCTTCAACTCTAGAATACCATGCTCCATGCTGCCATTCTTGGAAGAGATCATCCTAAACCCTTTTTACTGTTCCTGGTAGAACTATAAGAGAAACAGTTCCTGCTAAAACTCCAGAGCTTTGTGAAAGAATTACACTAAGGACAGGTCGCCAGATGGGAGGGAAGGAAACAAAGAGGATGAGATAGGATCAGAGACAAAGACTTTTACCATTCAGGTCTTGGGCAAACAGAACCCAAAGAGCCAGAGGCTGGAGATGGAACTGCTTCCCAGAGGTGAAGCTGAGCACTAGACGTGCAAAGCTTTACCAGGTTGAAGGTCAGCTTCACTGGCCTTCCTAGAAGCGATTCCAATGACTGGGTTTGCGAGGGAGGGGGGCTGCGCCCCACCCCACCAAGCCACAGAACCGCTCAGCACTTACGAGGTTCGTGGGTTCCAGGGGAGTCGCTGAATTCCAGCACGTACAGCTGCCTCCCCCTCACGCTGCGCCCGATGCTGTAGACGCGCGTGACGTCGGGGCACTGGTTTCGCACCTTGTACAGCGTCCGCACCAGGTCATCATAGCGGTGATGACGGAAGGTCACCGGGGCAACCAACTTGAAGAGGAGGAGGAGGCGCAGGAAGACGGACAGCAGGTCTGACATCTTGCAGGGCTTCTTCAAAGACAGCCTCTGGGCTGTGCTTCCGCCCCTCCAAACAAATCGGAGCTGGGCCCACGTTCCTGTCAGGAAAGCCCAAAGGGTCAGCACCTGGAAGGGGAGCTCAAGAGAGTCTCTTTGGGTGCTGGAAGTCAGCCTGTCCACTCTCCACACTCATTCCTCTTCCCATCCCAACCTGGAAAACCTTTAGGAAGGTTTTTGTGCATTCCAGCATTGGTAGTCTTTCTACCTCTGGTTTACTGATTAACTGGACAGTAAACAGGCTTCAATAGAGAGCTGCTTATCATCCAGTGATTCCCTGAAGGCTTTTGAGAAACCTGGATGTGCCCAGTCCCTTTGTCACATCTTACAAAAAAGAGTTCTTGGAGCCTTTGATCTACCTCTCATTCCGCAGTCAATCTTTCTTTCTTTCTTTCTCTTTCTCTCTCTCTCTTTCTTTCTCTCTCTCTTTCTTTCTTTCTTTTTCTTCCTTCCTTCCTTCTTTCTTTTTCTTTCTTTTTTTCTGACTCTGACCCTCCTTTGATAGCTAATAGCTATAGTTTGGCTTACCGCACATAAGAGAAACTTCTCTACAGAATGTTGGATTCTGCCACTACTGGGGTCTTGGCTTAGTGGCCCCCAGGGCACCCCAGATTGTTCCTCTGTAGGAAGAAGTCCCACTCTTCTGGCAAATGTGCCTTTGGTTCTCTCTGGAAACACAGCGTATGCTACAGAGATGGTTCCCATTGTGTCTGGGATAAGCACGCACCTACCTGCGTACTATGAAAAAGGAATACTATTCTATAATATCCCTTTTCGTTTCTTTTCTTTTCTTTTTTGTCGGTTGTGGGGCTAGAACTCTGGGCCTGGGTGCTGTCCCTCAGCTCTTCAGCTCAAGGCTAGTGCTCTACCACTTGAGCTACAGCACTACTTCCAGCTTTTTCTGTTTATGTGGTGCTGAGGAATCGAACCCAGGGCCTCATGCATGCAAGGCAAGCCCTCTACACTGAGCCACCTTCCCAGCCCAGGAAAAACATTCTGTTAACAGAAAATATTCTGTGAAGTGTGAGGTTGGGATGCTTTCACTCAAATTCAGTATAGAGTCCTGGAGTAAAGTCACTGAAGTAAAGGGAGTGTGAGCTTGAATGTTAAAGAGACATGCTTTTAAATCCAAGTGCCACCCTCTTTGCAGCACCTGCCTGCAGAAATATTCAGTAAATTGAGTAGTGGTAGCAGTAGCAGCATTAAGCACCTACTCTGTACTGGGTACTACTCTAGATGATAACTCATTTGTTCTTCGTTCAACCAATATCTAGAATCATTTGTTACTGAAGCCAGTCTCTACATAGACTATCAAAACCTGCAGAGGTTCCTCCCCATGTGGTACTTAGGTTCTAGACACAAGAGTAAAAAAGATAACCTCTCTCTCCCCCCCCTCTTTCTCTCTCTGACAAGCAGTTTCACTCCTTTTTTGGGGGGGTATTAGAGAGGGGTTTCTGGAGGATATTTGGGAGTTGAACTAGATTGTTGCTATTGGTTTTCTCTCCCCTTGTGTTGGGGCATATTAATTTTCTTCCCTATTATCCCTTCCTTGTCCATGACCTAACCTCTGGAAGCTGTATATGGTTACGTGGTAAGAGGAATTTAAAGTTGTTTAGCCAGCTGTCTTGTGATGAAGAGGTCATCCTACAGTACCCAGATGGGCTCTGTGTAACCACCAGAAGAGTAGGTGGGAGAGGCACAGAATGACAAGATATAGGAAAGACTCAACTAGACATTTGCTGGCTTTGAAGATGGAGGAAGGGAATTTGAGTGAAGAAAGCTCAACAGTCTTTAAAACTACAAAGGACAAGAAAGATTCTTCCTTACAGTTCCTGGAAAGGAATCCACCTTGATGTTAGTTTAAGTGAGACTCATTTTCAGACTTTGGAGCTCTTTAGGTGTGCTTGATAATGCTCTGGTTGGGTTAGTTTATACTATAGCAATATGAAATACATACATTCTGTAAATACTTTTTTTTTTTTTTGGTCAGTTGTGGGGCTTGAACTCTGGGCTTGGGTGCTGTCCCTCAGCTCTTCAGCTCAAGGCCAGCGCTCTACTGCTTGAGCCACAACACCACTTCCGGTTTTCTAGCGGTTTATTGGAGATATGAGTCTCATGGACTTTCCTGCCCAGGCTGGCTTTGAACCATGATCCTCAGATCTCAGCCTCCGGAGTAGCTAGGATTACAGGCGTGAACCACTGGTGCGTGGCTTATAAATATCTTAATCCCAGGAAAGCCTGTGAACAGGATGGAGCAGAAAGCTTAATTTTGAACAAATTCCAAGGATCTTGACTCAAATCTTGGGAAGGTAGCCCTGCAGATGGCTGTGTACTCACACCAAATGGCATCTCCAAAGTTCTTTTATTTCTCTAATTTTGGGCTTAGTGTCTCCAAAGCTGTTCCTTTTGTAGGCAAATAAACCATCCTCCCCAACCCAGATTCTACTTACCACAGTTTTAGATTTTTCATTTCTTGGTATCCTCTCATAGTAAGTATCTAGGATTACAGGCGTAAGCCACCGGCGCCTGGCTGGAGTGAATTTTTGAGAGAAGAGTTTGTTAGTTCGGGTTTTTAACCTTAGCTGTTGGAGTCAGTAGGGTACTTCTTGAATTTCTTTTCCTGCACTCACTTCCACATGGTATCATCTGTGAACCCCACCAATAAGCCGCAATTCCCAGTTGTTTTTTTTTCTACTTTTCTGCGATCAGGTATCCATCTATTCCTAATGTCACCCACCTTGCTCACTCCTCAGCATCAGAAAAGAGCCTTGCAGATACACACGGTTCCTATCTTTCTTGAGAGATCATTAGATCTCATTTACATATGTGGGAACTACAACACTTTAAATAACTTTATTTATTTATTTATTTTTATTTTTATCAGTTGTGAGGCTTGAACTCAGGGCCTGTGTGCTGGTCCTGAACTCTTTTTGTTCAAGGCTAGTGTTCTACCACTTTAAGCCACAGTACCACTTGCAGTTTTCTGATGGTTAATTGGAGATAAGTCTCACAAACTTTCCTGTCTGGGCTGGCTTTGAACAGTGATCTTCAGAGCTCAGCCTACTGAGTAGCTAGGATTACAAGCATCAGCTACCAGCACCCAAATAAATGAGTTTCTTTAAATGATCACAACTTTTTTATTTGGAAAATCTGAAGATTAAATTGGCTTTCTGACTAAGAACCATCTTCCCAAGGTCTTGACTTAAAACATCACATTATGCTGATAAATAAATAAATAAATAAATATATAAATTACTACTTGTTAATAAATATATATATATATATATATATATATATATATATATACATATTATATGTCTATGCCTGTGTCTTTTAGATTAGTCTTGAGGAAGACTAAGAGCTCTTTGTTAATGGGTTACATTTTTCTCTTATTTTCTTCTTGAGCTCTTCCAACTCAATTTCCTTTCTTTTTGATATTTTATCATCTCCTTGCTCTTCTCTTAATCTTCTTTCTTCTTTAAATGTTATCCTAAGTTAATCATAAAATTTGTAACTTGAGACTTTGGAGGGTTATTTTCTGTCCTGTTGTCTGGAATAATTTATCTTCTGATGTATTGACTGCTTCTTTCTGGTTATTACTCATCTCTCAATGGGGGATTTCACAATGTTGAAAACTAAAAGAGTAAGGTTAGGAAAAGTGAGAATTTGTCCCAGGGTTAAATATTTCAAACACCTTCCATCAAACACCTTATACTCAGTGATATTACATGTTTTCTCTGAGGTTAGAGCTCAGGAAATGGTGTCTCTCAAAACAATACACTTTATTCAGTTGCTGTCTTGGAATCTGGCAATCCTCTCTTCCTCCTCCATCCCACTTCGCAAACACAGATATTTTGAAAAATGCCATTTGTGACAGCGTGGATGAACCTGGATGATATGTGCTAAGTGAAATAAGTCAGGTATAGATAACATTTGTTAGTCTGGCTCTTTTTTTAATCCGTCTCCTAGATAACATTTGTTAGTCTGGCTCTTTTTTTAATCCGTCTCCCTGTTCGTTCTGTCTTGTGAATGGCACTCTCTATCTTCTCTGGTTCTTTAGTGGTATGCTCATTAGAATTGCCTTTTTTTCCCCCCACATAAGTCAAGTTTGGAAGCAAGCCGTTTAAGACCCCTGCTTCTCTGGCTCCCTCTAGCTTGTTGCTCTGCCAATCTCAGCACACATTTTCTTTCTTCTCCGAGGCAGTTCTAGACTTTTCTTAAGTTTATATTCTGCCATAGGAAGATGTACATCTTCTCTTTAAGAAAAAATTTCCTAATCTTTCACACTATTGCTAGCAATAAGAAATGAGATAGCTTTGAAAAACAGTTTGGGCAATTCTTGGAACCATTAAACCCTATATCATATCTATATTACTTAGCAATTTCACTTATGAGTAGCTACCTGAAAAAAGCCAAAATGTCCACACAAAGACTTGCATATGACTATTCATAGGAGCATCATTCACAATAGCCTCAAAGTAGAAACAAGCCATATACTATCAATTAATGAACAGATAAGTACAATGTAGATATCCAAATATAATTAAACGCTAAAAAAATAAAATATGGAGACATGCAATAATCTCATGGATGAACCTTAAAAAATATGCCAAGTGAAAGAAGGCAGAAACAGAGACTACTGATTCTATTTACATAAGCAAGTCTTTAAAGGCAGAATGTAGAATAATGGTTCTCTGGAGCTGGGCTAGGGGAATTGGGGGATTGAAGAGTGATAGCTAAGGGGTGATTTCCTTTTTTGGGGTATTATTGGGTTTGATCTAACATTTGCTCTACCAATTGAGCCATGTCTCTAGCCCAGAAAGGTGTGGTTTCTTTGGAAGGTGAAAAAAATAATCTAGCATTGATTGTGGCAATAAAGTATACTTTAAGTGGCTGGATTATGTGATATGTGAATTATAACCCAATGAAAGAGAGCTAACATCTCACAATTGTACACACCACTTCTACTTCTACCCCACACATCAGAACTTGATCCTATGGCCTTGCCTACATGCAAGAAAGGCAGATCAATGTAATTTTGAATCCCAGATACCATGTGTTCAGTTAAAAAGAAGAGGTTCTATTATGATAGAGAGACCATAAGGCAGAACATAACCATCTTAGCCTCCCACTTAATCAGAGCTGATACCCTGACTACCCACTGGCTGCATTCTCAGGAACAAGACACTGAAATTCAGGGAAGCTGGTCTCTTTCCCAGTGTCCACATAGGTATGTATTGACTCTATGTCCTCACATATTTTAGACCAGAAGTCACTTAATTTGGCAGTAATTCTTTATAGATTTTTTTTTTGCCAGTCCTGGGGCCTGAACTAAAGGCCTGGGCACTATCCTTGAGCTTCTTAGTGTTTAAGACTAGCGCTCTACCACTTGAGCACCACTTTCTGAGTTTATTGGAGTTTCACAGCTAGGCATCGGTAGTTCATGCCTGTAATCCTAGCTACCCAGGAGGCTGAGATCTGAGGATTGTGGTTCAAAGCCAGTTCAGGCATAAAGTCCATCAGACTTTTATCTCCAATAAACCACCAGAAAACTAGAAGTGGCGCAGCGTCTCAAGTGGTACAGCACTAGCCTTGAGCTGAAGAGCTGAGGGACAAGCCCAGGCCCAGAGTTCAAGCCCCATGATCAACAACAACAACAACAAAAAGAGTCTCACAGACTTTCCTATCTCACAGAAGCCTACCAGGCAGGCTTCAAACTGTGAGTCTCAGATCTCAGCTTCCTGAGTAGCTAGGATTACAGGCATAAGTCACTAGCATCCAGCTTCTTTAGTTTTTTGTTGTTTTTGTTTTTGTCAGCCATGGGCCTGGGCGCTGTTCCTGAGCTCTTCAGCTCAAGGTGAGCGTTCTACTACTTGAGCCACAGGGACTTTCCTGCCCAGGCTGGCTTTGAATCTCAATCCTCAGATCTCAGCCTCCTATAGCTAGGATTACAGGTGTGAGCCACTGGTGCCCAGCTTTAGTTGTTGTTGTTGTTGTTGTTTTTTAAATGACATACTTCTTGTATTGAAAGTGGGAGTTTTTTTTCTCATTTCTGTTGCTTTTAGTTGGAAGTGAGCTCAAAATACCGCTCCTATTTTATTTATTTATTTATTTATATTTTTATTTTTGGGTCCGGTCGTGGGGCCTGAACTCTGGGCCTGGGCGCTGTCCCTCAGCTCTTCAGCTCAAGGCTAACGCTCTACCACTTGAGCCACAGCACCACTTGCGGCTTTTTTCTTTTTTTGCTCATGTGGTGCTGAGGAATTGAACCCAGGGCCTCATGCATGCAAGGCAAGCGCTCTACCACTGAGCCACCTTCCCAGCCCATCCGCTCCTATTTTAAAAGTAGATTTAAATTCAATTTTCGTATCTTTTTTCCCCTCCTCTTTTGCCAGTCTTAGGGCTTGAATTCAGGGACTGAGCATTGTTCCTAAGCTTCTTTTGCTCAAGGCTATCGCTCTACCACTTGAGCCACAGTGCCACTTTTGGCTTTTTCTGTCTATGTGGTACTGAGGCATCAAACCCAGGGCTTCATGCATGTGAGGCAAGAACTCTACCACTAAGCCACATTCCTAGCCCTTAAGTTCAATTTGCTAAAATATGTCTTGAACATATCTTCTAAAAGCAGCCCTTAGAAAATTCTGAGGTTTTGCATCTGGCACAAACTTGATGCTAGATTTTGCACTATTTTCTCTACAAATAGCTCATTCCTCCTCTCCAGGTAGCACATCCCACAGCCCCAAGCCCCCACACACTGTTTGTTCCAGTCATGTTTCACACTTAAACAGAGGTTGTGCATGAACTGTATAATCTATGTATATGTTAGTTATATATTAGTTTCTTATTGCTTGGCTAGGATGCTTTCCCTTCTACTTGTTCCTCAGAGACCTGAAACTTGACCTAGTGGACTCTAAATGGAGCACCTTTTCCCAGACAGCTGCTCCTCTGGAGAAATGGCACCAACCTGTTACCCACATCAAAAAACATGGGACCACCAGGCATAGTGATGTCTATCTGTAATCCCAGAACTCAAGAGGACAAGGCAGGAGGACCACAAGTTCTATGCCTGCTTGGGCTACATAGTGAGACTGTTTCAAAAACAAAACAAAAGATTACAGAAGCTGTACTAAATTATTTCTTCCCACATTTCTCGCTCCCTAAGTCCTTTCAGTCTTCTATCTGGAGTTCTTTGCCACTGCCCTTTGCCTTTCCTATCAGTGCCATTAGCTCCATACTGGTCTTGTTCATCCTTGCCTACATGGTGTCTTTCTGCCTGGAATTCCACCCACTTCCACTGTACACATCCCCAAGCAGCTATGATTGCCTTTCTTCAATGCAAACCACACATTTTCCCTTGCTTGCCCCTTCTTCTACTGTTCAGATCCTTTATTGGTAGTCTGTTCTCTATAGTTTAGCCCAAACTTCTTTATCTGGCAATGACCTTCTCTGACCTGTTGTTTATTGCCTTTCCAGCATCAGAACCTTGTTTTTCCCATCACCCTTTTCTTCTTGTTGTGTCCAACATCTTACAGTCTTGTAAAAGCCTCAGTTTCTGAACTTATCCTCTCCTTCTACTGGAAGTTGTCTGATACTTGTGTTCCAAAAACGAATCAAAGCATCATTTTCACTAAACCTGTCCTATTACTTGCCCTGATTCCAGTGCCCTTGTGTTTCCATGGAACTCTGTGTATATTTCTCTGCAAATATTGCATTATGTTATTATGGTTACTTGTTTGTCTTCCCTTATTACAATATACAGAACTTAGGACAGAGACTATTTTATCTGTTTCTGGATTCCTAGCTTGTAGCTTTCATATAACAGATACCCACATTGAAGGCAATAACAAATAATAAACTATTTCTGCATTTATATCTTGTTGACTTAGAACAGGGCAGGAAATGACTGTGTGGAATTCCAGAAACTTAGGCTCTTCTATATGCCCCCTCTAACCTGACTTCCAAAAGGGCAATCATTGGTTCAGTGACATGTTGACTCAGATTGTCCTGTAGCCAATGGAAAGCATCCATGGCATGGACTCTGAATCTATTCTGTGTACCAGGGTTGCCTAATTTGCAAACAGTCTGTACCTGTGTAATCCTCCTTGCCAGAAGTAAAGTGGCTCTTTTTCACTTTGAGAAACAGAAAACATGTATTCACTGATATGACATCAGAGAATCTCAGGGTGTTGGATAATTTAATTGGAAAAGGAGTCCATGACTTTAAATGATCTCATCATTTCAGATGAAGGGGGAGGGGGTAACCACAGGCAAAATTTGGACAGCCTAAGCATGCAAAATACACTGCATTGATCCTAAGTTGCTTTTTATTTAACTTAAAAATTTTAATTGTTATTATAAAGGTGATGTATAGAGGGGATTACAATTACCTAAGTCAGTTAAGACTACATTTTATTTTTGTCGGTCATGGGGCATGAGCTCTGAGCCTGGGTGCTGTCCCTCAGCTCTTCAGCTGTAGACTAGTGCTCTACCACTTGAACCTCAGCCCCACTTCTGGCTTTTTCTGCTTATGTGGTGCTGAGGAATCGAACCGAGGGCCTCATGCATGCAAGACAAGCGCTCTACCACTGAGCCACCTTCCCAGCCCAAAGAGTACATTTCTTTTTGGACAATGTCACTACTTCACTCGCTCTCTCTCTCTGTTTTCCCTCCCATCCCCACAACTTGTATAGTTTATTTTCAACACGAGTTTAGTGAATATCACTGCTGCATTTGTTCACCCTTTGTCCCTCCATTTCTGTGCCCTCCTTACCCTCCCAATGACAGATAAATAAGACAAAACATAGACAAAAGCAGCAACGAACGGGGAAAAAAGCCTGTTTCTATTTCCTGGAGTTCATTTATATAAATATTAGTTTCTATAATCAGATACACATAGGCATTGTGTCTTTGTGTTCCTCTCCTAAGAATATTCTCCTTTGATTTTATTTAACTTTTTATTGTTTCTGCAACAGTTGGCATCCTTGGTTCAGAGTTGGGATAGGGGAACTCCTGGCAGGCAGGCATTCAAAAGATTCAATGCAGAGTATTGGAGAGCCAAAAAAACCCAAGGGTTTAGGAGCAGGGCCAGCAGGATCAGGTGTCCAGACAGCTCTGTAGAAACCAGAGCCCATAGGAGAGTTGGTTACATGTTTTTCCCACCTTAACTTCTAACATAATAGACTGGCTTAGATATTTTATTGCTATTCAGTCCTCTGTGATTTAAATGACCAGCTGGGCATGGTTATATGTGTCTGTAAGCCCAGTTTTGGAAGCTTAGATAGGATTGTGAGTTGGAGGCATCCTGGACTACAAAACATGACTCTCTCTCTATATATAAAAGGACCATTGTCTCTTGGTTTCATTGAGAACATCCATGGGATTGAGCTAGGGAAGATCACTCAATGTCTCAGGAGGACTAAAGTCCTCTTGGATGTACAAATGAGCTGTGTCTTCTCAAGGGCTTTATAGAGAAGAGTAGGTAAATACATGGACTCTGCTATCAGAAACTAGGATTAAATCTGAGTTTGCTATTTCTATCCATGTAAATTTGGTTAAATTTCTTCCCCTTAGGAACATCAATTTTACATCTCTATATATCTCACAGCACTGTTGAAGAAATTTAAATGGGTTATTGCACAGAGCCTGGCTGTGAGTAGAAGATAATAGTCTTGAGCTTCCCTGAGGTACAATGGTTTTAGAATCTCTTAAGGACTTACAGTATATACCGTAAGACATTCTTTGGGACCAAAAAATACTGACATCATTCATAA
This sequence comes from Dipodomys merriami, assembly GCF_024711535.1. Classification (NCBI taxonomy): domain Eukaryota; kingdom Metazoa; phylum Chordata; class Mammalia; order Rodentia; family Heteromyidae; genus Dipodomys; species Dipodomys merriami. The sequence continues at coordinate 4,608,947 of NW_027202294.1, read as the reverse complement.
TAAAAAAATAACTACATGTAATTTTATTATCATTCCCATCCCATTTGGAGAATTTATTGTTTGCCTGGCTTAGCCATTAGGCCTTTGTTATGATGTGATGTTTTTCATGAGCAACTGCTGCAGATGCCAAGAGAAAAAAACAAACTATCTGTCCTAAAAAGTGAGAAGAGAAAAGGAGAAGGAAGGAGAAAAGTCAGTTTAATAATGAGGAACTGAGTGGAGGATTCTGAGTCAGAAAGACGAGGAGATTCTAACTGATGTTTGAGGAGGTGAAGTTTTGGGGTCAAGGGAGATGTTCACAGAAATTTTTATTTATTTAATTTTATTGTAAGGGTGATGCCCGAGGGGTTACAGTTACATAAGGTAATGAGTACACTTCTTGTCAAACATTGTTACCACCTCCCTTGTTTTTCCCACTCTCCCTACCCCCACAGTTCCCCTTCCCTTCAAGTTGTAAAGTTCATTTCCAAAATAAATGTCTTGTATCACTGTTGCATTGTTTCACCCTTTGTCTCACCATTCTGTTATTCTGTTATCCCCAAATCAGACACAGGGTACCAAATCAAAAACAGTGACAACAGGGGATAAACCAAAAGGAGGGGGTGGAAATGAGAGAAAAAAAAAGAAATAACTTCACACAGTACATTAAAAACCAAAGAAGGGGCTGGGTGCCAGTGGCTCACGCCTATAATCCTAGCTATTCAGGAGGCTGAGGTCTGAGGATCATGGTTCAAAGCCAGCCCGGGCAGGAAAGTCCCTGAGACTCTTATCCCCAATAAACCACTAGAAAACTGGAAGTGCCACTGTGGCTCAAGCGATAGAAAGCTCAGTTTGGGCTAAAGAGCGCAAGCCCCACCACCACCAAAAAACAAAAGCAAAAACAAAACAAAACAAAAAACAAGTAAAACTTCGTTTCTGTATCTTGGAGTTCATTTCGATTAACATCATTTTATATGGTCATATGTACTTAGCTATTGAGCTATTGTGATCCTCTACTATAACTAGCCTAGATATACTAATTATTACAAATGAGGGAGCCAATGGAGCCTGTTTCTTTAGGTCTGGTCTTGAAATTTCCCTAGTCTTTCCATTTCTTTACGAATGTGACGATGTCATTCCTTCTGAAGGAAGCATAGAATTTCACTGTGTATATATACATTTTCTTGATCCATTCATCTATTGAGGGGCATCTGGGTTGGTTCCCTCTTAGATATGGTAAATAATGCTGCAATGAACATAGTTGTGCCGGTAGCTTTAGGTGATCAATTGTGGTCATTTGGGTAAATGACCAGGAATGGGATTGTTGGGTCATAGGGAAGCTCTATGTTTAGCCTTTTGAGGAACCTCCATACTGCTTTCCAAAGTGGTTAAACCAGTTTACATTCCCACCAACAGTGTAGTAGCATTCCTTTTTGGCCATATCCCCACCAGCATGTTGTTTTCTTGATAATGGCCATTATAACTTGGGTGAAGTGGAATCAGTGTAGTTTTGATTTGCATTTCTTTTATGGCCAAAATGTTGAACATTTCTTCATGTGATTGGCTATTCTTAGTTCCTCTCCAGAGAAGTCTCCTTTTAGTTCTTTACCCCCACTTATTAATGGGGTGGTTGAGGATTTGTTTTGGATTCTTTTTTAGCTATAGGCATATTTTTTTTCTTTTTTTTTTTTTTTTTTTTTTGGTCGGTCGTAGGGCTTGAACTCTGGGCCTGGGCGCTGTCCCTCAGCTCTTCAGCTCAAGGCGAGCACTCTACCACTTGAGCTACAGCGCCACTTCCGGTTTTCTGGTGATTTATTGGAGATAGGAGTCTCACGGTCTCTCCTGCCCGGGCTGGCTTTGAACCGCGATCCTCAGATCTCAGCCTCCTGAGTAGCTAGGATTACAGGCGTGAGCCACCAGCGCCTGGCATATTGGCATATTTTTGATGAGGCCCTTCTCTGCTGTATAAACTAGTGAAGATCTCCAATCTGTGGCTATTTATCTTGCTAGCTTATGTCCTTTGTCATGCAGAAGCTCTGCAGTTTAATGAGATCCCATTTATCCAGCCTTTCTTTGATTTGTTGTTTCTGCATCTTTATTTAGGAAGTTTCAACCTGTGCCAAGAAGCCTTAGTGTATCCGCTATCCCTTCCTGTAATATTTTCAGGGTATCTGCTCTTACCTTGTCTTTGATCCATTTGGAGTTGATTTGATGCTGGTGCAGGGTGATATATAAGGATCTAACTTCAGTTTTCTACACGTGTATAGCCAATTCTGTCAGCACCATTTGTTGAAGAGGCTTTCTTCCATCAGGTAATTTCTGGCTCCCTTAGCAAAGATTAGATGGCCATAGGTTGTGGGATCATTTGAGTCTTCAATTCTCTTCCATTGGTCCTTAGGCCTGTTCATTTGCCAGTACCAAGCTGTTTTTATAACTACAGCTTTATAATAGTTTGAGGTTTGGTATTAATATTCTTCCAGCAGTCTTTCCTGCTTTTACTATTTGAAGTCTTCTATTATTCCACATGAATTTTTGGATTGCTTCTTCTATTTCATTAAAGAATGATGTTGGGATATTGATGGGTACTTCATTGAATTTGCAGATAGCTTTGGGCAAGGGTTGTCATTTTTATGGTGACAATCCTCCCAATCCAGGAATATGGGAGGTTTTAACCCAGGGCTTTTTTTTGTTTTTTTGTTGTTGTTGGTTGTGGGGCTTGAACTCTGGGTCTGGGCGCTGTCCCTGTGCTCTTCAGCTCAAGGCAAGTGCAGCCCCACTTAACACAGGGCTTTTTATAGGAAGCACTGCTCTGTGAGGTGTAAAAAAAAAAAATCTCTTTTAATTTTCAGTACTTTAAAATAGGTTTGTATTTTAAGAAGTTTATTGAAATCGTATGTGTAGCATAAATACGTATTTTATTTGTTGACTTAAAATTTAATAGAAAAATTATAGATTGTTGTGGATGCAGAGATACTGAGGTCAAATAAACCCAGAAAAGAATGCTTCAACAAGGTCTTGATCTTAGCTAATTAAAAACTCAAATGCATAGAAGATTCAGAGGGAGGGACTTAGAAAGGAAGCTGGAAAGGATGAGGGTAAAAGGCAAGGAACACTTACTATGTTGTCACATGAACATCTGGTTAGGTCCAAAGAGTGTATTGAATGTAACTCAAGTACCTCAGTTCTATTTCTGTGTGGGGTGAAATACATATACAACATGAAACATACTATTTAACCACTGTGGAGTGTATGGCTCTGTAGCCCATGGCTGTGTGATCATCACAACTTCCTCACCCAAAACTCTGTGGTCTCTCTTCCCTCCAGGTGACCACTATTCTATTTGTACTGGGTGCTGTCCCAGGGCACTGTGGTTCAAGGTTAGCACTCTACCACTTTGAGCCACAGCATATTTCTAGTTTTTGGTATATTAGAGATGCATCATGGACTTCTCTGCCCAGGCTGGCTGTGATCCTCAGATCTCAGCAGAGACACTGAGTAGCTAGGATTATAGATAGGTGTGAGTGCCTGGCTCACAATTCCATTTTATCTCTATGAATCTATTTGAGAACTTTGTGTAAGTGGAATCCTAGTGTTTGTCCTTTTCACAATTGGCTTATGTTAAAGTTCATCCATGTGGGAGCATGTATCAGATTTTCCTTTTAAGACCAGAAAAAATTCCATGTTTGTCTATACCACATTTTGCTACCCATTTATCTGTTATGAACATTTGTGGTATTTCCACCTTTTGGCTATTATGAACATGCCACTGTGTGCATAAGCATATGATTTCAACTCTTTATTAACTACCTTGAAACTCTGCTCTACCTTAAAAAAAAAATGCTGAGATAGAATCTGATGTTACTGCTTTCTTAGAGGACTTTTTCTAGCGTGATTTTAGGTTCACAGGAAAACTGAACAGAAAGAAGGCAGATTTCTTATACACTGCCTGCTCAGTCTTCCAAAGTGGCAGTGCCAGAAGGTCTCTGCCTGACCCCATACCCACAGAAGCTGAGACAAACCTGCACAACCACTCCAGCCCTGCAGCTTCCTGTTCCTTGTCCCCCACTGCCCTCCCTGACCAAAGGTGCTGAATCAGATTCAGAAAGAACTCAGTGATATACAACAGAATTTACCTGCTCACTGTTCAGTTGATCTGTGGGAGATGCCTTGTTCCATTGGCAAGCAACTACTATATTGGGCCTCCTGATAGCACCTATGGTAGTGCAATCTTTCTAACAGCACCAAAGGCTACTTTCACAAAATTTTACCATCCAAATATAAACAATAGTGGAAGTATTATCATGGCTCCCTGAGTGAATGATCACTTACCTTGACCCAAGTGTTATTGTTTATATATTCTCTACTTAGTGATCCTAATCCAGATGACCCCCTAGTACTAGATATCACAAAGATCTGTAAATCAGCCAAAATACAACACGCAAAAGAATGGACTCAGAAATCAGCAACCATTATTTCATAAAAACAAAATTTTTACATATACCAGAGTACTGTAAAACCTGTATTTCATACCATGAAACACTTTGTGTGGGGCTTGAACTCAGGGCCTGGGTACTATTCCTTAGCTTTTTCATTCAAGGTTGGTATTCTACCCTTGGTCCATACACCTTCATTTCTAGCCGCTTTTTGGTGGTTAATTGGAGCCTCAGGGTTCATTCTTTCTCTTTGGTTGGTCGTGGGGCTTGAACTCTGGGCCTAGGCGCTATCCCTGAGCTCTCTGGCTCAAGATGCGTGTTCTATCACTTGAGCCTTAGCCCACTTCCCATTTTCTGGTGGTTAATTGGAGTGAGTCTTACGGACTTTCCTGCCTGGGATAGCTTTGAACCGTGATTCTCAGATCTCAGCCTTCTAGCCTCAGCTAGGATTACACGTGTGAACCACTGACGCTTGGCTCAAGGCTGGCTTTAAACCAAGATCCTCAGACCTCAGCTTCCTGAATAGCTAGGATATAGGCATGAGCCATCAATGCCTGCATGAAACTTTTTAAAAACTAATTTTAAATGTGTTTCTGAAGCAAATAAAAGCTTCCAAAAATGAACTATCTTTTGGCAATAAAGCTTAGGAAACTTGGAAAAACAAAAATAAAACTCTTAAAACTATGATGAAAGCGTTCATCACTTTATACGCATTAAGAAAGAATTTGTCATGGATATGTGAACAGCTGTATCTTCAGCTTATATAATTTAAAAAGCAGCCAAGCAACCAAGTTGGTTTTTTTTTTTTTTTGCTGAAATCATGTTTTCATAAGAAATACTAAGATGTTATCACTTTTGTAAATCTGTACTAGTTCACTTTATATTCTGTATTCTTTACTGTATAGACAATGTATTCTATTTATATGTCAATTTTTGTTTTCCTATACATAATATTGGAAGTCAACAGTTGATAATTAAATAAATTAACTGTGTTCTTGTCTTAGGATATTCCACTGATTACTTGAAATGATGTTTTTTGGTAAATTAAATGCAATGCTAAGTAGGTGGGAGTGGTTCACTTCTTACTGTATAGGAAACAAAGGACAGGAAGGGCCCACCTTCAGTGACCTATTTTCTCCACCTAGGTGCCAGTTCCTAAAGTTTCTAGAAACTTCCCATAATAACACCACCAGATGGAGTACAAGACCTTAACACATGAGCCTTTGGGGACACTTCATATTCAAATCCTAACATTTCTCTGCAGGAAGGGGCAGATATCACTTCGTCTTAATTTTTAGATTCCCTAGTATACAGCAGTGAAAGTGGAAAGAAACTATGAAGGTGAATCTCAGAGAGCCCAAAATAAAGGGATGCTTTCCCCCAAACTCCCAATTACTATTCCCTGCTGCTCAACAGTACTAAGTTATCCCTACAAGGGAAGGTTTCCTGAGGAACTGATAACACTTGAATTAGTGAAGTTAATAATGTCATATCACTGCCAGGTACAATTATGCAAACTGTTTTTTTATAGCGAATATAATGGTCTCCTCCCTTTCTGAACATAAAATTATGTAAACTCTCAAAGAAGGCTCCAGAGGGCATGTCTTTCTTCTTCCCACTTTATGCCTGGCCCTCTCCCATAATCAGAATAACTTCTGTTAAATTCTAGAAGTCAAGAAGGAGTGGAGATGCTTTCTTTTTTTTCTTTTTTTCTTTTCCTTTTTAAAAGTTCTTACATCAAGTAGGCTGTATTTTGGAAAATGTATATAAGCCTCTACAGTTAGGGTGAAGCAGCAAGTAAACTAGTTGAAGTAAGCAAGACAGGAGAAAATGTAAATACATGGGAATAAAGATATATGGGAAACACAAAACACATACAACCACTGATAGTAAAATAATTTTATTTCATTTCTTATTTTAAAAAAGGTAGCATTTCACATATAAATTTAAACCTCGATTACAGTGTATATTTACCAAAAGGAACATCCCTGAAGGATGGCTACACAACTCACTGAGTGGGCAGAGGGAAGCTTACTCCACAGGGAGTTTAAGTGGAAGTGCTTTTTTTTATACTTCACAATGCACTTCCCTGTTCCTCAATCCTGCCACCAGAGCTTGTGGCTGGTAAGAAAACCCACACCATCACTTTGGGCCAACAGCATTTCACTTACAGGAACAGGGAATCTCTCTAGGAATGAAAATACAATGCTCAATGATCCAGATTTCCCACAATAATCATTATTTATCTGCAGCAACAATAATGACAAGAGGTTATTTTTATGATTCAAAAGTTTTTTAAAAGAGGGCTAAAGAACACAAAATTCATTCATGAAGAGAATTTATGTAATTAAATAACCCAAACCCAATTTTCTTCATATTACAAATGCCTTTGTACTATAAGGCCCAGGAAAAAAAGACCCATTCAAATCCGGGTTCACCCTTCCCAAATAAAGTGTTTGGCACAACTCATCAACTGTGGTGAGACTGACAGCTGAGAGATTTCTAGAAATGGTCCCATGACTTCTCTGTCTGGCCTCAAAACAGTATACACAACAGATCAACAAGCTATACAAACTCAGGCCTAACTGCAGCATAATGTTCATGAAAGTTAATCTAAAGGAAAAAGCAAAAACCAAAAAACAGATCCAGATGAAGTAGATCTAGCATAGCCACAGGTTAACTCTGTCATCTTCTCACAAAAAGTAAATTCTCTGGCTGCCCAGGAAGTCAGTGGACTCTAGATCTCAAAGATAAGGTGAAAACAAATCATTTTTGATTTCAGCATCCCAGGGTCAGGAGGAAGGAGAAAAAGATTACCAAAGATGCTTTCTAAAAGTGTTCCACACGCTGAACAATGTTAAGGAGAATCAGTGTGCTAGTAACCATGGCAGCCCTAGGAGTTGGCCTTGGACAGAAGTGCTAGGGCAAATGAATGTACCCCAAATCCAGTTTTAAAAATGAAAACTTCCTGCAATTAATGGCATAATACTGTGCAGTTAACTAGGAATTGTATGTACTCCTCTGTGCGGAAGAAGCCCTCTCACATTCTTGGCCAGCCAGAGCTGAGAGGTGACATATAAAGAATTGTCAGTGGCTAAAAAAACCAGGCACCTTAGTCACACATGAGCAGAGGCAGCAGTCATCACCCAAAGGACTGGGGGGAGAGGGGAAATGCAGGGCCTAGAGCTTTGGTTCAAAGTTTCATCTCCTTCAAAACTTTAAACCAAGCTCTCTTTATCTCAGTCTATCAATTCAATAAACTAATGATTAGGAATTTCTAGTTGGGTGGCAAAGTGCATGTCCCTGTAGGCCACCAACCTGTCTGTAGGAAAGCAGAAAGGTTCAAATTGTAACAAGTAAATGACTGCTCAAGTGGAAGATCATTTTCTGGGGAACCTCAGCAGTCTGGATGTTAATCACATTGAGGAACACTAGGACTGGACCCCAAAGAGAGTCTGGGTCCCAGATGTAATCAGTCTTTTTTAACTTACCATGTCTTGATAGTCTTCTCCTATCTCTTGAATGGCTTGAGCACACACATCCCCGGAGACCAATGTAAACATTATTAAACATTATTCAATAGACCTCAGCTTAGAAAAACACAGCTTGTTATATATTTAGTGTTTAACATTCCAGTGCAGGCAGTATCTTAGCATTAGACATTCCCTCACTCATGAGTACCAGTTTAGAAAGGAATACATACACATACAGGATACTTGATAAAATGGTGGCTGTCAGACAGCCTGTTCTATCCTGCAATCAGCTGACAAACTAGGACTATCACAAGAGAGCCAGGACAGACAGCACAAATTCTCTGTAAATCTGAGGAGACCATAAAACCACTATTCCCAGTTAGCCCCAAGCCACATTTCATTATGAAGGAATATTTCCAACTCTTGCATCAACCTGTGCTCTCCTTGTTTTGGATTGCACTATCTCCAGAGGGTTCCGGAGCCTCCTCATGGGGGAGGGAGCTTTCTCCTCCAGTCCTAACACCTGAATATTTCAAAGCACAAGAGGAGTCCACGAACATGTTAGGAATGTTGCTGCCAAAGTAGATCTTACTGTTAGAAGCAATGGCCTGGTACTTTTTGAGCTCCAGATACTCAGGGGTCAATTTGTGCTGTGTGGAAGCAAACAAGAGCAAAGGAATCAGGACACTTGTGCCACAGCCATCTCCTTTTCTCTCTAACCATTTCTCCTATTGTTCTCTTGAATATCATGACTCAATTCTGAATGTTTACCCATCAATGATGCTCTTTCACTTACTCTGGAGTAGGGCTAAGTTTTTGACTTACACTTTCTTCTATTATCAGCTACTGGGGAGGCAGAGGCAGGCAGGAAAGCCATTGTTGAAAGCAAGCCAGGTTATTAGTGACACCCTATTTCAAAATCAAAATAAAAACTGAAGGGCCATGATATAGGTCCAATGTTAAAGACCCCTTGTATAAGGCCCTGAGCTCAATCCTCAGTATCAGAAGAAAAAAGAAGTTCCTATCTTACTGTTGGAAATGTTGTTTACTTAAAATTCATCTTTTATAGAAGGGGGTGTTGGGGAACAAATAATGCTAACTAGTGATAATGATTTTCTAAAAGTAACTTAGGGCATATAAGAACTCTTACCTATACTTTTCATTTCAAGGAGCTGAACTCAACCTGGAACTGATTGGAATTTCTGTTGATTCTTTTGAGAGGTACACAGGTACATGGATAGGAGTGTTGAGTTTCCAAAGAAGGCTTAAGTTTATGGTATTACAATGAGCTATAACTCTGCTTTTCTTAATTACATCACCTAACTCAAAAGCTGGCTGTTCAACTGTGATACACATTTTGTCTACTCTCAGATCTCCTTCTCTGTCAGGGTTTTGCTTTGTTTAAATCATGCTGCCAACATACAACCAAGCAAAATCTCTCTGGGTTTGACTGAAACTCATTTTTTTTCATCCATCCTCAAAATATATCCTTTCAAAATTCCTCAGAATCTTCCCTAATAATCATGTGGAGCCCAATCTATCTTTTAGGCAAAAGCCCTTTACTCACCCACAGTACCTCTCTATCCTCTGGTATCATGTACTTCTTGATCTCTACTCTCTTCAATTAATTCTTACCCTGTTAAAACACTGCAATCATGTCTGCTCATAGCACCTAACTAAATGGTTTCTTTTTTTCTTGTTGATTGTGGGGCCTGAACTCTGGCCTGGGTGCTGTCCTTCAGCTCTTCAGCTCAAGGAGAGCACTCTACCATTTGAGCCACAGAGCCACTTCAGGCTTTTTCTGCTTATGTGGTGCTGAGGAATCGAACACAGGGCCTCATGCATGCAAGGCAAGCACTGTACCACTGAGCCACATTCCCAGCCTTCTTAAAGCCTTTTTAATGTAAGTTGGTACTAAGTAGCAATTTTTTCAAAATGTCAGAAAACTACTGACTCTTTCAAAACAAGGTTAATCTCAATAACAAGGTCTTGATATTGTGACTGGTCAGCTTCTCTCATTACAAGTTTGGACTGCTAGTAAACTGAAGTTTCCTATCTTGTTTTTTTGTTTTTTTGGTCCGGTCGTGGGGCCTGAACTCTGGGCCTGGGCGCTGTCTCTCAGCTCTTCAGCTCAAGGCTAGCACTCTACCACTTGAGCCACAGCGCCACTTCCGGCTTTTTTCTTTTTGCTTATGTGGGGCTAAGGAATTGAACCCAGGACCTCGAGCATGCAAGGCAAGCGCTCTACCACTGAGCCACCTTCCCAGCCCCTCCTATCTTGTTTTTATCTGTATCAAATTCTACTTTATTTCTATAGAGCTATGTCCTCCATTTTTTTTAAATATTATTCCAGTCGTGGGCCTGAACTCTGGGCCTGGGCGCTGTCCCTCAGCTCTTCAGCTCAAGGCTAGTGCTCTACCACTTGAGCCACAGCGCCACTTCCGGCTTTTTTCTTTTTGCTTATGTGGTGCTGAGGAATCGAACCCAGGGCCTCATGCATGCAAGGCAAGTGCTCTACCACTGAGCCATCTTCCCAGCCCTCCTCCATTTTTTAAGAAGTTTATTTCTGAATCTATATTGGATTCCAAAGTACTGACAACTCACATTCTGCCAACAAACTGTATCTTATTATTTCTTTTAAATGCAGGCTGTGTTGCTCTTTTATAAGTTAAAACTTTATGCCATCTATACCATAAATCTTAATTTTAACCCTTCAAATTGTATCAAATACCTTAGCTGTCACTATACTCAACTTTTACCTGCCTCAAGGTAATAATCTTATATGTTATGGACATACCTTTTCCTTCTCAGAATTTTATCAGGATTTTAGCTGTCTTGTAATTAACTCTATACTATCTATTTAGTTAACTTACCCAATTCCTTACATGTTCATCTATACATCACCCAACCTCCTTTCTCAAATTACCATATAGGGAATTCCTCAAGACTGACCATTTTTTAATCTAATGAACAAGAATGTTCAACTGGAAACATTTAGGGGTGTGTGTGTGTGTGTGTGTGTGTGTGTGTGTCTTTGTGTGTGTGCCTTAGTGTGTCTGTTAAAACACTACAGACATTTCAAGATGTCAGGGGTACAAGATATCCCACAATACCTGAGACTATCTTCAACAATGAAAAAATATCTTACCTCTACATGGAAAGAATATAGCTCATAACAGATACTGCTCCAAACAAACTTAGCCTCTACCCATTTTTAGGAGTAAGTTAAAACTTTAAGCTACGCAGTACCAACTTACATTAAAAAGGCTTTAAGAAACCATTTAGTTAGTTATCTGGAAAGCAATTCTAAATCAACTTTACTCTTCTTGTCACTCTTTCAGGAGATCTTCAACTTTACTGAGCTCTTATAGACTACAGTACAACCGAATGGACTTTTGGCACTTGATCTGCACTCACATATCTGTTTGCCTTTGTCCTGCTCCATACTTCCCCTTACCTCCCTGGCTTATATACTACCACTTAAGGTTTTTTTTTTGGTGACAGTACCAGAGGCTGGCTGAATTCAAGAGTTTCAAGCTCTTGCTCAGCTTTCTTGCAAATGGGTGGCATTCTACCGTCTGAGCCACACCTCCAGCTCAGCATTTTGCTATTTAACTGGAGATGGAGTCTCATGGACTTTTCTGTCTTGAGTTTCTTTGAACCACTTTTCCAGGTCTCAACTTCCTGAGCTAAAAGTACAAGTATGAGCCATGGTATGGTACCTGGCTACCCTATTAAAAAAAAATTAATAGAGCTGTTATTAAACAAAGCAGTTTAAAGAATACAATGTATGCCGGACACTGGACACTGGTGGCTCATGCTTGTAATACTAGCTACTCAGGAGGCTGAGATCTGAGGACCGCAGTTCAAAGCCAGCCCAGGTAGGAAAGTCCATGAGACTCTTATCTCCAATAAACCACTTGAAAACCGGAAGTGGTGTAGTGGCTCAAGTGGTAGAGTCTTGAGCTGAAGAGCTGAGGGATAGCATTCAGGCCCAGAGTTCAAGCCCCATGACCAACCAAAAAAAAAAAAAAAAAAAAAGAATACAATGCATCTTGAACAATGTCACCCCTTTCATCAATCTCTCCCTAATCACTCCCCTCAATCTTACTCCTTTCCCTCAATGTTCTTAAATTTGTAGGATATGCACTGAATTTTATTTATTTATTTTTTGCCAGTCCTGGGGCTTGAACTCAGAGCCTAGGCATTCACTGTCCCTGAGCTACTTTTGCTCAAGGCTAGCACTCTATCACTTGAGCCACAGGGCCATTTCTGTCTTTTTCTGTTTGTGGTACTGAGGAATTAAACCCAGGGCTTCATGCATGCTAGGCAAGCACTCTACCACTAAGCCACATTCCCAGCCCGCATTGAATTTTATGACTGCATTTTCCTCATTTTCTCTCTTCATTTGCCTAACTCCCTCCCCTTGGCCCTACCTTCCACCTTACGAGTAACTGTTTTCTGGTATTTATTTTGTTGAAGACCCTACTTTCTATACTTTTTATAAGGAACTAGACAAAGTTCCTTACCCAATGAATATACAATTGTCTTGTTAAGCAGTTGGCTGATTGTGGATGATTGGTTGGTCACTACCTTTTGTGACCACTTCTATCAAATGAGAGCTCCAGAAAAAGGAAAGCACAACACAAACTATCTCTAGGAAAGTGGTACGAAGATTAGTAACCTTGTTTGAGGTGGCGTATTTGTGTGCAGCATAATACTCAGCATCTGCTTTTGCCTTCTCACGGGCCAGGAATGCAGCGTCTAGCAAGTAAAACAAACAAAGAAAGACTTAACAACTCCAACCCACTCCCTCAGCTGAGTCTCTTTCCTGCTGCTTAATATTTGAATTTAAAATTTTATAGTATTGGCAGTTTTCAAATCCCAATCCCTGGATAGCTCCTTTTCAAAAGGCAATATAATCTTTTTACATTTTTTTTTTTTTAATCTCAGCTAGGCACTGGTGGCTCACGCCTCCAATCCTCGCTACTTAGGAGTCTGAGATCTGAGGACCACAGTTCAAAGCCAGCCTAGGCAGAAAAGTCTGTGAAACTCTTATCCCTAATTAATTGCCAGAAAACTGGAAATGGAGCTGCTCAAAATGGTAGAGCACTAGCCTTGAGCAAAAGCAGCTCAGGGACAGTGTCCAGGCGCCCGCCCCCTTCACCCTCCCCCCCGCCCCCATCCCTAGGACCACTGAAAGCAAACAGAAAAAAAAAACCCTATCTCTCCAAAGTAGGTTTTTTTTCTTTGATGTCCCTGAACTCTTCAGCTCAAAGCTAGCACTCTACCACTTGAGCCACAATGCCACTTCCTGTTTTCTAGTGGTTTATTGGAGACAAGAATTTCATGGACTTTCCTGCCCAGACTGGCTTTGAACCATGATCCTCAGATCTCAGCCTTCTGAGTAGCTAGGATTACAGGTGTGAGCCATAGCACCCAGCTAGTTATTTTTTTCTTTATCTTTCTTTTTCCTCACATCATGCAAAGCCTCACACTCCCTCCTCCCCCCATTCAGGTCTCAAGTAAAATAACTAAACTCAGGTGGGAAAGCTTTTATTCTATGTATTACATTGTCACTAACCCTTCCAAATTTGATCCTGAATCAGTTAACATAGAAATAGGAAGCAGGGCTGGGATGTAGCTCAGTGGCAAAGCACTTGCCTAGCAAGTGCAACGTCCTGGGTTCGATCCCCAGTACCAAAAAAGAAAAGACAAAAAAAAAAAAGAAATAGGAAGCAGCTGTACATAGCAAAAGGATTCTCAAGATTGTGAGCTGAGAACATCAACATGTTACTATAGGATATCAAAGAGTTTGAAATTCCTCATCAAAACTTTGGCTGAGTACTTACTGGTGGCTCACACTTATGATCCTATCTACCCAAGAGGCTATGATCTATAAGATCACAGTTTGAAGCCAGCTCAGGCAAAAAAAAGACCACAAGACTCCATATTCCAGAACAACAAGCAAAAAGCCAGACTGGAAGTGTGGCTCAAGTGTTTAAAGCCACAGCCAAGCTGAATTAAGTATAAGACTTTGAGTTCAAACACCATATAAACGAAATGAAATAAAACAAAACCCACAATCAGACCTGTAACTTTTTTTTCTCTTTTTTTCTTTTTTTTTCTCTTTTGTTATTGCTATAGCTGTTTTGGATAAATGAAAAAGAAACTAGTGGTGTTTCATTATTTTATACATTCTTTATACAACTGATTTTGAATAATTTTTTTTTTTCGGCCAGTCATGAGGCTTGAACTTAGGGCCTGGGCACTGTCCCTGAGCTTTTTTGCCCATGGCTAGCTAGCACTCCACTACTTTAAGCCACAGCACCACTACTAGTTTTCTGGTTATTATCTGGAGATAAAGAGTCTCACAGACTTTCCTTCCTGGGCTGGCTTTGAACAGCGATCCTCAGATCTTAGCCCCTTATGAGCTAGAATTACAGGTGTGAGCCACTTGTACCTGGCTGAATACTTTGAGACTAGAACAAAAGTGAATAAGCTCAAATTTAAGGAAAAAGTTGAGCCATAATATGAGTCACACACCAAAGCAAGCACTACATATATAACAGTATTTTAGAAATTTCATCTAGAATATTAGACCAACTACTTCTCCCAGATCAAAATATTCTATGGTCTTCCCCGCAAGACAAGCCAGAGCTGATCCCTGAAGTAGAATAACAGATCTGGACAGTAGAGCCTCATATTCCAAGGTACCTTCAATTTCTGAAATGCGCTTTTCAGTTTCTTTCTCCATCACCTTCTGCTGAAAGCGAATTTTTGCCACTTGTGCAATCTTCTCTGCTTCTATAATTATACAACAAAAGAGGACACATTAAAAATACCTGAGGCAATTAAGAGTCAGCAGAACAGTCTAACATTAATTATACAGGACCTTTTGGCTATTTGTTTCCTGTAAATTTTATTTATTCGAACTTTAAATGACTTAAAGAGATAAAAGAATTTATGTCTTACTTTACTACTGCTCTAGTTGGTAGTCCAAGTTTTATGGTAAGGAGTATTAAAAGGTTAATGGCTCCAGTACTCTATGAATGAGACTGTAGCAATGAGTCACAAACTAAAAGTTAAAAAAGATACTTAATAATAAAGTACGACAAGGCAAAACCAGAGCAACATAAGTGCATGGTAACATGGGACAATTGTAAAATGTGGCATGAGAAAGAGTAAGAGTGGTAAGTTAAACCAAGAAAGTCCTGGAAGGAATTTTATAGAAAACAATAGACATGAATCCAGAAGAAAATGTGAGGATGTATAATTTAAGGAAAACAAGAAGGCATGGATGAACTAGTCACAATGGAAAAATAATTCTGACAAGACAACCAGAAAAAAAGACTAAAAAGAAGGCTAGAAGATCTGTCTTGAGTGACAGACTAAGTTTACTGTAAAATACTCAGGATCTATCAGGTAAATGTCATGAGGAAAAGAAAACCAGAGGAGGAATATTCTGAATGCCAATAAAAGACAAAAAAAAGTAGAGTTAATCCATCTTAGAAGATGAAGTAAATGTTAGGAATGAGCATGTTAGCAGCCACAGGAAGCATGCTTGGGACAAACTAAACACCCTGAGCAAACCTTTAACCACAACCAAAGGATTCAGGATTTCACTTTACAATCAATGCAATTCTTTTTTTTTTTTTTTGGGGGTCCGATCGTGGGGCCTGAACTCTGGGTCTGGGCACTGTCCCTCAACTTTTCAGCTCAAGGTTAGCACTCTACCACTTGAGCCACAGCACCACTTCTGGCTTTTTTCTTTTTGCTTATGTGGTGCTGAGGAATCGAACCCAGGGCCTCAGGCATGCAAGGCAGGCGCTCTACCATTGAGCCAACTTCCCAGCCTAATCAATGCAATTCTTAAAGAACTTTCTCAGTTTGCCCTTCCCTTCCCTCTACCCTTTCCCTTTCCAAACTTCCCTTCTCTCCCTCTCTCTCTTTCTTGTTGTGGGTTTACCAGTTTGGAGGGGGTCTGGGCACTATCCCTAAGCTTTATTTGCTCAAGACTAGCACTACACCACTTGAGCCATAGCTCTATTTCTAGCTTCTTTGGTGATTAAGTGGAGATAGTCTCATGGCTTTCCTGCCTGGGCTGGCTTCAAACTGTGATCCTCAGATCTCAGTCTCCTGAGTACCTAGGATTACAGGCATGAGCCACCACCACCCAGTTTGAGTTTGCTTTTTCATCCAAAGTTGAGTACAGTTGGCCATATGCATTCACAGGTTTCTCACCTACAGATTTAACCAAATGAAGGTTGAGAATGAAAAACTTGTATTTTACTGAACATGTGCAGACATTTTTCTTATTGTTCTCTAAATGTGCAGACATTTTTCTTATTGTTCTCTGAATGACCTAACTAGAAATGATTAATGTATTTATAACAGGTGTTACAAATAATCTACATATTTAAAGTATATGGGAGAATGTGCTTAAGTTATTTGAAAAAAGTGTCATTTTAACATAAGGGAAGAAGCATCTGCAGATTTTTGTATGGGCATGGTATGTGGGCATGTTTTGTACCCACAGGTATAAAGAGATTATCATATTTTAACAAATCTTATTCCAGGCCCTTGGCAAATGTACCTAAGAAATTTTTCAAGTAGTTTCTTTGTTCCAGAAGACAAAATCAACTACTGTAGGCCATAATTATTCTGTATCAGAGTAAAATTAACCTAGCATACTATCATAAAAATAAATACTGAAAGCTGGGAATGTGGTAGAGTGCTTGCCTAGCATGCATGAAGCCTTGGGTTTAATTCATATCAGTACCACATAAACAGAAAAGCTGGTAGTGGTGCTGTCTCAAGTGGTACAGTGTTAGCCTTGAGCAAACAGACACTCAGGGACAGTGCCCAGGCCCTTAATTCAAGCCCCAGGACTGGCAAAACAAACAAACAAATAAATAAACTAACTACTGGGCTAGACATTTAGCCGTAAGCAGAAACTTAACGTAAAATACAAATAAAAACTGAAGCCTGCAGCTAGAATCTAGAGAATGTCTCCACATAGGAGAACTACTGTGGAATTTCATCAATACTTCTCTCCATCATGTGGAAATAACCAATGAGAGTTCTAGTTCTTCAATAATGTTATTTCTAGTTCTAGAAACATAGTTGAGTAGGCTAGTAAGAAAATATTTCAGCTAATGCCTTTAACATTCAACATTAAATACAATGTGTTTGTTTTTAAATGCATGGCAAGCCCATATAAGAATGAGATATTCAGGTGACAAAAGCAAAGTGAGAGCTAAGAGCCTATTGTGGTGGCAGTTGTGGGGGTGGTAAACACAGGGACAAAGACTTAAGTAACAGCTCAAGTAGAGCAATATGATGCCTTGCAATGAGAGAACTAAGAGCGTAATTTAAAACCTGAGACCTCTAAAGCTGCAACTCTAGTGAAATGGGGACTAAGAACTCTACCAGCCCAGTGAGAGCTTTCCTCTACCGAGGAACATTAGATAACAGAGAAACTGAAGGACATTAAAATACAGAAAGAACTCTCAAAAAACAAGCAGAGACTAATTACTCAATGATGGAATATTTGTAATAGGTTTAAGAGGCCAAATAAAATTGTAATAACACTGGCAAAGTGATAAAAAATTAGTTTAGTGTGGAATTGTAAGCTAAATTATCATTTAAAAATAAAATAAAAGCGTGTTTAGACCAAGGATGACTGAACAAGTTCTCCACTCCACTGAAAAAAAGGGGAAAAAAAGCTGTAAGAAAAAAAAAAGCCAGAGCAATGCAGAAGAAAAAAATGACTATTTATAAATCAAAGTAAATGTTTACTGTGAGAACCAATAATCATCATGATGGTATAATCAATGGGAAGATAAAAGTAACATGAAACTAAAAACACAAGGAAACAACACATGAGACGGAGGACAGAAACAGGAGTTAAAACATTCCAAAGTATTGTTCAAGAAGAGAATAAAGAGAATACTAACTTCAGCCGTTGTCAAGTATACTTGTTAATATTTCAGAGGTGATAACTAGTGTATATTTCAGAAACAAGAGTGTAAGATTTCCAGCCCAGTAAAAGAATAAAAAACAACTCAATCAACTGAATATCAGAAATGAAGGGGGAAGGGAAAGTAGAGGGGGAAAAATGCATGATAAACAGCACAAAACTGAATGATGCAAATAAAATCCAAATATAGCAGTAACCACAATAAATATAAAAAGACTAAACTCACCAGTTAAAAGACAGATTCTCACATTTTGGATAAGATAACAAAATCCAGCTATATGCTGTTTATAAGAGACACACCTAAAACAATGACATAGAAAAGTTGAAAGTAAAAAAGGATGGGAAGATATATACCAAGAAAAAATAACCAAAAGAAATCTGGCATAGCTACATTATCATTGCACAAAATATTTCATAAGCCACAAAGCAGGTTTAAGGAAAAAGAATGTTGGGCTAGACACTAGTGGCTCATGCCCGTAATCCTAGCTACTTAGGAGGCTGAGATCTGAGGATTGCAGTTTGAAGCCGCATATGCAGGAAAGACCATAAGATTCTTGTTTCCAATTAATCACCAAAAGGCTAGCAGTAAAGCTGTGGCTCAAGTGGTAGAGCACTATATTTGAGCACAAAAAGCTGAGGGACAACATCCAAGCTCTGAGTTCAAGCCCCAGTTCTGGCACACACACAAAAAAATGTTAAAAAACGAAACAGATGAACAAAAACAGAAGCCATTTCCCAAGGACGTGTAATAATCCTGAACTGTAATGTTCTTAATGATACAGACCCAAAACATAGAAAGAAAAAAATTACAAGTTAACAAATACATGATCATGGTGGAGGTTTTAACACATCTTTCTTAGTAAATGATAGCTCATGAAGACAAAAAAATAGAATACAGATGTGATCAATACAATCCATAAGCTTGACTTAACTAACCTACAGCAATCTGTGTTCAATAAATGGGGAATATATATATATATATTCATTTTTTTCAAGCATATAAAGAACATTTACAAAAGGAGATATGTGTAGTTAGGCTACAAGACAAATTTTAATAAAGAGTTAATGTATCAGATTTTGTTTTCTAAAATTGACACTGAAAAATCAACAAAAAAAGGAAACCTTCAAAACCCATTGAACCAGAAATTTAAAATTATATTATAAAATTATATAAATAACTCATAAGTCAAAAGATGAAAATACAATGAAAATGCTTTTAGAGGAATTAAAACTGAACATGAATAAGCAAAATACATTTCAAAACTTTGGAGACAGAATAAAAATAAGTACAAATAACACTGAAAAGAAATAACAACAAAAACAAAATCCAGTTCTCTGGGGAAAAAAAGAATAAAAATAAAGCCTATCTTGTTCTAGGTCAGCCTAGGCAAAAAGGCATCAAAACCTCCACCCCAACAATAAAGCTAGGCAGGACCTTGTGCACCCAGCTAAGGAGTTAAGGAGAAGGATTATTGCTCTAAGCAAGTCTTGAGAACAAAACCAAACCAAACCATAATACCCTATATGAAAGCTACCTAAAGATAAAAGGGCTGAAGGTGTGGTTCAAGAGTAGAGCACCTGATGGTAGGGAAAAACAAAGGAGGGGGTAACAATGCTCCATAGGAAATGTACTCATTACCCCACCCATCTACCCGTAACCCCTCTGTACAGTATCTTTACAATAAAAAATACATATTAAAAAAAGAGTAGAGCACCTGCATAGCAAGTACCACCAAAAAACAAACAAGCAAATCAAAACCTTCGAAATACCTGAACAGATATATATTCAATATAGAAATTAAAACACCATGTTAAATGTCACCATAAAATGCAAGTAAATAAAAAGCACAAACACAATTAGAATAAAAAGGTTTTCACAAGTGAGTGCCACCAGACCTACAAAAAAGAGGGAACAAATATCTTATACAAAATGCTCCAGAAAAGGAAGAAATGTTCTTTAAGTAATTCTGAGGCTAGTAGAACCATTAAAAAGTAAAAATTGCCAGGTGCTGGTGGCTCACACCTACAACCCTAGCTACTCAGGAGGCTGAGACCTGAGGATCCACTTTCAAAGGCAGCCTGGGCAGGAAGATCCATGAGACTCTCATTTCCAGTTAAGCACTAAAAAAGCTGAGCATGGAGCTGTGGTAGAGCAAAAAAGACCAGGGACAGCACCCTAGGACCCGAGTTCAAGCCCCAGGACTAGCACCAAAAAAATGTAAAACTAGGGCTGGGAAGGTGGCTCAGTGGTAGAGTGCTTGCCTTGCATGCATGAGGCCCTGGGTTCGATTCCTCAGCACCACATAAACAAAAAGAAAAAAGCCGGAAGTGGTGCTGTGGCTCAAGTGGTAGAGCGCTAGCCTTGAGCTGAAGAGCTGAGGGACAGCGCCCAGGCCCAGAAGTCAGGCCCCAGGACCGGACCCCCCCCCCCAAAAAAAAAGTACAACTACAAACCAAAATAAAAAATACCAAAACAAAGAAACAAAACTTTGTTATTTACGTAAGAAAATAAGTTGATGTAATTTACAAAAAAGGACAAATTCTAAAGAAATTACCAGCAAACCATAACTGAGAGACTTATGATAAACTTCTTATATTGTTAACCGCATAAGTTTAACCTAAGAATAAAAAGAATATCCAGTAACAGAAAATCTATTAATATAATGCAACATATTAACAGGTTTAAAAAAGAAAAATCAAACCTGGGAGCTAGTGGCTTAGGCCAATAATCCTAGCTACTCAGGAGGCTGAGATCTGAGGATTGTGGTTCAAAGTTAGGCAAGTCCAGGAGACTCTTATCTCCAATTAACCATCAGAAAACTGGAAATGGAGCTGTGGCTTAAAGTGGCAGAGCACTAGCCTTGAGCAAAAGAGCTCAAAGACAGGGCCTAGGCCCTGAGTTCAAGCCCCATGACTGGGGAAAAACAAATAAGCAAATAAACAAAACCCTTAAAGAATATATAGGAATAAGCCGGGCGCTGGTGGCTCACGCCTGTAACCCTAGCTATTCAGGAGGCTGAGATCTGAGGATCGCAGTTCAAAGCCATCCCGGGCAGGAGAGACCGTGAGACTCCTATCTCCAATAAACCACCAGAAAACCGGAAGTGGCGCTGTAGCTCAAGTGGTAGAGCGCTCGCCTTGAGCTGAAGAGCTGAGGGACAGCACCCAGGCCCAGAGTTCAAGTCCCACGACCGACAAAAAAAAAAAAAAAAAAAAAAAAAAAAAAAAAAAAGAATATATAGGAATAAATCCCTAACAAATGCACAAGTATGGTAATTCTCTTCAAATTGATGAATACATTTAATGCAATTGCAATAAAAATCCCAACACAGAATTTTATAGAACTCTAGCAGGAGGAATAATGCCTAGAATAGTCTAGGACAAATTTAGGAACAGTAAGGAACAGTCAACAGTTAAGAGGAACAACTAGCTATGGTGGCTAATGCCTGTAATTGTAGCTACTCAGGTGGCTGAGATATGGGAATGGCAGTTTGAAGCCCCAGCCCTGGCAGGAAAGTCTATGAGATTCTTATCTCCAAAATAACTACTCAGAAAAGGCCTGAAGTGGCCCTGGCAGGAAAGTATGTGTGATTCTTATCTCCAAAATAACTACTCAGAAAAGTGGCACTGTGGCTCAGGTGGTAAAGTGCTAGTCTTGAGCCAAAGAAGCTCAGGGATAGTTGACACACTCTCTCACTCTCTCTCTCTGACACACACTTTCTCTCTCTCTCTGACACACACACACACACACACACACACACACACACACACACAGACACACAGACACACAGACACACACACACACACAGACACACACACACAGACACAGACACACACACACACACACACACACACACACACACACACACACACACACACACACACACACACACACACACACACACACACACACACACACACACACACAGCTGCATCCCAGTGGCTCATACCTGTAACCCTAGCTACTTAGGAGGCTGAGATCTGAAGATAGAGGTTCAAAGCCAATTTGATCAGGAACGTAACGTAGACAAGACTTACTTTTAGTTAACCAGCAAAAAAACACAAAAACAAAACAAAAAGAACAAAACCAAACCGGAAATGGAGCTGTGGCCCAAGTGATAGAGCTCTAGCCTTGAACACAAAAGCGTAGGGACCACTCCCAAGGCCCTGAGTTCAAGCCCCAGGATTGGCATACAAAAAAGCTTTCTAACTTAGTCCTTATAATCTATACTCATCTTATTCTGATTCTGGAAAAAGCTGGTATAAGAGTACAAAGCCACATCACACACTAAATAATGTTCTAATAATAGAAATGCACAAGAAGACATGAAAAAACATATTATCACAGTAGTGTTTGTAACACAGATGAACAAAAATTTAACTTCAGAAGTAATTCTCTAGAATAAACTGAGGCCAGCAGTTAAAAATGAACTACATGAAGGAGCACTCTAATGCACTGGATGTTAAATTGCAATCTCCTTGTAAAACTGTTTGCAGACTAGAACATTTTTAAAAAGTACATATACCAGTATCAATATGAATAAAACTTAACAGTCAGATCAAAAAAAGGCCAGTGTACAATACAAGGTAATTTTATATAGCTTTTGTAAGTTCAAACAGGTAAAATAAGTAAGAGTGGAGAAAGGTAAAGAGGAAGCTTCAAACAGATTTTGTTTTCTTTAAAGAAAACATCTCAAAGAAATATGGCAAAATATTAAGACTTCATTGTACTCTTCTTGGTCCATTCCTTTATATCTGAAATATTTAGTTATAACATCTACAGGCAATTCTGAAGTACTTTTGAAGATAGCAGTACCTTAACATAGATATAACAAAGCGTTTGTCAACACCAATGACATGTACTGTAATCTTGAGCTCTGGCCAAAAAATTTCTCTATTCCATATGAGTGGAAATATACTCCACAGAACCTAAAGCTGCTCATAAACCCTACCCATTCTCTCTACTCTTGAAGGAGACTATAGTGATAGCTAATGACTTGATAAAAGAGCCAAGACACTTCAATAATACTAACCTCACTTACTTTTTACAGGCTTGAGTATATCTGTATGTACAATGAAGTTTCCAGAACTCTCTACTACATATCTATATTGAGTATTAGTTCAATATCTAACATGAGACTGACCAATCTTAGGACAAACTTAATACATACATACTTTAAAGACATTCATAAATAAATCTAAGTACCTATAACAGCCTTTTTCCTCTCTGTCTCAGCTTCTTTCTCCACAACCTTTTGTTTTTGTGCAGCTATAAGAAGTTTTGTCTTCTCAGCTTCCCTGTAAAGCAAAACATCATGAAACTTAGAAATTATTTTTGCAATGTTGGAGATCAAACCCAATGCCTAATGCATGGATATATGCTAGATAAGTGCCCTACCACTATGCTACCCTCCAGTCCTAGATTTTAATTTTTTATTTTTGCTGTTAGTGTGCCTTAGATTTAGGCCCTTGTGCTCTTGCTAGGCATTTTCCCTCATGGCTGATGAGCCACATGTCTACTTCTGATTTTTTGCTGGTTATCTGGAGATAAGAGTCCCATAGATCTGGGCTGGCTCAAAATCATTACTATCAAATCTTAGCCTCCCTCCTGAGTAGCTAGGATTACAGGCTTGAGCCACCTGTGCCCAGCTTCTGTGAGACCCTTACTCCAATTAACAACCAAAAAACTGGAATTGGTGCTGTGGCTCAAAGTGGTAGTGTGCTAGCCTTGATCATAAAAGCTCAGGTACTGCTCCCAGGCCCCAAGTTTAAGCCTCATGACCAAAAAAAACAAAACAAAACAAAAAAAGCTGGAGTCAGGTATGATGGCAAACTTCTGAAGTACTACTACTTGGGATGAGGTAAAGAACCAGAAGATGAAAGTTTTTGAGATTAGCAAAAGCAATAAAGTTAGTGAGACCTGATGTCAACAAACCAAGGCTTGTCATCCTAGCTAAGCAGAAGGTGGTTAAGAAGATTTCTGTCGGGCTGGGAAGGTGGCTCAGTGGTAGAGCGCTTGCCTTGCATGCGTGAGACCCTGGGTTCAATTCCTCAGCACAACATAAGCAAAAAGAAAAAAGCTGGAAGTGGTGCTGTGGCTCAAGTGGTAGAGTGCTAGCCTTGAGCTGAAGAGCTGAGGGACAGTGCCCAGACCCAGAGTTCAGGCCCCATGACCGGACCCAAAAAAAAAAAGAAGATTTCTGTCTGAGGATAGCCCAGGTAAAAATATGAGACAGTATCTAAAAAATAACTGAAGCAAAAAGAGTGTGACTCAAGTGGTGGAGCACTTGACTATTAAGTACAAGGCCTTGAGTTCAACCCTAATACTGTCCTCCCCCCCAAAAAAAAGGAGAAGAGAAGGAAGGGGACATAAAGATGATATTAAGAACAAAGCAGAAAACAGAGTCTCAAAGTGAGAATTGGTAGTATTACTAACATAAATATTTGGAAAATAGATATTTACCCAACCCCAGAGCATACTATCTCATATGTTTGCAGTACAGTGGTATATTACTACATAGACAGCTCTAGACAGAAATATTAGGATCCCGTGCATATTACTCACATTAACTCAAAATTTCTTCTTATGGCTTCTGGGATTTTGGGCTTTGTGACACGCACAGCCTATAAAAGTAAAAATATAAACGTATACTTAAAATGCAAATCTTTGAACTAAATCATCCAGAGATCCCCAAAGTATTCCAATAAAACAACAACTACCATACAGCTGTCTACCAACACATATAATAGGGATCTCTCTAGAGAATCTACTTTTCATGTCATCAACAGGAAGAATCATAGATAAGAACCTCTTATCGCCATATAACCAGCAAATAGCTAGAAGTGGAAGTGTGGCTCAAATGGTAGAGCACTAGCCTTGAATGAAAAAGCTAAGGGAAAGTGCCTTGGCCATGAGTTCAAGTCCCAGTACTAGCACAAAAAACAAAAAACAACAAAAAACCCACCATAAAGACTGGTAGAGTGATTAACTAGCAAGTGTGAAGCTCAGGTTTTAATCTCCAGTATTGAAAAACAGTAACAACAACCAAGGTCTACCTGCCTTATGGGGGATTGGAGGGGATTTACGCAGAAAATGTGGGGGAGTAGCATTGGGGATTGAGCCAAGAACCTGGTGTTTGCTAGGCAAGTACAGTATCTAGGCAAGTGCTCTACCACTGAGCTACAAACTTAACTTTTTTGATACTTTATGATACCTCATCATCATTAATTTTTCCCAGGTTGGCCTTGGACTCATGATCCTTCTACTTCTACCTCCCACACAGATGTATCACAATGTGTAAATATGGACATTATTTTAAAATCTACTTTTGGTGGTACCTGAGTTTGAACTTAGGGCTTGGCTTGCTAAATAGGCACTCTACCACTTAAGCCACATACCTGGCCCTTTGGGCTTCACTGTTTTGTTTGTTTTTTGAACAGAGTCTTGAGTTATGTCCACAACTGCCTGGACAGTGATCCTCCTATGTATGCTGCCCATATAAATGACAGTTATGTGACACTATGTCCAACTTTTATTGGTTAACGTATGTGTGTGTGTGGTGGTGGGGGGGTGTCTCCTATACTTTTTGCCTGGGCTGGCCTTGAACTTCAATTCTCATAATCGCTATCACGTAAGTAGCTAAGATTATAGGTGGGAGCTACTGTGTCCATCAGGATATGGACAATCTTTTCTACTAGATACTTTTTTCCTCTAATGATAGTATAGTTGGACATAATTGAGATTACCTGCTTGGATTTGTTTGAAGGTTGACTTTTCTACACCTAGGATTAGCTATCTCAAAACCTTTTGATTACACTACTTAAACATCCGGCACTCCTCAATTTACACTGCAAATACATACAGAAAACACTTTACTGGTCTGAAGGAAGATTTAATTAGCTTCTGAAAACTGGCTAAATGTTTAAGTAACAAAGCCTTTATACTCAAGGATTTTAAAACTTTAAAAACTTTTAAGTGGGCTGAAGATGTAGCTTGCCCACGTGTGAACTTTTAAGCAACACATCATTCCCTACATGAAAGAGAACAGTCAAATCTGTAGGCAGTTTTGAAGATTATCATAACTAATAATTACTGTAGAATGGAATAAAAAGTGGGGTTATGTGGAAGACCTCATCATACATTTAAGGTGAAGTATGTGATGTCATAGGACAATCCAGAAGAGATATTTAGAAGACAAAAATTCAGAACCAGATCATTCGGGTAAATGCCCAAAAGTGGGATTGCTGGGTTATAGGGGAGCTCTATGTCTTTTGAGGAACCTCCATCTACTTTCCAAAGTGGTTGAACAAGTTTACATTTCCACCAACAATGCAGTGAGGTTCCCTTCTGGCCACAGCCCCTCCAGCATCTGCTGTTATTAGAGTTCTTGATTATAGCCATTCTAACTGGGGTGAAGTGGAATCTCAATGTTGTTTTGATTTGCCTTTCTTTTATGGCTAGAAAGGTTGAGCATTTCTTCATGTGTCTATTGGCCATTCTTATTTCTTCTTCAGAGAAGTTTCTCTTTAAGTCTTTAGCCCATTTATTTGTGGTATATATGTGTATATATACACATATATGCATATGCATATATGTGTACATATATATGTATATATGGGTGTGTATATATGTATATATATGTGTACACACACACACACACACACACACACACACACACACACACACAATCTATGCCTCAATCAGAAAGAATGACATCGCCCCATTTGTTAGGAAATGGAAAGACTTGGATAAAATTATATTAAGTGAAGTAAGCCAGGCCCAAAGAAACGTAAGTCCCATGGTTTCCCTTATTTGCAATAACTAGTATATATATGTCTGGGACAAGTAGAAAAGGTCAGATAAGATGATGTTAAGCAAAATGAACGCCAAGATAGGGACACAAGTGGTTTTTACTTTCTTGCTATTGTTTCTAACGTATTTATAAGATATCATGTGATTTTTTTTTTGCTGCTTTGTATGTCCCTCCCCCATGGTATAACCCCTGTTCTCACTGTATTTGATGCTGGCATAATTTGGGGAGGGGAAGGGAAAAAACAATTTGTTTAAATAGGGATACAGGTTGGCCCATTGCAACAATGAGATGTACAAGATCCTATGTTGAAAAACAAACTTTACAATTTAGGCAGCGGGGGAGGAGGGTGGGGGCGAGTGGAGTTGAGGAGGTGGGAAGGAAGGGATGGTAGGGGAAAACCAAAGAAGTAGGCAACAATGCTTGATAAGAAATGTACTCATTACCTTGCTCATGTAACTGTAACCCCTCTGTACAGTATTTTTACACTGTTACTACCAGACATATCTAATTGGATAAATAAAATTCAAAAGATATTGGCACACTGCATTTAATTTAGAGATTTTAACCTCATGAAAATGAGCATAAAATGGTTTTAAATGAACATTAACCATAGAGAATAATGAGTTTCATTATGACATTTTCAGACTGGACTATCTTCTGAAGACTTCTTGTCTAGTATGAGACAGAACAGGCTATATTCTTGCCAATCTTGAAATACATCATACATTTTCAAGCAAGTCAAAAGATAAACTCTTGCTATAACAGATAACTCATGAGTAAACTGCATAAGAGATTTAAGAAAAACATGTAACATATCCAAAACTAATAACTAATATACATATGCAAGCATGCACACAGACACACACAAATTGTGAGGGAATAAAGGAGAGCAAAAAGCTGATGAAATAAATATACTTGAAACTGACCTCTGGGATATAAGTACTTAAAACCCAAAGTCAGCATATAATAGTCATTCCACTAAATAAAACAGTACAAACATATTAAGGGTGACTATTTTCAGGATTCTAATCTGTAAGAACAGCTTTTCAAGGATAAAAATGGGGTATGAAAAGTAGAAAAAAATATTACTGTTTACAGAGATCGTTCACTTAAAAAGAAGAAGAAATAACCAAATTGTGGGGCTGGAGGTGTGACCATGTGTAAGAATGCCAGCAAGTAAGCAAAAGTGCCAGATACCGAGTTCAAGTCTTGGACCAAAAAAAAAGATAAGACTGTTCATTTACCAACAGAAGTATTTATCAAGGACCTTCTCTGTGCCACTGAGAAAAAAGAATTGAGATGCCTTGACACCTGAGAAAACATTGTTTCATAGTGTTCATTTAGCAACAGAAATACTTATCAGGGACCTTCTCTGTGCCACTGAGCAAAAAGAATTGAAACACACAACAACTAAGAAAACATATGTTCACTTGCAGTAATGGCAATCACAATAATCAACCCATGTTCTACAATTCTGAGAAAGAATGCTACAGAAGCCAAGTTACCAGTTCTAACGTACTACAGGATCTAGAAGTGGTTTTCAAATGTTACTGACTTAGTAAGAAACACATTTTTCTCTGGGTGATGGTGGCTTATGCCTATAATACAAGCTACTCAGGAGGCTGAGATCTGAGGATCACAGTTTGAAGCCAGCCTGGACAGGAACATCCATGAGACTCTTATCTCCAATTAACCACCAGAAAACTGAAAGTGGACTATGGCTCAAAGTGGTAGAGTGCAATCCATGAGCACAACAGTTCAGAGACAGTATCCAGGCTCTGAATTCAATTCCCACGACCAAACAACAACAACAAATCCTGCATTTTTCATTGACACTGCATATAAATACCTATTCTCAAGGTCTAGTCATTTTGGATGTGAAAATCTTAAAGAAAAGGATCTTAGTTCAAGCCAGCCTAGGCACAAATGGAAGACCCCTATCCAGAAAAAAATGAAAGCAACATGGGTGGGGGTCTGGCTCAAATGGCACAGCCTGTGCCCAGCAAGTTAGCAAGTGCAAAGCTCTGAGTTCAAACCCCAGCAACAACAAACATAAACCAAACCAAACCAAAAATTCCTCCCAAAACCTTCCAGAGAACTTCCTTAGAAAAGGGCTTACCTGTATGGTGAGACCAGGGGCCATGATGTTCAAATCTTTCTGTAGTGCTTGCTTCAAGTTTTCATCTATTTGATCTGTTTTTGAAAGTCAAAGACAACTTATCTCAGGTTACTCACTTTTTTTGGTCAGTTGTGGGGCTTGAACTCAGAGACTGGGCACTATTCCTGAGCTCTTTCACTCAAGGCTAGAACTTTAGAGCCACAACTCCACTTCTGGTTTTCTGGTAGTTAACTGGAGATCAGAGTCTCACAGACTTTCCTTTCCAAGATGACTCTGAATCATGATCCTTAGATCTCAGCCTCTCGAGTAGCTTAGATTATAGGCTTGAGTCACCAGTTCCTGATATTTTTTAAAACACTGCATTAATATCAAAGCAAAATCAGTCACTATGAGACCTAGTTTCTGCAGACATACACCTACTCTTCCTTTATGAAGCATAAATGAAATGTATAGGAGGCATTTTCCTTTTGTATGGAAAATAGTGAGACATTAGTTAATAAAGAAGAAAAATATTAAGTAGGTAGTCTTGTTTGCTTAAAAAAAAGTTCAAGTTACCTAATAAGCTCATTTAACAACTTTGGATAAATGTATTCATAGGGTAATTTGTTGACTTATTAAATTTAATTATTGTGTAAAACGAATTTATTCAGTAAATTAACAATCTGGATCCATAGTGTCTTAGTTCAGGACTTATACATATCTATTCTCTCTCTCTCTCTTTTTGTCAGTCATGGGGCTTAAACTCTGGGCCTGGGCACTGTCCCTCAGCTGTTCAGCTCAAGGTGACCATTCTATTACATTCTATTACAGGGCTACTTTCAGTTTTCTGGTGGTTAATTAGAGATGAGGGTCTCATGGACTTTGCTGCCTAGGCTGGCTTTGAATCATGGCCCTCAGATCTCAGCCTCCTGAGTAGCCAGGATTATAGCTGTGAGCCACTGGCACCTAGCTTTATTCTCATTTTTTTTTTTAAAAGCTAATTCCTACCTTTAGTCAGTCTTTGCACAAATCCCTAAATGTCATTTTCCTTATATTTTTGATTTAAAAGAACAAAAACACTCATAGGAAGTCTGATGCACAAATGTACTGGACAATGAAGATGGTGTCACTTTACTTGGTCTTACATAGTAACTCGTGATTTTTATTGACCTCAATACTTTGACCTCTGCCCCACCCCCCTACTGAGGTCTGAACTTAGGGCCTAGTACTCCCATTCAGTTTTCTTGCTCACTGCTGGTGTCCTACCATTTGAGCCATGCCTCCTACCTGGCTAATTGGAGATGGAGTTTTATGATTTTCTGCCTGGGCTGACTCTGAACTGATCTTCCAGATATCAGCCTCCTGATAGGTTACAGGCATGAGTTACTGGTGCCCAGCTTATTATCACCATTAAAATAACTGTGAAAAATTATGACTGATTTGTTTCCTCATATGCCACTATCACAGTTGTTCATCATAAAAGAGCTATCAGTTGGGAGATTCTAGCTTCATTCCAATGAATCCAAGAAAAAAATTCCAGGAGTACGAGTAAGCAACCAAATAACTGCACATATTCAAGTCAGAACTTTCATTGTTACAAATGAAAACTTGTTCAGAACAAAGTAAATATAGCAGGCCTGAAACTGTGATCCTTAAAGCCAGTGTGTAAGTTGACCAGTGGGCACCTGAAAACTTGGGATTTGGGAAGGGTTTCCACCATCTCCAGAACTGATAAAAGTGGCTCACTGTGCCTAAACTATTTAGACACACAATATGGTTTATGCTGAACATGTGTTTTCCTTCTGGTAGTCTATAAGATTAGTATATAGTGGTCATACAATTCCTACATTACCAGGCTGCAGTACAAAACACTAAGCACTGAGAAACTGTAACTACAGAAGTTTCTTGAGACATTTCACATGTACTGTCACAATTTGTTACTAGGGAAATTAAAAACATCCTTTCCAACTCCTTTCTAAAAAGATTCTTTATCTGTTTTTTCTTCTTTTTTGGTGCTAGTCCTGAGGCTTGAACTCAGGGCCTGGGCTCTGTTCCTGACCTTCCTTTTGCCTAAGGCAAGTGCTCTACCACTTGAGCCACAGCTCTACTTCTGGCTTTTTTGGTAGTTTAGTGGAGATAAAAGAGTCTCGGACTTCACCGCGTGGGCTGGCTTCGAACCACAAACTTCAGATCTGAGCCTTCAAAGTAGACAGGATTATAGGCATGAGCCATGAAAGCCCAGCTTCTGGTTTCCTCTTTTTGTCAGTCATAGGGCTTGAACTCAGGGCCTGGGTGCAGTCCATGAGCTTTTTTGCTCAAGGCTAATGTTCTATCACTTTGAGCCTTAGCTTCACTTCCAGTTTTCTGGTGGTTAACTGGAGATAAGGGTCTCAAAGACTACCCTGCCTGGGCTGGCTCTGAATCTTGATCCTCAGATCTCAGCCTCCGGAGTAGCTAGGATTAAAGATATAAGCCACTAGCTCCTGGCTCTGGTTTCCTCTTGACTTCATCCATGTAACTTTTCTTTTTGCTAGTTTTGCTTTGTATCTTTTGCCTGTAATACATATTAGCTGTAAATACAAGTACAGGCTAAATCTTGTCATTCTTCCACCAAATCTTGAGTTAGTAGTGATCTTGGGAAATCCTCCCAAACACAGACTTCTTAATTTCCTCAAATTATCTATTACAGTAAGACTAATATTCATTAAGTTATCATAAGAACAGAATATGGTATGTGAGGAATAAAGTTTTTCTAATCTCTATCAAGCTACACAAAATTGTAAGATAAATCTGTATTTTAAAAGATAATTTACTGTAAGTTTAGGAAAAATGTTCAAATAGCACAAGGTTGATTAATGTTACAGCATCAATAAATAAACTGAAACCATTTCTAATTGGTTACTTATATATTTAAAAAAAATAAGACATTTACCAAACAATTCAATGTAAACTTCTTGAAGTGTGTGGGCACTACAAAACTGGTTCAGCTCATGGTGGATTTTATTGAAGATTAAGGTCTTGTCATAATCTGCAGTATAGTTTCTCACGATATCAAATACTGAAAGAGAGATATAACCAATGTTTGTTTTACCCACCAATAACCCAGGTATTTTCAAATTCAGCCAGGGTAAAAGAGTTATATATTATTCCTGAGGAAAAGTTTCAACAAAATAATGAAATCAGAAAACATAACTCACAAACCTTTAAACATTCTTTGGGCTCAATTCTCCATATTCTCTTGCACTCACAATACAAACAAGCAAACTTCAAATTCCATATATTATGGAAAATATATATTAGGTTTGAGTTAATAAAGAACTGTTAAAGATAAGGCATGACAGAGATTTGTGCTTTGGCAGCAGCATGAAGATAAGTTAAGAGACACAGGGTTTAGAGGCATAAAAAGTATAAAGCATAATTGTAAAGCAAATATTTAGATAAGGGGTAAAGAAGGACTGCATAAGCCAAGACACAATAAAAGTCAGAGAAAGCAGCTACACTGGCACCTGTCTTGCACTTTCTATTTTTAATCATAATCCATTCAAATGACTTGTGGCCAGTAAACTATAAAGTCATCCCTTCATATCTAATGGAGATTCATTCGAGGATCCCTAAGCACACCAAAATCAACAAACGCTTTATCTTAAATAAAATGGTGTAATATTTGCATGTAAACTATACAAATCCTTCTATATAATTTCCATCATCTCTAGATGGCTTGTAATGCTTAATATAATTCAAATACTTATAGTTATTATACAATTCTGTTTAAGGAATAATAAGTCTATGCATATTTAATACAAGTGTGATTTTATTTTCCGAATATTTTCAATCTGAGGTTGGTTCAATCTGTGGATGTACAGCCCATAGATAACGACTGGCTGACTATGAAAAAAGACAAAATAATTCCTAAAAAAAAAATTTCTAAGAAGTATTATTCAAATCCACTTAACAGTAATGCCCTTGTGGTTCTTCTGTTCTGATTTTCACAATTTGTGTCTGTTCCACTTATGTAAAATTTAACATGACTTAGCTGAGTGCCAATGATGCACGCCTGTAATCTTAGCTATTCAGGAAGCTGAGATCTGAGGATCAAAGTTCAAAGCTAGCCCAGGCAGGAAAATCTGTGAGACTCTTTATCTCCAATTATCCACCAAAAAGGTGGAAGCAGGGCTGTGGGTCAAGTAGTAGAGCACTAGCTTTGAGCAAAAAAAGCTGAGGGACAAAACCCAGGCACAAAAAAAAAATCCCCCAAAACAAAAAACATAGTACACATGGGAATTTGATTAACAAAGATAAAGATCAAAAAGTGAAATCTTTCCTCAGAAGTTGCAATTTTTTTTTTTTTGGGGGGGGGGGGGTCCGGTCGTGGGGCCTGAACTCTGGGCCTGGGTGCTGTCCCTCAGCTCTTCAGCGCAAGGCTAGCGCTCTACCACTTGAGCCACAGCGCCACTTCCGGCTTTTTTCTTTTTCCTTATGTGGTGCTGAGGAATCGAACCCAGGGCCTCATGCATGCAAGGCAAGTGCTCTACCACTGAGCCACCTTCCCAGCCCAAGAAGTTGCAATTTTTAAAACTGAATATTATCCAGTCTGTTTTGTGAAGTTTCGTCTTTACTAAAATGTTTTCTCTAAGGAGTCTGAATGCTTAGCAAGTTACAGCAAATCTTAATTGAAAATATTTCTCCATAGTGACACATCAGTATGACCCCCCCCCAAGAAATTGATCAGTTACAGATTTTTACCATACATTCTAGAAATAAATCAATGTTTACCTTGTTTTTAGATATACTAATGTAAGAATAACTCATAAAGTTGCCAAAAGTCAACTCTGTCCATAATTTGTGACCTATTTCTAACTCTATGCCCTAAAAATGAAAAATATTCTAGATTATTCCTTTATAATTTGTGAGTCTGTAAAAACTTGTTATCTTTTTATTCCTCCCTTACTTGTAAAGTATTTACCATAAGTTTTATAGTTGTAACTATAAAACGACAGAATAGATGGATAACATACCTGCATAAGGAGCCAACATATTCACCACTTCTATCCGGTCAATATAGATCATGACCCCACCACTAAAAACAAATTAATAGAAAAAAGGTGAGTCACTAAATCTATAGAAGAATGCTACAGATAGACCTAGAGAGACCTTGAAATCAAAGACATAAACTTAAAATAGAGTTTAGTCTCTTAAAAGTGTTTCTATACCTCTACAGATGTCAAAGGTGCCCTCTGTAAGATTGCAATAGTAATATTTAGGTCATTTAAAATAGGTAATTTAAAAAATACCTTGGACTTCATATTCCTCTTCTGATATAATTCAATGTAGTAAGTATACTCTAGAAATAACTTGGGCCTTGCTTGCCTTTTACTCCCTAAACCTCTTTAGGGCAGCAATTCTTAAAGTGAGGTCTTCAGACCAGCAGCATCATCACCCAGGAACTTTGTTAGAAATGCAAATTCTCAGGCCTCACTCCGACCTACTGAATCAGAAACTCTAAATTAGATGGCATATATTACAAGTGAGAAGAAAATGGGATGAGTTAATTTTAAACTATCTTTTATTGAGCCAAGTGCTGGGTTATATACTTCATATACACTAATTCTAACCTTTACAATAACTATGTAGGGTAAGTTTTTATTTTTTGACCTGACTTTAGGGAACTAAGCTAAGGAAAGTCATAAAGGCATTGGAGAGGAGTAATGAACATATATGGTAATGTGCTACTTTCATTCTGAATAATTTTGTTATGAACCTTAAACTGCTCTAAAACAAAAATAAAGTCTATTTTAAAAAGCAATCATTAAAGCAGATGTATTAGGAAATGCTGACATACAAAGTTTGGTGTGCTGGTTCTAAAAATCCACTTTTTTTTCAATAACTGATTCCTAAGATAGAAAATTTTTATATAGATAGGATTTTGTTTAAATAATTTTGATATCGACAATCTCTATGGATTGTTGTCATGTCTATATCCAAGTATTTTAAGTGGCTACAATTTTAGGAACAAAAATCCATCTGAATTAAAAGGAAAGGTGGTCACCAAGCAGAAAGCTTACCTTGTTCCACAAGGCACATTTTTAACTTCATCAGTTTGTAGGGTAGTCTAGGGAGGAAAAAATAGCTCATCAAAACTCTTGTCAAAGAACAGCTAGTCCCAGAAGCAAATCTCTAAAGAGCTGCTGAGAGTAAGTACAGGTAGGCTCTATCACAATTTCAGTCTCCAGAGATTTGCTATCAGAACAGTCATTTCTTTTTATATACTGGTAGAAATAAGACTTAAGATTAATACACACACACACACACACACACACACACACACATTTTGTTTTCTTTACACACACACACACACACACACACACACACACACACACACATTTTGTTTTCTTTTCCTGGTTGGTCATGGGCATGAACTTGGGGTCTGGGCATTGTTTCTGAGCTCTCTTGCTCAAGGCTAGTACTCTACCACTTTGAGCTACAGGGCCAATTCTGGTTTTCTGGTGGTTAATTAGAAATAAATATCTCACAGACTTTCCTACCCAGGCTGACTTTGAATTGTGATCCTCAAATCTCAGCCTTCTGAGTAGCTAGGTTTACTGGCATGAGCCACCAGCACCAAGCTAAACCATACTTTATAGCTAAGATTTGGATCAAAATGCATTAGGAAACATTCCATGTTCAATCTACTAGTAAGCAGAAAACTGTAGAGACTCTCCATTGCCTAGAGCTGGCCTGAAACTATAAACGACATGAACCACACATTCACCCATAAGGATACGCTAGCATTTATGTTCTGAACTTTGATTTCATTGTAACATTACTGTTTACACTGAAGATAAAAGATAACTCCTTTATGCATACAAGTACCCTCTGACTCAAAGCTGCCCTTGAACTCAACAGTAAACTTTCATCTCTAAAGCCACAGTCAATATTTTAAATTTAGAACCCAGTGATCTCTTACATGCTTTGTTCAGTTTCCTTTTGAATGTAAGTACCAACACCAGTATCAGTTGCTTTTAGTGAAGTAACAATGTTTCTTGACTGCTTTGCCATGGCTTACCTTTGTTCAGATCCAGAATGACTTCATATTGCATTCTAAGGCCTAGAATAGGTGAGTAGCTAAGAAATATGTTCTAGACACACTGCACCTGGTCAAGTACACAGCAACATACTATATATTTTATTTACTTTGTATTTGTATTGTATTTGTATTTATTTTGTGCTGGAACTAGGGCTTGAACTGAGAGCCTGGGTGATGTCCCTGGGCTTTTATTGCTCACAGCTAGTGCTCTATCATTTGAACCACTGCTCCACTTTTAGCTTTTTGGTTAATTGAACTTTTCTGCCCAAGCTGGCTTCAAATAGTGATTTTCAGATTTCGGCCTCCTGAGCAGCTAGATATGAACCATTGGCGCCTGGCAGCAACATATTGTTTTATGGACTATATATATGGTTTCCAAAGAAGTCACAATGTAACATGACAGATAAAACCCTTACAATCCATAAACAGGTAAAAAGTAAAAGTATAAATTAGCTGTTATGTATTAAGTCATATGGAAATAATCTTGAAGCTTTCAATAGAGGTGTGGTTCAAGTGGTAGAGCATCAGCCTTTAATAGCTCTAGTACTACTAGCATGTACATATGCACAGCCACACACACATGGCAAGGTAAAATATTCCTAAGAAAACAGGGAAGAAGAACAGATTAGGCAGAAAAACAGCTTATAGTTCACGTTGAAGACAATTGGTGTACAATTGATGAAGCAGACTGGGTAGCCTGAAGCAGAAGGCACAATTCAAGTGATGGTGAATTCTAAGAGAACATGGGGGTTAATTATGTATAGGGCCTTGAATGTTGGGTTGGGAATCTAGGCTCGCCCTAATTACATGTAGTTACAAAATTAGCCTTCGGGGGGGGGGGGGGGAGGTTGAAAGCCAAGCATAGTGGTACACACATGTAATCTCAGCCACTTGGGAGAATGACACAAGAGAATATGAATTCTAGGCTAGCATAGGAAATATGAGATTCCCATCTCAAAAAATATAAATGGAATGTGTGGCTGGAGATCTGGCTCAGAGGTAGAGTGCCTGCCTAGCAGGTCCAAGGCTCTGGACTCAATTCCTAGCACTACAAACAAAAGAGGTCCTAATTCCTTTGCCCGTATGACTCACTTGTCTTTTGTAAAGGCACGAACATGCAAAGCTGTAAATCCTTCAGACATAATAATGGAAGGATATAACCATGTGCTGATGGCTCATGCCTATAATTCTAGTTACTCAGCAGGCTGAGACCTAAGGACTGCAGTTTGAAGCTAGCCTGGACAGGAAAGTCCATGAGACTCTTATCTCCAATTAACCACCAGAAAAAAAGAACTAGCCCTGTGACTCAAAGTGGTAGAGCACTAGCTTTTTAGCAGAAAAGCTGGGGGTCAACACCTATGCCTTGAGTTCAAGCCCCATAACTGACCAAAAAAAAAAAAAAAACAAAAAGAAAGAAAGAAAGAAAGAAATAATGGAAAGACACTGTATTTGATTAAATACAAAATTCTAGAACAGAACTCTTTGGGTTCAGACATGGGGGTGATGGTAAACATCAGTTCTAGGTAAAGGAAGTAGGAGGTGAAGAAATGAGCAAAAAAGCTCAGAGACAGCACCTAGGTCTGAGTTCCCCCAGGACTGGCATCAAAAAAAGAAAAAGAAAAGGTATTTCCCAAAAATAACAGGGTATTTATTCTGAAAAATGAGTATGTTTACTTTATGTATACACTGAAGTTTGAGGATTTTTATATTATTTCTCTAACTGTTGCTTTTTCTTTATACATCATATACAGGATTTCATATTTACATATACTTTTCAATTATCAAGTTTGTTAAAACTATTCATTTAAATAGAGCTGGTTTCTATGTCCCAAACATCCCCAAACTAAGAATTTGTATCTTACAAAAAGGATTTTACTAATGTATTTCTTTCCTAGAATACTGTTTCACACATATAACAATTTGGTCACATTGGCTGCAATATCTCTCTCTCTCTCTCTGTGTGTGTGTGTGTGTGTGTGTGTGTGTGTGTGTGTGTGTGTGTGTGTGTGTGTGTGTGTGTGTGTGTGTGTGTGTGTGTGTGTGTGTGTGTGTGTGTGTGTGTGTGTGTGTGTGTGTGTGTGTACTGGGGCTTGAGTTCAGGGGCTGGGGTACTGTTCTTTAGCTTTTTTGCTCAGAGCTGGTACTCTACCCCATGAGCTGCAGTTCTACATCTGGTTTTTCCCTGTTAATAGGAGATAAGAGTCTTTCTTTCCCTAGGTTATTTTCAAGCCATAATCCTCAGATTTCAGCCTCCAGAGTAGCTAAAATTTCAGGAGTGACCTCCTAGCATCTGGCTGATTTTTGGTCAGTGGTGGGACTTGAACTCTGGGCCTGGGCACTGTCCCTCAGCTCTTCAGCTCAAAGCTATTTCTACCACTTGAGCAACAGTGCCATTTCCAGTTTTCTGGTGGTTTATTGGAGATAAGAGTCTCATGGACTTTCCTGCTCGGGCTGGCTTTGAACCATGATCCTCAGATCTCAGCCTCCTGAGCAGCTAGGATTACAGGCATGAGCCACTGGCTCCTGCCTCTTTTATTTTGTTGTATAAGATATACAGTATATTAATGTATACAAAAAAATCCTTTCACTTGTTACTATATAAATCACAATATAGGGCTGGGAAGGTAGCTCAGTGGTAGAGTGCTTGCCTTGCATGCCTGAGGCACTGGGTTCAATTCCTCAGCACCACATAAGCAAAAAGAAAAAAGCCGGAAAGTGGCGCTGTGGCTCAAGTGGTAGAGCACTAGCCTTGAGCTGAAGAGCTGAGGGACAGCGCCCAGGCCCAGAGTTCAGGCCCCACGACCGGACCCCCCCCCCAAAAAGTCACAATATATTTGTTATGTATATAACTAAGCTATGTTTAATGTTATTTTTGCAATATATTTTTTTAATTTTTTTATTGTAAAGATACTATACAGAGGGTTACAGTTACATGAGCAAGGTAATGAGTACACTTCCTATTGAGCATTGTTACCCCCTCCATTGTTTTCCCCCTACCATCCCCCTCCCTACCTTCCCCGAGGTTCTTTTTTTTTTTTATTGTGGTTAAGTGATTACATAATTTCCCAAATTTCACAGTATTGTGGAATAATGATGTTCATTTAAAGTCACAAGTTCATTCTAACTTTCCTGGAGCAAATTGTCTATCACAGTCTATAACATATAATGGTGTACACATATACACCATACATGTGATCAGCAGCATGGGGATATTTAGTAGTGGTTCGATATATTTTTAATAAGTAGTTGTACAAAGGAGTTACCATTAACAAAACAGCTTATGAATTTATCCTTTCTTAAAAATACAATGTATCTTGATCAATGTCACCCCTTTCAACATCTCACCTATTCCTCCCCATACCAATTCTTCTCTTACTTTTAATTTTATACTTTACGCAACGATTTCTTTTTTTTTTTTTTTTTTTTTGTCAGTTGTGGGGCTTGAACTCTGGGCCTAGGTGCTGTCCCTCAGTTCTTCAGCTCAAGGCGAGTGTTCTACCACTTGAGCCACAAAACCACTTTTTTTTTTTTTCTGGTGGTTAGTTGGAGATAAGAGTCTCACAGACTTTCCTGCCTATGCTGGCTTTGAACTGCAATCCTCCGATCTCAGCCTCCTGAGTAGCTATGATTACAGGTGTGAGCCACTGATACCCAGCTCACAATGAATTCTTGACTGCATTCTTTCCCTCTTCTCTCTTCTTCATTCATCTATCCCTTTCTCTCTCTCTCTCTGCAACAGTGTAACTTAAAATACTTCCTTAAAGGAGGAAGAAACACAACCAGGTGTGGTGCTACATACCTGTAATGTCAGCTACTAAAAAGCAGACAAGAGAATCACAATTTGAGAATACCTGGAGCAAAAATTAGTAGTACCTTAGCTCAAAAATAAGCCAGGATGGGGCTGGGAAGTTGGCTCAGTGGTAGAGCGCTTGCCTTGCATGCATGAGGCCCTGGGTTCGATTCCTCAGCACCACATAAGAAGAAAAAAAAAAAAGCTGGAAGTGGCACTGTGGCTCAAGTGGTAGAGCGCTAGCCTTGAGCTGAAGAGCTGAGGGACAGCGCCCAGGCCCAGAGTTCAGGCCCCACGACCAGAACCAAAAAAAAAAAAAAAAAAAAAATAAGCCAGGATAAGCTTCAGGACACTGCTGGCTAATGCCAGAGAACTTAAGCATTATGTTTCTGGCTTTAAACAAAATCTAAAAAAGCCCTTCATCTCTAAAGGTCTGATATCACCATTTCTACTTCTATTAGTGACTGTTTAAGCTGTTGGTGAAGCCATGTAATTAAAACTTCTTTTGCAGATGGTTAACTAAAGTCTACAACAATTAAGTAATATTAAAGATTTACATCCAATTTGTGGCAGAGCAACTCTCCAAATTCCCATACTACATTGTTTCCTGAGAAATCAGGTTAATTTAACAACTTCTAGTATAAATAGAGATCAGAAATATAAATGTGTATAACTTCTGCCCTGAAGAAGCTTACAGAGATTTTTCTGGAAAGAACACACAAAACAACTTAGAAAACTAGACAACAATATTAAAGGAAATAAGATCAAGGATCAAAATTTATAATACAGACTTTAAGAGCTATAGATCAGAAAAGGAATCTGGGTCAAGCCTACAAAAGGTTGGCAAGAATTACACAGCAGAAAAGGAATACAAAGGAGAGATGATAAGGGAAGATTTGACAGCAGGGCTGGTAATGTGGTTTAGTGCATGCATGAAACCCTGGGTTTAATTCCTCAGTACCACATAAACTAAGTTCAAGCCCCAGTATGAGGAAAAAAAAAAAAAAGAGGTGACAGCATTAACCAAAGCAAGAATGAATAAAATTAACATAGGAAAACAGTATGGCAGCATGACTACAGCCTGACTAGTGACTAAGTTTCACTTCAATAAGATACAATGCTTTTCCTAAGCCATTTCAAAGAGAACTGGAAGGAAATCTGGGTGAGGTAGCTATTTACAATTAAGCACCCATTTAGTAGGAAGCCAATACAAAATTATAAATTTTGTAATTACAAAATTGAGTAACTCTTGAGTTTTTTTTTTGTTTTTTGTTTTTTTTGGCAAGCACTCTACCCTTTGAGCCACAGCTCCACTTCTGGTTTTCTGAGTGGTTTACTGGAGATAAGAGTCTCACGGAGTTTCCAGCCTGGACTGGCTTTGAACCACGATCCTCAGATCTCAGCCTCCTGAGTAGCTAGGATTACAGGCGTGAGCCACTGATGCCCAGCTTTGAGTTTTCTTTTTTTTTTTGGGTCCAGTTGTGGGGCCTGATCTCCGGGCCTGGGTGCTGTTCCTCAGCTCTTCAGCTCAAGGCTAGTGCTCTACTACTTGAGCCACAGGGCCACTTCCGGCTTTTTTTCTTTTTGCTTATATGGTGCTGGGGAATTGAACCCAGGGCCTCATGCATTCAAGGCAAGTGCTCTACCACTGAGCCACCTTCCCAGCTCCCCAGCATTGAGTTTTCTTAATTCCTGAAAAATTAGCTGCAGACAGTTAAACTTCCGAATACAAAAATTTAGGATCACACTGAGTTTGCAAAAGTATCCACAGCCTAATCCTGTTTTATCATCTTATGTCAAAAGGTATTTATCAAGTATTACCCATGGCTAAGACATTCTTTTCAATAACCAGACAATTATTTCAAATATTCTGGAATACTGTCAAAATGGTACATTTACTAAGGTTCTACATAAAATTGTGCTAAATGGGAAGGCAAAAATATGTGAGTTTGAAAGCTGTGTATAAAAATCCAGATCCTCAGTGTTAACAGTAGTCCAGGAGGAGCCTGCCTCTATGGAAACCAAACATGGTTCTAAACTAAGTAATCACTGGTTTGTATTTTTAGTTGCGTTCCTAATTCTTGATTTTATTTTGACAGCAGCAACAGAAAACCTGCTGATATTATTATACAGAGGGTAAAAGTCAGTTTTCCCAAGCTGTCTACTTTTAATTGACTTCAAGAAGCAAGATGGTTCAAAATTGTTAACTTGTGCAACAATTCTATTCTAATTTTAAACTCCTGAATTTAAGAAAATACCAACAACTGCTTAAACAATAAGGACATTCATCTTCACCCCTAAGTGTGGTAGCTCCTGTCATACCTGTCTATCTGGAATCCCTAAGTATCACTCACCTGCACAGATCTGAATGTAGTAATGAAAGGCAACATGATATGATAGCCTGGTCCACTGGGGCTAGTTAGTAAAGCTCCTCCCCTGTAAAAAGATGTTTCAATTTGACAAAATTATAAAGATAGGTCTTTCCAAATCTAAAATGCTTTAATAAACATTTACTTTTACTTATGCTACTAAGCTATTAAAGCCTCACTCAGATACTCATGATGAACAACTGTTGATTAAAATACCTATCACAACTAAAAAAGTGAAAACATCAAATTGGACTGCTGTTGTTACACCTTGTTTCATAAGCTCCACGAACTATACCTGAGTCTCGAGAATTGCTCTGAGGCTCAAAGGACTCTCTGGTCTTTAACCTTCTGAGAAATATTTGTTACATTTTTTTTCCTAATGGTTCTCAGATGAGATACTTTATTGTACACATCAAAAGGCAATTCAGAACATAATACCTTTAGTTATCAGGTTGAAAAAAGATACAACCTTTTAAGCTAGGGAAAAAGTTTCTGAGACTAATGATTTTTTTTTAATCTAGCCACAAAGCAATTAAAATACTAGGAAAAAACTTTCCAGGTTTTTAAAAAAAAACAAACAAGAAAATAGCATGGAAAGATGAAGAGAAAGAAGACTCAGAGTATAGAGGTATTTGTTCATCAAATTTAGAGATATAAGAATATGAAAACACATCTTGCAAATTATAACAAGGAGGCATTTGGGAAGCAAATATAATAAAGAAATTCTATTTTGTAAAGTGTATAACAAACTCAAAGAATATTTTCTGTCCTGAAAATACAAATAGGTTTGGACAGGTAATCATAATTAAGAAAAGATGGACTGTGTTTGGAGTCTTATCTTCAAATATTCTTCCCTTGGTTTTACTGTCAGAAAAACAATGAGGAACTGGGTGGAAATCTGGACTAAGATGTTATTTTATATGGTATAACTCTATCTGTTTTAACAGGCTAACCACAAAAATTGTAGTTTTTATTTTCCTCCAGGATTCAGGATAGATTCAAAATACAAATACTAATGCAGGGAGTGATGAAAATCAAAAAGCTGAAGCTCTTTTTAAAAAAAACTACTTTCCCGATTTCTCCACAAATTGGCTTTTCTTACCAATGTATATATATCAAATGAAACTGGTGTTATGCTAAGCCAACCCAACTAGACACATAACCCCACTCTTCCTCGCCTCCACTTAAAAAGGAGTCAGTGCAGAGGGAGCGGAACGGTCCTCCCAGCAATGTGGTGCTTTTGTCCCATCCCTTGAGGTCTAAGGATGCAACAACTGTCACGGTCAGCAAGCCTTTGTAAAACCTAAGCAGATACTGGGAGAGTTTCTTTAATGCAAACAATAACGACAGCCACAAAACAAACCAACCCTCTGAGGAAAACGCATAGAAATGACCAAATTTCCTAAAGAGCATCTGTGGTGAGTGGCTCAGCGACCCCTTCAGCCCCCTGAGGGACTGCTTCCGTCTCTAACGAGTGCCCAACATCTAGACGGGACTCCGCGGCCGGCCGTTGCAAGGGAAGAACTTTCCAGACCCCACGAGGACCGGCGCGGGGTGAGCCTGCGCACGGGGGCTCACCTGTAGTACACGGCCAGGTGTCCTTCCTCGATCTTGTGGATGGAGGCATAGAGGAGGACAACCACCAGCCCCACCACGGCAGCCACCAGAACTCGGGCTTGAGTCATATTCAT
The DNA here is from genome assembly GCF_024711535.1 of Dipodomys merriami. NCBI lineage: Eukaryota > Metazoa > Chordata > Mammalia > Rodentia > Heteromyidae > Dipodomys > Dipodomys merriami. Next base: position 4,565,235 of record NW_027202294.1, on the reverse strand, counting down.
CCTCGTTCCTCCTGGGTGAGGGCGGAGAAGACTCTCAGTCCGGGGAGGGACGGGCCCGCCCCCGCCGGCAGCACCCGCTCCCTCCGGTGCCCCGCCGCGCCGGGGGGCTCCCGGGCTCCTCGCCCCTCACCCAGGCGGCCCGCCCCGGCGTGGCGAGCGTCGTGACACCCACTCTTCCCCGCCTCAGTGCCGCTCTGCCGCTCCCCTGGCGGAGCGGCACTGAGAAGGGGACCCAGAATCGGGTTCTGGGAAGAGGTTCAGCCTCGGGCTCCCGGATGGGGCCGACCCCGCCGCCGCGCCTCACCGGTCAGTGACGCATCGCCCCCGCCCGCACGTGCAGCCGCTTCCCGAGTCGCGCCAACCGCCGCCACCCGCCGGCCCCGCCCACTCGGTCGGCACTGCGGCTGCGCGAGGACGCAGGGTGACGCACTCCCCACTTCCCTGCGACCTGCGAGACGGGAAGCGGGCAGGACAAAATTCCCCAGTTCTCTGGGACATGCAAATCTTCGAGGGTTATTCATTTCTTTGTGCTCTGTTGATGAGCTGCTCCAGAAATTAGTAGTCTGGAATAAACAGGGACATAAAGAGCTGCGTAGACAAAGGACTGGTCAGTTCTTTCTCATACAGAGAACCTGCTCCTGTCTTTTAGCCTTTCAGAGTTTATGGGGAGCCTTACTAGGGGGGCAGATCCTGCACCTGGGTAGCAGCCAGACTTCGTTAAAAGCAATGTTGCTGGGAAGTTATGAGAGAAAGCTATTCGATCTAACTGCACCATTTGAATTTTGTGTTTTGTTTGAACACCTAATGAAATTGCCAGAAACTTGAGTAGCCCCCCTTTTTTTGTTCTGTAATTACTTTTCAGAGTTGAAGTATAACAGTATACAACTCATTCTCCAATCTCACCAATATTATGATGAAACTACGAGAATGTATCCAGAAAATGTAGACTGGAGCAAATGACTTCATTCTTACCTTTTTTTTCTTTTTTCTCTTAGATTAAGTTGGCCTCAAACTCACCAAACATCCTCTTGCTTCAGCCTGTTGAATACAGGGGATAAAAGTATCCACTAACATGGCTGAGTGTTTTTGGGAGTTGGTTTTTGGGCTTCTTTTTGTGAGTCTGAAGGCTTGAACTCAGGGCTGGGGTGCTGTCCTTGAGCTGCTTTTGCTCACGGCTAGCACTACACCATTTGAGACACAGTGCTACTTCTGGCTTTTTCTTGAAGTTTATTTCTGCCCAAGCTGGCTTCGTTTGTTTTTGTTTTTGTTTTTGGGTCCAGTCGTGGGGCCTGAACTCTGGGCCTGGGAGCTGTCCCTCAGCTCTTCAGCTCAAGGCTAGCGCTCTACCACTTGAGCCACAACGCCACTTCCAGCTTTTTTCTTTTTGCTTATGTGGTGCTGAGGAATCGAACCCAGGGCCTCATGCATGCAAGACAAGTGCTCTACCACTGAGCCACCTTCCCAGCCCCCCAAGCTGGCTTCGAACAGTGATCCTCAGATCTCAGCCTCTCGAGGAGCTAGGATCACAGATGTGAGCCACTGGCGCCTGGTTGCTTTTTCTGAGTTTAAATAGCTAAACTTTTCAGTGTCATTTATCTGGAGCAGACAGGTCCCACTTCTAGGTAATTAAAAACAAATGAATGATACAGGTAAGTGAGTGTCTAGATTGGTCTGGAACACTTTTAATGAAGACCTGAAATGACCATACTTATCTCTTCTCATTGCCACTGCTGTTACCAAGGTAACCTTGAGCCTGCAATTTCCTAATCACTTGGCTTCCCAGCCTCTGGTCTGACCCTACTTTTTGCCAGTTGCAGACTCACTGGTCCTAAAGCACTACTTTTCTATTATTTTCCTGCTCAAGAGATCAGAGAATCTTCCAATCTTAGTCAACCGTATCCATTTGCAACCTCATTACTAATATTTTTTGAAGCTTACACCATTTCTGCCAAATTTACTCAGTTGTCTTCATTTCCCTTATATGTATCCCTCTTACTTCAATTGCTATCCTTTCCTTTTCTCTTTTTGTTATCGGCAATGTATATACATAGTACATAATTTTAAAAGAACAGAAAAAAAATTTTTGTCTTCTAGACATCTGGTTCCACGATTGGCAGAAAAAGGCATTCCAAAGCCAAGCATCCTGGCTTATGCCAAGTTTTAGCTACTCAAGCGGCTGAGGTTTGAGGATCATGATTCAAAGTCAGCTGGGGCAGGAAAGTCCATGAGATTTTTATCTCCAGTTAAGTACCAAAAAAAAAAAAAAAAAAAAGCTGGACATTAAGCTTAAAATGGTAGAGTACTAGCCTTGAGCAGAAGTTCAGGGGCAGTGCCAAGGCCCTGAGTTCAAGCACCAGAACTGGAACAAAAAAAATTGCATTCTATACTTTCTAAATTTGGTTCTAGCCTACCACACCTCTCCTTTCCCTCCAACTAGGGGCATCAGTCAGTGTGTAGTGTACCTTCTACCTTCCTTACACCCCTTCCCTAACTCCATGCTGATGCCATTCTCAGGATACCCTTCATAGAGCCTTTCTGAATCAGCATTCTGGCACACAGCAAGTACTCACTTGTCCAAGTTATGACGTAAGGCTGCTTTGACATCACCCCTACCAACATGAACCTCATATATAGCAAATCTATCACCAATTATTTTATTACTTAGAAAATGCATGATGGCTAAAAAAAATAATGTGTTTGAATGTTTTACAATGTTTAGACTCCCAGGAAGCATCTTTTGTTTTCTTTAAGTCAGATGGCTCAGACTAAAACTGGAACTTGCTATGCAGTCCAGGCTGGCCTCAAATTCCAGATCATTTTGCCCCCATCTGCCATGTGCTGAGACTACAGGTGTAAACTATCATGCCTGTCCACCCCCCCCAAGCACTTTTATTGTTCTGCCTATGTTAATATCTTTTGAGTAATACTACCCAATAAATGTGATTAAAACTTTTTAGAACCAGGGAAGCAAGATACTGCTCAGGAAGAATGGGCTTACCATTGTTAGAGAAACACTGACACCTGATGATTAAGAGAGATGATCCCAGTAGCAAAAATTGGAATAGTAGGGCTCTTTTATCAGTTTATAGGGCAAGACCTGAACCTATGGTTTTTAGACATAGATAGTGGTGAAAGGACATCTCAAAAGAAAACATTGTAAAGAAGTTGCACACTACTTACTTTTCCATAAGTCCTATTTAACTATTAATGAAAATACAAGAGGAGCCTGGTATGTTACTCTGTGTTCCAATTCTACTACATAGCCCTTCACATTTCTCCAAACCATATTAAATTGCATTACAAGCTGGCTTTTATAATGAGTAGAAATTCAAAATGTCATTAAAAAATCATTTAATATACAAAGTGAAAAAACTAGAATATAAAAGCATTTCACATTTTTAAAACAAACCCTTCTAAATTAGTTAAGAGAAAATAGAGATCCACAATCTTTATATGAAACCCTTGGGGCCAGATGTTTCAGAATTATAAAATTTTCAGATTTTAGAAAAATAATTAATTTAGTGCATTACCATAATACATTAGCCCCCAAAAGATTTTGTGGCAGCACCTCCAGCTCAGTAATCACACATGTTAATATTTCTACAAGAAAACAAATGAAGTCACACTAAATGGGATAAGTACAGTAAATATCAGTTCAGATTTGATTTGGAAGCAAATGAATTCTGACATTCAGCTTATAACCTTGTGTCCAGAACTTCTTGGATTTTGAAATTACAATTACAGATAAGGGAATGAAGACCTTTACAAACTTGTATGACAAGACACAAAAGATTAAACAGACCCATTATTACAAATGAAAAAAAAAACACACACATTACCTTTCAAATACATTATAAATTAACAAGCATCGTCTCTTTGATATTATTAAATGTACATCTTAAATACATAATACACATAGCACACAACATGATTTATTATACAGTCAAATGTGCAGTAAAATTGAAAATAGAATTAAGCCAACTCCTTGTGATGCCAGGAAGAGCACTTGCTGAATGTACCACAAGGAGGTAGGGTTTATTCTTTAAGAAATACAATTTTACTTGTGAGCAATCTCTTCCACAGAAACACAGGTACTTAAAATGTACATCAGTGAGGTTTTTGTCTTTGTATACAATACTATAGCCATATTGCTTAAAAGTGAAAACTTCAGAAGGCATTTTTCTGTCAGTTATGTATAGTATTTTATGAAGTTTGAAGAAAAACAGGTCATGATGATGCTCCTAAGTATCCTTAGCATTAAAACGAATACTTAACTCCATTGACTTTTCTTAACATCCTATCTGTTTAGAGGTTAAGATTTTCAAAATCAAAATATTGTGCTGTAAAATCATGTGTAGTTTTTGCTCACAGCCTTTCTTCCATTGACTGGTGTGTGAAGAATAGTTTCATGGTGGAAAAGCAAATTTCCAACATGTGGAGCAACAGCTTCCAGGTTTGAGGACAGCGAATAAGTATCAAGTCATTCTCTTAACCAACTCCAATCCAGATTCTAAAACCAGGCATGAAAGAGTTACAATTAGAAGTTGACTATCATTGGCAAGTATATAGGTATTCATTTTGTAAGGTTTTTGTATGTTTGGATATATTATAACCAAAAGTTGAAAAATCAAAAATATAAAAGTATAATTATTTGTCACCTTATTTTCTATTAATTTCAAAAACATTTTCAAAGAGTTTTATAAAAACTTGAAGAAAATGATTCTTTCTTTGGTATGTGATCATACTGGGGGTTGAACTAAGGGCACTGTCCTTAGCTTTTTCTACCATTTGAGCTCCATTTCTGGCTTTTTGCTAGTTAACCTGAGGTAGGAGTCTCACAGACTTTTCTACTCAGGTAGGCTTTGAACTGTGATCCTCAAATCTTAGCCTCCTGTGTAGCTAAGATTACAGATGTGGTGAGCTGCCAGCAGCTGGCCAAATGATTATTCTTAATGGAAGAGGGAACAGAAACAGTTCAGAGACTAATGAAGTAAAAGTTAATGCAATAAACAATTCATTGTAGTTTCTCCAAGTTTTAGCAAATCAATAGCTCGTCATAACCAAATCTTAGTATAAGCACTTTTATAAATTACAACTCTATTCACATAATTCACTTTATATCTAACAGGTACTATATTTGAATTATAGTACAATTTTCATCTTGTTGGAGAAAACTGGTTGCTCAAGCAAAAAGGTACAGATCATTTAATCTCACCAGTCACATTGCAAAGAAAGCTTAATTTGACTAAAAATGCTACTGTTTATGTGTAATGATGAAATAACCCTAATATAGTTCTGAGTAACACAGGTGGGAATTTGAGGTTCAAATGATTTTTCCTCTGAGTTCTTTGAGTCCCATCTAGTTCTATCTAGTCCCATATGCATCCCAAATGCTATATATATTTATCATAAGAATTTAAACCTTGGGGCTGGGAAGGTGGCTCAGCGGTAGAGCGCTTGCCTTGCATGCATGAGACCCTGGGTTTGATTCCTCAGCACCACATAAGCAAAAAGAAAAAAGCCGGAAGTGGCACTGTGGCTCAAGTGGTAGCCACAGCTAGACTTGAGCTGAAGAGCTGAGGAACAGTGTCCAGGCCCAGAGTTCAGGCCCCACGACCGGACCAAAAAAAAAAAAAAAAGAAAAGAATTTAAACCTTTTATACCCAACATCTAAAATATTCACCCATATCTAAATACTTACCATCATACTACTGCTCTGTTCCTCATTTACTTCACGAATAATTGTATTTAAATGGCCAAGACAGTTCAAATTTTCTTCTATCATTTGTGCTGAAGTCTCCCTACAGGATGAAAAAAGAAATCTTTCAAATTCAACAAAGGGGTGCATGCATATCCTGTACTTTCTGGTCTTCTCAGTCAGTATGATCACTGCCCTTCCTGTATATAATCAAACACCCCAAAGCAGCTGATTCCCGTAGTCTTCAGTTTCTTCATCCCTCACAGCCAAAAGTAAAGTCTACTTCATTCAAACTACTCCTTCTGTACAACTCTTAAGAAGTTTACTGTAATTCCTTGTTTTCCTCTGAAACATAAGTGGCACTTTGCTACAACTTTCCCCTGCCTTGAAAATGCTAAGTGGGGGAAAAAGATCCTGTGGCACAGACAGATCAAAGACTATTTTTTGTGCAGGGGAGACAATTCAAGTAAAGTCTGTTCTGCAGATATCAGGAAAAACAAACAAACAAACAAACCTAGTTCAAAACTACAAATAGCAATAAAAAGCAAAACAAGCAAGCAGATTCCTGAGGTTGACAGAAGAAAGCAGTATGACAGAAGAGCTACACAGAACTAAGAAATATCCCTGTAAGTTTGTATTTGAAGGCAATCCTGATTCTAGTTTCCACCTTCATGCTTTCTTCTTCTATATGACCTTTACTGTCACCCTTATCAAGTCAGTTTTAGGCCCTGGATAATAGCCATGATTAGTTTAAAACTAAATGTGATCCAGCTCTTATTCAATAGATAGAAAAATTGAAGCTAACAGTTTCTAATCCTTAGTTACTTTTAATTAAGATCAGATGGGTGCTGGTGGCTCATGCCTATAATCCTAGCTATTCAGAAGACTTAGATCTGAGGATTGTGGAAATCTAAGCAGGAAAGTCCATGAGACTATTATCTCTGATTAACCTCCAGAAACCAAAAATGACACTGTGGTTCAAAGTTGTAGAGAGCAAGCTTTAAAAAAGTTCAGGGACAGCGCCTAGGCCCTGAGAAGAGAGTGTACACGTACACACACACGTACACACGTACACACACACACACACACCCAAGAAAGTGTACACGTACACACACACGTACACACACACACGTACACACACACACGTGCACACGTACACACACACACACCCCAATATATATTGGCAGTACTGGAGTTTGAACTTGGGATCTTGTGACTGCTAAAGGCAAGTGCTCTACAACTGAGCCATGCCTCCATCTTTTTTTTGTTGGTTGTGGGGCTTGAACACTGACTGGGCCTGGGCACTGTCCCTCAGCTCTTCAGCTCAAGGTGAGCGCTCTACCACTTGAGCCACAGCACCATTTCCAGTTTTCTGAGTGGTTTATTGGAGATAAGAGTCTCAGACTTTTCCTGCCCAGGCTGGCCTTGAACCATGATCCTCAGATCTCAGCCTCCTGAGTAGCTAGGATTATAGGCGTGAGCCACCAGCGCCCCACTTTCCATCCTTTCTTTGATAGGTTCTTTTTGAGAAAGTCTTGCTTTCTACCTGGGTGCACACTTGGACTGTATTGGCATGTATCACATCCAGCTTCTTTCCATTGAGATCAAATCCCACAAACTTTTCTGCCCAGACTGGCCCAGAACCACAATCCTCCCAATCTCAGCTTCCCACACAGCTGGGATGACATGTACATGCCACAGTGCCCAAACTACTGGTTAAGAAGTCTCACATGTATGCCTGAGCTAGTCTGGAACTGTAATATTCCCAATTTTGGCCTCAAATAACTAGGATATAGGCATGAGCCTTGAGGCCTGGCTTAAAATCAGATATGCTTTTGTGAACAACAGTAACCTCAAATTGAAAGCTACCTGTAGAGATGACATTTTGCATCCTTTAACAAAAAAAAAAGTTTAAAATGTATGAATTTTTACTTCCTTCACCTCTACTAAAGTTTGTACAGTTAATTATGACCTGTGCTACCCTTATAGATGTATTGCACCGGGCCAAATCTATAGTGACCCCAGATAGCTTCTAGAACTTGCTTTCTTTAAAAATTAAATACCTGATATCAGCTTGCCTTCCTGCCATGTGCTTTTTCTCTCATAAAAGCAGAGTACAGAATGTGCAACTGCAAGATCTCCTGAGCAGTGATGTAACATGGCTGCACTTCTGCAAAACTAATTATGGGCAGAGCTTCCAGGAAATGCTGGTGTTGTGGAGATCTCCATGAGTTGTGAGAAAAGCGACAATACAGAAGCTAGCAATGAGCCACTGGCTCTGGATGCGGCACATCTTATGCTGAGAAAATAAGAGATGATAGTCATTCAGCTTTTAGCAGAAGAGTAGAACTAATAAAAGAAAATTCAAGGTTTCAAACTTGAGTTCTTATTTGTAAAACTGATTTAAGGAATTGAAAAAATTTGATTTAGAAATACTAAGTTATAAAATTTCACTGATTTATTAAAAGGGTACTCAAGGACTGCAAAACAATAAACATGGCTTAGTTACAGAGCACCTGCCTATAGCAGTCACAAGGTCCCAATAAACAATAAATAAAAAGCATAGTCTCTCATAAGATTAAATGGCTGCCAGGTGCCGGTGGCTCATGCCTGTAATCTTAGCTACTCAGGAGGCTGAGATCTGAGGATTGTGGTTTGAAGCCAGCCCAGGCAGGAAACTCCATGACACTCTTATCTCTAATAAATGACTTTAAAAAGCTGAAGGGAAGTGGCATGGTGGTTCAAGTGGTAGAGCGCCCACCTTGAGCAAAAATAAGCTCAGGGACAGCACCTAGGCCCAGAGTTCAAGCCCCAGAACAGGTGAAAAAAAAAAAAAGATTAAATTGTTAAGGAAGGGGTATGGTTTGGGGAAAAGAAACTGATAAGCCATTAACAAAGAAAGGTCTTAGAACTTGGTTGGTGCTAAGGTATAAGTAACCCTTGCTGAATATCTATTTCCCAAGCTTTTTTTTTTTTTTTTTTTTTTTTTGGGTCCGGTCGTGGGGCCTGAACTCTGGGCCTGGGCGCTGTCCCTCAGCTCTTCAGCTCAAGGCTAGCGCTCTACCACTATGAGCCACAGCGCCACTTCCGGCTTTTTTCTTTTTGCTTATGTGGTGCTGAGGAATCGAACCCAGGGCCTCGAGCATGCAAGGCAAGCGCTCTACCACTGAGCCACCTTCCCAGCCCTTTCCCAAGCTTTTATATACACTGTAATTGAACTTTCACAGCAGTTCTAATAAGACATTCTCATTTAAGAAAATAATAACATTAAAAAAAGATCAAATAAACTGCCCAAGATCATTACAAAGGGACAGTCAAGATTCAATCCTAGTCTGAAGACACAGAAGACTGCCTTACGCACTACATTTTGCTGCCTAAGGCCTACCACAGCTCTGAAAACATCTATCTATTGTTACAAAGTGAACCCACCCATCTTGAGGAGTTACCACACATGACAGAGGATGTTCACATTCTGCTGAAGTTGGAGGCAACCATGCAGATGCCTGAGGGGTTCCTGAACCTTCTAGACTGGATCCTACAAGGGAGCGGGCAGAACTTTGTGTCTGAAGAAAGAAAAGAAAAAAGAATTACAGGAAAATACCTCTATGGATTCACACAATTGCTTACCATACTCTTACAACAAATCACTACTTGTTTGTACAACCAGATTATTTCTGTATAAAACTATCCCCACGCCAGGCACCGGTGGCTCATTCCTGTAATCCTAGCTACTCAGGAGGCTGAGATCTGAGGATCATGGTTCAAAGCCAGCCCAGGCAGGAAAGTCCATGAGACTCTTATCTCCAATAAACCAGTAGAAAACCGGAAGTGGCGCTGTAGCTCAAGTGGTACAGAGCTTGCCTTGAACTGAAGAGCGCAGGGATAGCGCCCAAGCCCAGAGTTCAAGCCCCACGACCAACAACAACAAAACAAAAAACTATCCCCACCTGTACACACTATTACTATTCTGCTGTTGGGTCCTTTCTTCCTTGACTAAAACTGTACTGACTTCTCTGCCAGGTGCCAGTGGCTCACACCTATCATCCGAACTACTCAGAAGGCGAAGATCTGAGGATCATGGTTTGAAGCAGCCCAGGCAGGAAAGTCCCTGAGACTTGTATCTCCAATTAAAAAAAAAAAAAAAGCTGGAGCTCTGGATCAAGTGGTAGAGCACTAGGCTTGAGCAAAAAAAGAAGCTGAGGGTTAGTGCCTAGCCCCTAATTCAAGTCCCAGGACCAAAACAAACAAATGAATAAAACCAAAAGAAGCCATATTGACTTCTCTAATACTACTTTAGTTGAAGCAAAAAAACAAAGAAAAAACACTAGTTGAACAAATGTTGGTTTCTTAAATAGTCAGATAGATTTATCCTCAAGTTGGGATCTCCACAGTGGCACAGCACCAGGACTATAAAAATAGAAAAAAAAAAAAAAAAAAAAAAGGAGTCAGGCACCAGTGGTTCATGCCTGTAATCCTAGCTACTCAGGATCTGAGGATCATGGTTTGAAGCCAGCATGGGCAGGAAAGTTTATTCACTTATCTCCAATTAACCACTCAAAAACAAGAAGTGGTACTGTGGCTCAAAGTAGCAGAACAATAGCCTTGAGTAAAAGAAGCTCAGGGACAGTACCCAGGCTCTGAGTTCAAGCCTTATGACCAATTAAAAAAAAAAGAAAAAGGATTGTTAATGCAAAGGTCCTGCATCTCTGTTGCTAGTCAGACAATAAACAAGAAACATTAGGAACAACCCAGAACAATATACACTATTTAAGGGAACTCAGCACATACTGAAAAAATTCCTTTTTATAGAGAATAATAGTAATTTAATGTCACATTCACCAATAAATACTTACACAGGCAATTTTAAGGAGATGCCATATTTCTTTCTGCCTCTTTCCTTGCATAAACATGACAGTATTGTCAGCTTCTTTGATGTTGCTGAGGGCAACTTCCACTTTGGGGAGTAGATCAATAATCTTCTGCTTACAGCCCAACAACTTGCTATAAAGATTAAATCAGTGTCAGATACTTGCCACATCTTTAAAGACTGTATACCATACTCCCAAACCCAGCTGGGAAACGAACGACAATCAGCATCACATTAAACAAGACATAAAATATAGCCAGTTGTGGTCCAGCTACCCAAGGTACTGCTAAAATACTTCTTGGGTCTAATATATTTACTGAAGGTGGGTACTGTACTTTGAAATGAATATACTAAAAATTCTTGGCTTTTTAGGAGGAAATAAGGCAATTTTTATACCTCAGATGGCCAAACAGCTCCTTGAGAACGCGGTCTTGACTCTGTACAGTATGCACAATGATCTTCACCATCTCTGTGCTGTCACTATAGGAGTGATCTATGAAAGACTTTAGTGAGTGGGTATAATCTTCCATACAAAAACTTCAAACTCTTAAAAACCTAAAACTAGCTGGGCACCAGTGGCTCATACCTGTAATCCTAGCTACTCAGGAGGCTGAGCTCTGAGGATCACTGTTCGCAGACAGTCTGGGCAGAAAAGTCCCCATGAGGTTCTTATTTCCAATTAACCACTCAAAAACTGGAAGTGGAACTATGGCTCAAAGTGGTAGAGCACTATCCTTGAGCATAAGAGCTCAAGGACAGTACCCAGGCCTGAATTCAAGCCCCACAACTGCCCAAAAAATAAAAATAAAAATATAAAAAAAGGAGGCCCTTGCCCTTGTTCCAACTAGGTTGCTTCGAATTTTATGTTTATCTGTTACAGCCATAGCCCCACTCACATCTCTTTGGGTGGTTAACTAGAGATAAGAATCTCACAGACTTTTCTGCTTGGGCTGGCTTCAAACCTCAGATCTCAGACTCCTAAGTAGCTAGGATTACAGGAATGAGCCATGGGTGCCCACAAAGGCATCATTTTCAAGAAAAAAATTTTTTTGTTGTTTAGAACATGGCCCTTTTACCATTCACACCTGAAACCATGCCCCAAATCCTTTTCAACCTTTCTAGTCTTAAACAGATTTAGTTTTCCTTTTCAACCTTTCAATTCATTTTTGTTTCTTCTTCCTGTTTTGTGAGTTCCTATTTTTCTCTCCAATTTCTTCTTTTCACTTTCCTTTAAATTTTTTTTTACTTCCATTTCCTTATTACTTTACTTTTCTAACTTCTTACATTCTCATAAATGTACAGCTATTGTAAGTGTCTAAATGACAATATCGAAACGGGAATTTATTCTGCTGTTTAAAAATACTTTGATTTAAAATTCCCAAAGTTTGTTAAGCCAGTGATAGTTTCTTAAAATGTCTTCAAATACTGTGAGAGAAATGTCTTACCGGTGGGTCTGTGCTTTAACTGTTTATATAGATCAATGGCACGCTGTTCCCTGCAAAGAGAAAACAGGCTTCTGAATATGAAGTTAATTTGATTCTAATAATCTACAACTTGAAACAAAAAATACTATTACTTGAACAATGATCTCATTTTGAAGTACAAACTACTTGCCAATGGATAGTTTGCATAGCCTTTTTTGAGTAATAATCAAGGACAAGTTCTCAAAATGTGAAGGCTAGCACACTTCATACCTGCTCTGATCTTTCACCACAAATAAACATCCTTGAACTAGAAACACTTAAATAGGCAAAAAATTATTGTTTATGATTAGATATAATTTGAAATTTCGAATCCAGACAGTCAAAAAATTAGGCTTATTAGAGCACTTAAGTGGACCTGAAGTATAGCAAGAAAATAACATCTCACTAAAATACATTTGCAAAATTCTCAGCACTCACATGAAAAAGAGGCTTGATGAAAGAAAAATAAAAGGTCAATACAAAAAATTATTTCCAAAATTTACTATAATTAATAAATAGCTTCCTAGCCAGGTGCCATTGGCTCATGCCTATAATCATAGCTACTCAGAAAGCTGAGCTCTGAGGATCAAAGTTTAAAGCTAGCCTTGACAGGAAAGTCAGTGAAATTCTTATCTCCAAGTAATCACCAGAAAACCAGAAGTGATGCTGTGGCTCAAAAGTGGTAGAAAGCTAGCTTTGAGCCAAAGAACTCAGGGATAGTGACCAGGCAATGAGTTCAAGCCTCACAACTGACCAGATAGAAAAAAAAAGAAATAGCTTCCTTTTAAAATATGATGCCAGTCTATGTGGAGAAAGGAAAAGTATAGAGAATGATCACACAGAAGCTTAACCTACCTAGCATAAACAGTAGTATGTAGTATGCTACAAAGTTACAGACATCAAGACCAAAAACACAAGTACACCCTTACAGAGATTCCATAAGATCTCCCTGGCGTCTTCCATAAGGGCTCTTCTGGAGCTCCATGATTTCAGTGTGCAAAGACATAATCTGATCTTCAAGATATCCAATGACACCAACCTAAAATATGATGATAATGCAAAAAGACATGATAGGCTTGCTACTAGACAATACAAAACAAAACTTACATTTAAGAGAATGGTCTGCTCTGGCAGTAGAACTAAATGTTTTATTACAAAATGCTAATTTTGTGATTGTTTAATTGGTTGGTTAGGGCAGAGTTTTACTAGATTGTCCAGGCTGGCCTTGAACTTGCCATCTTCCTCCCTAAGTCCCTTGAGCACTGGAATTCAGTGGGTACCACAACTAGCTTATTAAAGCTTTTTTTTTTTTGAGGGGTGGTGTGGTAATGGGAATTAAACTCAGGGCCTTGAGCTAGTTGGGCAAGCACTCTATCGCTTAAGTTACACACATAGCACTTGTTCAAACCTTTTTATACTTCAGCTTTGGATAATTTTTCACATGAAAATATACTTATTCCTGTGTTTCTCCCTTCTCTGACAGCAGTAAACTACTAGCATTTGCTTTGTCCTCTGGAGAAGCAAAAAGTACAAGTGCCACTAACAAGTTAAAAAAAGAAAAGTAGCCAACAAACCATTGGCATTTCTTGCACTTCAGCTTTGTGTTCCCCTTCTCCCCCCAATCTCATGATAAATAGGTACTGGCACCAAGTAGATCAATAATCTAGGATCCTGCCAGTCACACAGGATAAGTAAGGAATCTGCTACCTAGAAAATGTTGTACATCTTGGAAGACCATATAATGTATTGTCTAAGCCAGTGTAATTGGGGAGGAAAGGAAGTTATGACTGATAATTATGGGAAGACATCAGGTATAAACTGGGATAATTTCAGGTAGACAATGATGTGCAGCCAACTGTCCCAGTTTATACCTGATATCTTCCTATAATTATCAGTCATATTTTCTTTCCCTCTCAAAATTATACTGGCTGAGTAATTTTCCCGTGCTTTTGTTTTTACCCACTATGGTATCTTCTATATATACAAAGCATCTACCAGATACGTGTCTAACTTTCAGGAATGATATGACAAATACTCTTCATAAGTGACAAAATCAAAAGAAGGTTCTAAGGACGGTATCAAGAGTGAATAAGCTCAGTGATTTTACCTCAGCATAGTGGATGGCCTTTTCTTCCATTTCTTTCCATGCTTTTAGCATTTTTTCTGAAGCTAAGAGAAAGTTTAAGTTGGTTAACTCTGAAATAGCAATAGCTTTTAATATTAGCCCACCTGCTTCCTTGCCCTGATTTGGTATGGATTGAAGGGTACACCCACACCCAAATACATTAGTCTTACCCTCTCAGAATGTGACCTAACTATATACTCACACTTGATTAGGCTGGGTCCTTAATCCATTGACCAGTGAAGAAGAAACAGAACAGACATACAGATGAGAATGCCATGTAGCAACAAGGCATAGGCTAAAGTGCTGCAGCTGGAAGCCAAGGACAGCAAGGGTTGATGGCAATCACAGGGAGCTAGGAGGAAACAAGGAAGGACTCTTCCCTACAGGCTGGCTTAACCAACAGCTTGATCTTAGCCTTGAGAATTGTGAGGGAATATATTTCTGTTGTTTCATCCAGTTTATGGCATTTTTTAAATGGAAACACTAGAAAAGTAGTACAATAAGTTTTTCTTAAAAACTAATATATGAAATGTTAAACACTACAAAGGATATAAAAAGAAAAGGCTTTTTTCTGCTACCCTCTACCCCAATAATTTATTATTATATATATATATGTATATATATATATATATATATTCTTGTTTCCTTATAAGACAATCTATATACACATCTGTTTCTTTTTTCTGTAACTTAAACTATCACTGCCAAGAAAAGATTCCATTAATCTTTTAACATAAACATATACAGACTTGCTGAACTTTTCTCTTTTTTGGTAGTGTTAGTTTTGGTTTTTTTTTTTGGTCAGTTGTGGGGGATGAACTCTGGGCCTGGGCACTGTCCCTCAGCTCTTCAGCTCAAGGCTAGCATCCTTCCACTTGAGCCACAGTCCCACTTCCGGCTTTTTTATGTTTATGTGGTGCTGAGGAATCGAACCCAGGGCCTCATGCATGTGAAGCAACAAGCACTCTACCACTGAGCCAACTTCCCAGCCCCAGTACTAGGTTTTGAACTCAGGGACTTGAGTTTGCTAAGCAGATGCTCTACCACTTGGGTCACACCCTCATCTTCTTTATTTTTCAGAGAAGTTATCACATTTTTTTGCCTGGGGCAAGCCTTGGACCAAGACCCTCTTACCTATGCCTCCTGTAGCTGGGGTCAGACATATACCACCATGTTTGCTTTGTTGAGAAGGAATCTAGCTAATCTTTTGCTTGGGCTGGCCTCAACTGAAATTCTCCTGATCTCTGCCTTTTAGGTAGCTGGGCTTATATGTGTAGGCCATCATGCCTAGCTCTCACTCTTTTATAAGAAATAACTAAGAAACAGCTCTGGAGAGTAAATTTATTCACCTAAATGGACATTTTCATCATTTATTCTGGTAAACATATTTTCCTCGGGATAAATGTACAAACAATACTAGTTTCCTAAAAAAATATTTGTTGTATGAAATATGACAGAAATGCTGGTGGTAATCCCTTCAGTTTATTTGAAAAATAATTTTTTGTATTATGGGCTTTAAACTTAGGGCCTACTACCTACCACTTAAGCCATGTCTTCGGCCCTTTTTGCTTTAGTTATTTTTAGATCTGGTAAATCTCAGATAACAATCTATCTATACCTCCAGCATAGCTGGGATTACAGGGACACTTGCTCTGTAGTTTCTTAGTAAGTCTGAAAGAAGATAAGGTTGGAGTAAAATACTAAAAATCTGGAGACTATGTACAATTTTTAAAAAATTAATTAAGCTGAGCACTGGTGACTCACACCTGTAATCTTAGTCACTCAGTAGCCTGGACAGGAAAGTCTATGAGATTCTTATCCTCAATTAACCAACCAACAGCTGGAAGTGGAGCTGGCTCAAGTGGCAGAGCAGTAACCCAGAACAAAGAAAAGCTCAGGGATGATACCCAGGCCCTGAGTTCAAGTCCCTTCCTCCCCTGCCCCCAAGTTACAATTTCACAGTAGGCGGTTTGGAAGCAATCTTGGAATTATCAGCACCATTTTTTAATAGAAATATAAGTAATTTAAATAAGACTCCCTTGGTTGTGCTAGCCCATCTGAACTGTTATGTTAAAAACAACAACAACAAAAACACCATATTCTGAGCCTGGTGTAGGCTCATGACTATAATTCTAGTTATTCGGGATCTGGAGGACCTCAGTTCAAAACAAGACCAGGCAGAAAAGTCTATAAGACTCCATTGCCAATTAACAACCAAAAAGCCAGACTAGAGTTGTGGCTTAAGAGGTATACCAAAAATACCAGTGGTGAGCAAGAACATTAAGCAAGAGAATAAGGTTAAGTTTAAGCCCTGGTTCCAGCACAATACACGTCTGGGCAGCCACATAAACAACAAACATTTATTTGTCAGTTTTATTTGTCAGTTGAGAAATCCAAGATCAAGTCACTGACAGATTCAGTGTCTGGTGAGGGCTGCTTTGTGGTTTATAGATGGCTGTCTTCTTACTGTGTACTTGCATGGCACAAGGGGGTGAAGGGATTCTCATTCAGACCTCTTCCAATAAAGCCAGTAATCTCATTCTTTGGTGGAACGATTTCAACATATGAATTTTGGGGGACACAACTGAAGTCATTTCAGAGCTGAGCACTAGTGGCTCACACTTGTAATCCTACTCAGTGGGTAGATCTGATGATCACAGTTGAAAGTCACCCAGGCAGGAAAGTTTGTCAGACTCTTATCTCCAATTAATCACCAAAAAGCTAGAAGTGGAGTTACAGCTCAAGTGGTAGAACACCAGCCTTGTGCAAAAAAAAAAAACTAAGAGAGCCTAGGCCTTGAGTTGTTCAAGCCCCAATAATGGCACAAAAACAAAAGTCACCTGATATAGATCTTATATCTACTTTGAAAATGAGATTTTTAAGTGCACCGATTCTTAAATTGCTTCTGCATTATTTACCTTTTCTAGAGCTTATTTTATTCCAATTGTGACAAGTTCCTCAACAAAGAGATTATGATGATCTAAGATATTCTGTCTCTGTTGTAATGTGAATGTAAATGACAAATGACTAGGTGTTGAGAAGGTAAAATAGTAGATGGCTTCAAGAGACTAGTTTACAAATATGTAACACAGGGATACTTACATATTCCATAAGTCATCTGCTCACTGTATCTCTCCAAGTCAAGTTGAATGCTTTTATGAAAAAATTCCAATTTAGCTTTCAGTTGCTGCGATGCTGATATCAAAGTGTTCTTCATTTTTGTCAAGTTGGCATTATATCTAAGAAGACTTAACCTATGCCACAAACAAAACAATACTACCAACATTTAGAAATATGAAATAAAAATTTAAAAACATAAATTGACAAAATTCCAAAACTTACAATTTTATTGTCAAAGAACGAGAAACAACTGATCTCTAAAATCTAGTCTCTAAAAACTTCCTGTCCATGATATTCTGTAATAATCCTTTTAAACTAGGAATACTATGTAGTTCTATGTAGTATTAGGAACTATATAAATCTTTGCAATCAGAGGTCTCAACCATTAGTAGGAAATCTACAAGCATGAACAGAAGAGTACACTTAAAAATTTTAGTACTGCATGCTTTTGTGCTTTTATTTTTTATATTTGGGGTATTTGTCTGTTTTTTTAAGGCTGAGGATCACACCCAGACCCTTGTCCATAGTAGGCAAGTACACCCTTTGAGCTACATCTCTAGCCCCTGATTCTTGATTTTTTGAGACAAGGTCTTACTAGCCTTGAATTTGCTATGTAACTCAAGCTAGTCTTAAACTTATGATCCTATTGCCTCTCCTTGAATGGTGGGATTACAAATTTGAACAACCACACCCAGCTTTGTATGCAATATTAAGCAGTGAAAACTAGCAAAACTAATTCTAGAGTACATAACACATATAACATTGTGCTTATGAAGAACAGAATATACTCACATTGCTGCTCTTTGTCCCTGAAAAAGCCTGCTATAGTCTTCTTTTAGTCCAGACACATAGTGTACTGCTTCAGCCCATACTTTACGTAGTTGTACAATTGGAAGCTGTATTTTGCTGTCTTGTACTATAAGAAAGATGAGAAAAAGGGGAGATGAAATACTTTCAAAGACTTCATTTTCTTTCCAAAGAAAGAAATCTGTGATTTTCTTTCCAAATAGCATTGCTATAGATGCTACAAAGAACCTATACCTGCTGGGTGCCGGTGGCTCATGACTGTAATCCTAGCTACTCAGGAGGCTGAGACCTGAGGATCATGGTTCAAAGCCAGCCCAAGCAGCAAAGTCCATGAAACTCTTATCTCCAATTAACCACCTGAAAACCAGAAGTGGTGCTGGAGCTCAAGTGATACAGAGCTTGCCTTGAGCTGAAGAGCTCAGGGACAGCACCCAGGCCAAGGGTTCAAGCCCCATGACCGACCCCCTTCTCCCCCGCAAAAAAAGAACCTACACCTGCAATAGACAAGCCTTGTTCGGATATAAGGGGAAGGGAAAGTAAATCACATCATCGCAAATCTGCTGACACACATGTATACATGCACATACACATATACACATATATACAAACATGTGTATGTATGTGTATGTACACATATACATATATATATGTATTTTTTTGCTTGCTTCTTTACAATCTGAAATTATTTATCTAAGTTTCGCCTTCTCCAACCATTCCTATTTCTGAATAATAAAGGTTATTTTCTGAATAATAAAGGTTATTTCCTGGACCACTAATTGAGCTTCAAGAAAGCAATTAAGGTAAATGGCAGTTTAATAAGATATACATGCAAAGCATGGTGATTCAAACACTGGTAGAGAAAGAAAAATCAGATTTGAAGAGAGCTAGGGCAAAGACCCTATCTGAAAAACAAACTAAAAGCAAAAGAGGCTTGAGGCATGACTCAATTGGTAGAAAAATATTGACTTTTCTTTTTTCAGGAGGGTAACTGGATTGAATGCAGTGCCTTGCACATGCTAGGCAAGCATCTTATAACTTAAGTCACATTACTAGTCCTCAAAAACTGTATTTGGTATCTCTTGTTCATGCTCCAGTAATGAAAATGCTACTTTTGTAAAGCCATGGCAATTTATTCATTAAGCTCAATGAAAATCCATTTTAACATCATGAGATTTCCCCAACACTGCAGACATTCAAACTATATTTTAAGGTGGCAAATAGATTCTCTGTTATTCTTTTTGAGTGAAAAAAACTTTCAGAGAAAAATTAGACAAAATTTACTAGTATTCATATTGAAAACACACATTATCTGAAACAGACTTAAAAACAAACCCAATCACCCTCCCACACACATGTGAACAAATTACCAAAAGTGGTAATTTAAAATATACTTTTCCATCCAAACTACACACATTCACCCCCCATCCACCTCCAACATATATAAACCTCAAATTAGAAGAGAAGAAAAACACCACAAGATTATTTCTAGGGCTGGGAAGGTGGCTCAGTGGTAGAGTGCTTGCCTTGCATGCATGAAGTCCTGGGTTCGATTCCTCAGCACCACATAAACAGAAAAAGCCAAGTGGTAGAGTGCTTGCCTTGAGCTAACAAGCCAGAGTTCAAGCCCCATGACCGGACACCCCTCTTACCCCCCCAAAAAAAGAAAAGATGATGATGAATTTTCTTTCTGTTAATCATGTTGAGAGTCAAAATTAAAGGATTGAAGCTCAGCCACCAAATGTACTTACCAATATAGTTTACACAGTCAGATAAATTTCTGGAAGCAAATGGCCCATCATATACAGTTTTACTTTTATCAAACAAATAAACCATGTAACTATCACAGCCTCTCTGAAAAAGAAAAATATAATTACAATTCTGTTCTAAGATCCTGAAAAATCCTCTTTTCTAAATACTTAAGCCCAGATTTCCTACTCTGAAATGCAAATAGATGAAGTCAATGTGCATCAAGCATGCATTTTATAGTTTTATAATCTAAACTTTATTTAAGGAAAAAAACAACACATGATCTAAAGTGAAAAATAATTTCCAGATATAAAAGATACAAGAAGGCATATTTATGTCCATAGAATGAAAACACTACTTAGCAATCAAAAAGAATGAAGTATTAATATGTGCTATAACATGAGCAAACCTCAAAAACATGATGCTAAATGAAAGAAGACAGAAACAAGAGACTCTGTATTATATGAAGTGTTTCATTTATATGAAGTGTTCAGAAAGGACAAATCTATAAAGTGTATTAATGGTTTGCCATTAACAGGCTTGAATAAAATTATCAGTTAACAGTTAATGGGCACAAGACATAAACATGTTTTCCAACTGAGTGATATACAAAATATACTTTCATAATGTCATAAAAGCAAAACAGAAAATAAAAGTCCTGACCACAACAGTATTAGCCACTAACCTAGCCTTTTGTAGAAACTATAAGACTGCTAATTAATTTCTAGGCTTCAAGTACAAGAAGAAAAAGTTCAAAAGAAACTGCACCAGGGGCTGGGAAGGTAGCTCAGTGGTAGAGCGCTTGCCTTGCATGCATGAGGCCCTGGGTTCGGTTCCTCAGCACCACATAAGCAAAAAGAAAAAAGCAGGAAGTGGAGCTGTGGCTCAAGTGGTAGAGCGCTAGCCTCGAGCTGAAGAGCTGAGGGACAGTGCCCAGGCCCAGAGTTCAGGTTCCACAACCAGACCCCCCCCCCAAAAAAAGAAAGAAACTGCACTAAAGAAAAAGTGTTACAAATTCAAAATAACAAATGTATAATTTCTTTTGTGTTCAGCTTAAAAAGCAATAAATTATTAGTTAAGGAAAAACTAAGATTTATTTTAAAATGTGTATTACCATGAGATTCCAAGTGGATACCAAAAAATTCAGCATATTCACTTCCTCTATATACAGATTTAACTCTCAGACTGGGTATAAAATTCTCTTAGCACCTTTTCTATAGCACAGAATTGTCTATGTAACAATTAATTATACATTCCAAAATAAAAGAATGTTCCTAAATGGTAACATTTAAGGAGGTGGATATGCTAACCTTGCTGATTTGACCATCATACATTATATACATGTATTGAATTATAAAATTGTACCTCAGAAATAAGAACACATATTGTGCCAATTAAAAACAAAAAGAAGCCAAGCGCTGATGGCTCACACCTGTAATCCTAGCTACTCAGAAGGCTGAGATCTGAGGAGTGCAGTTGGAAGCCAGCCCAGGCAGGAGAGTCTGTGAGACTGTTAGCTCTAATAAACTACTCAGGAAAAAAGCGCTAGTCTTAAGCAAAAGAAGTTTAGGGACAACACCAGCCCAAAGGTCAAGCCCCAGGACCAGCCAAAAAAACAAAAAAAAGTGCTGGACATAGTGGCATATATCTATAATCCCAGCACTTGGTTAGGTAGAGGCTGGATTGGGGGGTTACACAGTGAAACACTCTTTCAAAAAACAAACAGTAATTTAAAAAAGAGAGAAACAAAAAAATTCTTACAACTCCATCTAGAACACACTGAGAGGCTGGTTTCCGAGGATCCAGAGAAATTCCTGTTTCTGAAAGCAGCTCTTGAGAACCAGTATTTATTCCAGTTTCTCGCTCAATACGAGACTGCAGTGAATGAAGACTCTCATCACATGGTAATAGAAAAGAAATTATCTTTGCGGATGTCATATTTAGGATGTGTACTATCTGTATAAAGATGAAAAGATATAAATATATTGGTCATTTGCTATATAAACAATTTAGTGCAAGATAGTAAGAGGAGAATATGAGGAAAAGGCATTTTTTTCCCTACACTAAATGCACTGGGTGACGCATGCTGTAATTCTAGCTACTCAGAAGGCTAAGATCTGAGGATTACAATTTGAAGCCAGATGGGGCACGAGAGTGTGAGAGTCATCTCCAATAAAGTACCCTTTCCCCCACCTTTTCCACTCCCCCCCCCCCAAAAAAGCTGGTAGTAGAGCTCTGGCTCAAATGGTAATTTCTTCAGCAAAAGGTCAGGGACAGTGCCCAGGCCCCAAGTTCAAGCCCCAGGACCAGCACACACCCACACCCCAAATTTTAATTAAAATATTTATTTACTTTAGGAACTTATCATAGACCTTAATGGAAACATTTCCATTTATGAACTGAGCTAAGTGCTTTCACACAACATCTGAGGTAAATCTCCTTGTCTTCCTCTTAACAGAAGGATAAAACAAGGTTTTAGGACAGGTAGAGTTCAGATCTAAACTCCTAATGGTAGGACTATCTCAAAGTATCTCAAGAAATAGCCACGAATAGAAGTCAGTCCCCTCTTGAAACGGGAAAAAGCAATGTCATTCAACCAAAATCCTAGAGCAGTGACATGCCTAAGTTCTCAAAGTTAGATAAACCAAAAGCCCCAGTGGAAGTAAACTGACACAAGCCAAGAAGAGTGTGAGGCTGAGTAAGGTGGGGCTCTATTCAGGAAACCAAAGAAACCACGGAATAGGAAGTCTGTCTTTAGATCAGTTATCCTCCTTCCTTTCTCCTTAATTAAACCACACAATACCTACATTTCTGAATTCCTTGAATTAAGTAGTAAATGCAAATGGTTAAATTATCTTTGCCCGAAATCCTTACTAAAAAAAGTAAAGAGCTGTTTGTGATGGTACATTCCTTTAGTCCCCACACTTAGAGACAAAGGCAGGAAGATGACAAGTTCAAGGTCCGCCTTGGCTACATAGAAAGTTCCATGTCTATCTATACTACATAGTGAAACCTGTCTCAAAAGAAAAAAAAAAAAGCACAGTACTATTCCAAGGCCACTACTATTCACTTTGTTTAGTTCTTAACATACAAAGACATATCATTCTGACAATGCAGGTTCTAGGTTGGATAACCAACACAACCAATAAGGGAATAAAAATATATTTGATATAGACAACAGTATTGTCTTCCCATTCCCAACTTTATGAATGCTTTGGTTTCAAGCATGATATACATAGAGGCAATCTTATTCATCTATAGCACCCATCCCTCATAGTCCCCCCTCCCCTGAAATATGGCTTTATTCTTTTAAATCCTTCCTTTCCCCCCACTCTTTTCTTTTCGGCAGTACTGGAATTGAACTCAGGGCTTCACTACTTGAGCCATGTCTCCCTAAGTCATTTCACTTTCAGTCTGTTTATTTTAAGATAGGAACTCAAGCTTTTGCCTAACAAGTCTTGGACCTCTATCCTCCTACCTTTACTTTTTAAGTAGCTGTGATTTATAGGAAAGTATCACCATATCCGGATTGTTTTTGAGACAGGGTATCTAATTTTGGCCAAGCTAGCTTTGAATCATGATCTTCTTCCTGTCTCAGCCTCTTGAGTAGGTAAGATTATAGGCATGTACCACTCTATCCAACACAATTAGATTTTTTTACATATAAAATTTTAATATAGTCAAGGTACACAACTGGATTTTTTTAGATTATAAAAACGTCCTCTTTAATCAAGGCTGGTAATAGAACAATTATTTCAAGTGAAATAAAAAGTTTCCAATTCAATGAAATACAAATTCATAAGTCTTCCCACATATAACAAACACCCAGAAGGAAAAGCAAAACAGTAAATTTACAAATCCCTGAAACAGCCCTGGTATGACTCTGAGATGCTTCCTCCACCTGCCAAATGTGTTCTGCTGGATACAGAGTACACTATGTCTTCTGGAGTCACACTCAGCTGAGGCTGTAACTCTTACAGCACTCATCTAGCAGGAGTATAGTAGTGATGGCTCTATTCAAGAAGCAAAGCAATCACCAGCACATTCAAACAGTATATATTGAACACCTTTAAATACCAAAGTGAAAAATAAGAAAGCACACAATAATGCTATCAGAAAGATGTCACAAAGTATAGAGAGCAATGCAGCAATGCAGTTTGGAGACTGAAAAGTGGCTCTGCTCTCCACCTTCACTCCTTTAACTTCTTGGGTAGTGATCCCCAGAGCAAAAGATGTGAGTTTCTGGCTTATGTATCATACAATAAATCCATCACTAAGCTTGCTGAACACCAAAATTCTTCTATTCAGATCTGATAGCAAATGGGTTGTAGAGACCAGCTTGGCTTTGTCTTTGAGTAACATGGTGTGCTAGTTCTCTGACTCCTTGTTATCTTATTTGTCCCAATAATAAATTTGCTAGTGTGACATGATGGACGGATGGCTCTCCTATGAACCTTCAGGCCAGGGCTACCAACTTCCAAACAACTCCCAGAAGCATGACTTGATCTTTTGATATATTATAAAATGATCATATATCAATCACTGACATAGCTATCACCTTCTCATGATTACCATTTTTGTACCTTTAACCAACATCATCATATCCCTTAGTCCCTTTAGATTGCACTTTGGATATTATCCCCTTTCAGATATGTTTTGCAAATATTTTCCCTATTCCATAAAATCCTTTTTCATTTTGGTTATTTCCTTTGTTGTGCAGAAACTTCATAATGTGAAAGATCATTGTCATTTCCGCTTATAAATCCTGATACCAGAGTTTAACGTGGTACTACAGAAATACCAAACTGTTTATAACCTGAAATTACTCCTTGTTATGTAAATTCTAAACATCTTAACAACATTGCTAGCTTTTTTTTAGTATACTATTAACAGACTTTCCTTTAGAAAACTATTATATCTAAAAGGGGGGGGGGTCCTTCAAAACTGACAATACATTTACAGTATAGTTATACCACCTGAGACTTCCCACACCTCTCCAGGTGAGGCTGCTTTCCTACCATGACAGCTGTCACTAAAGACAGTAGAAACTCAGGTTGAAAATCTTAAAGTGAAAATGAAAAGCTTTTGCACAAGACATGTCAAGGTAGGGCAGTCATAATAGCATCCTACTACCAAAGTACAACCAGACAAGGAATAAGAGGGTTGAGAATTTAACTCAATGGTAAAACACTTGTCTAAAATTCACATGGCTCTGTGTAGATGAGGACAAGCACAAAGGAGATCATACTGGGCAGAAAGACAGCATGTATCAAAGCACCAAAACAGAGAAGGGTCTGATGGCATAAGTAAAAGTGACAAGTAGTCTGGAATGAGGTAAAGATGAAAAGAAACAGCTATAATGAATATACTTAGTTGGGGTGGTTCTGCATTAGGAATACCAAAAAAGCCGAAATCAGTTTAAATGTGACTTAGTCTTGTTAGTTTCTTAAGACAGATGAGCATTTTCAGAAGGTGAGGGGCATTTACTCTTCATAAATAGGTTGAAAAGTTAGGTATAGAGAGGTATGAATGCCAGTTAGGAAACTTCCTCACTGAACCAAACCCGGTATGATTAAACATAAAGGAATGAAATGAGAATGGCAACAATGTGGTAAGGGAGAAAATCCAAAAGGTGCTTTAAAGGAATAACCAATAAAGATCGCTTAGAAAAAAATAAAAAAGCTTGAAAAGAAATACAAAAGCATTAGTTCTAAGAACATAATTTCCCTTTTCAAATTAACATTGAGAAAAATTATCAAAATGTATTTTTTTCAAAAGAAACAGAACTTCAATATAGACCTTAAGAAATAGATCCCACCAGGTGCTGGTTGCTCATACCTAGAATCCTAGCTACTGAGGAGGCTGAGATCTGAGGAGTCTGCTTCAAAACCAGCCCAGGCAGGAAAGTTTGTAAGACTGTTATCTCTAATAAACCACCAAAAAGCTGGAAGTGGAGTTGTGACATAAGTGGTATAGTGCTAGACTTGACTATAAAAACTCAAAGGCAGCACCCGGACCCTGAGTTCAAGCTCCAGGACTAGCACCAAAAAAAGAAAAAAGGAAAAATAAATAAATAAACAAACAGATAAAGAAACCCCACTAAAACGAACCTTTAAGTTCAGAATGTGATCCATTAATATAAAACATCTTGGTTGCTTCAAAGTAAGATCAACAGGTCCCCCTCTCTGCTGTGGGTCCCAATTCAGCATCAACTGTAGCCAGTGTTCCATGG
This sequence comes from Dipodomys merriami, assembly GCF_024711535.1. Classification (NCBI taxonomy): domain Eukaryota; kingdom Metazoa; phylum Chordata; class Mammalia; order Rodentia; family Heteromyidae; genus Dipodomys; species Dipodomys merriami. The sequence goes on along the minus strand of NW_027202294.1, from coordinate 4,539,177 downwards.
GCTCTACTATTAAACTACAAATGAACAAAACTAGGATAAATATCATTATGTTCCAGTTTTTCTTTAGCATTAGTAAAAGGAAGTTTATAAAGTATTCATTTTCTTGCCTATCACTTACCTGTACCATCTTAAGTCTTAGTTTTAAGTAATTAATGAAATGATGGGACCAATTTCTTCCACAAGAAAAGCAGCCACATAACTTTGCTACTGCTGATAGATCTAATTCCATCCTCCAAGAAACCCATTTGCCTCTTTATCCCTAGTCCTCTTAGTACCTAAGCTCATCAGTCAAATGGCAACAGTTTTCAGCCTCACTAGGTCAGTGTTGTCCAATAGGGCAACCACTGATCACAATGCTATTTTTTTGTTGTTGTTGTTAGTCCAGGGCTTGAACTCAGGGCCTAGGTGCTGTCCCTGAGCTTTTTTCACTCAAGGCTAACACTACCACTTGGAGCCACAAGCACCACTTCCATTTTTTTTCTGGTGGTTAACTGGAGGCAAGAGTCTCATGGACTTTCCTGCCTGTACTGGCTTCAAACCATAATCCTCAGATCTCCGCCTCCTGTGTAGCTAGGATTAGAGGTATGAACCACAGGCACCCAGTACACAATACACAATGCTATTTTATTTAAAGTTCAATTCCTCAGTTGTAGTAGTTTTTTTTGGCGGGGGGGGGGGGGGGGGGAGGGGAGAGGAGGTGGTGCTAAGTATCAAACTTAGGACCTTGAACATACTACGAACTCTCTACTACCAAGCTTAGACACCAACCCCCTTTCAAGCTCATTAAGATTCTTGTGACCAATAAGAATGATCCTGTAGTCATGGAAAGTTCTACTGGATAATGCTACTCAAAACAGACAACTACTCTACTGTTCTTCCATAACATTAGAAAAACTGAGACAAATTTCCTCCAACTTCAACATACTTACCTACAAAGATTATGTATGTGGACAACCCTGGAGAAACTGAGGTAAAACTTCCTCAACTAGAATACACTTACCTACAAAGGCTATTTGGTTGAGGTAAATGGCTACTAAACTGGACTTCTCCTGTCATCTCTTCACATGCAAATATACATTTTGGATCCTTCTTCTTAATCTTCTCATGCCTTTAAGAAAAAAAGGTACTTTAGATTACAACCTAATTTTCGCCAAAACTCAAGATTTCTTGTCATTAAATTTCATTCAATACTACTAAAGAAAAAGTAAAGCAGGTAATTGAAAAAAAATTTACATTTTAATTAAATATGCCATGTCTTACCAGGTAAATGGCTGCAAATGATGCAAAAAAGGCCTATATCCAGCAATACATTCAAACACCATGGTTCCAAAGCTCCAATAATCAACAGTAGCTGTGTAAGGTTTATTCTCAAAGAGCTCTGGGGCCTTAAGAAGAGGGAAAAAAATGCTTTAAATGCCAATACTGTAAGGGAAAAGATACTTTAATTTGAATTACTATATTTATAACCTTCAGAAATAAGGATGAGAATTTTATACATTTAAATTCAAGGAAATAATACAAATCTCACCAGATACTGTAGTGTTCCAACAAAAGATGTACAGAGACTTCCTTGATCAACATCTTTGGCATATCCCAGATCAATTATTTTATGCATTATCTATAAAACAAGACAAATTAAGTGAAAGTGGCTAAAATATTTAAAAAGGAAAGGCAGGCTGGCATGTAACTCAGTGGTAGAATTCTTGCTGAACCTGTACTAGGTACTAGATTGAAGAAGAAAGAAAAGGGAGAATGAAGGCGGGGCTTCTTTCTTAGGAGGCTAAGATCTGAGGATCATGGTTTAAAGCCAACTGGAAAGAAAGTTTTTGAGACTCTTATCTCCAATTAACCACCAAAAAGCTAAAAGTGCAGCTACTGCTCAAGTGGTAGAGCAGTAGCCTAAAAAATTTAGCTCAGGGACAGTGTCCAGGACTTAATACCAAGCCCCTCCTCCCCCCGCCCCTACCAACTATACTCCAGTGTGGTAAGAACTGAAACAGAGAATGATGAGAATATTATGGATGCACAGCAGGGACCAAAACCTCAAAGACTGACCATATCAGGGAAACTATATGCAAATGACATGGATAATTCTGTAAGTTTTACCTACCTTTCCACCAACATCCTGAAGAACTATATTTTCAGGTTTTAGATCTCGATGTATGATTTTGTTTTCATGCAAATACCGAATTCCAGATCCTAAATAAAATTCAAAATATATTTTGAATATACTTTAACTCACTGAAACAATGAGTTAAAAAATTATCTTATATTTTGCATTGATCTGCTCTGATGGTCAAATTTATAGGGACCATTATACATGTGTAACTAATATTGCAGTAGTTCAGAAAATACAGAACAATTAAACAAATATTGAAGAATTTTATATTCATTTAACATATTAGAATTAACATTCTAAGAAAATAAAATAGGGCTGGGAAGGTGGCTCAGTGGTAGAGTGCTTGTCTCCCATGCATGAGGCCCTGGATTCGATTCCTCAGCACCACATAAACAGAAAAAGCCAGAAGCGAGTGCTGTGGCTCAAGTGGTAGAGTGCTAGCCTTGAGCTGAAGAGCTGAGGGACAGCACCCAAGCCCAGAGTTCAAGCCCCACGACAGACAAAAAAAAAAAAGAAAAAAGAAAACAATAAATTGGAAAAAAATCCCTAAAACTTCTAAATTATTTTCTTCAACTAGACTTGGGCTCCTAAAAATGAAAAGCAATATTAAAATATAATGGCTTTCGCTAGCTCCAAGGGCCTATGCAGTGGTTATTTTAAGTATTGTAACAGTAGTAATTCTGCTAAACAGAGACTTTTACCCTAAGAGATGGCAATTACATTGTCAAAAAAGTACTGTGTCATTTGGGGGTGGAAGAAAAAAATTGAAAAACATTTTACAACATCGATCAGCAACTGGAACAATTATTAGATAAAGAAAGGCTCTTAATCAAAACCAAAGAATAAATAAGAAAGTATAATAATTTTAATTTAGTATCAACTGCACTGGATTTTTATAATTTCCTATAAGTGTTAAAAATCTCCATGCTTTGCATATTTAAACAATTCTTAGTCTCTATGCAGTACACAGAATCTTTTTTTTTTTTTTTTTTTTTTGGTCCGGTCATGGGGCTGAACTCTGGGCCTGGGTGCTGTCCCTCAGCTCTTCAGCTCAAGACTAGCGCTCTACCACTTGAGCCACAGCGCCACTTCCGGCTTTTTTCTTTTTGCTTATGTGGTGCTGAGGAATCGAACCCAGGGCCTCAGGCATGCAAGGCAAGCGCTCTACCACTGAGCCATCTTCCCTGCCCTACACAGAATCTTTTGTGGACTAAAGGGCATTAAATTACAATGGCGTTTTAATATTGAATACATACCTATATCACTCAGTAAAGAAAGTATCTGGCTTTCTTTAAGTCCACAACAATTTTCTGGTTTGTTGAGAAGCTAAATTTGGGGGGGAAAAAGAAGTTAAAAATATATACTGCAAACTGCTGGGCATTAATAGCACACATAATAATCATTACACTCTAAGAGAACATTAATATGAAAAAATAACTAGTGATGATAAATTTTAAGAAACTGTGTATGTGTGGGAACAGCCAATACTGAGGTGCTGGTAATCCCAGCACTCAGGGAGGCTAAAGCAGAAGGATCCAAAGTTCAAGGGGCTCATATTTGTAGTCTCAACTTCTTAGGAGACAGAGGTTCAGGGCCAGTCAATGCAAAAAAATTCACAAGACCCTATCCCCATAGAAAAGCTGTGCATGGTGGTATACATCTGCCTTCCCAGCTGTGGAAGGAAATATAAACAGAAGAATTATAGTCCAGATCAGCCCAGGTAAAAAGCAAGACACTATCCCTAAAAGGGCTAGAAGTATGGCTCAAGCAGTAGAGTACCTACCAGGCAACCATAAAGGCTTAAGGTCAAACCCCAGACACGCGCGCGCGCGCATGCACGCGTGAAAGAAAGAAAGGAAAAAAGAACAAAAGAAAGAGAAAAAGGAAGAAAATAAAAGAAAGGAAGAAAAAGAGAAAGAAAAGAAAAGAAAAGAAAAGGGAAGAAAAGAGAAAAAGAAATCAACAAATCCATACTGAGGATGTGATGTGTAAATGTCATGTTGAGGCTCACATTGAAGATCAGGGCTGGGAAAGGTTGAAACATCACACACACAAACACACATACATATCTCCATATGGACTCATTTAAAATGGGATAAGAAAGACTACAATACAAAGACAGTATTTTTTTGATGTCTTGCTAACAATCTTATCTTGGAAATGCTCATGCTAAATTAAGGTTCAACAAATAAGGCTCTTTCTGTCTTTCTGCAATAGCTAGATAGTAAATACTTTAGGCTGTACAACTAATATGTCTCTATCACAGCTACTCAATTCTAAAAGAGAGCAGTCATGAGCATGGACTGTGCTCCAAAGTAACTTGATTACAAAATAGCTAGCAGGCCATAGTTCTCTGATTCTTATCCTAGGTCTAGTTTAACATATTGTGTATGATTCAAACACTGCTGAAGTTTGTGATTTATTAGCTCATCATCTCAGAATATCTGCGCTACCTTCCGGAGATCCCCTCCAGAGCAGTATTCCATTGCAAGAAGAGGCACATCATTAATCAAAAAGTTCAGTTCCTCAGGAACATCACAGGCCTTTACGACATTGGCATGATTCAACCTAACAAGAAGGGAAAACATTATAAACAAAAATTTTCCAGGAAATTTGAAATCACAGCTAAACTGAGGGGGAGGGTACTTGAGATAAGGGAGAAAGACTGGTATTATTTATAAAATTGTAAATTCTGACTTGTATAAATAAAACCTACTAATTTAGAAGGAAAAATGCATAAAATACTATCATATTTTTTTCCTTTTTTTTAATTGTGAAAATACTGTACACAGGAGTTACAATTACATGGGCAAGATAATGAGTACATTTCTTATCAAGCATTGTAGCCTCCTCCTTTGTTTCCCCTTCCCATCCCTTCCCATCTTCCCCCCTCCCTGTCCCCCCATCATTATATTTCTATGTGCCAAGGAATAAGCATTTTACATATACTTGTCACAACCCTAATACACATAGATTTATTAATAGTCTCACCACACAGGAGAAAATGGAAGCAAGCATAAATTACTTAAGTAACATATGACTGAACAGTAAGTAGGTATTCAATAAAGACAACTATGATAGTCTGGCTTCAAAGCCTATTATACTGCCTCTCTTGTAGTTATTCACAATGTCACCCAGAAGTGAACACTATGCGCATATTTTCTTCCAGGTTGTAATCTATGCATAAATATAATACATATTTAATCATGTTATATGCTTTGTTTGTTTGCTTGGTTGTTTTTTGGTCGATCGTTGGGCTTGAACTCTGGGCCTGGGCACTGTCCCTCAGCTCTTCAGCTCAAGGCAAGTGCTCTACCGCTTGAGCCACAGCTCCACTTCCAGTCTTCTAGTGGTATACTGGAGATAAGAGTCTCATGGACTTTCCTGCCTGGGCTGGCTTTGAACCAGGATCCTCAGATATCAGCCTCCTGAGTAGCTAGGATTACAGGCACGAGATACTGGCACCTGGCTATGCTTTCTTTTAGTAGCTCTTCTTTTTTTAAACAATAATTTATCATCATCTCCTCATGAGGCAATGGATCCCAAAACTGGAATAGATTTCCATGTTCCAGGAACTAAAGAAACAGTATCTCCTATGGAGGACCAGAGGATTTATATTATTGCGTTTTCTTGATGATTCTGCCACATAGTGAGTTTGAGAGCCATAAAAAGAGAGTTGAGCACAGCACTACAGTCAGAGCATTCATCTCAAATCTAGTCTACCAGCTATTAACTATTAGTATGAGTGTCACCTGTGTTTAGGAATACCTAAACACAAGGCTGTTATGACTATTACAGGAATGATCTCTAAACATACTAATGATGGACACAGGATCTGTGAAAGTTTAAAATATGTCTACTTCTACCTTTCTTTTCTTTCTCTCTCTCTTTCTTTCTTTTCTTTCTTTCTTTTGTCAGTCATGGGGCTTGAACTCTGGGCCTGGGCACTGTCCCTGAGCTCTTCAGCTCAAGGTAAGCTCTCTACCACTTGAGCCCACATCTGGTTTTCTGGTGGTTTATTGGAGCTAAGAGTCTCACGGTCTTTCCTCCTAGGATGGCTTTGAACCACGATCCTTAGATCTCAGCCTCCTGAGTAGCTAGGATTACAGGCCTGAGCCACCGGCACCCGCTCTACTTCTACCTTTCATGAGCTTAATTTTATTTTCCTTGAGTACTTAGTGACTTATATCTAAAAAACAGAATGCAATGGAAAAAATGAAGTGTGACTTCCAAGGAAATTTCATGAGAGATCTATCACCTTGCATTTTTTCTCACAAAGACCCACTTGCTCTGGGGAAGCTCATGCCATGTCATTTAGATAATCATGCTTTCCTGGGGAGAGGCCCACATAGTGAGGAATTGATGTCTCTAGCCACAGCCATGTAAATGAGCCTGAAAGCTAATACTACAGTCCCAGTCATCTCTTTACATATCTGTAGCTCCAGTCAACATTCTGAATGTCTCAAGGAGAGGTCCTCAGCTAGAATCACAGAGCTATCTTAATTCTTAAACTACAGAAACTAAAGGTTTATAATTTCAAGCCACTGAACCTGGGGATAATTTTCTACAAAACAATAGATACATTATTTAACAGAAGTAGGTGCAGAAGAAATGAGAACAATGATTTCTGCACTAATTGTACAGCTGTCCAATATCCAAAAGAAAGAAATTCTGCTTTTAGAGGGCCAAATTTCCTAATACTTAGCTAACTTTTTAAACTAAGCTTTCTTAATCATATTATCTGAAACAGAATACATATGTTTATTACAGAAAAATATGCTCCCTAAAAGGTCCTGAGAAAAGTAGATTTCTGCCCTCTTTCTCTATGGCAACAACTGACTAGCTGTAGAAGTGAAGATATGGGAGGATGGGAAGGTGGCTCAGTGGTAGAGTGCTTGCCTCAAATGCATGAGGCTCTGAGTTCGAAAAAGCTGGAAGTGGTGCTGTGGCTCAAGTGGTAGAGCGCTAGCCTTGAGCTGAAGAGCTGAGGGATAAGAGCACGCAGGCCCAGAGTTTAGGCCCCAGGACTGGCAAAAAAATAAAGAAGTGAAGATATAAGTTATCAAGTACACTTACTTCTTCATGATCTGGATTTCATGGCACCACCGTTCTCTGTTTTTAGTACTTAGCTCTAGGCGACATGATTTAATTGCTATTTTGAGATCAAGTTCCTGTCAAAACAGAAATATAAATAATATATATATTATATAAATAAATATAAATAAATAATATTCTTATAATCAAACAAATGTCAAACCAGGGAAACCATACTTTTTTTTTTTTTTCTGGTTCTAGGGTTTGAACTCAGGGTCTGGGTGCTGTCCCTGTGATTTTTTTTGCTCAAGGCTAATGTTCTACTACTCTGGTTATTACTTCACTTCCACTCTTTTTCTCCTTCTCCTTTCCCTCTGTCTCTATGCCTCCATGTCTTGCGGTCTGCAGTTTGCTCTCTACCCCACCACCCCCAATAAACTTTTTTCTGCCTGAAAAAAAAAAAAAACTCCACTTCCAGCTTTTTGATACTTAATTGGACATGAGTATCACAGACTTTCTTGCCCAGGATGGCTTCAAACCCCAAACCTCAGATCTCAGCCTCCCATGTAGCAGGACCATAGGCACAAGCCACTAGTGCCTAACTAACAATATTCTTTTTAGTTTTATTAAGCAGTACCCATCTCTCTCTCTTTTTAAGATTTTATTGTAAAGGTAATATACAGAGGGATTACAATTACATAGGTAAAGTCATGAATATATTTCTTTTTGAACAGTGTTACCCCCTCTCTCATTTTCACCTGTTTTCCTCCCCATTTACCTTCTCCCCATGTTGTAAAGTTCATTTCTAACATAGTGTCTGGTGAGAGTCACTGTGCACTGATTCATCCTTTGTCTGTTTCTGTGATTCCCTTCCCTTCCCCAAATCAGATAAACTTACATACAAAGGGTATAGAAATAACAAACAGTAACAACAGGGAATAAACAAAATGAACAAAAACTATAGCTCTCTTTAGCCAATAATTTAAATAAACTAAGATTATTAAATCAATGCATTAAAATGAACTCTTAAACTGGGGACTTATGCAAAAAGTGACTGAAGCTAATTCTGTAACAGGTCTCTTCAGAATACCATCTTATACATACTGCTAGAAAAATTTAAAATTCTGTCTTCCCAAGGATCCCTTTCTTTAAATTCAGTCAAGACAACTAACAAAACCCCAAATGTCAGCATAACTAAAATGAAAACTAGACTTCAGGGGTCCCTGGCCTCAAGAACAGCAATAAATAGTGTTCATATGAACAAGGCTAGTGCAGGAAAAGCTCCAAAATCAGAACCTTACCTTTGCATTTCAAATGACATAGAAAAAAATCCTAGGAAGGTCTAAACTTCTGTTTGTGTATCTATAAAATGAACCTAACACCTCTTTTTTAAATTTTTTATTGTGAACATACTGTACAGAGGGGTTACAATTACATGGGCAAGATAATGAGTACATTTCTTATCAAGCATTGTAGCCTCCTCCTTTGTTTACCCTTCACATCCCTTCCCAGCCTCCCCCCGCCCCCCCCCAACACCTCTTGACTATGAGATTTCTGGCTTATTCTGACTAAATTTAAAGCCATCCAATTCATATTACACATATTCTGGCAACACTAATAATACATCCGAGGAGCCCCAGTCAGGGCTATAGGCTACAGTGCTTCAGAGAACTTTCAAAATGTGTCTTTAGTTTTTCTCTCTCTGTCTTCCTTCCTCCTTCCCCTCCCCTTCCTCTTTGTATTTTTTTAGTGCAGGGCTCAAACCCAAGACCTTGTGCATATCAGGGATGTACTCTACTACTGAAACCCTATACCCATTTATAAAGTACTCCATGGTATTTCTAAGACTTCAGTGGACCCCAAATCTCTTCCATTTAAAAGGCAATGAATTCAACTGAGGGAAAACAAAGGAAGAATTGTACACATTACCTGACTTAGGAAATGGAAACACCTCCTTAATAATAACAATAAAACTTTATCTATCTATCTATCTATCTATCTATCTATCTATCTATCTATCTATCTATCTATCTATGTAATGAAATGGAAACAAAAAAAGACAGCATGGAAACAAAAAGATAGAATGGGCCTGGCATGGGTAGCTTACCCATATTATAGGAGTAATGGGATTACTCTACTCAGAAGGCTGAGTGTGAGGATAGCAGTTCAAAGCCAGCCTAGGCATGAAAAGTCCATAAGCCTCTTATCTCCAATTAACCATCAGAGAAAAAGGTGGAAGTGGAGGTGTGGATCAAGTACTAGCATTGAGCACAAAAGCTCAGGGACAGCACACAGGCCCTAATTTTAAGTCCCAGGACCAGCACACATACATGAAAAATCAGAATGCTACTGTCAGGAGTTAGGGAGAAGAAGAAATGAAGAGCTGTCTAATGGGAACAGAGTATCAGTTTGGGAAGATGAAAAAGTTTTGGAGATGGATGGCAATGATGGTTTCATGCCAGTGTTGATGTGCTTAATGTTACTGTATTAAAAATGATTAAAATGGGGCTAGAAATTGGCTTAGTGGAGTGCTTGCCTTGCATGCATGAAGTCCTGGGTTTGATTCCTCAGTAGCACATAAACAGAAAAAGCCAGAAGTGGTGCTATGGCTCAAGTGGTAGAGTGCTAGCCTTGAGCAAAAAGAAGCTGAGGGACAGTGTCCAGGCTCTGAGATCAAGGCCCAGGACAGGCAAAACCCATATATATATATATATAGTTTGTTTGTTTGTTTGTTTGTTTGTTTTTGTGGGTCATGGGGCTTGAACTCTGGGAAGTGGTAGTTTGGGCTCTATTCACCTAAAATGCCCTCCGGGAAGGCATGAAACCTTCTAATGGCCAGGCACCAAGTTGTGCGGATGTTCATTGGAGCATTTTTCCTCCTGGGAAAGGGTTCATACTTTTTAATTGGTGTATCAAAAGCCACGTGACTCACACATAATTAACTGCAGTTACAATGGTTAAGCGTTCTCCACTAAAGCAGATTTCCTTCGTGTGCTGTTAGCTGTCTTCCACAGAATAACCCCTTTCCCCCTACTTCCAATCTACCGACTTCCCTTTGAAGCCACGATCGGCAAGCAGTCCACCCTCATAGCTACCTGGAATACACCCCCTAATCCTCAAGTTTACCAAGGCTCCCCTTCCTTGCCTACAGACACACCCGACAGTGCCTTGCCGGTCCTTCCGCCCTGTTTTCTCTCCCATTCACACTCACCCATCCGCACTCTGCGCGCATCCCGACAGCACACTCACAGAGACGCACGCACTGCCACCCTCGCGAAACCGCTGCTCACATCCTGACACTCATAACACAGTTCTCACCACACTGGCTCGGGCCGGGTGCACAGACGGACCTGCCTCCCAGGCTCCCAGGCACAGCAGCGCGCGCGCGCGCACACGCACCACACGCGCACACGCACCACACACGCACACGCGCTCACTGGCCCACAAACACGGCCCAGGAACGCGCCCACAGAGTCTTACCCACTGACAGCCCGGGGTTCCACCGCCGCCCGGACAAGCCCTCCGCCGCGCCCTCTCGCGCCCCGCCTCACCTTATGCTGGTACAGACAGACGTTCCCGAAGCCACCCGTGCCAAGCCTCTCGCGCATCTCCCAAGGCCCGCCCGCGCCCGGCCGCAGCCCCGGGGGCCGCTCCATGGGGCGGGAGGGCTAGCGGCCTCAGGCGGCGCCGCTGTTCCCAGGCCGGTTCCGGGACCGCCGAGACTCGCGGTTCTTTCTTCTCGCGAGATGTTGCGTCACTTCCGGTAACGGCTTCAGGAAGAGGTCCGCCCCCGTTTAAGCCCAAGTGAGGCCTCGGCTGCTGAAAAGAAGAGAGGAGGACGGCCGGAGGTTCTCGGTTCATCCTCTTTAGCGCCTTGGGCACTTTCCCGTCGCAGAGGACCTACGTATGCCTTTCTTAGTTTTGAGAAATAAGATCCCTCCAAATCCGACACTCTCTTCCAAACACATTCCAGAGCAGCCTCCCATGTCGGTCTCTTCTCAATGAGTCATCCTCTCACCGGTTTTCATTCAGGTCTCAACCGTCCATTTTCCAGCCCTGGACCCGCTGAACCGACCGTGGCCAAAGCCACCTGTGATTTAAGTAGTGCGGAATCCAAAGACTTAAGAATCCTGGACTAATATGGTTTTTGAAGCATTCGCCTTCAAAACCCACCATTTCTTCTTACACACCTGTTTCAGAAACGTCATTACACATCTTCCTATTTATAATTCAAAACAACTCTAGGATGTGACATTATTCCAGAATGGGGGAAAAATGTTCTTTCATACTTTGGAAACTTCCCTAAATGCCTCAAGCAACTTGCTGTCAAACAGTCTGCAGATGTAGGTTTGCCAAAGGCTGCTCCAAGGCTGCCAGGTGAGCTTGGGGAATGCTTCGAAGTGGCAGATTTCCTAGAAATCCAGCTCCTGGCTCTCCAGGAGCCAAGCAATCTCAATTAACTAAGTAGATGGAACAATAACAATGCAACCAAAATATGAGTTCTGCACAATGCAGTCAATATTATGGGTCATTAATAACGTTGTGAGTGTATGGAAGATGCTGGTTTCCATGATTTGTGTTGTTTCCATGCAAGTAGAGTATCAGACTTGGTGGTAATGGCAAATGAGCTTTTGAAAATACATCACAGCTGAGAACGTGGTGGCACTGATCATTGTAACAGTATGGATTCCCCTCTTTTGCTGTTAAATACACTCAGAAAGGATGTGGAGTAGAAGCAGTAACAATTGGGCTGAATTCCCTAGTGGCTAACTTCGCAGAAACCAGATTGTTCCCATAGTTAATTTTTAAACACTTCCATTCTTTTTTTTTCTTTTCTTTCTTAAATTCCTGGAATTGTTGGCCCCAGTCTCCATAATCTTTGGGTTTGAAAGCCTCACTTTTTTCATGTGTAAAATGGAGATATCTCACAAAGATTTTGTGAGGATTATGAGAAATTGTCAGAGCTTTAAGTGCCTCATACAAGAAATTGTTTTTTTTTTTTTCTGTTAGCTTCTAAGACCCAGCATTTTCCTGTGATCTTGCTGCACCTTCTCCACTTACTCTCTTATTACTTTATTTCCACTCCTTAAATAAAGGTCACTCTTAATTTAGGACTATGTTCACCTTATTTTAACTTCATCCATTCTCATAATTCCATTTTTGGCCTATCCTCTGATGATTGCTAAAATCCTATCAACTCAAATCTCCAGGAGTTTAGAACTACCCAACAGTACACTGGATACATCTGTGAGCTAGCTCAGAAATCTAAAAGATTTTTGCTAATCTGTTCTACCTCTTCCCAATTAGACTGTAATGCTTATACTCTTGGAGCCTAGAAAAATGCCTGTTATTCAGGCATTAAAAATCTGGAGGACTAAATGAGCTCTTATTTATGAGTGAGATTAATGTTATAATTCATAGGCTATGAGTTCTTTCTCTACCTTGGTTGCTCAGGGAAAACCACTCTATATAATTCAGGGATAACAGCTAGACCTAAAACACTGGCCCCTCAGATTACACTTGACCTCATTTCACAGGACCTAGGGAATACAGCATAAGACAATTCACACCATGGAAAAGCATCTGGATTTTTATTTGGTAGTTTACAAGTGTGTAAAAAATGTAAATAAACAGAAGCTGTTCTTAGAGCTGGATAAGACATCCAAATTCTTTTAGCATATAATGTTCATCTTAGAATGACTTATAAGGAAAAAAAAATCAATCCTAAACATCTTACTGCACAAGCCAGTTCCATGAGAATGCACAAAAAAAGTAGCAAACAGTCTTCATGGGAGACTGCAATTTCATTTAAAAAGCAGGCAGCAACAATTTCCTGTCAAGTTCATAATGTCTTTCCTTTTGTTTAGTCATCCAGAGTGAAGTCAAAGGGCTCAAAATCTTTCCGGAAGCATCCAGCTAGGGTTTCCTCTTCTTCCTTGCTGATCTGACACTGCCTCCAGTCAGATTTGTCAGGAATATTAAGGATGAACTCACTGGCCAGTACCTCTCTTCAGAAAAAGCACAAAGTTGTTAAAATGGGATTTACTAGCCCCAAACTCCATCATCCTTCCACTTCTCTCCAGCCAGAACTCTCCAATATCACCCACAGAAACTAACAGATTTCTCTGATTTTGCTTATACTGCTCCCCTACCCAAGATGGCTCAGTCTATTAAAATCTTCTGTGGTACTTAGAAGAAGAAAAAAAACAAACATGACAAAATAAAGAGGGTAAGCTCTAATGTTAGATACCAGAGAATGGATTCCACTCTGAACCCTGCTACTTGCTATCTATGACTTAAACAATTTCTTCACCTCATTCTTGCATTTATGAACTCAAGTAAGAGCACCTACCTCATAGGGGTTTGTGAAGTACAAAGGTAACACAATCAAAGCACCGTACTAGCTGTGTTATAACTTAATTTTGTTATCCAATTAGACCATAAGTGTGTGGAGGATACAGTATTGTCATGTGCCATAACCATCTGACTTAAAATTCTGCTTTTCCTTCTACAGGCTTACCTTGACCAAGACACACTACAAAAGTTCAATATGAAGAAAACCTATCTTGGCTCTCATCAGGACTAGAGAACAACTACAATACAAATATATACGCAGCTGCTTCTAATTTCAATTTTTTTAATTTGTTTTATTTTGACATGTTAGAAATAATTCTATGATTCTATTTGGTTCATCTTCAATATTGAAGCTACAGTAAACAGAAGAGTTAGAAAAAAATCACAGGAATCTTCTAAAAGTCAAAAGACCTGAATTTGTCTTAGCTCTTTGGGCAAACCTTTGAGCTTGTTCTTCATTTGTAAAATGATGATAGAAACAGTTTTCCTATACAGCTGGGGGAAAAAAATGACCTTTCAAGTATTTTATAAGTAGGAAATGCTATTGACTATAGGTATTCCAAAAAATATTCATGGTTTAATCAAATGACTATAGGATCACAAAAAACATTCAAAGGATCTCACTTTTGTGGGCTTGGCATACCTATGTATCACTGTGCACAAGCATATCTTTTGCTAAGACAACAATGAAAAGATCAACTGAAATACCCAAAGCACTGTTCTAGGTTATTATTTTTATATATATGTACATATATATATATATATATATATATATATATATTATTTTTGGTGCTGGTCCTGAGGTTTGAACTCAGGGCCTGGGTGCTGTCCCTGAGTTTTTTTTTTTTCCTCAAGGCTAGCACTCTACCACAGTTCTGCTTCCATCTTTTCTGGTAATTAATTGGACATGAGTCTCACAAGCTTTTTCCTGCCTTGGCTGGCTTCAAACAGGCCTCAGATCTCAGCCTATTGAGTAGCTAGGATTACAGGAGTGACCCACTGGCACCCGCCTTATCAACAAATCTTTCTGAAAAAGTAAACATTTGCTGGACTTATGTAATGGGGCGATTTCTTGGAGACTTTCAAAATTAGTCCAGGGAAGGGATCAAGGCTCATTCAGTTCTAACACTATAAACAGTTCTAATAGTATAAACAGACAGCTGCAAACAACAGTAGCATTGGTAACATGGTCTGTGCTTTATCTACTTCTCTTTCTTTCATCTTAAGTTTGTGTCTTCAATATTGGCCTAGCTTATCCTGTTCTGCCTGACATGAGAAGTGAAGCCTGAGAAGGATTTCATCCTTACTGAAAGTTCTATTGGGCAGAAGCTCTGCTCTAGACCGTCATTTTCCACAGTGGTAAATTAAATCAATAGTATTTACCTTACAGAGTTGTGAAGACTTTTTTGGGGTGCATGCATGTATGCATGTGTGCGTGTGTGTGTATGTGTGTGTGTTATGCTACCACTTGAGCACATTTTATAATTTTTTTGGGTTGGTCATGGGGCTTGAACTCTGGGCGTGAATGCTGTCCCTCAGCTCTTCAGTTCAAGGCTAGAGCTCTACCACTTGAGCCACAGCGCCACTTCCATACGCTACCACTTGAGACATGCCTCTGGCTCTGCTTTTTGCAGGTAGTTTGGAAATAGTCTCTTGGACTTTTCTGCCTAGGCTGGTTTAAATCATGATCCTCTAGGTGAGAATCTCCTGGGCAGCTAGGGATTACAGGAGTGAGTCACCAGCACCTTGCTAGAGTTGTAAAAATTAAATGAAGCAATGCACGTGAAGTTCTGCATATGCCAGACCCACAGCATATGCTCAAATGGTAACATTCCCTTAGGTAACTAATTTCTTTATCCCAATCATAGCCATCTAAATCTGTCAAGTTCAACTTTGACCTTTCCATAAAGCTTAATACCAAATAGAAATAAGGTCTTCGCTGAATTTCTAAAGTACATTATTCTCTAAAATCCTGCTATGGTATTGCTGACATTTTGTATTACATCATATATATAAATACCTGACTTGTCTAAGACTATAAGCTTCATAGGGAAGGACTGTGTGCTATTTGGTTTTTTTTTCAGTTATCTAAGCAGCCCATTTGTTGATAGTATGTCTAGTGAAAATACATTCAAAAGAAAGAAAACATACAAACCTTCCAAATTGCAAAGGAAAATTCTTTTTAATTCTATGGAAAAGCTTCTCTCCTGTGTCAAGTTCAACATAAAAATATGCTGCTCCTGGCTGTGCAATCTAAAGTAAACAGTTATAGGATGATATAATAATGCTTTGGAATTTTATAACCCATTTCAATAAGCTCTCATTTAGCAAAGCTAAATGTAAGAAACAGATTTTGACACCACCCTGAACATAACCATCCCATCCCCACCGCCACCCCCCCACACCTCCCAACACTATTTTACCTGCTTAATGTCTGAGTGTTCTGGGATTTCCAACAGTTCTATCTGTTGCTCTTGTGCCTGGGTAATGAAGGCATCTTTAATGTCATCTGTAGCACAGCAGCTAAGTGGCACAGGAATGACCTGCGTAGAGGTAAGGAGAATAGGAGAAATTCTCTACACAGGTTCCAGAAAGGTTGTCTATCTACAGAGTTCCACAGAGTTCTGAGGAACAAATCCATCACAGGGGTAAACAAACACCCCTCAGCAAAGACTCTCCTCAAGCCAGACAGCTTCTGTCAGTCTGTCTGTAGGACTTAAACTTATGAGACATCCAGTTACATGTGGGAGCCAATCTTTGATGTAGGAAAATGCTCAAGAGAGAATTCTCTGTCTTCAAGCTTTTGCTAGCTCCAATATAATATATGTGGTAGAGTCAGGCCCATTTGAAATTTAACAAATGTGCCAGAAAGAAACCACCACGACTACAGATAAATTATAAATAACCAAATTTCTGAGCCAATCTCATGCCAACTCTGGGACTATTTCCTGCTTATAAATCTTCACTTAATCTGGGCTTCCACATGAAACACTCCTTCCAGACTTAGCGAGGCCCACATCTTCCTTCGTACCTATTTCACTTATCCACTCCTTTTCTAAACAAGGCACTTACCATCCTGCTGTTCACTTACAACTACCACATACTTCCCTCCCTATGAAATCTCTCATTATCACCAGATTATTTTAGCCTTGGAAGTAAATATTATTTAAGTATCATTATGAAATTGAAATTAAATTTTAAATGTAACTACTGTTTATTTATTTACCAATCTCAAGATCACTATAGTGCCTTCTAAGTTCCTGGACAGAAAACACCTACCTGTAGCTGGAGGTGATGGCTCTTATAATTTCTCTCAAATAGAACACACTGTTTCCCTCGACTCCTAAAGAAGTGCCTCAGGGTAGCTTTATACTTCTCTACCTCTTCCACCACCTCTGCTGAAAGCTCTACCACTGACTGGTAGTGTCCAATGGGCAGGATGAGGACATGGTCATCAGTTAAGCCTCCTTTGGCCAGGGCAAGGTAGCACTGAAGAAGAAGCACAGAGTTGAGACAGAAATTCTTGCATATACAATTCTCTAGGGAAAAAAGCCTACACTAAGAGTAAGCCTAGGGGCATAGAAAAAAATTGCTCAAGATGCTCCTGCTTCAAAAAATATGATTTTTTTCTCCAGGTGTCAGTGGCTCACATCTGTAATCCTAGCTACTCATGAGGCTGAGAGCTGAGGATTGTAGTTCTAAGCCAGCCAGGGTGGGAAATTTCATGGGACTCATATCCAATTAATCACAGAAAAGTTGGAAGTGGAGCTGAGACTCAAGTAGGAGAGCACTAACTTTGATGATAAAAGTAGAGAGAGCACAAAGACCCAGAGTTCATGCCCCATGACTGCACAAAAGAAAACAAAAACAATAGGCTAAGAATATAACTCAGTGGTAGAGTTCTTGCTTGAGATTTACAAAGCCTTAGGTTGTTTCCTAATACTACAAAAGAAAAAAAAAGGCTCAATTGTTGGTAAAGATATAGAAAAGCCTTTATACATTATTAGTAAGACTATAAAACAGAATAGCCATTTTGGCCAATAGATTGATAGTTTCTTAAAAAGTTAAACATAAATTTATCATATTATCTAGTCATTCTATTCCTTGGTGTCTACTCAAAAGAAATAAAAATATGTCTATATCAAGATGTACATGCAAATCTAACACAGCAACATTATTTCTAAAAGCCATAAAGTGAAAATGAAGTGTAGTAAGCCATTCAAAGGAAACTATTTGGCAATAAAAGGGAATAAAATACTGATATATATTATAACATCTAAGAACCTCAAGAATATGATGCTAGTGAAAACAGAGCCAGACACAGAAGACCATGTATTATATGATTATAGTTCTGTGAAACATCCAAAATGCACAATCTCATAAAGACAGAAAGTAAACTAGTGAGAGTAAATGTGTCCAATAAATTTTATTGAAGAGATAGAAATTTTATTGAAGAGATAGAAATGTTCTTGAACTATATTATGTGATGGTTGGATTATTCAGTAAGCTTACTAAAAATAAATTAATTGTATACTTTAAACAGGTAAACTTTATATGTAGATCATGCCTCAGTAAAGTTAATAAAAATACATAAACAAGTATTTCCTTTTCAGTACTCATGGAAGTAACTCACATGTGTGCCAACATTGACCACCAAATGCTTTTCCACTTCAGGGCTGGCAAGGCAAAACCAGCAGTGGCCTGGAGGCTGTACTTCATGTGGAAGAAAGACAAGTGTTACTATGGTCCAAGTATGATGGTCCAAGTATGACAGCATCTAAAGCACCTTATAGAATTCAGCCTCATCAGATCTTTATATTCTACAAAAACTGTATACAACATTGACATGACAGGCTAATTCTTCACTATGATCTCCCTCTTGCCCCAAACTTAGCACCATTTTCAATTAAAGTAACCTCTATTAAAATAGTTCTAAATTTGTAAGCAATTCACCAGTAGGTGATCCACAAATAGGTTATCACACATTGATTAGAGTATATATTCTGTGTATTTTACTTTGATAGAAATTTTTTTTTTTTTGGGTCCGGTCATGGGGCCTGAACTCTGGGCCTGGGCGCTGTCCCTGAGCTCTTCAGCTCAAGACTAGCGCTCTACCACTTGAGCCACAGCGCCACTTCCGGCTTTTTTCTGTTTGCTTATGTGGTGCTGAGGAATCGAACCCAGGGCCTCATGCATGCAAGGCAAGCGCTCTACCACTGAGCCACCTTCCCAGCCCCTGATGGAAATATTTTTAATTGAAAACCTTTCTAGGAAGTTTATAGAGAACACAGTTCTCTACCTCTTTGGATATATCTGTGTTTGAGGTTCCTTCCTCTACCTATTGAGTTTTATGTTCCCTTTCACTATGAATAGTTTATTAAGCATCTTAAGGCCAGAAGGATACTGGATGCTAATCATATTACATATTAGAGTAGCATGTAACTAGCAATAGGCTACAATGAAAGCATAATGAATTGGGATATTCTATTTACCAATTTCAGTCCCAGATATGCCATATGACCAGGAGTAATAGTTTACTACCTTAAGGTCAAATTCTTTATCTTTGAAATAAAGAAAGTAGAGATAGCTTGAAAGTCTGGGTTTATTTTTGTTATTTTATGAATCTACATAAACGGTATATTTCTTTACTTCATCCTGTTTTACACAAAGGAAAAGAGTTTCCTCTATAGTTATTTAAGGAAGAGCCTGAGATGGTCTCAAAGCAAGGCTATTTGAAACACTTTTATTTATTTAGTTAGCTTTATTTTTGTGTCAGTTCTGTAACTTGAACAAAGGATCTAGGGGTTGTCCCTGAGCTTTTTTGCTCAAGGCTAATATTCTACCACTTGAGCTACAGCTGTACTTCCAGCATTTATTCATTCACTCATTCACTTATTTATTTATTTTTGTCCATCGTGGGGCTTGAACTCTGGGCTTGAGCTCTGTCCCTCAGCTCTTTAGCTCAAGGCTAGCACTCTACTACTTGAGCTACAGTGCCACTTCCGGTTTTCTGGTGGTTTATTGGAGATAAGAGTTTCATGAACTTTCCTGCCCGGGCTGGCTTTGAACCTCGATCCTCATATCTCAGCCTCCTGAGTAGCTAGGATTACAGGCATGAGCCACTGGCGCTCAGCTTATTTATTTATTTTTGTAGTTAATTAGAAATAAAAGTCTCACAACATTTCCAGACTGGCTTTGACCCACAATTCTCAGAGCTCAGCCTCTTCAGTAGCTCAGATTACAGGTGTGTGTCACTGGCATCCAGCTACCTTTGTATTATTTTACTTTTACATTTGCTTCTAATGTAATGACTGCAGTTTCTTCTGCTCTTTTAGCAATCCACCTAATAAACCAGAAGTAACAGTTACTGCTCTTAAGAGACACAGGAACGGAGAAACTTACGAGGCTTGCGAGGCTGCTTTGAGTGAGAAGAAAGTTTATTATCTCTGCCTGTGGATGAACGCTTCCTTCCTTGCTTTACATTCAAGTCAAAGAAGAACTGACAGGCTGATTCTTCCTAGAATGGCCAAGGAAGAGGAGTATATTATTTAATCTTTAGACAAGTAGCCAACTATTCAAATGCAAAGGAACATTTCTGACAATTCTAGGGAATAAATAACCTTCCTAACCCAGATGTCTGGACTCTTAAGTCACATGTCTCAACAGTTTATCTAAGGTACCAACAAATTCATCATTTTGAAAAGACAAGTTAACATGCAGTTATAGCACAATTCTTTTTTTTTTTCTTTTAAAAATTATCTTTAAGTAGTACAATTCTTGTCTAAAACAGAACAAAATGAACCCACCAAAATTATTTTCCCTCTTTCTGAACACGAACATAGACATGGGATAATCCTATAATTTCACAGATTAAGCAAGTGTAATTAAAATTTAATTAAAGAGTATTAAAGAATCATTAGGAACAAGTGTAAAAAGAGAAGATAGAGAAGTGGTTTTGAGAACACAGACAAGTCTGGGAAACCAAACCATGAATCCTAGAAAGGGAACTTGACATTCTTTGCTTTTATGAGGAAAATATTAATTTCAGAAGTCTGCTATTAAGAAAATTTCTTGAAGCCAGGCACTGGTGGCTCACACCTGTAATTCTAGCTACTCAGGGGCTGAGAACTGAGGATGGCATTTCAAAGCCACCCAGGCACTAAAGTCCATGAGACTCTTATCTCCAATAAACCAGCAGAAAACGGGAAGCGGTACTGTGGGCTCAAGTGGTAGAGCACTAGCCTTGAACTGAAGAGCTGAGGGACAGTGCCCAGGTCTGGAGTTCAAGCCACACGACTGACCAAAAAAAAAAAAAAAAGAAAGAAAAAAAAAAAGAAAATTTCTTGAGTAGGCTGGGAGCATTTGCTAATGCTTGTAATCATAGGTACTCAGGAGACAGAGATTGGGGAGATTAAAAGTTTTTGCCTGGCCAGCCCAGACAAAAAATTCACAAGATCCCACCTCAACCAATAAAAACTGGGCATGCCAGCCATGTGACTATCATCCCAGCTATGCAAAAAGTATAAATAGGAGAACTTAGAGATAAATAAAAGATCCTATCCAAAAGATAGGGATTGGGAGCATTGATAAACTAGTAGAATGCTTGCCTGGCAAGCCTTAAGAACCCAAATTCAAACTCTAATATTGCTTTCCTTCCTTCCTTCCTTGTTTTGGTTTTAAAAGGAAAAGAGTAAAACAGAGGGAGGGACCCCAGAACTAGAAGTCCCAAGAAGAAAATTTCTTCAGTGAATTTCATTTGTAGTAGTCATTATAAAATCAATTACACTCTACTAAGCTGGATCCTTCCCTGAAAACCTAAGAATAGACAATTTTTGACAAGGAAAAGAATATGAAACTAATCTCAATGTATGAATCAAGTTTAGGCAAAGAAAGACAACATGAAACTAGTAACCCTAAATGAATAAAAAACATTGAATTTAGTTAAAATATTACCATGAGTTGCCAAGGGCAAAAATAGATTTTGACTAAGAATTAGTGTTTTTGTGAATGAAATTATACACCCAGCCCCCAAAATACCATCTGTACATCAGAACACACCTCAGGGGCAGGAATTTGCTTTCCTATGGATGCTTCTTTCCCAGATTTTCTGTAAGGGTTTTCAGTGACATCCGGAGGCTGTTTTACTAGTTCTGCTGCATCCATTAGTTTCATGGGAAGAATACTAAATGCATAAAGATACTTTAAAGAAAAAGATTTTTGACATTAGAGGAAATACTGTTTATCCCAATGTAGTCAATCTATTTTACTATGAACATTTCACAGAAAGCATCTGAAATAAAATTAAAATCTGTGCATAAAGCAGTAAATCAAATGCCAATTTAATGGCTTCTGCAGGGGCTAAAATGAGCTTACAAAGTAATGAGCAACAATTCGTGGCCACAGTCCTTACACAAATCAAGGCTCCTCACTTGTATAAAAGAACAATGACCACTGTGAGTACAAAGCCCAGAGAGGTTTGCTCCATAAAACTTGAAGATGAACTGTTTCTATCTCTGAACTTTTTGTCTTTTTGAACTTTGCCAACAGACACTGCCATTATTGGAGAACTATGTGTTTTCTTCTCTGATATTATACAATTCTGCTAAATGCTGGTAAAATTTTCTTAGGGACTAGTAGCAAACAAGTAAAAATTCCGATAAATACCTAGAATCTTGAACTAAAGGCATAATGATTGAAAAGCTTAGATATACATAATGTTCAACCTCAGGAAAATGCAACAAAAGATTATCTTCCACCTATTAAGACTGGCAAAAACTTCCAACAACAATATCAGTGAGAGTGCGAAAAAAACACATATATAGTAATTGATAGGTATAGGTTGAGACAAAATGTTTGACAAAATTTTAAAATGTGCACACTGTTTGAATGAAGTATGAGTGGCTTCACATGTCTCTGACAATAAGCTACAGATAAAAATATGACAAATGCTATTCAGTTTGAAGAGACAACTTTTAAAATTGTAAGTCTAAACTTCCTAAGAAAGAATTGAGCTTAAAACCTTAAAAGTATGGAGCTGGGTGCCAGTAACTCATACTATAATTTTAAAACTCTGGATGACTGAGGTTCAAAGAAAGCCTGGACAGACAAACTCAAGACTAAAGTGCTAGAGAGCCAGGTATGAGTGAAAACACGAGAGGCCTTGAATTCAGGCCTCAGTACCAGCACATGCACACATACAGATTTAAAAAAAGAAAATCTTACAAGTACGGAAAAAACAAAATAGACATATTCATTTATCTTCTGTATGCACATTGACTATGGCATGTTATAAAGGAATAGTCTTCAAATTATTCAGGCAGATTTTTCTGTTTATTTTTCTATCATTGATTATTGTGATTTTAGCTGTCTCAATCTATGACAACAGTCAGTGTTTGTCTTGAAAAAATAAATGCTCTCAGGGAAGTTAAAGAAACAACCTACTATATTTTATTTTATCATCTATGCTATTTTTCAATATAAGAACAAAGTCCAGGCATAGCTAATGATTCTCAAAGCCAAGAAAGGGTTAAGGCCAGCTGCTGGTGGCTCACATCTGTAATCCTAGGTACTCAGGGAGCTGGGATATGAGGATCATTATTCAAAGCCAGTCCAGGCAGAAAAGTTAATTGGAGACTCTTATCTCCAATTAACCACCCAAAAGCCAGAAGTGGAGCTATGGCTCAAGTGGTAGAGTATCAATCTTGAGCAAAAAAGATGAGGATAGCATCCAGACCCTGAGTATCAGCCCCAAGATCAACACACACACACACACACACACACACACACACACACACACGAAACAGACAGAGAGACAGCAAGAGAAACACACACACACACACACACACACACACACACACGAAACAGAGACAAGAGAGACAGCAAGAGAAACACACACACACACACACACACGAAACAGAGACAGAGACAGAGAGACAGCAAGAGAAAGAAAAGAAAAGGAAAGAAAAGAAAGGATTAGGTGAATTCTTGGGAGAATTTTATTATTTCTACTAAGTGGAGTTTCTAAAGGAACCAAGCAAGAATTTCATGTAAGGGAAAAATTCACAAATACCTACACACAACCACGTATATATGGAAGGAACACCTTTCATTTGTCACTGCTGCTACTTTCCTAAATCTGGACCTAAAATCTCTTATAAAGTATCTAAGGAAACCTGATCTTTCTTTACTGTAACTTTACAAAGGAATCACTGACTCATGAAGCTGCTGGGACTATACAGTTCAGAAGAAGGGATGTCTGGGCAAAATAAACTTTTATCAAGGAGATATTAGCCTACCACCAAATACGCTAATCTTTTACCTTTTTCTTTTCTGGATTTCCAACATTTGCCAGAGCTATGAATCGGGTGGCATGCTGTGCATTTTCTTGCAAAACAACATGATTCCTAGAACAGTTGAGAGATAACAGGTTACCACCACTTAGCTTTGATTTGCAGTTTGACATATGTAGACTATATGAAGACAAGAGCAGAAGTTCTGAGTCAACCACTACAAGTTATGTTGATCTCAGAGAAGTTACTTATGCATCTAGTAGGACTTACATTACCATCTAGTAGGATAATAATCCTTACCTTACAAGGCTGGCGTTACATAGAAATGAGATCATATCTCTGAAAAGCACCAAACTCTAAACTTTAGCTTAGTTTTCTAATTGTAAAACTAGCAAAATGTTGACAATTGCTGAAGCTAAGTGATGGGGACATAAAGGTCATTTTATTTTGCTTTTCATTTGCGTAATAAAAAGTTAAAATAGTGAAAACAAAAAAAAAGTATTCTAAGTAGGGGAAAATGCCTTCAATAGTAATACTGTGAATGAGGATAAAAACGGTTGAAGGTTAGCTACTCAGGCTGAGATCTTAGGATCAGGGTTCAAAGCCAGCCTAGGCAGGAAAGTTTGTGGGACTCTTTTTTATTTTATTGTGATTAAGTGATTACATAATTTCCCAAATTTCACAGTATTGTGGGATAGTGATGCTAACTTAAAGTCATAAACACATTCTAACTTTCCTGGAGCAAATTGTCTATCACAGTCTATACCATTTATGAGTTCTATGAGCTTTGTGATACAGTTATTTCTTCCACATTGGGTGGTATGTACATTTCTTTTGTTTTGCATAGCATCAGCTGTTCCCTCTTTCCTATTTGTTCCCTCTCTCCCATCGCTGCCATTAAGTTGCTTAGTTCATTTTGGTCAATGTCCAGTGCAGCTGATAGGTCCTGCTGTTGTATGATTCCCTCTAGTTCTGTCCTCTTCCTGGTTCCCCTCCGGTGTACACATATATACCATACATGTGATCAGCAGCATGGGGTTATGAGTGGAAGTTCTTTGTTTCTGAAGTCCTGTTAATTTTGTCGTATCACATAACATTTTGGATTTAACGTCCACTTATCAGGAAGACCATGTGCCGTTTGTCTCTTTGCTCTTGGTTTACCTTGCTCAACATGATTTCTTCTAGCTCCATCCATTTCCCTGAAAATGTCATTATTTTGTCATTTCTAATGGCTGCATAATATTCTATTGTGTATAGATACCACAATTTTTGGATCCATTCATCTGTGGTGGGACATCTGGGTTGTTTCCATATCCTGGTTATTGTGAACAGTGCTGCAATAAACATGGAGGTGCATGTGTCCTTGTATACTGGTTCCTGTTGTTCAGGATAGATGCCTAGAAGTGGTATGACTCGGTCATAAGGGAGGTCAATATTTAGCTTTCTGAGGACCCTTCAGATTGCTTTCCAAAGTGGTTGTATAAGTGTACGTTCCCACCAGCAGTATAATAGGGTTCCACTTTCTCCGCATCCCCTCCAGCATTTGTCGTTGACTGACTTGTGGCTGTGGGACATTCTGACTGGGGTAAGGTGGTATCTCAGGATTATCTTTATTTGCATTTCCTTCACAACCAGGGATGATGAACATTTCCTCATGTGTTTCTTTGCCATTTTTCTCTCTTCATCTGAGAAGTCTCTCTTTAGTTCCCTTGCCCATTTAGTAATTGGTTTGTTAGGTTTGGGAGGGATTAGCTTCTTGAGTTCCCTGTATATACTAGACAATAACCCCTTGTCTGATATATTGCTGGTAAATATTTTCCCCCAATTACTTGGTTATTTTTCTAGCTTGGTTGCAATAGCTTTAGCTGTGCAGAAGCTTTTTATTTTAAGGTAGTCCCATTTGTCGAGTCTCTCTCCAATTTGTTGTGACCCTGGGACTCTGTTCAGGAAGTTCCTTCCTGTGCCTATAAGTTCAAGTGTCTCTCCTACTCTGTCCTGCAGTAGTTTCAGAGATTTAGGTTTAATGTTAAGGTCTTTAATCCATTTTGAGTTGATGTTGGTGCATGTTGATGATAGGCTGGGGTCCTCTTTCAGTTTTATGCATGTGGCCGCCCAGTTTTTCCAGCACCAATAGTTGAAGAGGCTGTGTTTCTTCCATTGTATGTCTTTGGCTCCTTTGCCAAATATCAGCTGACCGTAGGCCTGTGGATTTATTTCTGGATCTTCTATTCTATTCCATTGGTCTTCGGGTCTGTTTTTGTGCCAGTACCATGCTGTCTTTGTTATTATAGCTCTATAGTAGAGTTTGAAGTTCCGCATAGATATCCTTCCCATGTTGTCTTTATTCCCTAGAATTGTTTTCCCTATTCTAGGTCTTTTGTTGTTCCATATGAATTTTTGGACTGTTTTCTGTATTTCAGAGATATATGTCATTGGGATTTTAATAGGAATTGCATTGAATTTGTATATTAATTTTGGCAGTATTGCCACGTTCACTATATTAAGTCTACCTATCCAAGAGCATGGAAGGTCTTTCCATTTCCTGGTATCTTCTGTAATTTCTTTCTTTAAGTTTCTATAGTTTTCATTAAATAGTTCTTTTACATCTTTGGTTAGGTTAATTCCTAAATATTTTATTTTTTGGGAGGTTATTGTGAATGGGGTTGCTTCTTTTATTTCCCTTTCTGCTTGTACATTGTCAGTGTACAGGAAGGCAACTGATTTTTGTGGGTTGATTTTGTATCCTGCTACTTTGCCAAAGTGATTCATGATTTCTAAGAGTTTGGGGATGGAGTTTTTGGGATCGTGAAGGTATAGTATCATGTCATCTGCAAAAAGGGATAGTTTAACTTCTTTTCCTATGCAGATCCCTTTAATGTCTTTTTCTTGCTTGATTGCCTTGGCTAAGGGTTCCAGGACTATATTGAAGAGGAGTGGAGACAGTGGGCATCCTTGCCTTGTTCCTGATTTTAAGAGAATTGGTTGTAGCTTTTCCCCATTAAGTATAATATTGGCTATTGGTCTGTCATAAATGGCTTTTATTGTTTTAAGAAATGTTCCTTCTATTCCTATTTTCTCCTGAGCTTATAGCATGAATGAATGTTGAATTTTATCAAAGGCCTTTTCTGCATCTGTGGAGATAATCATGTGATTCTTGACCTTGGCTCTGTTGATGTGTTGGATTACATTTATTGACTTATGTATGTTAAACCATCCCTGCATCTCTGGGATGAAGCCTACCTGGTCATAGTGTATGATTTTTTTTATGTGTTTCTGGATTCTGTTAGCTAGAATCTTGTTAAGGATCTTTGCATCTGTGTTCATCAAGGAAATTGGCTCTGAGACTCTTATCTCTAATAAACCACTAGAAAATCGAAGTGGCCCTGTGGCTTAAGCGGTAGAGTGCTTGCCTTGAGCTGAAGAGATGAAGGATAGCACCCAAGGCCAGAGTTCAAGCCCCATGACCAACAGGAAAAACAAACAAACAAACAAACGGTTGAAGTTGTTTGTATGCAGGAAAATAGAACAACAAAAAAAGAACCTGTTGAAATTGTCTTAAGAAGGAGTGAAAATCCACCTTGAAAACCAATGTATGATTTTTCAAAAAAAAACAAATGGTATTTATGCATTGTTAAAAAGTAGTAATATAGTACAATTTCATTTTTCTAGAAAAAATACAGAAATACCTGATATCTATATATTATAGAAAAATAATAGAAACTATATAACAAGGTATTTTGAACTCTTCTATGTTCTAAAAGTATTTTACACTAATCAACAATTATTTATAATTAAAAGAAAAAAGAAAACAATTGATATAAGTTCTTCTCAACCTGAAATATTTCCAAAGTGATTAAGAGCTGAGTTTTGTAACATATCAAGTTCTGCTACACAAAAACACAATGATGGTCTGGGAGTATAGCTCACTGGTAGAACCCTTGCCTAGCAAACACACTGCAAAAATAATGTAATAACGGAAATATGACAATAATGGTTATGTAGTATTGCTACCTTAGACACTCAAACTTAAAAATCCAATCCTTTTTACTTAAAAGGATTGAAATTTGAGCAAATTCAAACATGACTGATGAGACCCTTATTCTATGGAATAAGAAGAAACTAAGATATTATCTACTAAAAATGAGAAAGGTAAGTTTATAGAGATCCAGGGTAAATTCTCTAAGAAGCCAAAAAGCATAATATGCTACTCACCGATATGGAAGCCTCTCATAATACAACTTTTCCAAAGCAGCAAAATGATATCTTGGTTTCAAGACTGTGGCGAGACTGGAGACCAAAGCAGAGCCACATTTTTTGGTATCCACTTCTCCCTAGTAAACAGAAATTAAGTTATACACACAGACCTAGGAATTAGCAAGAAAAGCAAAGAAATTAGAAGACATATTTGTACATAGCTACGAATGTGGGCAGTAAGATTTGTACAATAAATTATAGCAATCAGAAAAATCAATCTCATTAGACTATTAAGATAATAGAAACAGCAACAATTATCGGAAGCCAGAGGTTATAATATATGGTAAAAATACAGATAATTAAAACATACTTTGGGCTGGGTGTCAGTGGCTTACGCCTGTAATTCTAGCTACTGAGGATCGTTGTTTGAAGCCAGTTTAGGCAGGAAAGTCTGTAAGACTCATATCTCATTAACTACCAAAAATATCAGAAGTAGAGCAGTGGCTCAAGTGGTAGAGTACTTGTCTTGAGTGAAAAAACTCAGGGACAGCACCCAGGCCTTGAGTTCAAGTCCCCTTTTCGCTAAAAAAAAATACTTTGGAAAGTTAGGTCTCTTTCTGGAACCCAAAACCATACATCTATTATGTGCTTTGACAGTGCAAATATATTATACAAAAAATAAAAATTAAAAGCTATCCTTCAGATCTTCTAGGATCCATAAACTAGGGATCTCAACACACAACAATATAATATTCTGTTTTATTCAAGGAACTAGTGGTATGTGGAAGGGCATTACAGCAGCTTACTAGAAGGCTTGCAGGTCACATGAAGTTTGTCAGGTTAGACTTGTTTCCAGAATACCCCTAGCTTGTTAACAGCAAATTATGTGATGTCACCCTTGACATTATTTACTTTAAAAGAAGGGATGAGCCGGAAATAAATTACCCAATATTTTTCCCCACTAAATTAGCAGGGACTTCTGTACTTAGTGGAAACGTGTTTTCCTCCTGCATATTTCTGATTAGGGGCAGAGAACTGGCCTTGAAGTAAGTTGTAGTATCTTAGGAATTGGTGAACTACATTATTTTTTCTTCCATAAATACTTTGTATTGTTATAAACTCAGACCAAAGCTTCCCAAACTAGACTTTTCTCTTCCCTTCAAAATGAAAGGGCTTTATTTCTTGCAGAGAATCATGAAAGCTCCATCCCTTCTCCTTTCAACATCCTGCCTGACAAAGGTTGGTATGTTGTTGCTTCTTTGGTCTCATATACTTGGTGTTGGAGTTGGCAGGAAGTAGTGTAAAGGGCTGACTTCTAGATCATTACTGTTAATTCTGAATCCTTCATGGAGTTTTGTCCTCAAATACACTCTTAAATGTCCCTCCACTGAAGCTCAGCTGATGCTTTCTGCCTTTATATTCAACCTTTTTATTTATTTTATTTTTTTTGCCAGTCCTGGGGTTTGAACTCAGGGTATGGGCACTGTCCCTGAGCCTCTCTGTGCTCAGGGCTCACATTCTACCACTTCAGCCACAGCACTACTTCTGGCTTTTTCTGAGCATTAAATACAAAAGAACTACTAAGTACTAAGAACTAAAATATCCAATATAAACAGAAAAAAAATATATATATAAATATTTAAAACCCCAACTAAAGCCATTGTCATTTGTTTTAGAAATTCCAACAACAAGCACTACTCACAGAAGAATTCCCAAAGTTCCCCACATACTTGGGCCATGGGGATGTAAGCAAGATGTCAACACCCTTAAACTGGGATGTTGAACACAGCATTGTTTTCAGAGAAGACACATCCTTGGGGCTAAAACTGTAACCAGGGACTGGCTCACTTAAAGACTCTGTCCCACTGAGGTATACAATCTGCAATCCTGAGCTTCCAGTGAAGATGCCTTTACGACCTGGGTTGAAAGAAAAATGGATATGTGTTAGTCAAAACTTCAGAACAAAATGCCATCGAGATGGCCAGAAATCTCTCTGCCCTTGTCACAACCCTCTTTTATTTCTGCCATTCCATATACCTGAAAGAGTATAAACTCTGTGGCCCTACAGTTAACCTGGCTTCAACAGTATTCCTGTTCAGTAAGTCTGAACAGTCATTATATGGAGGCTACTGGTACCCATGGGCTGCTCTGTTTATACCAGGTACCTTCCAAATATTATTGATACACTTTGGGAAGCAGTGACCAAGTAGGAGGCTTTCTATTGTTTAAAGAATATTCTATATAGATTGAAAGAAACAAGATATCTGGAAAGAGGAAGAAATACTGCGGGGGAAAGAAAAAAGACTTGTAGTTCTGAAGAATGTTTAGTCTACAAAAGAAATTCTCAAGCCAGGAGCTAGTGGCTCATGCCTGTAATCCTAGCTACTCAGGAGGGTGAGATCTGAGGATCATGGTTCAAAGCCAGCCTGGGCAGGAAAGTCTGTGAGGCTCTTATCTCTAATTAACCATCATAAAATCAGAAGTAGAGCTGTGGCCCAAAGTGGCAGAGTGCTAGCCTTGAGCAAAAGAGCCTAGGGTAGTACCCAGGCCCTGAGTTCAAGCCCCAAAGCCAACCAAAAACTTAAAAAAAAACAAATTCTCTTCAGGAAGGCTGCAAGTGAAAGAAAACACTTGAAGCCGGGCGCTGGTGGCTCACGCCTGTAATCCTAGCTACTCAGGAGGTTGATATATGAGGATCACAGTTCAAAGTCAGCCTGGGCAGCAAAGTCTGTGAGACTCTTATCTCCAATAAACCACTAAAAAACCGGAAGTGGTGCTGTGGCTCAAGCAGTAGAGTACTCGCCTTGAGCTGAAGAGCACAGGGACAGTGCCCAAGTCCAGAGTTCAAGCCCCACAACCAACAAAAAAACAAAAGAAAAGAAAACACTTGAAAATAGCAATTGTTTTTTAAAATCAGAGCCTCTATTCTTTTTTTTTGGGGGGGGGGGTCCAGTTGTGGGGTCTGAACACTGGGCCTGGGCACTGTCCCTCAGCTCTTCAGCTTAAGGCTAGCGCTCTACCACTTGACCCACAGCACCACTTCTGGCTTTTTTTCTTTTTGCTTATGTGGTGCTGAGGAATTGAACCCAGGGCCTCAGGCATGCAAGGCAAGCATTCCACCACTAAGCCCCCTTCCCAGCCCTAGAGACTCTATTCTTATCTCATATTATCTTCTCAGCTTGTGGACTTGATTCCATTCCTTCCTGCTGATTTCCAGATTTTGTTCCATCAATTTTTACCTCCCTTTCATCTCTGTACTGCATACTCGTATGTGTGTATGTGCCAGTCCTAGGGCTTAAGCTCAGGGCCTGAGTGCTGTCATTGAGCTTCCTTTGCTCAAAGCTAGTGCTTTACCACTTGAGCCATAGCATCTTCTGGCTTTTTGGTGGCAACTTGGAGGTAAGTCTTACAGATTCTTGCCTGGGCTAGCTTCAAACCTTTATCCTCAGATCTCAGGCCTTCTGAGTAGCTAGGATTACATCTACCAGAGCCAGGCCCATGCTAAATATTTTAACTCTTAGTTTCTCCCATGATCGTCTTGCTTCCCCTCTCATTTTATCTCTTCTCTAACAAATTCTTATTTTTCATCTTGATAGGATTAACTCCCTAAAGCCTATACTATTCAACACTGATCTACCCATTACAACTATTTGTTGGATGTTCTGCAGTACTATAAGTACATTATCACATGCTCACCATCTCAGGCTTGTAGCCTGAGAATGGGACTCAATAGTAGAATATGGGCCCAAGTCTTGGGTTCCATCCCAAGAAGAGAAAAAAAAAGCCACTGCTCATTTCTCTAATTGGATATCAAAAAAGCTAGCTACTCAGGAAGCTAAGATCTGAGGATCGTGATTTGAAGCCAGCTTGAGCAGGAAAATCTGTGAGACTCTTTTCTCCAATTACCTTCCAAAATGTTAGAATAAAACCTAGAGCTAAGCTATTTAGAAGCCTAACGTAACAAGTAAGCTGTATATATCCATCGAGGATTGTGGTAAAGCATATAGATGGAATTTTCTTTACTGAACATAATTTATACCTTAAATGCTCCATACACTATGGGTAAGGAGTTTACCTCTCTAGTTGGCTAAAAGGCTATATACTGAATTAAGGGAACACAAGGAGATTGAGGGGAAGTTGAAGAGACAACAAAAAAGTTCTATGGTCCTAACAGCATAGAAACAGACATTGCAGAAGAACACCTCCTAATCATCCTTTTTCTCTCAGGCAATAAGGGCAGAGGAATCCAGTCAAAAATTTCCTTGGAGATTAATTCTTGAAAAGTTTGTTATATTCATTACAAACAAAAAATATGAACTTACCCAAGTATGTAATGTTTTCAGCTAATTCACATCCATCGGCATCTTGGAAATATCTTATCGTTTCCTGATTATTGGCACCAAGCACATAGGTCTGAATAGGAGCTTGTAAAGGAAACAGACATGATACCAAAAAAGTTATCAGACCTCCTTTGAAAAATTGCTTTGGGAAAAATACTCAGCAAGAGTAAGCAGTCTGGCATTCCTCCTCCTACTCCTATAAGAATGCTAAATGTGGAAGTGGAATGTAGTCACCACTAAAGACAAGCCAGTCTTGTGGCTTGACTAGACTATTAAACAATGTCACTAGACTAATGAAGTGAAATTTTTTTTTTTTTTTTTGTGGGGCAGGGGAGGGTGTCAGTCATGGTGGGACTTGAACTTGGGGCCTGGGCACTATCCCTGATTTCTTTTGCTCAAGGCAACACTCTACCACTTTGGCCACAGTGCCACTGAAGTGAACTCTTAGAGTGGTCAATCAACTTATAATGGGGAAATCACAACTTATAATGAGGAAAATATTATGACCTAAAGAATTTAATGAATAAAACACTAAAACTAGAAAAAAAGAAAAAGCACACTTGGTTGCACTTAATTCAGTTCTTGTCAGTTTAAATAAATATTATTTTCCTGGAACAAAATTCAAAATGTGAACATGATTACTACTCATATACATACTTTCTAGCTCAATACAGAGTTAGGGGAATTTTATACACACACACACACACACACACACACACACACACACACACATATTTTTTTTTCCAACTTATTTGTGTTCTTGAGGATCTTTGCCTTGTGTTTTTTTTTTTGGTCTTTTGTAGCTTCCCCCCCTTCTCCCCGCCCTCCCCCTTCCCCCCTCCCCCCACCCCTCAGGGCTGAGGACCGAACCCAGGGCCTTGCGCGCGCCGGGCGGGCACCCTTCTGCTGGGCTAAACCCCCAGCCCCTTGAGGATCTTATTATGTAGCATGAACTGTTTGGGAACTCTCAGTTCTCTTGCTTTGGTATCCTGAGTGCTGGGATTATAGGTTGGTACTACCATCCCTGTAAAGAAGGAAATGTGTGTGTGTGTGCACACACATGCACGCACACACGTGTGGTACTGGGGACTGAACTTAAGGCCTGGACATTGTCCTGAGCTTTTTCGCTCAAGGCTGGTACCCTAAAACTTGGGCCACAGATCTACTTCAGGCTTCTGAGTGTTCATTGGAGATAATAGTCTCATGGAATTTCCTGTCCAGGCTGCCTTTGAACCATGATCCTCAGATCTCACATTACTGAGGCTAGGATTACAGGTGTGAGCCACTGGCACCTGACTAGGAAATTCTTTTTTTGTTTTTTTGTTTTTTGTCAGTTGTGGGGCCTGAACTCTGAGCTTGAGCACTGTCCCTCAGCTATTCAGCTCAAGGCTAGCGCTCACCACTTGACCCACAGCTCCACTTCTGGCTTTTTCTGTTTACGTGGTGCTGAGGAATCGAATCCAGGGCCTCATGCATGCAAGGCAAGCACTCTCCCACTGAGCCACCTTCCCAGCCCCTAGGAAATTCTTAAGTAACTAATATGTGAAAAACAGTCCAACAAGAACTACAGCACTTAAAATTGTTAGAAATCATATGCTAAATAAAAATGTCTATACCTTTCTTGATGCCAGTCTTATACTCCTCCCATTCAGCATCTGAGGTGGAGCCAAAGAAATTTCCTACACACAACAGCAGCTAAAATGAGTTTTTTAAACAAATATATGAGATTTTAAAATAGTACATTATTGATAATAACATGCAAATAACCCTATATGACCATCTCAAATCAGGTTTTTGTTCTTCATTAATTTGCAGCATTTCAATGCACAATTCTTGAGGTGCAATGTGACAGTTACTCATTCCATGAATTACTAAACTTTAGCTCTTTGACCAGCCAATTCCCTGTTCCTGAGGACAGGGAGAAGAGTGAGGGAAATGGACTTTCAAAAGAAGTCACAATTCAAGTGTTCTTCAAATATTCCCAGTCTTACTTTGCCATTCCATGGCTCTCTTCACCATCCTTCTCCTTCCTAGGAACATACAGTGATGAAGAAATCCACCTTTAAAAATCCCTCTGTGAAATTCACAACTTACATTTCCTGCAAGTTGCCTTTACATGACTTTAACCCAATTAACAAATAATACTATACCTTAGAATTCTGTTTTGTAAATCGTTAGCATTTACAGTATAACTGGCAACCACACATAACATTGATTTATACCTCATTCGTTTGTGAATCATTCCCATGTTACCTGATTTATTCCATACCACACATACATGAACCAGGAGGTTTTATTAGCCTGTTTTCAGGTTTTGTGTTATTTTTCCATTCACAGGGCTTGACTTTAGGGCCTGGGTGGTGTCCCTGAGCTCTTTCACTCAAGGATAGCCTTAAGAGTCTCAAACACTTTCCTGCCCTAGCTGGGTCTGAATCATGATCCTCAGATCTCAGCCTCCTGAGTAGCTAGGATTAGTCTTGAACCACTGGTGAGTGGCTCCTTTGAGATTTTTGCACAGTAATAAAGTAACAAGATTCAAGTCCAAAAAACATTCTATATTAAACAGGTCTCCCTCCTCCATGACTCCATAGATACTAAATTCTCACAGGAAAGGAACTCAAAACAAAGAAACAATGTTCAATTAGGATACTGAATTTTATTTTAGTATAGCTGACTAAAATACTAAAATTAAATTTAGTAAAAAGGAACATCTTACATCAAAGTTTCCACTTTTCTTCTGAATTGCTCGAACTCTATTGAATAAAACATCAAACTTCCCTTCAACATCTCCACAAGCCAAGCTGCAAATAAGAGGTAAACGTTATGGCCCATTACAGTGATTCGGTGAGAATTTTCTGAATGAACCAAGTCCTCTCCACGATCCCACAGCCTCTCCTTGTGACCCACGGAAGTGCACCAGACTAATTATCTTATTGGCCTCTGCCCGTCAATACCTCGGAGGTCTAGATGTATTTGGTTAATGAACAAATAGGGTGGCCGAAAGTGAAGGGGAAAGGATGTGTCGCTGGCCAAATTGGCTTAAAATGTGGGAGGTGTGACTCCGGGAGCTTCCACCTGTCGCAGCGAGTTTGCGCCGCCCCCCCTCCCCAAACCCCTCTCCAAGGCAAAGACGTCACCAGAGCTCCCCAGCAGCCCTGGGACCTCCACTTCTCATTCTCCCCGCCTGACACCCTGTCCCGAGAAACACCCCGCCAGTCTCTACGTCCATATACACGCACATACAAACCCTACACACACACACACACACACACACACACTTCAGATTCGGGGTCACTCACAGGCGCAGCGGGTTTTGAGCCATCGGTGCCAATGGCTTAAATTGGGACAATCACTTAAAATTGGGACCCACTACGCACACCCCGGAGAGAAAGGCCACGGCACC
This sequence comes from Dipodomys merriami, assembly GCF_024711535.1. Lineage (NCBI taxonomy): Eukaryota > Metazoa > Chordata > Mammalia > Rodentia > Heteromyidae > Dipodomys > Dipodomys merriami. Next base: position 4,503,444 of record NW_027202294.1, on the reverse strand, counting down.
ACAATAAGACGTCATCACATCTCAGCCAATGAGCATTCAGGTGTGGACGGCAAGCACAGAGGGACACAAGTCGCACAAGCTTGTGCCTCAAGGAAGAGAAAAGGGAAAAGGATGGAGGGAGGAACTGGCCAAAAGAACCCTAATTCTTCAAAAATATTTTTTTTTTTTGGCTTGGTTTGGGTTTTTTCTTTCTTTCGGAGCTGAGCTGCGGAGTGCATTTCCTGGCACAATTATTTCCTGGCACAATTATTCTATAGGTCTGGTGAACAAGGCAAACGCCGTATCTATAGTCACGCTTTTAAAAATGTTTGTATGTCTGTACTGGAACTTGAACTCAGGACCTGCCTAGGTGTTGTCCCTGAGCTTTTTTGTTCAAGACTGGCACACTACCTCTTGAACCTCAGCTCCACTTTAGTGGGGGGGGGGGGGAATGGGCAGAGAGGGGCCTAGTAAATTGGAGATAGAGTCTCAAGGACTTTCCTCCCCGGGCTGGCTGCCACGTGCGATGCACATAACATAGCCTCCTGAATAGCTAGTATTCCTACCATGAGCCACCAGTACCCACCTCTTAAAAAAATATTTTTAACCTACGAAAAAGTTACATCACCTCGATTCAGTTTGTCACCACCACCTTAACAGCTTTGCTTCTTTTTGCTCCCTTTCTCTCAAGATCTCCAATCACTTTGCTTCTCATTGAATCATTTGAAAGTAAAGTGTTGCCATCAGTAATACCTCAGTATACATCTAAGAAGACATCATCTTACAAGACCATAATGTTTGCTGTAAAAAAATATTAATTCAATAATATCACCTAATATGCATCCATATTTAAAGGTCTGCAATTATCCTCCTAGACTGATTTTATATCTGTTTTCATTCAGGAACTAAGTGTCATATTTCCACTTGGTTCTCTCTCTTCTGAGTCTGGGTCTGTCATGGGGCTTGCACTCAGGGCCTGGCTATTATTCCTGACCTCTTTTGCTCAATGCTAGCACGCCACCACTTTGAGCCACAGTGTCACTTCCAGTTTTCTGGTGGTTAATTAGAGATATGAGTTTCAGCGGGTTTCTTGCCTGGGCTAGCTTCAAACCACAACTCTCAGATCTCAGCCTTCTGAGTAGCTAGGATTACAGGCATGAGCCACTGGTGCCCAGCCTTTTTTTTTTTTTTTTTTTTTGCCAGCCCTGGGGCTTGACCTCAAGGCCTGAGGAACGTCCCTGAGATTTCTCACAGGGCTAGTGCTCTACCAGCTGAGCCACAGTTCTACTTCGTTTGCTTTACTGGAAATAGTTTCATGGTCTTTCCTACTCTGACTGGATTTAAACCACCATCCTCAGAACTCAGCCTCTTGAGTAGCTAGGATTACAGGCGTAAGCCACCAGCTTCCAGCTGCTTTCTAGTTTCTTAATAAACAAAATCTCTTCTACTTTTTTTGGTAGCTGACTTTTCTGAAGAGTTGGGGAAATTTGCAGAAGGAAACAGTATAAAAGAAAGTGGAAACAAAGGAAAGAGGTTCTGACAACCAGGAGACACCAAGTGATTCAAAACAAGTTCAAGAATCACAAAGTTCTGGTTTCCCCCGCAACTTTTGCATTACTTTTTTAGGAAATACAAACTTGTTTTCTACATGTTGATGCCCTACTCCATGGGTAACCTAAGCATAGATTTCTCCTTCTTTTAAAAAAAATACAGCACTGGGACTAGCACTCAAGACTGAATCTTAAAGAATGTACAACCTTGTCAATCAATATGGACAAGTAATAATTCCAAGATGAAGAAATAACGGTAAGACAGGAAAACTCATCTGTTATCTTTGCAATAGAAATTTTGAACACAATTTTCATCAATGAATTCATGAAAAATCACTAAAGGATTAAAGCAGGAAAAATTCTGGAAAGGTTGCTGTGGCAACAGCAAAGAAGATGGGTTAGAAAAACAATGAAGATGAAAAGGGACCAGAAAAGAGGATAAACAATGGTGGTCTAGAACATATAGTGGGAAAAGACAGACACAGAAATAAGCTCTTTGGGAGCAGGAATTGGGGACCACAGGCACCTTGGAAGCTGCTAATACCCTATTTTGGATAAGATTACTTTCTTCCAAACTGGACTTGTTCAGTAACTCCTACCTTCTGATGTCTTTAGTGTGAAAGAGTTCCCAGAAGTGCCCCAACCCCACAGACAAAACTAGAAAATGTTTTAAAAATAGTTTATTATTGTCAACTACCAGCTTCTGACCTAACAGTGTGACACACACGTCTTGTCTTTATCACATTTCCAAAGGGTACACATCAGACATCTGACTGAGAAGAGACCAGAAGGACACACTGGATATTTATTAACACTCCTTTCACTACTTCTGCTAAGGGTTTGAGGGAGTTTTTTGTTTTTGATTATCGATGCCGGGACTGGGATTTGAATTCAGGACCTTGTGCTCTTGCTTGGCTTTTTCTTCTCAAGGTTGACACTCTTGAACCACAGATCCACTTCTGGCTTTTTGCTGGTCAATTAGAGATAAGCATCTCAAAGGACTTTTTTGCCCAGGCTAGGTCTGAACCATAAGCCTCAGATTTCAGCCTCCTGAGTAGCTAGGATTCCAGGTGTGAGACACAGGTGCCTGCCCAGCAATTTTTCCAGTCCTTAAGACTTGACTTGGAATTATTTCATGATGTCATTTACAATGTTATAGAAAAGTAAAATTACTGATGCATAGAAGGAAATAAATTGAAAACAAAAAAACCCACATTTGTTTTGTTTCCCTTTTTAATTGAGAATAGTTAACAAGTATCATTAACGAAAAAAAAACAAAACAACTATTTACAGAATAATGAACTCAAGAACTAGACATTTGAGAAAACAATACAGTAATCAAATCCTATCAGACAAGACAGGTCCTTATTTGGTTCTCTGGCAAGCCCAGGTTTATCCTGAACTTTGAGAGTCTCTGTTCTGAATGATGAAGCATTCAAGTAACATGTAGGAAATCTGAAGTGAGTTTCTGAGAGATACTGACTCAAAGAAGATCAGGAGCAGCCACAGTCCTCCAGTTTATTCATCACTGGGACGTCCCTAGGATGACCAATAGATTTCTGCTGAGGATCTTTGGGTAATTTATCAGCCTCATATTCATGTGTTATAAAAGATTTTTCCACATTAAAAAAAAATAGGCTTTATCCCATAGAAATATGTTTCATCGCTTTTCCAGCTTCTTGTACTTGGCTTCTGTGGGTAATTAGGGAAGATGAAAGAAGGGGACATTAATTATAGTTTGTGGGGGTGTGGGTGTGTGTGCGCATATGCACCTCTACTGGGGCTTCAATTCAGGGCCTAAGCACTGTTCCTGAGCTTTTTCACTCTACCACTTGAGCCACATCTCCAGTTGCAGCTTTTGTTTACTTTTTGGGGGAGGGGAGGGGGTAGTTAATTGGAGACAGTCTCACAGACATTCTTGTCCTGGCTGACTTTGAAAAATGGTCCTCAAATCTCAACCTCCTGAGTAGCTGGGATTACAGGTATGAGCCACTGGCACCTGGCTTAGCTTTGTGCTCATAATTACTTAAACCTATTAAATCCTATTTTCCTCTCCTCCAGAATGGGAATTCAAAAGTCATAAATTACTTCACAGATTTGTAGAATAAAAAACATAATACATACCAGGTGCCGGTGGCACATGCCTATAATCCTAGCTACGCAGGAGGCTGAGATCTGAAGGTGGCAATTCAAAGTCAACCAAGGCAGCAAAGTCCTTGAGGCTTAGCGCCATTAAAACTATCAAAAAAGCTGGAAGTAGAGCTATAGCTCAAGTGGTAGAAAGTTAGCCTTAAGCAGAAAAGCTCAGGGACAGCAACCAGGCCCAGAATTCAAGATCCAGAACTGGCCAATCCCTGCCCACTCCCCACCCCCATGTATGTAAAGCATTAGAACAGGATTTAACAAATCATTAAGTATAGGAACTGTTCCTAATAATAATACTTGGTAGAGTTTTTTGGGGGAAGAGCATTGGGGATTGAACTCAGAGCCTCAAACTTGCACACTATGCCTCCAGCCCCTTTTGTACTACTTATTTTTGAACTAGGGTCTCACTTTATGCCTGGGCTGTGATCTTCCAACTTGTACTTGCTGGTGTTGCTATGGATGACAAGCATGTGCCACTGTGTCCAGCCATGGTGCTTTCCCAATAATAGGCATATACTATCATGCCCAGCCATTGGTTGACATGGAGTCTTATAAACTTCTTTGGTCTGGGCTGGCCCCAAACTGTAGTCCTGAAAAGTTACTAGGATTTCAGGCATGCGCCATCACATCGGCTATTGTTTTTGTTTTTGAGACATGATTGCTCTATGTAGCCTAAGCTGGCCTTGAATTTTTTACCCAACCTCAGCCTCCCAAGTGCCGGAATAATAGGAATGCATCACCAGGCCTAGCTAAGGGGTACTCCTTATTAAACCAAAACAAATAAAAATGGTTACCCAGTTTTTTTGAATATGCATCCAACTTGTAGGCTGCCTGCTCAAGAGCAGCCACCTGCTCCTCAATTGCATTGATCTGATCCAGGTAAGGCTGCAGTTCAGCATCTTTAGAAAGAAAATACATGTTTACATATCTTGAACAAGAAATGTAAAAACAAAAAAAAAAGAGCAGAAAGTAAGAATGCTAGTGTTGCTCCAGCTATGCCTAAAATAGACTAGGTAGGGTAGCATGAGTCATCATTAGCAGAGCAGACACTTTGGGAGACATCTGCTAGGTTAATCAGCCTAGCCAAAGGAAGTCTCCTATCTACTAATTTTCCTTTTTTTAAAAAAAGAATTTAAGCCGGGCGCTGGTGGCTCACGCCTGTAATCCTAGCTACTCAGGAGGCTGAGATCTGAGGATCTCCGTTCAAAGCCAGCCCGGGCAGGAGAGACCATGAGACTCCTATCTCCAATAAATCACCAGAAAACCGGAAGTGGCGCTGTAGTTCAAGTGGTAGAGCGCTCGCCTTGAGCTCAAGAGCTGAGGGACAGCGCCCAGGCCCAGAGTTCAAGCCCCACGACTGATAAAAAAAAAAAAAAAAAGAATTTAGCTGGGCACCAGTGGCTCACACCTGTAATCCTAGCTACTCAGAAGGCTGGATCTGAGGATCACGGTTCAAAGCCAGCCTAGGCAGGAAAGTCCATGAGATTCTTATCTCTGATAAACCACCAGAAAACTGGAAGTGGCACTGTGGTAGAGCACTTGTTTGAGCTGAAGAGCTGAGAGACAGCACCCAGACCCAGAGTTTGAGCCCCATGACCAAAAAAAGGTATTCCTTAAATAATCTTCTAGTTCCCTGTTCAATTTCTTTATAATGTCACACCAGGAAAGCATGGTCCCATGTAAGTTAATGGAAAAATAAATTCAGCCGCTCTAAATTAACATTTTCTATTTATTGCTTTTCTGTTTTGAGAGTTGTCCTTCACGGATTTTGTGGTTTAATTAATTTGCTATCATCTCTTCTGTCCCCTTCCCTTCTAAGAATTAACTGGTAAAATCAAGATTAAAAAGCAAAAATAATCCCATCACCAAAATGTTAATCTGCAAAATGGAAGAAATTCACCTTTATTATGTAATTCATTTTTAGGAGATGACCCCAGAAGAAAGGGATCTCATGTTCCCTCCCTCTCTTTAGTCCCAAGAACAGAACACTACATATAACAAATTTAATGATAAAAATTATTACTTACACTTCTGGTTTAAGTCCTTTAAGTTTCTACTAATGTTTATAGCAATATCTTTCATTTCAAGATACTTCAAGCTGGTTAGTTTATTCATATTTTCCAGGAGCTTATAGTCTTCACTTGTGGCTTTAAAATAAACAGAGTATATGATGCCATTAATATTTGTCTGAGATCAATGAAATGTGGAATTTTAGCCAAATGGTAGTTCAAGACTTTTTTGTTGTTGTTGCCAGTCCTGGGACTTGTCCTTGATCTTTTTTGCTTCAACTCTCTACTACTTGAGCCACAGCTCCACTTCCTGACTTTTTATTTAAAGATTAATTGGAGGTAAGAGTCTCACAGACCTTCTAGCCACAGCTAGCCTCCAAACTCAACTGTCAGACTTCAGTCTCAGGAGTAGATAGGATTACAGATGTGACCTGCCTGCACCACTTTAGTTCAAGACTTTTATACTCAGCCTGTACTCTCTGAATGACTAACTAGAAACTAAGGGAAAACTACTTAAACAACAACAACAAATCCAGAAGGTCTTGAGTCATAGTTCATCTCCTTGGGAAATGGTAAATATATGTCTTAAGAAAAGGTAGGAGCTAGGTGCTGGTGGCTCAAGCCTGTAATCTTATCTACTCAGGAGGCTAAGATTTGAGGATTATGGTTCAAAGCCAGCCCCAGCAGGAAAATCCGTGAGACTCTTGTCTTCGGTTAACCACTAGAAAACCAGAAGTGGTGCTGTGGCTCAACTGGAAGAGCACTTTTAAGATGAAGAGCTCAGGGACAGCACCCAGGCCCAGAGTTCAAGCCCCATAACCAGGAAAAAAAAAAAAAAAAAAGAAAGAAAAGAAAGAAAAGGAAGGAACTGGGCACCAGTGACTCACACCTATAATCCTAGCCACTCAGAAGGCTGAGATTTGGTAATTACAGTTCAAAGCCAGCCTTGGACACAAAAGTCATGAGATTCTTATCTCCAGTAAACTACTCAGAAAAAGCTGGAAGTGGTGCTGTGACTCAAGTGGTAGAGCACTAGCCTTGAACACAAAGAGGCCCAGGACCCAAGTTCAAGCCCTAGTACCCGTATAAATGAATGAATGAACGAATAAATAAATAAATAAAGTTGTGTTGTTTTCTTAAAAGGTAAAATGGCCTTGGTACTTCTATGGAACTGGGCACCAGTGACTCACACCTATAATCCTAGCCACTCAGAAGGCTGAGATTTGGTAATTACAGTTCAAAGCCAGCCTTGGACACAAAAGTCATGAGATTCTTATCTCCAGTAAACTACTCAGAAAAAGCTGGAAGTGGTGCTGTGACTCAAGTGGTAGAGCACTAGCCTTGAACACAAAGAGGCCCAGGACCCAAGTTCAAGCCCTAGTACCCGTATAAATGAATGAATGAACGAATAAATAAATAAATAAAGTTGTGTTGTTTTCTTAAAAGGTAAAATGGCCTTGGTACTTCTATAGCCTGAAAACATGAAACTGGAGGATTTCATAACATGTGTTATTAAACTAGAGCCTGATCACCTATTACTAATTCATTTATCACTGTGTATTCCATTTTATACAATGATTTTCCAAAGCATCTGTCAGCTTCTCATATCCCTGATCTCTTCCCATCCACGCTGAATTAAATGGCTTCTACTTCAATTTTTACAAAAGCCAAGCCAAGTACCATAAACTGCTTCAACCTCTCTGACTTAACTTCTAAATGTCTCTGTACCTTCCCAAAAGGATTTCCCTTTCAGATCTGCTTATCCTGCTCTGATCGTCTTTAAGCAGTAGTCACATATGCATGTCATCTGGGTGTCCTAGTAGTATCTATAGGCAGTGAAGCCAAAACTGAAAACATTTTCACACTAAACATGGTTCCTCCTTCCTCAGAAACAACTTGGGCTGCTCAATACCCACTTCAAGTTCTCCAAAGTCTACATCTACACTGTTCCTTACACCAGCTTATTTGTCTGGTTTCTCTTCTCTGTTATCTCATATTCTCACTACTATCAAACTACAGTCTCTTTAAAACAAGCATCACCCTCTCAAATACCTAGAAGGCAGCAAAGTAGCATAAATGGGTGAAACAAGTCAGGTGTTTGAATATTAAATTCATAACAAAATTATGTACTTTCACAAAGAAATATGCTGCCTTTCATTTCTTGGAATATGTGGCCCTCTGATTTTAGCACTTAGATAGGCAGTTTTGAAAGGGACATTGGTATAAAAAATGATTTCTGTACTACAACTAATAAAAAGCAATAGTAAGTGAATATGCTAAATGGCAACAGACACTAGGTCTTAATAGAGGGAAAAAACTAGAATAGGCTCTTTAAAGGAGACATTTGCTCCACATTAGTCAATTATATAGCCTCTCAGGAATAATGAATTAAGACTGGGGGTGTGACTCAAGTGGTAGAGCCCTTATGCCTACCACTATTACAAAGTCCTGAGTCTATCCCAGTACCGAAAGAGAGACAGACATTGGGGTATTAATTTTCTAGTATGCTTGGCCCGATAGAGCCAATATCAAAATACAAAAAGGAAAAAAAAAAAAAAAGAAGAGAAAAGAAGAATGGACATTAGTACTGCCAAATATTTGGCCTTTGTTGAAAAGCCAAAAGTCTAGATTCTTGTTACTTGGTTTCTCTTGCTTAAAAGCAAACAATCAGGCTAATAAATTATTGCCCCAGGACCCCTTTTCTTCTGCAAATTTCTTTTCTCATAGATTCTTAGCAGCAATTTCCTGGGGGAATGAAACAATATAGTAAAGGCTATGAAAGGCTTCCTGGGACTAGCCTTCCCTTTCTCACTTTCCTCCCCACACAGGTCAGGTGTCCACTTGGGAAAACACACAACAGACTAAAAAGTAACCCAAAGGATTTGCCACCAAATCCTAACAGAGCAACCTAAGAGACACTTAAATGTGCAGGTCCCTCCCCATTTCTCACTTTCATTTCTCCCCCCCCCCCCCAAGCCCCAACACCTCTGCTTTAGTCAAACAAGCGGGTTGGCTTACTCCATTCCATTCACAATTTTTTCCATTATTCTTCCCTTCACAATCCAGCTCAAAACACACCTCTCCCCTCCCCAGGGAAACATTTCTTGCATAATAGGGCTGGATAATGTTTTTTTTTTCTTCTCATGGCTACAGAGGCCTGCATGCAGAGTTGTAATAAGTATGTCTTCTTAGGTATTTCAGAAAGTGGCTGGTGGGCTTCTCCTGAGAAGGGACGGGGCTCTTTCCTTCCCACTCATGACTCCCTCCTAGTCCAGGAGGCCGAGGTCAGGGCGTGGGGCATGGGAAGGGGAGGGGGAGCTGCTGCTGCTAAACCATCACCTCTCTCTCAGCCACACCCAGCCCTACCCGGATCAACCCAGACCCGGCCTCACCGGTCAGCTCCCCAGTCAGGTATGTGGCCATTTTGGAGAACATATCCCGGCAGAGTTCAGTGATGTCAGCCTCCGCAGGTTCCTTGGCTTCTTCGGCCGTCTCCACGGCGACATCGTCTAGGCCAAAGGAGAAACGAGTAACTGTCCAACCCTGCACGCCAACCCGATCGGGAGCCGCTTCCCCTCCAGCCCCCGCCGTCCCACCGTGCCGGCCCCGCCCGTCGGCCGGCCGTGGTGCCCGGCCCGCCGCCTCCCCCGCGCCCACCCGACGCCCGAGCTCGCAGCCCAACCATTTCTGTCGCCCTGCTAGGACACACAGGTGCAACCTCTCCGACCGGCCGGATCCGGCAGCCACACACTTCGCCCTGGCCCGCCACTTCATGCCCGTCCACGCCGGGTACCTCGAGCCGGCTCCTCCGGGCGCGTCTCCGGGACACCCTCTGCGGCCGCCGCCATGGCCCGCCCCTGCGCGGCTTCCGGTCCTGGCGCCTGCGCACGCGCGCCGGGAGCGCCGGCCCCGCCTTCCCCGCCGCTGGCTTTTTGAGCTTCCGGCTTGAGGCACGCCTCAAATGATGACTTCTAACCAAGTGCTAGGACGAAGCCACGACCGAAGGATCCGCAGTGAATGGGCTGCTGGGAGTCACGACCTCTGAGACCGAGGTTACTCTTGACCCTGCAGCCACACCTTGGAGTTGTCACTCGATTTACACCAGCCACGTGGTCTGGCTTCCTCCATGGCGGACTAGCCAGTTCACAGAAATCGCTGGCGTCTGGGTGCCTACTGCCTACCCCCAGCCCGCACACCCCGCTCCTGGCAGGTGTCAGTCACAGAGGATTGACTTGGAAATGGGTGCTTATGCGGAGAGCCTTATCCGTCCCACTCCCCGTTGGAGGTGCTGGGTTTTTAGCTCTGCCATTTGAGCCCTGCCTCCAGCCCATTTTGCTCAGATTATGTTTGAGATAGTGCCTCCACTGTACCCTCTAAGCTTCCCACGATATCTGGGAAGGCAAATCTAGCTTTTTCTGTTGAGATGGAGGAGGGTCTCTCGAACTTTTGGTCCCCCCTGGCCACCAACAGAAAAGGAGATGGTCTCTGTCTTTCAACTAGCTAGGATTTACGGGCGTGAGCCACAGGCCTGGGTTTGCAGGTAATCTTATTTTCCAAGCCTTGACTCCATCCTAAATACACTCCCTCCCAATGTCCTAGATTAATTGATTTCTATGTCTTAAATTGCAGACTAGCACTTCCTTCTCTTCATTTTACAGCTGTGTGTGTTACTGGGAATTGAATCTAGGGCCTTTAAAGCCTTTCTTGAAGGAAGTTTAACAATTTTAGGGCTAAGGATACTCTGGTTATCTTAATTGAATTTAGCTTTTCACAAGCTTCTTGGGTATATATAACATTTAACAGGTTAGGAGAACTCTAGAAGTGAGTGAGCAATTGGATAAGACAAAGTGATAAAAGTCACAGGAAAAGTCAGGTTTCAGTGGTTTATGCCTGTAATCCTAGCTATTCAGGAGGTTGAGATAAGAGGATTGCAGTTCAGAGCCAGCCCAGGCAGCGAAGTCCACGAGACTCTTACCTCCAATAAACCACCAGAAAACCGGAAGTGGCACTGTGGCTCAAGTGGTAGAGTGCTAGCCTTGAGCTGAAGAGCTGAGGGACAGCACCCAGGCCCAGAGTTCAATCCCCACAACCGCCGGAAAAAAAAAAAAAAAGGAGAAGGGAGAAAAACAGATAAATAGTCTCAGGATCCAGGTTCCTGGACATTCACCATCTTGGTTTAGGTTTTGTTTTTTGTTTTGTCTTATCCCAGATTATCCTTCATCTTCACAGATACATGGCCCTAAAACCTTATAACCTGATTTTCTTTGCAATAGAACTGGATCTCTCTAGATCTCATGTCTCTACTCCTTTCTTATAGAACTATCATAGTACCATTTCACCCCATTCCTATCAGCCAGGGATTTTTTAGTTCAGGACTCCTGGAGCAGCTCATCTCCTTCCTAGTTGTCATTGCCCCTATTCTATATATCCCAAGAATAAGAACCCACTCCAGCCCATAAATGGCTCAGATTCTAACTTCTTATTGTCCTTTTCCTTCGTATTGTCCCAGAAACAAATACAAAGACATAGTTTTCCAATGCAATTTTATTGATAAACAACTGGGAAACTCATAATATAGCAGAACCTATAGAAGAACAGCATCACAGCCCACTACATATTAGACTAAAGGTCTTTGAATCCTGAGGTCATTTTCTTGCCTGATTCCCTTCAGATTCTATTTTCGTTTCCTGGTATATATCCACCCAGTTCCCAGTGTTCAGCAGAAAGGCAGGAACCAGGATCCTACAGAAGAACCTTTGTTAACTTTGCTCTGGGAGGGCATCGCACTAACTCCTCTGCTATATTGGAATCTTGCTTGTAAGAGGAGTCTACTCTCCTCTAATGTTTCTCTTTTACAGAAACTCCATGGGGGAAGGGAAGAAATGTATGGATACTAGCAGCAGATCTCTAGATACACAAAGGATAGCAATAAGATTTACTGGCAAATAAAAAGACATCTAGACACTACCTACTGCCCTGGCTTCTACCTTTTTCATAAATTGTGGCTGTTTAGGTGTTTAAGGAGAATCATTTCCTTATCCTGTTTGTTCTTGACTATTTTTGAATCACAGTAGAGCTAAGTGCACAAGAAATAAGAAGCCCACAGTACTATGTGGCTATAGACAGAAACACCAAGTCACAAGCATGATGCCCAACTACACACAGAAACATTGATTCAAAAGGCCATACATGGGGTGGGACCTTCCATGAAGGGACCTGCTGCTCTCTCTGGGGAGTCAGAAAGAGAGGAACGTCTGTTGTATGACCCCTTTTCCACCACTCAGACTCCCTAGGGAGTCTGTGCCCACCCAGACTCCCTAGGGAGCTGGAATTCAACTACAGCTGGATGCAAGTGTTCCCAAACCGCCGTTCCTCCTGCTGGAAGGGGGGAAAAAGGAACAGGTCACTTGAAGCAGGACTTTATGTCCTACTTTATTTTTCTCTAGATTTGTTTAGAGAACCTAGACTGATACAGACTGAATATTTGTGTCCCCCCAAATCATGTGCTGAAATGTAATCCCCAATGTAATGGTCTCAGGAGGTGTAGCATTTGATAAGTGATTAGATCCTGAGTGTGGAGCTCTTTTTTTTTTTTTTTAAGTCTCTTTGTTCCTTCTACCATGTGAGAACATAAGGAAAATACAGGTGCCTGTGAACTTGATCTTAGACTTCCCAGCCTTCCAAACTGAAGAAGAGATTTCTATTGCTTACAAGTGGCTCAGTCTATGATGCTTTGTGTATCAAATCAATTAGACAAAGACACAGAGTTCTCCTAGTGGCCAAGGCAAACCTTAGGCCAGGACAATCCACTTCCAGGCCTTCCTTCATTCCCCCTCTACTTCCACTGATACAAAGATCACTGTGAACCTACTTCCCCAGGACTCTGAAAATGAAAGACTTTAAAAAGTATTCTCTCCCTTACCCACTCATACTGAGCGGAAAGACATTAGATTTCAACTATGGGGAACTAAAGAAGTGCTACTCACCTCTCCTGGGGAGGAAGCTGGCTGTCCTTTCCTCTCCAACATCTTCAGCTTTGAATCCACAGCATCAATTTGAGATATAACTCCTTCCAGAGCAGTCTCTAGTTGTAGGACTCTTCTTGTGAGCCTGTCTATGCAGGATTTGGAAGAAACAAAGTGGGCAGAGATGCGTCTGAGTGCTAGGAAAGGTGAAAGGTTAACAGAATGGTTGTGTCTACAAGGGAAGGGTTAACAAAATGTGTGTGTGGGGGGGTGGCTGCATGGGAAAAATGAAGTAATATACAATCATGTGGAGAATTATGGGACAGAAAATTATAAGAGAAGTACAACAAAGAATATTAAAAACAGCTAGCTCTGGGCTCCTGGTTGTACATACGTGTAGAATTCTTCTCCAGAAACCCAGCCTTCTGATGTGGCAGCCTCTGTACCAAATTCACCAGCTGGGCTATGTACAATGGACCGACCCAGGTTCTCAATCTCAGCATTGAGGGCCACCTAATCAGGAAGTCAGAAATTAGAGGGGAAGAGATGACTCTGGGAAGTCATCAGCTCCTATTCCATTATCTGTTCCAAATGGACTCTAATAACTCTACATCTTGATATTCCTCCTCCCTCCCAGGCTCTAGAACCAATAGGGCCAAGGTAGTAGTGGTAGACCATCCCCTAAGAGAGGAGTCACCTTCCAAAGAAACAAACATATACTCTACAAAGCATGTGTTTGGGAGAGGATAGACAGTACCAGAACATTTTTGATACTTTCTATCTAGGATGTTGTCACCCTGCTGGGGCTGGGTTAGTGATAGAGCAGGCCTAGTAGGAGCAGCTAAGGATCAGAGTTTGAAAATTCCAAGAAGACAAATCCTCAGAGGGAATTATCAGAGATTCTTAGGCAATTAGTACACTTTGCCTAAGACTGTGCTTTAGAGAAATGGTTCTTAGTCTTGCCTGCACGATGTAATCATCTGGGAATTTTACACAATACTAATGTCTGCTGTCTGCCCTCCTCCACCTTAATTGGTCTAGGAGCTCTCCAGAGTATTTAATGTGTAATTGTTTGAGAACCCCTATTCTGGAGAGTTCTTTCCTGATTATCTATGGAGAGGATGTTCAGTTTTGATTTGTGTTTAGGTATATTGAGTAGGGGGACAGAGGACCATTGTTCTTACGCTGTCTCCTCACCAACCAGTCCTGCTCACCCTTTCTTCCTCTAGATCTTGTCGCATTTGCTCCTGCTCCTTTTCATCCAGAATGTGATTCCCATCCTGATCAAACCGGGTGAAGGCAGCTGTGAGCTCAGTGATCTCATGTTCCTCATGCCCCAGTCTGAGGAGAACAGTACAACAAAATGACTTCTGCCCTGTTGGAGTTGTGATAACTTTACTATTGACTCCTCACCCTTTTATTGGAGGATCACATGGGAAATCTAGAATCTCTGAAGTCTAGCAATTCTACACCCAAGAAATTGCTTGACTGTTTCTTCTTCCTGATCTGACCCCTGCTGCCAGGGCTTAGAGCCTCATGATCCCCTCCTATGGAGATTGTTGCAATATCTCTTTTGCCTCTAAATAACCTGCCACCACCTCCACTTGAGCTTCCCCTCTACTCCTTGCTTCTGAAGTGCTTCCTCCATAACTAGAATATTATCATTTTTAAAATTCAGATCTAATGGATGGTGGACCATGTGTGCTGGCAAATACCTGTAGTCCCAGTTACTTGAGAGGCTAAGGAGAAAGGATCAACTCCACAATTTCAGAATAGCCAAACTTATTTTTGAGACCATGACAGAAAATAAATAAAATGCAAACCTAAATATACACCTTTTCAACTTAAAAATCGCTCCTGGACACCCCATTCTTTGGATAGAGTTTGGATATCAAGGCCATTCTCAAAGTAGCTGTAAGGTCTGTTCCTGGGTGGCTAGCAGACTCCACCCTCCTCTCAGCAAAGTCTCCACCCAATACCTGTGTTACCTAGGCAACTGGGACACCTGGAAGAGGTCACATCTGCATCCGCTGAGGTCACATCTGAATTTGATGTGGCCACACCTTTCTCCGCCCATACCCTACATAAGGCCTAGCACAGGCCTAGACCCTTTCTCTCTGCTCTTTTCTAGCTCTCTCTGCTCTCTCTCTCTGCTCTCACTCTTGCCAGCCGCGTGGAGTGTCAACCTTGCCTGGTCCCAGCAGGTCTACTGAATAAACCTACCCCTTACCTGAATACCACGTGCGTGGTGCAGTTCTTACTCGGCTACCTCTTTTTAAAAACCTAACAGTAGCCATGTCCATTTCTCTGGCCTTACCTCCAGACTCATCTTTTCTTTTTATTAGAAATTATCAACTATTTATTTTTGTTGTATATGTTGTTTAATTTTAAAACTCTGCCTCTGTAGATGCTGTCATCTTTTATTAAAATTTCCTCTGCTCTTCCAGGAAACTTCCCCATCAGCTCAAAAAGAATCAATAATTGGCCAGGCTCCAGTGGCTCACACCTATAGTCCTAGCTACTCAGGAGGCTGAGATCTAAGGATTGTGGTTCAAAGCCAGCCCAGGCAGGAAAGTCCATGAGACTCTTTTTTGTAGTTGTTGTTTTTTGTCAGTTGTGGGGCTTGAACTCTGGGCCTGGGCGTTGTCCCTCTGCTCTCCAGTTTAAGGTGAGCATTCTACCACTTGAGCCACTGAACTTCTTCTGGTTTTCTGAGTGGTTTATTAGAGATAAGAGTCTCACAGACTTTTCCTGCCTAGGCTGGCTTTGAATGGTGATCCTCAGATCTCAACCTTCTGAATAGCTAGGATTACAGGCATGAGCCACCAGCACCCAGCTTCCATGAGACTATCTCCAATGAACCACCAGAAAACCAGAAGTGGTGCTGTGGCTCAAGTGGCAGAGTGCTCTCCTTGAATTGAAGGGCTCAGGGTCAGTGCCCAGGCCTAAAGTTCAAGCCCTACAACTGACCAAAAAAAAAAAATCAATAACTATTTATTCCATGTCTCCTTCTTTCATGTCATTTCAGTTGTTGAACTTATTCTGTGATTTGGTTTATTTGCTTACATATCTATGAATTCCTAATGTTTCTCTACTCACTATAATAATGGTGGGATTATATTGTTACATTCTAACAACAAGGTCCAGAATGTTGTAGGTTATATTCAAAGACCTTTAAAGCAAGGACATAATCCTGAAATTCAAAACCATAGACCTACAGGGGAAGGCCCAAAGCCTAGAAGTCAAGGTCTTAGGTCCATAGGCCAAGGTCAAATTTTGTTAGCAAAGGTTGTATTCCTGGTTGCTTACTCCCTCAAGGTGTTGGTAAAATCCTCAAACTGTATCTCCTGCTTCCCACCCTGAAGGACCTTCTGCACATCTGAAACCTGCTCCTTCCTTAGACGTAACCTTAGTAGAGTCTTCTTGTAGCCCTGAAAGGGAGAGGAAACAGGAAGAAGTCACAACAGGCTCCTCATCACACCTGACTCCACCTCCATCTAAAGCATGCCAGGGGGTAATTGAAAGCATCAGAGAGCATAGGTCCCTATAGCAGTTGGTAATAGACCATAACACAGAGCTTTGAGACAGTCTTGGATGCTTATAGGCTATTCAAGGATACTAAGTAGTCACCTGTTTCAGGAGGTCATAGAGCTGCAGCTCATCCTTCTGTCCAGCCAATTCCTCCTTGACCTCTGAGTATGTGTCATTGATGATAGCCAGGAACATGTTCTACAGGATAAAGTAAGAGTTTGGGCCCTCACTCTCAGACCAATTAAAAACATTGAGCCCACTGACCCAATATTGCAGACCTGGGTTCTAGAGGGCCTAATGTTTTCAACCTTGACTCTGCAGTCAACCCACGCCTGTCTCTCAGGGGCCTCACAGCCTTGCCTTTTGCTCATTTCTCTTTTTCTCCCTCACCAACCAGACATCCAGCTGCCCACCAAAATACACCCCTCCCCCCCCCGCCCCGCACATGATCTATACTCCTCCAAACCAGGGTCCACTAATTACTGAAGCCAGAAACTTTTGAAGGTGAAACACAATCCACGTCTGTATCTCCATCAATAGATCAAATAAACTTGCCTGCCATGTTAATAAAAAAAAAATCAAACCTAGATATTCCCCAGTTAGAAGAACATCAATCCAGTAGTAACAGCAGAAATCAGCAAAATACCCCCAGATGAGAGCATATCTGGAGAAAAAGCATAGAGGCTTCCAGGGACAGCTGTTCTCATGAGACACTTTCTTCTCCTTGGAGTAAGAATGTTTGATTTCTTGGCAAACTACCTGACTGTGTTTGGCATGCTGACCATGTTAGCCACCTCTCAAAGATCCAAAAGAACCTCCTCACCCAATATCCTTTCCATTCTTGCTTTGAGAAACTCATTATAATTCCAAATAGGAGGCAGAAAAGGTCAAAACTCCACCCTGGAGATCCTCTATGTTGTCAACCCTCAGAAGGATCCTCACCAGGAGCACGAAGAAGACGAAGAAGACATAGGTGACGAAGTAGACAGGGCCCAGGATTCGGTTGGCATTGTTGATAGCATTGTAGTCAAAGTCCCCAAGGATTATCCGGAACTGAGTAAAACTGAAAGACCGGGTATGGACTTTACCCTGAGCCTCGCCATACCATGGCCCTAATCCATACCCCTGTCCCACTTGCCCTCACAGCACCTCTGACCCCATCTGATGGAGAGAACAGGTGTATAAATTACTTCAGCACACACACAGGCTTCGGTAGACTCTCACTTAGGTGCTTTAAGTACACACACACACACACACACACACACACACACACACACACACACACACACACACACACACACACACACACACACACACACAACCTCCTCCTCCCATTTTCCCCAAGGTTACACACACCTGGGAGGGTGAGGGGCCAGGGTGGGGACAGGACACATACATGCACTTGGTGAAAGTGCTGAAGTTCTCCACTTGCGTTCCAAAAAGCAGGTAACCAAGCTGGGCATAAGCAAAGAAGACAATGAAGAACATGATGGCAAAGCCCAGGATGTCCTTGGCACAGCGGGCCAGTGTAGAGGAGAGCTGCGTCATAGTTTTGTTGAAGCTGATGTACTTGAATATCTGCAAGGCCCATAGGGAACCACATGGTGAAGGAGAAAAAGTGAAAAGCCTTGAATAGTCCACTCCAGGAGCCCACAGAGGTGCCAAAGTAAAACAAGGAAAAGGAGACACAATTGAGGAAGTGTGGGCACCCTAAGGCAAACCAGGAAGGAAAAGTCCCTGGTACCTTGATCCAGGCGAAGAAGAGGTTGACAGCATTCATATTGTTGTACTGCGTCTGCCAGAAAGCCAGGAACTCGAAGTCAGCATATGTGTTTGGCTGCTCTAAGAGCTTCCCCATCAGCCGATTCACCTCGAGGGTTCGGAATATGTGGAAGCCCACGGCCAGCATGGAAAGCTGTCACACAGGGGTCACAGGGCTGTCAGAGGAGTCAAGAAGGTCTCAAGAGAAGTTCGAAGATAAAATCTCATGGAAGAGCTGAGACAGGTAAGCCACGTGGTCAAGAAACACCCCTTCCTTCGGAGGCATTCACTAGATCAAGTTCAGGTGGAATGGGAACTTGTATATGAGGGTAGCTTGCTTATGCTACAGCCCAAGAGAAGGCTTTGGGGCCAGAAGCAAATATGTCCATTGTAAAGGGCTATATGGAACATGATTTCTCTCCACCCCCACCACTTCCATGTCTTGGTAAAGAAATGAATAGGTCCTGCTAATGAAAAAGAGATGAAGATGCAGAATATTTGAATTGAAAAGGCAGAGCTCTTCAAGGGGACAAGTCATAAAGGCAAAAGACATAAGAGAAGGTGACCACCTACATAAAGAAAAAAAAAAAAAAGGGCCAGGCTCAGAGGCTCACAGGAGGAGAGATGTGAGACGGGCTTACTAAGGGCTGAGATTGAGGGATATTATTTTCTTGCTCTGCTATCTATGGCGCAGTGATTTGACCACATGTTAGAAGGAGGACTTGGAGCTCCAAAAGGAAGAACTTGGAGCTCCCTACTATCTTCCAGTATGTACCAAGCCTGAAGCCTCTGTCCCTCACCAGGATGACCACCAGGTCCAGTATGTTCCAGATGCTGCTGAGGTAGGCAAGCCGGTGCATGTGGAGTTCCAGGATCTCCTCCACCATATAATAGAAGATGAAGATGCAGAAGATGATCTCACAGCCAATGATGAAGAAGTCCCAGTTGCTGACATAGCGGATCAGCTTAACTGTTCGGATTTGCCAGGATGGGATGGCACCTCCTGTAGCTGGGAACTCCACCACCAGCCTGTAGGGGAAGGAAATAGCTAGTGGGGTCTGGGCTGAGATAGTTCCTCCTCCTACAGATCCCCACACAATCCTTTATATTACTATGGGGTATGAATTTAAGGAAGCATCAAAAACACACCAAGAACCACAGCTGGCGGGACAGTGTGGAGAACAGGGGGCCTACCTCAGAACACAGAAAAGATTGATGTTGGCATTGTAGACTGAGAAGTCTATGAAGACCACCCGAGTGCCCCTGTCCAGCCACAGCCCCTCCTGAAGGTCTCGGAGCGCCTCTGCACTGGCCCGTCGGGATCCTGGAAGGTCCAGGTAGTAGCCGCCTCCACTGTAGCTTGTGAGTCTGCCCCAGTGGGAGGAGCCCTCCAGCTCATCCTGCGAGTGATATGTCCACCTGCCACAGAAAAGTCCATCTGAGCAAAGAGAGGTCTGAGCCAGCCTAAAGTTCATCTCCCAAGGCAATGGGAATACTTTATGATTGTCTGGGCTTTGCACTTTCACATATTTCCTGTATGTAAGTACATGCAGTGTCACTGATAATCGGTATCTGTACACTTTTCATGGGGGACATGGAAGAAGTCCCTGAAGGAAATCAATACCCAGATATTTTCAAGACAATTAGTTCTATAATGGCAGTACTGAAACTCAAAGGTAAAGCTCCTCATTTTTCATTATGGTACTCAAGAATAAGGAGGACAAAGCCAAGCCCTACTTTTGGTCCCAACCCAACTGTCATCTCCCTAGGAAGGATCCTTCCAGTACTTATGGATATGCAACTTACTGCTCAACTCAATGACTCTCTGTTCTTAGCCTTCCTAAGTTTCTATCCTAGCTCCCTCTTTTCTCTCCCTTTATTATTGTTTTGTTTTGTGTGGCTGTGTCAACTTCATTTACTCTTCACACACCCAAGAGACTTGTGGGCAGATGTTTTCCCTGGGGGAGGGGCCTGTAGAGGACAGTAAGTGTGACTGTGACCTGTATGTTGTCACAGGTGTGAAAACTATGGCTCTGTGTGCTAACCTACCTCCATTCCTGAGTGAGATATATCAAGATCCCCAAAGAGTCACTGTTGGGACTCAAGGAGATGACTTCAGGCATCTCCAAGGTTTGATCCCTAGGTATTTTAAGACTCAGTAGTAGATGTTTCCACATCCTAGGATAGTGTCAGGCGCAGAGGGAACTCACGCTGTGCCGTTGACAGATCCAAAGGGGAGTTGCTCTTCTTTGTCTGGAGAGTAGACATCATAGCAGCTGAAAATGTCCTCCCGGAAGTCCTCATGCACCACACAAGAGTCATTGCGTACCCGCAGCTGCCGCAGCCTCGGGGCCCCCAGCAGTAGGTTCTCATAGTAGATGAATGAGTGTGAGCCATGGCCCAGGCTCTGGTTGTTGTACCACTTGGTCCAGTACAAACTGTCCAGGAGTGGGCCCTGGGCAAACTGGACCAACAGCTGGGTTGGGCTTTGCTCAGCCTCCTCCCAACCTCTGTCCTTAGAATGACCTTTCCTCTCACTCCTTGACTCCTAGCTTGTTTCTATTCTCTTTTGCTATATTCTATTCAGCCGACCCCAGTACCTCTGCCAGATTCTGACCTGACTTTACTAAAAATATATTTTGAAGTTCTGCCTCTCTTCTTACTCTCAGTAATAGTCTAATTCCTGGTTTTCATTCCAATCTCTCATTCACCTCCACTTCATCTCTAGCCTACTTCACTAATTCAGCTTGACCTTCTGACTCAGTCTGATTCTAGATTGAACCTATGATCCCTGGTTATGAGTCTGATCCTTTGCCTGACCTCCCCGAGCTCTGGCTTTGAATCTTAGGTCATTGAGAAGGAGAAAGAAGGGTGGAGATCTCATACTCACATCCCAGAAGTCTGCCATACTGCTGATGGTCTGGAAGGAAACTCCAGTTTCTGATGGGGTATGTAGGAAGAGCTCAGACATCACTTTGGTGTAGTAATAGGCACTGGAACTTGTCATTCCATAGGTCACTAGAAAATAACCCAAGAGGCTGTGTTTTGTTTTGTTTTGTTTTGGGTCACAGAGCTTGAACTCGGTGCCTAAGTGCTATCCCTGAATTTTGTGGCTTAAAGCTAGTACCCTACCACTTTGAGCCACAGCAACACTTCTGGTTGTCTGGTGGTTATTTGGAGATAAGAGTCTCACTGACTTTTCTGCTCAGGCTGGCTTCGAACCATGATCCTTAGATCTCAGCCTCCTGAGTTGCTAGGAGTGAGTCACTGGTACAGTTCCCATCACTATTCTCCAGTGGAGACAAGAAAGCCCATTTATCTGGCACAAAAGGTGTATCTACATGGTTTCCCATAAGACCTACTCAATATAGTAGTCCAGGAAAGCTAATGGTAGCACTGGGGAAAACCAGAGGTTGTATTAGGGAAAGGTTTGGCTACAAAGTCTCCTACAAAGATGGCTCTCGTCTCAGTAATTGTTGATTGAAATCAACATTCTGAAATTTCACTCTTTTCTATGGACTCAGCTTATCTTTACAGTTCTTACTCTCCAGAACAGAGACTGTTACTTTGGATCTTGTTTGCTTGCATGTGTCCCCTATTTATACCCTTTGGAAAGTTCCTCCTAATTCTAGAATACTCCGAGGCCCACTCTGGATAAACACTTTACACTAGCTTCTAGACGCTGTCATCATGGGAGTAGGAGTGAGCATGGCACCTGGGCATTGGCAGGGCTTGCTGCTGGTCACAGATATCTCCTGTGTAAGGGACTCAATGCATTCCAGATTTAGCAAAGGAGAAAAAGGTCTGCCCTTTTCCTAAAGTCAGCATTTTCCTCACCCACCCTAATAAATGCATTCAGAAAAATGTATTATATCCACAATTCACTCTCAAACAGTGGTGGTAATGATGGTGTGTAGAAGGAG
Organism: Dipodomys merriami; assembly: GCF_024711535.1. Taxonomy (NCBI): domain Eukaryota; kingdom Metazoa; phylum Chordata; class Mammalia; order Rodentia; family Heteromyidae; genus Dipodomys; species Dipodomys merriami. Next base: position 4,481,581 of record NW_027202294.1, on the reverse strand, counting down.
GGGGGAATGTAGGCATGGTAGAATGTTTGGGAAATGTATGAAATGCTTGAAGTGTCTATAGGAATTCTTTGTGTTATTCTTGCTATTTTTCTATAATTTTCTGTAATTGCATTAAAAAACTTAAAAGTAGGACTTTTCAGCCTCTTGTCAGCAATTCCCTTAAACATTTTTTTTCACATCTTGGACTTTCTTTTCTTTTTTTTCTATTTTCTTTTATTTTTTGCAAATTCTTTATTGTGATTGATTACATAATTTCACACATTTCACAGTATTGTGGGATAGTGATGCTTGGTTAAAGTCACAAACACATTCTAACTTTCATGGGGCAAATTGTCTATTGTGGTCTATAACATTTATGAGTTCTATGAGCTTTGACAATAGTTATTTCTTCCACATTGGGTGATATGTATATTTCTTTCCTTTTGCATAGCATCAGCCGTTCCCTCTTTCCACTAGTTCCCTCCCTCCCATCGCTGACATTGAATTGCTTAGTTCATTTTGATCAATGTCCAGTGCAGCTGATGGGTCCCACTGTTGTATATTTTCCCTGATTCCCTCTAGTTCTGTGTCATACTCTTGGTTTCCCTCCGGTGTGCACATATATACCATATATGTGATCAGCGGCATGGGGTTATTTAGTAGTGATTCAACCAGATGAGTGGAAGTCCTTTGTTTCTCAAGTCTTGTTTACTTACGTTTTGGATTTAACATCTACTTATCAGGGAGACCATGTGCTGTTTGTCTCTTTGCTCTTGGCTTACCTCACTCAACATGATTTCTTCTAGTTCCATCCATTTCCCTGCAAATGCCATTGTTTTGCTTGGACTTAATTTTTTCTCACCATCCCATTTGGAAATGGAATGACTTGGGGGTGAAATGGAACTTGCCTATGGAGCTGGAGGAAAGGGTGTTCCTTATTACGTACTATGCATCATACTTCTCCAGAGATGGGAATCAGAAAAGAAAGAAGCATTATTACTTCATATCCCCTTGTTCCACTCTATTAAGAAAGTTCAAAATATATCTGCAGTTACCTGTCTTTAGTATCTAGAGAACTATAGGCAATTTTCTAATGAATGATATGCTGAACTTTTTCTAATGATATAGGACTAAATTGTTGAATTTTGTAAAATGGCCACTAGGCAGTACTCACTACTACCGCTTTTATTTTTCAGCTAACATTGTTCTGAACTGCTTGCCAACATTTAGGGATACTCTCTCTTTATTCTCCCTCTCTCTCTCTCTCTCTCTCTCTCTCTCTCTCTCTCTCTCTCTCTCTCTCTCTCTCTCTCTTCCTTTCTTCCATCTTTCTACCTTTCTTTCTAAGTTTCTGAGTTGGGGATTGAATCTAGGGCCTTCCACATGCTAGGCAAGTGTTCTACCACTGAGGTATATGTTGAAGCTCAATATATAAAGATTACATCTTCTAAGAAACACTGGCTTCACTTGGTCAAATGCCTATCAATATACAGAAATTTACTATTCTTTCTTTGTAACACTTTAACTGAACTACATACATACAGAAAAGACCACAAAGGAACCCTACAACTATTCTAAAGGGGCCTTGTCTTTGAAGGTTGTACATTGCCCTGGTGCCTCCCTGTTACTCCTGTCTGCCTCCTGACTGTCATAAGGTGAGCAATTCTTCTCAGCTACGTCCTTATTCCACAATGGTTTCTCCTTACTATGGGCCTAGAAGTATGGAGCCAACTGACCAAAGACGAAAATGTCAGAACTATGAACCAAATAAATTCCCCCATCTTGTTGTTGGTAGTAGTAGTAGTAGTGGTGGTGGTGGTGGTGGTAGTTCTTCTTCTTCTTCTTCTTCTTCTTCTTCTTCTTCTCCTTCTTCTCCTTCTTCTCCTTCTTCTCCTTCTTCTCCTTCTTCTCCTTCTTCTCCTTCTTCTTCCTTCTTCTTCTTCTTCTTCTTGTTCTTCTTGTTCTTCTTGTTCTTCTTGTTGTTCTTCTTCTTCCTCCTCTTCTTCTTCTTCTTCTTCCTCCTCCTCCTCCTCCTCGTCCTTGTCCTCCTTATCTTCCTCCTCATCATGATCATCTTCATCTTCCTCCTCCTCCTCCCCCCCTTCCCCCTCCTTCTTCTTCTTCCTTTTCCTCTTCTCCTTCTCCTTCTTCCACTTGAGCCACACTTCCACTTCCAGCTTTTTTTGTAGATTAATTGGTGATAAGAGTCTCAGGACTTCCCTGCCTACATTGGCTTTGAACCATGATCCTCAGATCTCAGCCCTCTGACTAGCTAAGATTACAGGCATAAGCCATGAGTGTTATTTGTGCCTTTCAATGTAAGCTGGCCTGGTCCCCTTAAGACATAGATACAATGTATTTTTTAAAAAATTGAAACAATATGACAGTTGTAATTAATCATCATATTCTGAGGTTGGGTAATAACTTGATTTCTGTGTTTAGAGACAAAATATTCTCATCCTCTCTTTTGAATTGCTGGTGCATATTCCCTGCTCAGAGCAAAGAAGATGTCAGCACATTTACACACAAAGTGACTAATGGAGAATACATTTAGGGCATAACTCCTCTGAACATCTAAAGTACTATATCAAAACAAATTCAAGGAAATGGGAGCTTTTGTTTGTTTGTTTTTAGTGTTAGTAAAAGGGGGACACAGGAACAGAGGGAAGAAAGGTGAACAAATATAGTCATTGTATTTAATATACACTATAGAAAAAATGAATCATGGGGCTGGGAAGGTGGCTCAGTGGTAGAGTACTTGCCTTGCATGCATGAGGCCCTGGGTTCGATTCCTCAGCACCACATAAGCAAAAAGAAAAAAGCGGGAAGTGGCGCTGTGGCTCAAGTGGTAGAGCGCTAGCCTTGAGCTGAAGAGCTGAGGGACAGCGTCCAGGCCCAGAGTTCAGACCCCACAACCGAACCAAAAAAAAATTTAAAAAAAAAAGAAAAAAAAGAAAAAATGAATCATGTAACTTGTAGGTAGGGATGGGAGGGAGAAATAGAAGAAAAGTGAAGGAAAGGATGTCATTGTCTAAGGATAACATTGTACTCATTACCTAATGTATAGAATTGTATCACCTTGATACAACTCCTTAATAAGAACAATAAAAAATAACAAGAAGTCAGTGCAATACCCCATGCCTCTCCTTTCCCATGAACTGCCATACAGGTCATCTGATGCTACTGAGCTCCTTCCCTGCCCCTAATGACTATGAAATGGATCACCTCCACCTTTTCTAGCACATTCTTCTTGGGCAGAAATGGGATCTGTCCCTTCAACTAACTGACAAAGGTCCTCAGAGTGTTGGGGTGCTTCTGACAGTGACTATACAGTTCCTTCATGTACCTGTACTACTCCTGCATTGCGAATTGTACATCAAAAGCCCACTGCTCCTTCCTAGGTTAGAAAGCAGCCATGTTGGTCTCCTCACCCCATCCCTTCCCTAATAGCCATTGTGTGGATACAGCCTCTGGCTGTTCTGTCATTCTCCAATGGTTGCAGAGTAGGAAGGCCCTTGGGCCTTACTTGGTCTTGGCTTCTTGAGCTGCTCTTAGCACTTGGCTCATTGAAAACTTCTCTGAAATATCTCCACCTAATTATTGACATAATACATCTTTCTGGGATCTTGCAAGATGAATAATTACAGGTGGGAGGTGATCTTTTGTTACCGCTATGGGGTGATTCGATTTTCTTGTGAAATAAAATACAGTATTGAGAACAGTGATCCTTATTTATTCCTGCCCAATAACTCCTGATAATACTTTCACAATAGCTTAGCTAAGCTCTGTAATAGCCTCTCTTGGTAGAAAAGAAGCAGTTCTTGTCAATCTGCCCAGTGATTTTACCTCAGGAAGATTATTTCAGGTAATGCCTTGATTACTCCAAGTTCTATTCATTAATTGTTACTGTCTCTAGTGCCAAACTATGGGAAAGATTTCTTTTTAGTTTATTTAGCATGGACTGAAATATTCAATACCTCTCCTCACAATCATTTTATTTAATTTATTTATTTACTTTGCCGGTCATGGGGCCTGAACTCTGGGTCTGGGTGCTATCCCTCAGCTCTTCAGCTCAAGGCTAGTGCTCTACCACTGGAGCCACAGCGCCACTTCCGGCTTTTTCTGTTTATGTGGTGCTGAGGAATCGAACCCAGGGCCTCATGCTTGCAAGGCATGCACTCTACCGCTGAGCTACCTTCCCAGCCCCTCATAATCATTTTAACTGGAGGCACTTTGATATCTAACAGAAGAGGCTATTCCCAGCCTTCTTGGCAGCTAGATATGTTGGCCATTTAATTACGTCCATAAAAGGGGAGAACATGCTTTCCTTTCTTCTTCCCCATTTCCTGCTAGATGGTATATGAACATAAGGGCAGCAGCTGAACATGAGAAACAAGCTGCATGTTGAGAATGGCAAAGCAGTAAGGTAGAAGGAGCCTGGAATACACAATTGTAGAGCCTTGTATTAATCCAAGGTTTCTTATTCCACAGATTTGTTTTTTGAGTGGAAACTAGATTTTCATCTTATCTAATGCATTGTTAGTTTGGTCTTATTATTGAGGTTAAATTAGCACTGAAATTGAAGATTTCCATGTGCATAATTGTATCAGATGGGTACTTGGAAAGAGAAACATTTCTAAGAAAAGAATAGGAGGAGGGAAAAAGTCAAGAACTGGATTTATCCCCCACAGTATAACCCCTGTTTTCACTGTATTTGACGTTGGTATAATTTTGTGGAGGGGAAGGGAAAAAACAAATTGTTTAAATAGGGATACAGTCTGTCCCATTGTAACAATGAGATGTACAATATGTTATGTTGAACAATGAACTTTACACCTTTGGCGCGGGGTGTGTGTGTGTGTGTGTGTGTGTGTGTGTGTGTGTGTGTGTGTGTGTGTGTGTGGAGGGGACGATGGGAAGGGATGGGAAGGGGAAACAAAGGAGGAGGCAACAATGCTTGATAAGAAATGTAAAAAGAACTGGATATAAAAATTGCTATTCTGACAAAAGTGAAATCTAATCATAGAGCTCTGGGTTAAAATGGTTTACAGGTAGGATAGTACACACTATAGCTATAGTTTTTTGGAGGTTAGAACAGAAGGATCTTGAGTTTGAGGATAACCTGGACTATAAACTGATAACTTGTCTCAAAAAAATGAACAAACAAAATCATTACTGAGTTCACAGAACCCTTCTATCATTTTTATTTTCCTCCGTGCTATGAAATAATTTAATTAGAATCTACATCATTTATTCTCAAAATTTCACTCGGGATTCCTCTCTAATTTAAAGTTCTTGATGGGGGCTGGGAAGGTGGCTCAGTGGTATAGCACTTGCTTTTCATGCATGAGGCCCTGGGTTCGATTCCTCAGCACCACATAAGCAAAAAAGAGAAACCCGGAAGTGGTGCTGTGGCTCAAGTGGCAGGGTGCTAGCCTTGAGCTGAAGAGCTGAGGGACAGTGCCCAAGCCCAGAGTTCAGGCCCCATGACCGGACTCCCAAAAAATAAATAAAAATAAATAAAAATAAAATAAAAAAAAGTTCTTGAGAACTCCAAAGTTTGTTTGTTTTTAAATTTATATCTGTCAGCTTATTAGGAATTGAAACTAAGGAAAAATATAATTAATCAATAAACATAAAAGATAATAACAAGATGGAGATTTAGTTGCAATGGTAGAGAGCATGTTAAACATAAACTAGGCCATGGAATTCAATCCTAAGAATAAAATAAAGAGATTTAAAAATCCAAAACAAAAAAAGATGACAGTCATAATATGTGTAAACATAAATAACTTTTTATTTAAAAAATTAACATATTTTCTTTTCCATTTTTTCTCATTTTTACTTTGTGTATATGTATGTGTGTGTGTGTGTGTGTGTGTGTGTGTGTGTTTGTGTGTGTATGTATGTATGTTGTAGCATTTTAACCCAGTGTTTTATCCTTGTGAGTTAGGCACTCTACCACTCGAGTCACACCCCAAGTCCTTTTTTGCTTTAGTTATTTTTTGGAAGGATCACTGTTTTTGCAAAGGGCCAGCTTGACATGTGGTTCTCTTACCTACATTTCCTACAGAGTTGAATAACAGGTGCATCGTACCACCCAACTTACTGAGATGCTGAAGAGTTGCAATGCAAGAATAAGCCACTATAGCTAGTCCTATTTTTTGTTTTTTGAGACATGGATTTGGAATATGTGAGGCAGCCCAGGCTAGCCTCAGACTTGTGATCCTTCTGCCTTTGTCTCCTTGGTGCTGAACTTGCAAGTATACACCAACATGCTAGACACAAATCATTATATACGGGGGAGAGAGAGACAGAGAGAGGGAGAGAGAGAGAGAAAGCGCATACGTGTGTGTGTGTGTGTGTGTGTGTGTGTGTGTGTGTGCATGTTCCATGCACATGCTGGTCCTGGAGCTTAAACTCAGAGCTTGAGTGCTGTCCCTGAGCTTTTTTGCTCAAGGCTAGCACTCTAACATTTGAGCCACAGCTCCACTTTCAGCTATTCTTTTTTTTGGGGGGGGGGGCGGCAGGGAAGGTGTGTGAATTGGTGATAAGAATCTCACAGGCTTTCTTTTCTGGTCTGGCTTTGAATCGTGATCCTCAAATCTTAGCCTCTTGAGTAGCTAGAATTACAGGCATGAGTCACTGGTGCACAGCTCAAAAATCGTGATATTTCTCTAAAAAATTACCATGAAACATAGCATTGTGTTACACATTTACAAGTCTCCTTAATGTTTGGCTTGATCTCATAAATGCTTCTATATTTAATCTGTTGCAATGCATTGCTTTGGTTGAAGTAGATGAAGAAAGTATATAAATACATGACTGGATGAATGAGGCATTTAACATCCCTCTCAGTCACAGAAAGCCCCCAGGTTCCTCAGAGTACACGTTTGAAAACATTGCCCTAGGCCTTATTTCTGGGATTAGAATGTCTTCCCAGGCTTGAGTTGCTGCCTGAACTTAAAACCTGCTGCCGGAAAAAAAAAAATGCGGTACATGTACACAATGGAATTTTACACAGCCTTTAGAAAGAATAAAATAAAATAATGTTATTGGCAGGGAAATGGATGGAACTGGAACAAATCATGTATGTTAAGTGAGATAAGCCAAGCTCAGGGAGACAAACAGGCATGGTCTCTCTGATAGGTGGAAGTTAGATCTAAAATGTACTGGCATATGACTAACTATAAGAGGATTCTAGATACTCACACATAGTGAGCCCAAAAGAGGACACTCTTTTTAAGGGAGGGACACAAAGGTGCAATGGTTAAGTGCCTCTTCATAATTATATAAAATAATATATGTAGTGAAATGAACTTCAAGATATGGAAAACAAAAGACTTTTTTTCTTTTTTTAGTTTTTGATGATTCTGTCTTCTTTAACTCACCTACGGTATATTCACGTGTATATCTTTGGGGTGGGGGTAAGGCACAGAACTCAAGGGGAAAAAGGGTAAAAAAGTGTAGCAGTGGAATTCACTGGACATTGATGAAACTGAACTATACAAGTTGTGGGTAGAGACAAGAGGAAGGGACTGGGAGAGAATGAGGGAACAGAAGGCATTTTATGAAAGGAAATTTATTCATTATCTGATTCATGTAATTGTAACCCCCTATACATCACCTCTATAATAACAATGAAGTAAATTATTATTCTTTGCCAATAATAAGGCTTGAACTCAGGGCTTGGGCACTGTCTCTGAGCTTCTTTTGCTCACAGCTAGCACTCTACCACTTGAGCCACAGTGCCACTTCCAGCCTTTTCTGTTTATGTGGTACTGAGGAATGGAACCCAGGGTTTCCTGCATGCTAGGCAAGCACTGTACCACTGAGCCACATTCCCAGCTCCAATGTTTAAAAATATAAAAAATAAAACATAAAAAAACCTCTTATCATCATGTCCTGTAAGAGTGTCCTTAGATTCTTTTACCTGTGTACCATGTTTGATAATTTCCAAGGCTTTTTCCTTAGATTATTTCCATTCACCCTGTCAGACATGTCTGCTGATTTGACCTTGCCCAGAGCAAAGTTCTCCATGAGTCATGTTCAGTTTCTATGATCTTCTCAGGTCCATTTAGCTGGTGAGAGGCAGAGCCAGTATTCAGATTGGGGCTGTATAAAATGAGCTACCTTCCCTTCTCTGTCCACTTACACCAGCCAGGCTTGAGCCTGATTACATCTATAGTGGGTGATTTTTCAGAACTTCCCTTATTTGTACTTTCATGTGGAATGCCAATTGGTACTTACTGAGAATGTACTATGGACACTAAGTAACCTTTTTTCTACCGACCTCACAAAGTACAAGTATCGTCAGGGAGACTTAAGTATCTTCACCAAAAATGTCCCACACATGGAGCTGGGAATGTGGCTTAGTGGTAGAGTCCTTGGCTACCATGCATGAAGCCCTAGGTTCCATTACTCAGTACCACATAAACAGAAAAAGCCAGAAGTGATGCTGTGGCTCAAGTGGTAGAGTGCTAGCCTTGAGCAAAAGAAGCTCAGGGACAGCGTCTAGGCTTTGAGTTCAAGCCCCAGGACTGGCAAAAAAAAAAGGCCTCACATATAACTGGTGGCCTTCTTCTAGGTATCATGTGCTTTCTGTTCTACCACTGTGCCTTCATTAACGTCATGGTTTTAAGTGGCCAGTCACCTTCATTCATCTTTATAGACACATAGGGGCTCAGTCACCTGGACCTCCAATATATATTCTATTCCTTCTCTTGTCAGATCTAGAAATAGTCTTTCAGAAAAGACAATTTATTCCTAATCTCCAAGCTCATTCATTCTCTTCTGATGATATAAGATCCTGCCAAACTGTGACCAAACCCTGAAACCTATTAAAAGAAAGCAGAGGGAATAGGGGCAGGCCAGAGATAGACAAAGATTACCCAATTGCTATTAATTTATGGGCAAGAGGAGTCATCAAAGGCTGAGGATTCCTACTGTCCCGCCTGACTCCATGGTGACCAGATCCAGCCTGGTCATGGCTCACAGCGTCTCCCACACAGGCCCAGTCCCAGGTGCACCTTTGAGATAACAATAATATCTCCTAAAACAAACAGCCATTGTTTCTATACAAAGACCTTCAATGTTTTCTCCAGCAACAAAAGACCACAACCAGTCCTCCAAGAGTACTGGGGCCAGAAGGCTTTCATAAAAATCATGATGGCAGGGGGAAAGGGAGGAGGAAGGGGCAGAAGGAAGAAGAGGACAAATCAGTTATTTTCCAGCAGTTTCTCTGTTGAACAGATGACCCACTCTACCCATTAGGAATTGTTTAGAATGACTGATTATTCCTGATTATGTATAATGATAACAGTTACATTTTCCTAGGGTACAAATAATAATATCTACCTCTTGCAGGATTTCTGTCAGGGACAAATGAGATCATAGGTTTCAAGGATTGTACAGTTGATATTGTTTTGGGAAGATTGATGATTCTTGTACCTCATCTGCCTAGAAAATAATAGCTCTATTTTAGCCAAGTGAGTCCCAAATAGCCCTGGTTTCTAGGCCTACCAAGTTCCTAGAATAAAGCATAAGGAAGAAATGTGTCAGTAATGGATGTCAGTGACAGTTTACTATTGCCCATCCCAGGCAAAATCTCTAAGCAGTAGCTGTCCAACCAATTTCATGAGCTATTCTTTCCACTTTCAAAGCTCCAGTGGTAGTCGGGTGCTGGTGGCGGTGGCTCACTCCTATAATCCTAGCTACTCAGGAGGCTGAGATATGAGGATCATGGTTCAAAGCCAGCCTGGGCAGGAAAGTCTGTGAGACTCTTATCTCTAATGAACCACTAGAAAACTGGTAGTGGCGCTGTGGCTCAAGTGGTAGAGCACTCACCTTGAGCTAAAGAGTGAAGGGACAGCGCCCAAACCCGGAGTTCAAGCCCCATGACTGACCAAAAAAAAAAAAAAAAAAAGCTCCAGTGGTAGAAATGAGAAACCTGGTGGATGATTGTCACAAAAGTCTAATGACACAACTTTCTTAAAACCTTCCCCTCATCCCTCCTAAGTCCTGTTTTATGCAATTTATTAAAAAAATAAGCATGTTATAAATTAAACATAAACCTCTTCATGCTCATTTGTAATCAGAGATGAGATATTCAAAGCAAATCATACCATTTTAGACTTATTTAATACTAAAATTTATAAATGAATATCCAGTTTTGGTGAGATCATGGCAAAGCTGGTGTGATCTCACAACACCAGTGGCATAGTAACTGTGCCTGATCCCTTTCAGAAGCAAAAATGACAACATACAGCCAATGCTAAGAAGATATTCCTGACTTTTGACCTAATTATCTCTCTCCTTGGAAATTACTATAAGGATAAAATTCAAGAAAAGTGTGTGTGGGGGGAACCTAAAAGGCCAAGATATATTTACCAATCATAAAAGTTGAAATAATAAGTATTTCCGTCAATGACTATGATCATAAAATTAAAATACATAATCTATTAAAATGGGTTATTTGTGATTTAATTATGTGTAAAAGTATAGGATATAATACAATTGGGTAAAATATGTATGTATATGCATAAGCACTAGTGATGTGAAAAAATAAAGGTATCTTTGGATATGATAGTGATGAATTATACATCAAAATGTTCTTCAGTGTTTATGTTTTAGTTTTTTGTTTTCCTTTTTTTAATTTGTGTCAGTCATGAGGCTTGAAATTAGGGCCTGGGAGCTGTCCATGAATTTTGTACTCTAGGCTAGCATTCTACCACTTGGGTCACAGCTCCATTTATGGCTGCCTAAATGGAGATAAGAGTCTTACATACTTTTCTGTCCAGGATGGCTTCAAACTTTGACCTCACATCTCAGCCTCTGGAGTAGTTAGGATTACAGCAAGAGCCCAGTATCTGGCTCTTTAATGTTTTTATGTAAACTATTTTGTATGTGATTGAACTGGGATTTAAACTCAGGACTAGACACTCTCACTTAGCTTTTTCATTGAAGTCTGCTGCTCTACTACTTGAGCCACACATCCACTCCCAATTTGTTTTGCTGGTTAATTGGATATAAGAGTCTCTTGGACTTTCTGTGTGGACTGGCTTTGAATTGTGATGCTCGGATATCAACCTCTTGAGTAGCTAGGATTATAGGTGTGAACTACTAGAGCCCAGCTAATAATTATTGGTTTATTATTTTGTGGAAGTTCAAAAACACTCACTTGGATCTGTAGACTGAAAAATTTGTCAAATAAATTAATCTGAAAAGCTACATACTGTACTGTAACTATGACACTTTATAAAAGACAAAACTATGGAGATAGTAAATATTGGCAGTGGTTGCCAGGGATTGTATACAGAGAATGATAAACAGGTAAAAGTCAGAAGATTTTAAGACTTTTTTTGTGGGGGGAAGGTGCCAGTCCTGGGGCTTGACCTCAGGGCCTGGGTCTAGTTCCTGAACTTTTTTGCTCAAGGATAGTGCTCTATCATTTGAGCCACAACTCTACTTTCAGCTTTTTTTGTAATTTATTGGAAATAGGAGTCTCATAGGCTTTCCTGACCAGGTTGGCCTTGAACTGCCATCCTCAAATCTCAGCTTCCTGAGTAGTCTTACAAGTGAGAGCCAGCAGTGTTCATTTAGATTTTAAGATATGAAAGTACTCTATATTATACCATTACAACATAAATATGTCACTTTATATTTGCCTAAAACTATAGAATATGAAAGACCAAGAGTGAACCCTATTGTGAACTATTGACGTTGAGTGATGATATGTCAATGTATATCCACTGTGAAACAAGTAGTATAGGATTTTAATACTGGAGGAAGCTATTCCTATGTGAAATTACAGACATGCATTACTGGGTCCATCTTTTTCATTGAGATAAAGTCTCAACATTTTTTTAACCTGGCTGGCCTCCTACCCCAACTATCTGGGATTATAAACATGAACTACTAAGTCATTGAATCCTTTTTCAGATGCATTACATTGAGCTAGCTCATTGGACTACTCCAAACAGCTCTACAATATTTGTTCTGTTATCACTCCCATTCCACAAATCAAAAAAAAGTGTAGGTCTATCTACGTGGCCAAGCCACAAGAAAACAAGCAGATGAAGCAACAAGACAAATGAACGCTTTTGGGCTAACTCAAATACTGCAAATACTGAGGCTTTTAACTAGTGTGGCTGGCCATAGCCTGCAAATGTGTTGGACACTACTTTATTCACAGCCCTGACACGCTAACAGAAACTACAATCTTACTTACCACAGAAGAAGCAGCATCACAAGAGAAATTTTTTGTTTGTATTTTTACCTTTTTTTTTTTTTTTTTGTCATGGGGCCTGAACTCTGGACGCTGTCCCTCAGCTCTTCAGCTCAAGGCGAGAGCTCTACCACTTGAACCACAGCACCACTTTTGGCTTCTTCTGCTTATGTGGTGCTGAGGAATCAAACTCAGAGCCTCATGCATGCAAGGCAAGCACTCTACCACTGAGCCACCTTCCCAGCCCGTTTATTTTTACCAATGAACCACTTTCTAGTTCATATATTTTTACCTTTTAAATGCTTCATTTAAAAATGGATATAACAGCCAGCCATTGGAGGCTCATGCCTGTAACCGGAGCTACTCAGAAAAATGAGATCTGAGGCTCTTGGCTCATAGCTCAAAGCTAACCTGGGCAGGAAAATCCATGAGATTTTTTTCTTTTTGCCAGACAGTGGGCTTGAACTCAGGGACCTGAGTGCTGTCCCTGAGCTTCTTTGTGATCAAGGCTAGCATTCTACAACTAAGCCACAGCACCCCTTCCAGCTTTTTCTGGGTAGTTTATTAAAGATAAGAGTATCATAGACTTTCTTGCCCAAGCTGGTTTCCAACTGTGATTTTCAGGTTTCAGCCTCCTGAATAGCTAGGACTATAGGCATGAGCCACCATCACCCAGCTTCTGTGAGACTCTTATCTCCAGTTGACTACTAAAAAGCTGGAAGTGGAGCCATGGCTCAAGATTTAGAGTGCCAGGCTTGAGGGAAAAGAAGCTCAGAGACAATGCCCATGCCCTGATTTCAAGACCTAGGAACAGTAAAAGAAAAAAAATGATATAAAATATATAATATATATACTAATATATATGTACAATATATTATATAATATACACAATATAATATATACAATGTGATATATATAAATAGACACATAAATATACATGCCATATTTTCTTGATCCATTCATCTTTTGTAGAGTAAACTAGGTTTTTTCATAATTTCGCCACTGCAAATTTTTAAGGAAAAAATTAATTTTCACCCTCACTCAGACACCTGTGTCCAGCTATTTTCTACAGTTCCTTGACTCTCCTTCCATAGCCTGCTCTTCCATATTTCTACTTCCTTCTCTTATCAAACTCAGAGACCAACTCTTCCCAGTGTGGGGATAGAGCAAGGGTCTCACAGGTACTCCTCTGATGTTTGTGAGGTGAGCTCCATCACAGGATACCACCATACTAACCCTCTTCTCATGAACCTACAAATGGAATCGTTCTCTTCTTGCCTCTAAAGACTCATGGATGAGATATTGTGCAGTAAGCACACACAGCAAACCTACCACACAGACAGCGGTGACCCCCATTCTTAAGATAGGGTAAAAACTTCCACCTGCCAACAGAAAACCATGGCCACTGACTCAAAATTAGGAACTTGAACTTAAAAACTGTTTCCTAATAATTCTACATACTTCCTTTAACAGTCTGCCTAATGATCTACCTTCTTCCACCAAATTCTGTGATATTAACTTAAGCTAAAAAGGGAGTTGAAATGGATATATATAGAGAGTTTCCAGGACACACGCCTCCCACAGATAGATGCTGCCCCACAGGTGTTGACTGAAGACAGGTGTATACACATATGTCACACACATTCATGGTTCTCACAGACAGACAGCCGAGAGACGGAGGCTACTCACACAGACAGATGTCTACCAGGAACACGATGTATACCAGAAGCTCTCGCAGGGTGGTCTTCACATAAAGTTCCCTGTTCTCAGCTGTGTTCTCAGTCAGGGTTGTTCCCCAGAGTCCTAAGGTAATTAGACAGGGGCTCAGAGTCTCTGACAACACATCCTGCCCAGTTATCCATTCACACCTGCCCCTGTTTTTTGTACCATCTTCACCCAGCCCTTCCTTTCCCATCCCTTGATCCCATGGTGGCATCTGCCTACTCTATCCAGATCCATGCCTTCTTCCTCCCCTAAATTCCCTGAGGGGACAGGGTGAGGCACTGGGTCACAGAAAGTGAAGCCATGAAAGACAGGCACCTGTTCCAGGGGACAGTCTAGAGTCTCATCGACTTGTGCTCTCTCTCAGACTTACTCCTACCCAACTTTCTGTGTCGATAACAGATGACCCTGCAATTGACCCCTCTGGCAGAGCACAAGAATGTCTTCTTTAACCCACGCCATCTCAGAGACACCATAATTACACCTCTTCCTCAGATGAGCTTTGACCCTCAGAGCTCTAGTGCTCCTTGCCCCTGACCCCAATATCCCAGGAAGCCCCCTCCCCAGGCTGGTACCTCTGATGCAATGACAGATGTGGAGGCAGCAGCGGGACCCAAGGGTCCTGTGTGTCTTCTCCTGGACTCCATCTTCAGGCTTCTTGGGTTGGGGCTCGTTGGAGGGGGATACCACACTGGAGACAGTGTAGATCCTTGGTGTCCCATGAGGTGAAGGGGAACTACTGTAGGCAGGGTTGTCCCAGGCTCCATTATCCAGCTTGTGCAGCTCCTGCCCCTCAGGACCTCCCATGGAATTCATGGGGAAGGAGGAGAGGACCTGGCACTGTAGGTGCCCACTGTCACAGGAAAATCAGAACAAAGGCCCAACTCTGCACAGCCAGCAGAGGGCAAGGATCGGAAGTCTGAAAGCAGATGCTCCAGCTGCTCTCACTGTGTCTGGGTGGGGAATCTGAAACAGACTGGGGGAGGGAACGAACTGAGGTGGAGGGGGGTGGGATGATCATCAATCCTGCCAGCGTAGATATTCTCTCTCTGTCTCTCTCTGTATCTCTGTCTCTGTCTCTCACTCTTTCTCTTTAGTCTCCTCACAAATCCTTAGGGACAGAAAGAAAGGGCTGGGAGGGAGCTGGGAACCAAGGGTTTGTGGAGGGGACAGAAAGGAGGGAGATATGCAGATGGACTGAAAGAAGCGATGGTATCCAGATTGTACCTAGGAGAAATGTCCAGAGGTCTCAGGGAAAGGAGGAGTGGTGGAAGATACAGGCTACAGGACTCCATCATGGGTAACTGATCTCTTGGGGCTCCTTCAGCCTTTCCCCTTGAGCTGTCTCCTAGTGAGTGAGGAATGAAGCTCTCCTCCCTCACCTCACTCTGAGGGTTTTCCCCATGGTTTACAGGCATAGTACCCATAAAATCATGTTCCTGAAATAGGAGGCTCAGCTTAGGAAAAATGCTGTGTATGGGCTGATGTGGAAGATCAAAAGAGAACATAGGGCAAGAACCATGCCACTTGCAACTCCTTATTGGGATTGCACATCTGGATCCCGTTGAACTGGTCATCTTTTCCTGGGATTCTGCTTAACCCTTAGCCTAGAATTGTAAGCCTGAGCACAAAATGGAAATAGGAGAGATATCAGGATTGCTCTACTTGCTTTGCTCTCTTAAAACCTGTTTTCTTTGTAAATAAAAGGATGAGAAACTGATCAGTGTCAACTGTCCTGGGTTAGATCACCTGAGAAGGGAATAGAGAGCTGCAGCACTTCCCCCAAGAAAGAGCCTTATGAATAGTTGCAACAAGACTCCTGTCTTGCAAAACAGTATCTTACAACAGGATGGGGGATACAGGTGCATTGGGTCATACCTATAACATAGCTATCAAAAAATAGGATTTGGGTTGTAGGCCAGCCTGGAAAAAGAAAGTCAGTGAGATTTCATCTAAACAAATATACCCAAATGGTGTGCCTATGATCTCAGCTAAGTGGGAGGACATAGATAGGAGAGCTACGGTTCAAGGCC
The DNA here is from genome assembly GCF_024711535.1 of Dipodomys merriami. Lineage (NCBI taxonomy): Eukaryota > Metazoa > Chordata > Mammalia > Rodentia > Heteromyidae > Dipodomys > Dipodomys merriami. The sequence goes on along the minus strand of NW_027202294.1, from coordinate 4,465,621 downwards.
TGTCCAAGGCAGAAGCATGAGAACTTATCCCCAAAATATCATAAGCAATGGTAGAGTTTTTGCCTAGCAAGTGTAAGGTCCTGAGTCAAACCTCAGTACTCCCAAATTTGTAAGTAAATTAAAAAGTAAATGAATAAAAGAGAAGATTAAGAACAGGAAACTGATGGTGTGGCCTTGAGAAACAAACAGAGAAACTCAAGGACCTTTCTTATTTCCTTTGGATAATTTGAAATAATTCTCCTCCTCCTCCTCTCCTCCTCCTCCTCCTCCTCCTCCTCCTCCTCCTCCTCCTTCTTCTTCTTCTATTTTTTGGTGCCAGTTCTGAGGCTTGAACTAAGGACCTGGGTGCTGTCCTCGAGCTTCTTTTTTTTTGGTCTGGTCGTGGGGCCTGAACTCTGGGCCTGGGTTCTGTCCCTCAGCTCTTCAGCTCAAGGCTAGCTCTCTACCACTTGAGCCACAGCACCACTTCTGGCTTTTTTTATTTTGCTTATGTGGTGCTGAGGAATCGAGCCCAGGGCCTCAGGCATGCAAGGCAAGCGCTATGCCACTGAGCCACCTTCCCAGCCCCTCCTTGAGCTTCTTTTGCCCAAAGCTAGCATTCTACCACTTGAGCTATAGCTCCACCTCTGGCTTTTTTGGTAGTTTTGAGGAGATAAGAGGCTCATAATCTTTTTTGACCAGGCTGGCTTTGAAATGTGATCCTCAGATCCTAAGTAGCTAGGATTAAAAGCATGAGACATCTGCACACAACTAATCTGTAATTCTTAAGAAGTCCTTGATTGGCAAGGCTTTAGGATTTTTCATGTGACAAGTCTCCCGTTTTGAGAGCTTAAGGTCAGGCTGCAGAGCTTCATTCATGGTCCCCTGTCCAGGCCCATCCTGTCCAGTTGCTTTCCTCTGCTCTGTGCTGAGTACTCCCCTTCTGTGTAGACAGCCATCATTGGCCCAGGGGACAGCTATGAGGCACAGTTTAAGAAATCTCAAAAAATGCTCTGTATTCCTATTGTGTTTAAACTTACTTAAGAAGTTGCAAAAGTAATGATCATGTTGAATTGTCTGGTGACTTTTTTTATACAGTATTGTTCCATGTCCTTAAGCTTCTGTAGGCACTGGCCTTTTCCTGCTTAAATGGACAAGTATTAATGGTGAGGGTGTGGTAAAGTACCTGCCTAAAAAGTGTAAGGGAGTTTATAAAAGCAAAGACAGTTAGGGGGACACAGGCTCAGACTGCTTATTGACTACCTCAGCCAAATTCCAGGGCCTTGAATTTGAATTTGGATTGCAGTTCTGAGTTTAGCTTGAAGTCTCGATGTCTGGTCTGGCTGGTGCAATCTTAGCAATGTGGTATATGGTAGGGTATGACATCTTGTCTTCATAGTGGGAGAAGATGAAGCCCCTACTTCCCAGGTAATGGGTGTGACTCTATCCCTGCAGGCAGGCGTGGGCACTCTGCTAATAGCTTGGTTACTAAACCTGTCATCCAGTGCCTGGGACTGGCAGTTTCCTGTGACCCTGCCCCCTGACCTAGCCCTATTTGGGCCTGGACCAGCTCAGATGCTTTTACACCATGCCACACGTCTTCGTGTTCATGTCCTTTCTCTGGTCAACATGGCATCCCAATTCACCTTCACTGGAGTCCACAAAGCAGTAGCTAGCTTTATAATATAGACTCCAAGAGTCAGTCCTTCACTGCTTCTCTCTCTGCCTCAAACCATTTCTGCACTGCCCATCAATCAGCTGCTGTGGCACCAGCCCACCTCTTTCCCTTTCAGGAGATGTCTGGCTCTGAAGCCTTCATTTTCACATTCCTTTCTCCCTCTCTAGCCTGTCCCAAATAGAAGTTTAAATACCTTAATCAAAAACCTGTTGGTCAGGAAGCTGTATCTCACTCTAACCAGCCTGATCACCCCCACCAGACTCTTAGGGACAACGTGGTCCTCTCCCTCCTCCATAGTTTTGACTCCATAGAGTGCAAGTCTATCAACTACAAACTGAGGGAGGTAATTCATTGTCCCAATGAGACTCCCAGTAAATTTTTGGCAGACCCCCCCCCCCCAGCCCTTCCTTTCCCATCCCTTGATCCCATGGTGGCATCTGCCTACTCTATCCAGATCCATGCCTTCTTCCTCCCCTAATTTCCCTGAGGGGACAGGGTGAGGCACTGGGTCACAGAAAGTGAAGCCATGAAAGACAGGCACCTGTTCCAGGGGGCAGTCTAGAGTCTCATCTACTTGTGCTCTCTCTCAGACTTACTCCTACCCAACTTTCTGTGTCCATAACAGATGACTGAAAGATGAAATGGTATTCAGATTATACCTAGGAGAAATGTTCAGTGGTCTCAGGGAAAAGATGATTAAAGAACAACAGGAGGAGTGGTGGGAGATACAGACTACAGGACTCCATCGTGGGTAACAGTGATCTCTTGGGGCTCCTTCAGCCTTTCCCCTTGAGCTGTCTCCTAGTGAGTAAGGAATGAAGCTCCCCTCCCTCACCTCACTCTGATGGCTGGGAACAGGCTTATCTAATGCCCATACTGGTTTATCTTTTAACCGGGTAAGAACTTATATCTATTACCTGATATTTCTATTTGTAGTGGGTCTTCCATCCATATTAGGCCTCCCACTGGCCATTAACCATTCCAATCTAGCCCCAGCTTCTGACTGGTTATTCTTAACCAGTCCACAATGCTCTCCCCTATCCAGCTAGAAGATTTAATCAGTCAGGAGTAGTTAAGGATATAACCCACCCAATGCAGGATCTCCTGGAACACAGGTGATCCACCCAGAGTAGATGGCTGCCTTCCCTTCTGCTGGCTGTAGGTCCTCTAATAATGGTTTTTCTTTTCTTATTGTTTGGCCCCTGCCTCATAAAATTTCTTTCAGACTTCATCCAAGCATGAATATGCACGTTTATCACCAAAGAATGCTTACTAGTGCCTTCTCCTGGACCAGATGAACTTTCCACCTCTACCCCTAAAACTGATGCACACAGCCCACAGGAAGCAGCTAGAGAATGTCTCTACCCTCTGCCTTCCACCTTTAAAAATATACAGGAAGTGGCGCTGTGGCTCAAGTGGTAGAGCGCTCGCTTTGAGTGACAGTGCCCAGGCCCAGAGTTCAAGCCCCACGACCGACCAAAAAAAAAAAAAAAAAAAAAAACCTCTCTATATATACACATAAAAAAGAAAGGAATCTAAGTTCTCAGAGTCAGCTTGCTGATTAAGGCCCTGCCTTGTGTCCCTACCTGTTTACAAAAATCTGTTAAGTTTCTATTTGCCTGATGCTGTATTGTGTTCCTGGTGTAACATATAAATTCCCACCCTAGTTTCAATAGTCTCTTTACACTCTTTCTCACAATGTGACTCCCCCCCCCAATTCCTGTAGTTCCTGTAACAACTTCATAACATCTCTTCTCAGAACTGACTGTACCCCTAAATTCCCATAGCCTATGTAATGTGACCCAAGTGACTGCCCCCTAAAATTCTGTTTAAATTCAGCCTACACTGTCCATGGCTGCTGCCTCCATTCCTGCTTGGAGAAGTCCGGCAGGTCTATCCCCCAATAAAGCCTTGAGCGTGTATTGTTTGCTCTCGCTTACCTCACATTTCTTACAACACATACCTGTCCTGGTAATATGAAAGAAAGGTTTAGATAATACAAAGAATACAGAAGCCTTCTAAGCTATGTTCCCTGAAGCACAGACTGAACTTAATCATCTCACAGCATCTATTCCTCTGCCACTAACTTATCCAGTTTCTGGCACGGTCGATATCTTCAGTCAAGACTGTATTGATATTGTCTCTGTCAGGCCAGCCTGGGATGACAGCCCCTTCCTCAACCTTCTTGGTCAAGGACAGCAGGTAGCCTTGCCAGAAATCACCTGCCCATTTGGGGCAGTGTCACTTGTTAACTGTCCATCACCTGACTGTGAGTCGGCAAAAGGATTGCAGGCTCTGAGGTGACTTCCACATGGGCTGCGACCACACCTCCTCCTCCCCTTTCCCTGTATAATCTCTCTTCCCCATTAGTTTGCACTACACCCTACGATAGAGTGTGGCCCAGTGGTTTGGCTTTTCCCATAAACTCATCTCTGCCTGAAATACATGGCAGTTTATTTTGGCAACCCTTGCAGTCTCTGAGGGACATGAGAACAGACCTGACTGTGTTCACACTGTTCCGTTCCCACCAGCTGACAGCAGAAGAATGGAGCAATGCCTGTCAGCTGGAGAGACTTGGAAGCTAGACTTTGAATGAAAACATCTCTAAAGAGTGCCAGGTGCTGGTGGCTCACACCTGTCATCTTAGGTACTCAGGAGGCTGAGATCTGAGGATCAAGGTTCCAAGCCAGCCAGAGCAGGAAAATCCATGAGACTCTCATCTCCAATAAATTCCCACCCCTCCAAAAATACCTGGAAGCAGAGCTGTGACTCAAGTGGCAGAGCATTATCCTTGAGCAAAAAAAAGTTAAAGGACAGTGCCCAGGCCTTGAGTCAAGCCTGGCACAAACTGGCTGGCACACACAAACAGACCAAAATAAAAACCATAAACCAAACTTCATGACAACCCTGTAGCCTATTAGAAACCAAAACTTCCTTTACTGGGATGTCGGCTAGCCTATTTAGTCAATTTGTCCCATTGCTTCAGGAAGTTCATTTCAGCACATTTCAGGAAGCACTTGCTTTCCTCCTACAGATGAAATAAGGATAATGAGTCTAACTGGTGCCATTTTGTCCATGGGAAGGATGATAGGAAATTGGGTTTAACTGACACCATCTTGTTTTCACAGTGGTGGAAGGTGAACTGTCACCTCCAGGTGATGGGATGCCTGAATTCCAAGGAGCAGAGGTGGTGACTTGGACAATGGTTACTAGACTTGCCAGTCCCGTGCCTTGAACTTGGAGATTCTCGAGTTTCCTGTGACCCTGATCACTGACCCTGACCCTATTTAGGCCAGGACCAGCACAGGTGTCAAAGGTCATGCCTCATGTCTCATCTCTGGTCACCATGGCAGCCATGTCTTCTCTCTATTGAAGTTGATCTGGTTTGTTGGTTTCTTTTTTTTTTTTTTTTGTCAGTCATGGGGCCTGAACTCTGGCCTGGGCGCTGTTCCTCAGCTCTTCAGCTCAAGGCTAGCACTCTACCATTTGAGCCACAGCACCACTTCCAGCTTTTTCTGCGTATGTGGTGCTGAGGAATTGAACCCAGGGTCTCATGCATGCAAGGCAAGCACTCTACCACTGAGCCACCTTCCCAGCCCTGTTGGTATCATTTTTCAGCTCTTTCTGTGCTTTACTACTCTCATGGTTCAGTGTTCTAACAGTGTTAAGTATAGTTGAGGGAATGCAGGTCTTTGCTACAGGAATTCATCTGCAATAGCCAACTTTCTAATAAAGACTCCCAATCTGACCTCTCAAAATGTGGCATCTCTGTTTCTCATGCTTGAATTCCCAAACATCAAGATTCTTTGTGGAGAATAATCCACTCTGAGCTGCCAGTGAGAGAGCAGCTAACTAAGGAGGTTGGTTTGGCCAGGAAGGTCAGAAAGGGAATTTGGAAGGAACTGACATTGAGACAGGCTTTGAAGAATGGGGAATGATTGAAGAGACAGAAATAAAGCATTGCTATGGTTTATTTACTACCCAGTAGCTAAGCAAGTTAAACAGCACTATTTTATTTAATTCTCACATGGTCCTTCGGGGTAGGCTTGGATTACAAAATGAAGAAACAGATTGGGGCGGGGGAGAGAGAGAGACAGAGACAGAGAGACAGAGACAGAGACAGAGAGAAAGACAGAGAGACAGAGAGAGAGAGAACTTAGAGTCAAATCTAGCTTCAGAACCAGGGTTCTGATGGAAGTCTCCACTCCTTCCCTTCCTGCCACAGTCACGAAGTGGCAGCATGACCCTGGCCCCACCTCCATCCACAGGGAGCCACAGGTCTTTCCTGAAGCAAAAGCCCACAAACCAGTTTGGAAAGCTGTGCACTCTCAGTCTGGTCACCAGCTCTTTTCTGTCAACTATATCCTAGAAGTACCTGAAAAGGCTCCTGTCTGGCCCGCCACCAATCCACAAGCACTGGTCATTCAAGAGGCCTAAAAGCCTCTCTGTGGAGCTGGATGCTCTAGGCAGTAGAGATTGGACATTACTCAAGGCTTTCACTGTGAAAACACAATGCAAGGGGTAAGGGGGAAGAGGTCCCCCCCACCCCCGCCCCAGGTGAGCGGTCAGTCAATAGCTCTCCCTGTAGGTGGAAGTCTGGGAAGTTCTTCCCTGTGGCCTCCATGCCTTCCTTTGCAGAAAAGGCAGCCTCTACTAAGTACCCTGGCTGCCCTCCAATTCTCAGAGGGCACAATTGGCTCCTCATCCCTTACTTCCTGTGCTGAGCTCACTCCTTTCTTAATTGCTCCCCAGGGACCAGAGCAAAGGGTCATCCTTCTTACTGAATGGGATTCTGGACCTGAAAGAAGCCAGATAGATTGACCTCTCTGCCAACTTCACCCCTTCCACATCTCTGCCTCTGATTGCTTCTTACTTGTAGTTCGACATCATGAAAGGGAAAATGAGATTGACTTCTTACCTGTTGACTTCAGCTCCAACCCACAGGCTCTGGCAGGAAGTACAGCTGTGAGCATCATGCTTGATCCCTTTCTTCGAGACTCTGTTCTCAGCTAACCTTCTCCTGGCATCAGACTTAGCAGTGAAGTTGTGGCTCACGCCAAGAGAAAGCCACAGCTTTGCCAAGTAGCTCAGAAGGATAGGTAGATATGTCTGGAGCACCAGGAACATATGTTGACACTTGTCTGTGATAAACAGATATTTGTGCAGATAAAATGAATGGACAGGAATGCTGGAGACTGTTATGTCATAAGAATTAGCAAGCCCCCTTTGGTCTCTGGGAGTGTTCGTGAGGATGGAAGAGTTGAGGAGGGATAAGGGCTGCAGAGTATGGAGCTGTGCACATGGCTCCTCTCTTCCTGGCAGGTCCACAAGGGATGAATGCAGTTGTCTCTTTGGACTGCTGCATGAAGAAGGCCATAGAAAAACAATGCATTCCAAAAGAGCAATTGTAGGCCAAGATGGCATTTCAAATCCAGGTTCTGTGGGAACCAAGAAGTAAAAAAGGGAATCCAGACAAACCCCCTGTTGGGGCAGCAGCTGAGGAAAGCCTGGAAATGCCCAAGATTACATTCACTTTTTCCTTGTATGACAAAAGCAAGGCTGAGAACTAGCTTGGGATATTTCCCCTTTCCCTCTTGAACAGGGAGAGATGTGAGGGAAAGTATAGTTGGACAGGAGGGTGAAAGGAAATTGCCTTTAACTGGCTTAGGAGGCCTTTCAGACATGCCCTTCCCAAGGGTCAGGACCAAGTTCCATAGTGTCTATGGCCAGGGTGGGCTCATGGAACAAGAATGGATAGAGGTGGGATCAGGAGAAACAGGGCCCAGATGTCATGCCTGTTCTATGCATGTAAAAAGAATTACTATTTTGTGCATGGAAGATACACAAATACCTGCATGCATCTAGGAGATGTCAGGCTCCAGTATATTCCCACCACAGCATCCCCCACCTCAGTAAGCTTTCTGAGCCTGCAAAGAAGTCAGAGCCGGTAGCACAGTGCACATAAGAAGCTAAAATATTCCCACATCACTCTGTCTCAGACCTGCTCTCTTGTCGGACAAATTCTAAGGCCTCCTCTATGGAGAGCTCCTCTCCCTTCCCTACATTCCTACCCCATACAATATAGTATGTTTATATCTTTATCCTTCGTGCCCATCACATACTGGCTAGCATAGTTTGCTATTGTGCTTTGTCCCATGTCGCTTAGAAACCTGTGAATTCTCCAGGATGACAGCATTTTCTATTCCTCTACACAGAGGGAGTATTGGACATCCAGTGGGCACAGAGGAGGGTTAGTCAACCCTCAATCCCCAGGGGGTACATTGGCATAGATAGAATGATGGGAGACTCATTCCTGGTTGGGAAACACTCTCAGGCCATGGACAGCTGACTCTGGATCTTGCCACCATGCTGTGGTCAGTACAAGTTATATCAGTGCAAAGCAAGGGTGATATCAGTGCACATGAGATAACTGTAGGACAGGGGAAGGCTGTAGGTCATAGCAAGTTAGGTTGAGGAGAAACAGATAAAGGGAGAAAGAAGAAAGAAGAAAGAATGTCCAGAGGAAGCAAGAATAGGTTAGATGTATTTCTTGTGCCTGAGGGAGAGAGGAAGAAACAGGTTCAAGACACTGAGCACCAACTAGCAGCTCCTCTGGGTACTCTTAGCCAATAGGACTAGCACTACCACAAAGGCAGAGATGGTACACATCACTCTCATCTCCACAATGGCCTAGAAATAGTGTCAGAGCAAGGACTTTCTTTCTGTTCATCAACATATCATTGGAGGCTCAGGGCCGGTGTCAGCCTATTCTCTTCCGTGTCTATGTAAACTAAGGTGTGGGGCTGATTCCCACTCTGGAGATGGTTACCTGGAGGACTCTACTTGAGGGGAGGTAAGGGAGAGAGAGAAAGAGAGATACTATAATCTAGACAGGACCATCCTTCCAGTCAAGCCACCACAGAATATTCCAGACATGTTTGATTGCTAAGACTTTGACTCCATGTCTCAGTTTCCCGGGCTATCAGCACTTATCATACACTATGCCTATCACACTCTGCCCTGTGACATGAAATGTCACAGTCACACTCATTCTCTGAACTGCAGGACTGCCACCATGTCCTCAAGATAGGTAGTCATAACCACAGTCGAGGCCTCTCCTCTAGACACATACCCATGCCTGTACACAGGCCTGAGTTCATTCTCACTCTGCATTTCTCTCTTTCTCTCTGTGTCTCTGTTTGTTTTTCCCTTTTTCTTTCTCTCTGTGTTGGATACAGGATAGGAGGGAAGGGTTGGAGTGAAAGGGAGGTCAGGCGTATTCTGTGCATAGTATGGACAGATACATGTGGGAAACCTAGAGAACTGACCTGGACAACTGCATTGGCCTCTTCTCCAACAAGGGCCAGTCAGTGAAAGATGGGCAGCGCCTTCCCTCAGGGAGGAACACCATGGAACCGAGGCACCATGGTGGGTGGACCATGGCTTTCCCATTCTCCTGTGTAACTGTCCCACTGCCCAACCTTCACCATGTTTCCAGGGAATCTCTAGACTTGGACCTAGCCCTCACTGGGGCACTAGGTCTTCTCTCTTATCCAGAAAGGAATCTCCCTAGTATCATCTGAGGCCAAAGAGTGCCAGGGCTCAAGAGCCACATGTAGCCTGTGAGAATGAAGCCTAGAAGAAAAGTGTGGGAGAAAGAACATAGAGGTGGTATTGGAGAGAACAGATTGCACCGAGCCAGGGTAAATGTTTGGTAGAGGTGACAATAAATTCTCCTTGGCCAACTGTGTGCCAGAGGTGACAGAATTTTCTCAGGGCAAGAACAGAGGTAGGGTAGGTGTTTGTAACATCCTTAGGCCCTGGTTAATTCCTGCCTGCCTCCACATTCTCTTCTCTCCCTTCTACAACTCTCCTTGCTGGTGAGAGATGATTTGACAGCCAGCTGTTCTCACCTTGCCCTTGTTGGCAGTGGATAAAAGGTGTGTGGGCTATGTAGGACATTGGTCACTCCTCAGCTTAGAGAGATACATACATAAAGATGTGGCCTGTAGTGCAGCGTGAAGGGCTCTGAGTACAGCACCTAGTTGTGGCACACCAGCAGGCTCTGGAGAAGCCATCTTCTGCCCTGGCAGTACCACGCTCCAGTCTGCAGCCTCAGTCCTGGGAAAGTCTTCCCGGTATCTGAAACCAAAATGCCTGTGCCCTTGCTGCGAGAGAAAGTAAGTTTCCAAGAAGTGGCTCTGTAGCCATGTTTGCAGTTCAGTTTGGGTTTGTAGCAAAGTAGTTGTTGGGAATCTTCACATCTCAATCTCCTGAGCAATATGGATCACAAGTATGAGCCAGCAGCACCTGGCTCAACTTTCAACTATCAAAACTGCAATGAATTTGTTACAGATCTAATTGACTTTGATTGTTCCCTGAATTGGGGTGTCTTCCATTCCTCAAAACAGAAGTGTTAGCTCCATTTGAGCAACTGCATAATCCTGAGTTTTGTCCTGTGAAGCTTGCTGATGATGTTGGGGTGGTTTTCGTTCCTTGCCATGCAGCTGATGATCTGGCAATCTGTGGTTCCTAGATCCAAGATAACTATGGAAGAAAGTGACTCAAGAGGGAAAATAGTGATGCAAAATAGAGCTAAGGAGGTAAAAAGGAAGTTAGTCTGTCAGTAACTGGTACCTTCTTTCACTACTTCATCTTATTTAGAAGAATCTTCCCTTTGCTCAAAATATTCATGCTATATATGTTATCCATCTGTATGTGACATAGCAGTTATATTGGTTATCAGATTGCCTATTGCTATGGCACACTCTTTATATATAGGGTTTGATACTAGCTCTCTCTCTCTCTCTATATATATATATAGATAGATAGATACATATATATAATATTTTCTTGAACCCCTCATGTACTGAGGGGCATCTGGGTAGGTTCCATCTTTTAGCTATGGTAAATTATGCTGCAATAAACATAATTGTGCTGGTAGCTTTAGTATGGTCTTGTTTCTGATCATTTGGATAAATGCCCAAAAGTGGGATTGCTGGGTCATAGGGGAGCTCTATGTGGAGTCTTTTGAGGAACCTCCATACTGCTTTCCAGAGTGGTTGAACAAGTTTACACTCCCACTAACAATGCAGTAGGGTTCCGTTCTGGCCACATCCCCTCCAGCATCTGTTGTTATTAGAGTTCTTGATTATAGCCATTCTAACTGGGGTGAGGTAGAATCTCAGTGTTGTTTTGATTTGCAATTTCTTATGGTTAGAGAAGTTGAGCATTTCTTCATATGTCTATTGGCCATTCTTATTTCCTCTTCAGAGAAGTTTTCTTTAAGTCTTTTAGCCCACTTATTTATTGGGCAGTTGTTTCTTTGAGGATTTGTTGTTGGGGGATTTACTTTTTTGAGTTCTAAGTATATTTTAGATCTCAGACCCTTGTCCATTGTATGGCTAGTAAAGATCCTCTCCAGTCTGTGGGCTTTCTGTTGATCTTGCTAGCTATGTCTTTTGCCATGCAGAAGCTCTGCAACTTCATGCAATCCCATTTGTCCAACCTTTCTTTGATTTGTTGTGTTTTTGAGTCTCTACTGCGAAAATTTTGGCCTGTGCCTATGAGACCTAGGGTTTCTCCTGTAATGTTTTCAGGATGTCTGCGTTGACTTTGAGGTCTTTGATCCATGTGGAGATGATGCTGGTGCAGGGTGATATATAAGGATCTAGCTTTAGTTTTCTACAGGTGTTTAACAAATTTTGTCAGCACCATTTACTGAAGAGGCTGTCCTTCTTCCATTCTATTTTTTTTAGCTGCCTTATAAAAGACTGATGGCTGAAGGTCTCTGGGCTCATTTCTGGGTTTTCAATTCTATTCGATTGATCCTCAGATCTGTTCTTGTGCCAGTACCAAGCTGTTTGGATTCCTATCGTTTTGTAGTAGAGTTTGAAATTTGGTATTAATATTCCTCCAGCACTATTCTTTCTGTTAAAGATCATTTTTGCTCTTTGGAGTCTTTTATTGTTCCATATGAATTTTTGGGTAGCTTCTTCTATTTCATTGAAGAATGAGGTTAGAATATTGATAGGTATCACATTGAATTTATAGATAGCATTAGGAAGTATTGCCATTTTCATGATGTTGATCCTTCCAATCCAGGAGCATGAGAGGTTTTTCAACTTCCTAAGTTCTTCTTCTTTGATTTTCTTTTTTAAAGTTTTCATCATAGAGGTCCTTCACTTTAGTTAACTTAATTCCTAGTTATTTTAATTTTTGTGGGGCTATTACAAAGGGAGTTGATTTCCTGATTTCAGCTGCACTCTTCTCATTGTTTGCATGCAGAAAAACCATTGTTTTTTGAGGATTAATTTTTTTTTTTGGGTCCAGTCGTGGGCCTGAACTCTGGGCCTGGGCGCTGTCCCTCAGCTCTTCAGTTCAAGGCTAGCCCTCTACCACTTGAGCCACAGCGCCACTTCCGGCTTTTTTTCTTTTTTTGCTTATGTGGTGCTGAGGAATCGAACCCAGGGCCTCAGGCATGCAAGGCAAGCACTCTACCACTGAGCCACCTTCCCAGCCCCTGAGGATTAATTTTTTACCCTGATATGTTGCCAAAGTTTTTAATCAGCCTGAGTCATTTGGGAGTGGAGTCCGTGGGGTTCTTTAAATACAAGATCATGCCATCTGCAAAGAAGGAGAGTTTTACTCCATCTTTCCTTAGTTGGATCCCTTTTATGTTTGCATCTTATCTTCCTGCAGTAGCTAGGCATTCTAATACTAAATTGAAGAGAAGTGGAGAGAGTGGCATCCCTGTCTCTTTCCTTAGTTAAGAGGAAATGGCTTTAGTTTTTCGCCATTAAGTATAATGCTGGCTGTGGTTTGTCATATACAGCCCTTATTGTATTGAGGGATGTTCCATGGATTCCTACTTTTTCCAGAGCCTTCAACATAAAGGGGTGTTGGATCTTGTCAAATGCTTTTTTTGCATCTATTGCGATAACCATGTAGTTCTTATCCTTGCTCTTGTTGATGTGATGAATTATATTAATTGATTTGTGTACATTGAACCAGCTTTGCATCCCTGAAATGAATCCTGTTTGATCGTGGTGTGTGATTTTTTGGATGAATTGTTGAAGTCGATTGGCCAAAATTTTGTTGACAAGTTTTGCATCGATGTTCATCAAAGAAATGGGTCTATAGTTCTCTTTCTTTGATGTGTCCCTGCCTGGTTTTGGGATGAGGGTTGCGATGGCTTTATAGAAAGAGTTCGGTAGTAAACTTTCTCTTTCAATTTCATAGAAGAGTTGGAGAAGTATTGGTGTGAGTTCTGCTTTGAAGGCCTTGTAGAATTCCACTGTAAATCCATCCGATCCTGGGCTTTTCTTAGATGGGAGGTGTCTTATTGCAGTTTCTATTTCAATGCTTGATATGGGTCTGTTAAGTTGGTTTAACTCATTTTGGTTTAGTTTTGGCATGTCAATATTTGCTAGGAAATCATCCATTTCTTCCAGATTCTCACACTTATTAGCATAAAGATTTGAGAAGTATTCCCTTATAATGTTCTGAATCTTGGTTGTTTCCATGGTGATGTTTCCATTCTCATCTCTGAGTTTATTTATTTGGGTGTGTTCTCTACTTTTTCTGATAAGATTTGCTAAGGGTCTGTCAATTTTGCTAATTTTTTTTGAAGAACCAACTCTTTGTTTTGTTGATTCTTTTTAGTTTTTTTTTGGATTCTAATTCATTCAATTCTGTTTTAATTTTAATTATTTCTTTGTGTCTACTGGATTGGGTTTTAGCTCTTTTTCAAGGAGGTTCAGATGTCTCATTAATTTGTTGGTTTCAGATCTCTTCAATTTGTTGATGTAGGAACTCAGAGCTATAAACTTGCCTCTGAGTACTGCCTTTGCTGTGTCGCACATGAGCTTGTAATTGGTGTGCTTATTTTTTGTTGAATATCATTAACATTTGAATTTCCTTTCTAATCTCTTCCATGACCCACTGGTGTGTTGTTCAGCTCCCTGTATTACAGGACTTTCTTTGGTGGCTTTTGGTGTTGAGTTCTAAATTTTATTCCCTTGTGGTCTGAGAGAATGCAGAGCATAACTTCAATGTTTCTGAATTTGGACGTTTGTTTTGTGACCTAAAATGTGGTCTATTTTGGAAAATGTTCCGTGTGCTGCTGAGAAGAACATGCATTCTGATGCTGCTGGGTGAAATATTCGGTAGATGTCTGTTAAATCTAGTTGATCTATGCAGTTGTTTAGATCTGTGGTTTCTCTGTTGTGTTTTTGCTGAGTTGATCTATCTAGTGGGGATAGTGGTGTGTTAAAGTCCCCAACAATTAATGTCTTTGGATCTATGTGAGATTTGAGGGAAAGTAGTGTTTCTTGGATAAATTTGGGTGTTCCATTGTTTGGTGAATAGATATTTAGAATTGTAATATCCTCCTGAAGGAGAGATCCTTTTTTTTTTGGTCCGGTTGTGGGGCCTGAACTCTGGGTCTGGGCGCTGTTCCTCAGCTCTTCAGCTCAAGGCTAGTGCCCTACCACCTGAGCCACAGCACCATTTCTGGCTTTTTTCTTTTTGCTTATGTGGTGCTGAGGAATCGAACCCAGGGCCTCAGGCATGCAAGGCAAGCGCTCTACCACTGAGACAACTTCCCAGCCCCAAGGAGAGATCCTTTAATTAGTAAGTAGCGACCTTCTTTATCTCTTCTCACTAATTTTAATTTGAAATCTATTTTATCTGATATTAGGATTGCAACTCCCACCTGTTTATGGGGACCATTTGCTTGGTAGATTTTATTCCAGCCTTTCACTTTCAGAATATGTTTGTTTTTATTGGCAAGATATGACTCTTGAAGGCAGCAGATAGAAGGATCTTGCTTTTTAATCCAACTAGACAGTCTATATTGCTTAATTGGAGAGTTAAGTTTATTAATATTGATAGGACTGGAGATATTTAGTAGTTTCTGCCATGTTATCCAACTTCTTGGGGGCTGTACAACTGGGTTCTTCCTGTGGTTCTTTGATTCTCAGTTTGGGTGTGCTTTCTGGTCTTTATTGTGCTCTTGTTGGTTTTGTATGTGTAGGACATCTTTAAGTATCTTTTGTAGGGCTGGTTTGGTGGAGATATAATATTTCAGTTTTTCTTTGGTATGGAAGGTTTTTATTTGACCTTCTGTTATGAAGGAGAGTTCAGCAAGGTATAGTATTCTTGGTTGATAGTTGTTGTCTTTAGGGCACAGCACACATCATTCCAGGCTCTTCTTGCTTTAATTGTCCCTGCTGAGAAATCTGAGGTTATTCTAATTGGTTTCCCTTTTTTTTTTTTTTTTTTTTGTCGGTCATGGGGTTTGAACTTTGGGCTTGGGTGCTATCCCTGTGCTCTTCAGCTCAAGGCGAGTGCTCTACCACTTGAGTTACAGTGCCACTTCTGGTTTCCTAGTCGTTTATTGGAAATAAGAGTCTCACGGACTTTCCTACCCAGGCTGGCTTTGAACCATGATCCTCAGATCTCAGCCTTCTTAGTAGCTAGGATTACAGGCAAGAGCCACTGATGCCTGGCTGGTTTCCCTTTATAGGTGATTGATCTTTTCTCCTTTAATGTTCAGCTTTAATGAGCCTTTCCTTGGTCTGAATTGATCCTGTATGGATTATAATGTGCTGGTGAGATGTCCTGTCTGTTCTGGTCTATTTGGGGTTATAAAAGCTTCTTGATCTGAATAGGCCTATCCTTTTGTATCCTCTAGTAAGATCCTGTTAAGTAAATTTCCTAGACTACTAACTTCTGTCTCTAAATGCTCCTCTATACCCGTTATCCTCCGATTCAGTCTTCTGATGGTGTCTTTTAAATTTTGAATAGATCTATTATATTTCTTGGATTTGTCTTGGAAATTGTATGTTCTATTTGTATAATAGCTAGGCTATCTTCAATCCCAGAGGTTCGATCCTCTGCATGGTCTAACCTACTGTCAAGACTTTCTACTTTGTTTTTTATTTCCTTTCCTTCTAATTGGTCAGCTTTGATGGATTCAAATTCTTTGTTGGAGCTTTGTTTTAGATCTTGTATGGACTTCTTTACTTCTTTAATTTGGTGTTCAGTGTTTATTCTCCAATCCCTTAGTTGATCAGTTATGGTTTCATTCAACTCCCTTTCCTTCTGACTGGCTCCATTCAGCATTCACTTTGTGATCTCCCTGGATTCCTTCAGTTGTCTGTTTATGGATTCCATGAATGCCTCTATTGATAATTTTGTCTATCCTCATCTTGCTCATTCAATTCCTGTATTACTCTTTGATTAGCTTCCTCACATTCACACAATTCCTGTATTAATCTTTGATTAGCTTCCTCATGCTCATGAGATTCCTGTATTAATTTTTGGTTAGCCTTATCATGCCCATGAAGTTCCTGTATTAATCTTTGGTTAGCCTCATCTCGCTCCCTATCACGATCACACTGAGTCCTTTGCAGGTTTTCAATCATTTCATTCACCATGTTTACCAGTAGTGTTTGTAGAGTCTATTGGGAACTCTCATCTGGATTATTCATTAACTGTTCTGTCACCTGATTATCATGAGTGGGAGTTGAGATAATTGGACTTGCCATTTTTCTTGTGTGTCTCTGGCTTATTCTGCTCATTTAGGATGAAAGTAACACAAATTTCATGCTAGAACACTATTTTAAGACAAGCATCAACCAGAGTCTTGTAGTAGTTGCACAATCAAAATGGCTGCAGATACAATCTAGTTCAACAGATACAATCTATTCAACAACTATGGATTAATGGGCTAAGAACATCAAAGAGGGATTCAGCAGACCAGAAATTAATAGGTTTAGGGAGAATTGTGGGGAAAAATAGGATTAGATGGATATGGAGAGATAAAAGGAGAGTGAATTTAACCAAGTCCTAATCTCAGAGAGGGAAATGGATAGGACAGAATGAAAGGATAGAGATAAAGAAACAAAAACTGAAAAAAATACAAAAATTTAAATTAAAAAAATGAAATACTTAAAAATTATGTAAGTATAAAGAAATAATACTGATAGAAAAAAAGGATAGAATGAGAGGAGGAGAAAGATAAAAGGGAAAAATGAAAAAGAAAAAAATAAAAAAATTAGAAATGGAATACTTAAAAATTATATAGGTAAAAAGAAATAATACTACTATTAAAGAAGTTAAACCTAAGAGGTTGTGAATTGAATAATCAATTTCTGAATTAAGTATGTACACAATGAAGGATAAGGTCTAATAATCAACAATGGGTATATATCTGGAGATGAGTAGAACAGCAATTAAGTCATGCCAAAAACAAACAAAACCAAAAACAATTATCAAAAGGTTAAAAGAGACTTAAAATACACACACACACACACACACACACACACACACACACACACACACGCACCTAAAATAAAAATTATGAAAGAAAAAATAGAACACAATTTTTTTAATTAAGAAAAAAATTAGGTAGAAAAAGATTTCTTTGATATTTTGGGGGGAGGGGAGGGAAGATCTTGTATCTCCCCTGTGTCTGTAACCAGTCCCTTGGTGGAATCTCTGGTTTGCTTGTGGTGTTTGGTTTTCCTGTGGCTTGATTGGTTTCTTAAGTCAGTTTGTTTGAGCAGGCAGAAAAAGCTCTGCCTTACCCAGGACTTTGTGATTCTCCTCCCAGGCTAGTTCAGTGGGAGAGAGATCTGCTTTGAGTATCATCACAAAAGAGGGAGATGGCTGTTTCCTCTAGGAGTTGCTGTGACAAGGCTAGGTTCTGGGTAGGGTTGACACCTATCAACCAATCAGTAGCTTTTCCCTGAGGGGCTAGTTCCTGAGACACTCACAGAGCCCAGCCTGGAGCCATTCTCAGGATTTATGTTTACTGAGTTTCAATTGTTTGTCTTTTACCCCTCCTGCTACTCCAGTGGGCATGCTGTTTAGGATGCAGTGGGGAGGGGCAGCCTCTGTTTATCTAGTGAATAAAGTCACTCCTCGGGGTCAGAGCTTTCTCAGCCTGAGAAGGGCAACTTTCCCATGTGTGGAGCTGAGCCTGTCAGGTCAGGTCATGTCAGGTTCCTGTGACCTGGTGAATGGCTCCTATTTTTCTTCCAAGGCCTGAGTTGGAGCTAGCAGCTCAAGGGGCCTTTGTGAGATTCAAAGATGGAGTTCTTCTCTGTTGGTGGGGAAGGGGCTACTTCCCACCACTGCTCTGTGAGAAGGAGTGAGAATGTCTTTGGATTACTCACATTGGTTTCTGTCGTGGTCTGTGATCAGCAGGATGAAGATTTCTGCTCCTTGTCAGTTCTTGCTGGTGGTGAGTAGAATCTGCTTCCAAACCACATCCGGTGCCTTTGTTCCAGGCTCTCTCTGTTGATATGGCAGCCATAGCAGCAGCCAACGCCGCCACCACCACGGACACTGGGAAGTGCTCAGATCTGTCTCTTTGACCAAACTGCCTGGATATTTCCTCTCTGGCTGAACTCTACTACGATGCCATATTTGATGCGATTCTCTAGCCTAGTTCTGTTCACTGGAACACTAAAAACTGCTTTCTATGTGACAGCTTGTTTAGCCTCCAGCTTCTCCTCTATCATCTTCCTCCAGTATCTCCCTCAGCATTTCTTAAATGAAATCACTTCACTATGATTTTCTGAAGTCCTTTATCTAACTATTTACATGATTTACAACATATACTCTGTCACACTTTCTGGTTTTCAAAGGAATTCATGTGGGAAGTAGTTTATCATTGAAAACATGAATCTGAGTTGTGAAATGAGTTTATTTGGGTACACCAGAAGGTAACCACTGCCAAATGGAAACCAGAGTAGCCAAAGAGCAAACCAAATTGAGTACACTTGCAACAAAAACAAATATATAGAACAATATTAAATCCTCTGTTTCTGTTGAGGAGGGGCAGGTGGGTTGGTTTATTATCTTAGCTATGGTGGTAATGCTGCAATAAACATAGTTGTGCTGGTAGCTTTAGTAGAGCCTTGTTTGCGATGGGTTGGATAAATGCCCAAAAGTGGGGTTGCTGGGGCATAGGGGAGCTCTATGTGGAGTCTTTTGAGGAACCTCCATACTGCTTTCTAAAGTATATTCCTAATCTTTTCTTTTTAATTTTTTAAATTATTTCATTTTATTTTTTGTTGGTCATGGGGCCTGAACTCTGGGCCTGGGCACTGTCCCTCAGTTCTTCAGCTCAAGGCTAGCACTCTACCACTTGAGCCACAGCACCACTTCCAGCTTTGTCTGTTTATGAGGTGCTGAGGAATCAAACCCAGGGCCTCATGCATGCCTGGCAAGCATTCTACCACTGAGCTACCTTGCCAGCCAAAAACACTGTTTTTTTATATGATTTATACTAATTTATATTGTTTACCAAGCAGTAGAGCTTTAAGAACACTACCTGAAAAGCAAAATAAAACTGGTTTATTATTTTTAATATGATGATTTCACATCAAGTTGCTGTAGGATGCTATTTTGTAAAGCATGGAATTTATTAGGTTGAGGGGAATACACTGCCACTTCCTCTTTTATGCAAAACTTTGTCTTTGAAGATCAGACATTTAGACTGAATGATTGCTTTTGGGCCTGGTCTAGTCTCAGGGCTTGGTGCAGGAATTTAGCCTAAAACAATGGCTTTCCATACACATACATATATATTCCTTCCTTCCTTCCTTCCTTCCTTCCTTCCTTCCTTCCTTCCTTCCTTCCTTCCTTCCTTCCTTCCTTCCTTCCTTCCTTCCTTCCTTCTTTCCAGGATTTGCCACAGTCTAAGTTCCTCATTCAGGGTGACTTGTGGGCAAGGAAGACAGTGAAGTTCTTCAGCATACTTGATCTACTGCCATCCTTTGGTGAAAATGTGAATTACAGAGCAGTTGATTCACCAACTTTCACAAAGTTTAAAGAAAATGCAGTGAGTCAATCACTTGAGTTGCACCCATTCACCTTGAGGTTTTACCACCATCTACCTGCATAATTTTGACAGATTTCCTCTTTTAATCTTGTTACCTAAAGCACTGGGGCAAGGTCTGTGCCTCTATTGTAGCTTAACCACAGCCCAGCACAGAGCCCAGTGCTCCCAGTCACCTACCATCCATCTGCTCTCTCCTCACACACTATGCTCTCTCCTTGTAGATTTCTGATTCCTCTACAACCACCATCACAGCACCTCTTTCTATGGACCTGCAGAATAAAAGAGAGAAGCTGAAGGAGATGGTCCTCCACTTAGTAGAAGACATCCGCCCCGAAATGAAAGAGGACATCTATGACCCCACCTACCAGGATGAGGTGGGCCCCCCACCGAAGCTTGAGTATGTGTGGAGAAACATCATCCTCATGGCTCTGCTGCACCTGGGAGCCCTCTATGGGGTCACACTGGTGCCTGGCTGCAAGGCCTACACCTGGCTCTGGGGTAAGCAGCTCCCATCCTGAGCCAGTGCCCAGGTTTTTCCCTGTCTTTAATGAGGTGTGGTCCCACATAGGACAGTGTCCCCTCTGCTTTCCCAGCTGTTTTTCTGGTACCTGGGAGGCTGGCTGAGCTGGAATAGAGCCTGATGCAATTGGGATCCACAGAGGACATCATCCCCTCTCAGTCTGGGTTTCCAGCCATTTGTCTTTGTTTCCAGGGAGGCTGACTAGTCTGGGAGTGGAGTCTAGTGTCTTCTCTCCAGAAGACAAGAAGAAGAACAGTCCAATGTAAGGGGATTAGTAGGTAGCTGTCTTGGATGGTACTAATATAGGACTGGTCAGTGAGGAGATAGGTACTACTGCCACTTCACTGTACTTTTCCTATTTACAGGTGTAGTACTGCATGTGGGAAGATGATATCAATCACTACATGGCCAGGCCACATATCACCTGGGTCTCAATTCTAGATCTCCAGAATTGTGGCCAGAACTTTTGTTAGGATATTACTGATCCTATGGCACTCCTGGGGATCATGAAGGACAGCGTACAATGAAGGAGATAGGGGATGAGGAGAGAAAGCTGTTTAGAAATCTATTCTTGCTTCAATAGAGGAGGAAAACTTATAACTGGTGCCTTCTATAACCACAATCTATTGTTTCAATATGATTTCCCAGCATAAGTTACAAATTGTTAACAAAGGCCTCATCCTATCCTCCCAGTGCCGCTAAACAAAAGGATATGCCAAGGGACCCTTCACCCCCTAGAGATCATGTGTGGCACCTCCTGAGCCTGAAAGCCTTCAGGATGGCAGGGAAGGAAGGCAATCCTGAAGGCCTCCAGAATTCCATTCGTGGGGTCCTCCATTGTCAGAGACAGATAATCTAGTTTGAAACATGGCTTCGCTTTGACTAGCCCTGTAACTCTAAATAACATAGCTCTTACTTCATCTGTTTCCAACTGTGACATGCAGTACTAATAGTATTTACCCTGTTCAAGCTGTATGGTAAATATGAGAATATAAGCATGTGAACAATTTTAATAAAGTTTGAACCATTATGCAAATATGACAAGGTAGATGGCTCTTTATGGAGCCATATTGCCTGCTATAATACTGAAATGGGGTTGTACCGATTGGCAATGGAAGTGGAAGGCACTTTCAATTGAGCAGTGTCTAAATTTCTCTGACTAGTATATTCAGTACACTTTTGGAAATGATATTCTGCCTTGAATACTTCAGGAAAGTCAGGTAAAGGCCAAAGAGATAGAACTGTATTCCTATGGTTTGACAATTACAGGTGAATGAGAGACTTATTCTTTGTTTGTTTTGTGCATTCTTATCTCCTGGGATTCCTTAACTTATAGGCACTGTTGGAAGCAGAGGGTAAGTGATGAGCATAGATTTTCAAGTGGTGAACCGTTAGAAGCCCAAGACCAAGGTATTCTTTTTTTGGGGTCCGGTCTTGGGGCCTGAACTCTGGGTCTGGGCGCTGTCCCTCAGCTCTTCAGCTCAAGTCTAGAGCTCTACCACTTAAGCCACAGCGCCACTTCCAGCTTTTTTCTTTTTGCTTATGTGGTGCTGAGGAATCGAACCAGGGCCTCATGCATGCAAGGCAAGTGCTCTATCACTGAGCCACCTTCCCAGCCCCAAGGTATTCTTAAGGTTAAAGTAAAGCAAATCTTCTCCAAAAGTCTACAGAAGCTGGCTCTGGCATCACAGGAGTGCTTTGACATGCCTCCCCTGGCTGTACCCCCATCAGGTGGTGACTCTCCTACTACTTTATCCTGGCAGCTTTTCTGTGCTATGTATTCAGTGGCCTGGGCATCACAGCAGGGGCTCATCGCCTGTGGAGCCACCGGACCTACAAAGCACGGCTGCCTCTGAGGCTCTTCCTCATCATTGCAAGCACCATGGCATTCCAGGTGAGCAGCCGGCAGGGCTCAGCTCTGTGTCTCCATCCTATCAACGTTCCAGGATGGAGTGAAGGGGACTGGCACCTGGAGAGGAGTCCCAGCAGGTCAGACATGGCTTTGCCAGTCGCATCTGGTCACTTCAACTGGAGTCACTGAGAAAGAAATAGAGAGGAAAGGCTCACCAGGTATATGGTCATTTTCATCCAAGGTCTATGTTTTATGAACCAGCATGACCATTGTGGTTCTTCAGAATAGAGGACCATAGTATAAAAACCAGGCCCTGACCTAGGCTTCTGGGCCAGTCGGTGGACCCTAAATGTAAGGATGACTATTTGAGGACTCAAGATAATGGAATTAACGATGATGTTAATGGTTGTCATTACTAGTTGTCATTACTAGTCATGGTTGTCTATTACTAGGGTGAACATAGCCAAACACTGCTGGCTAGTTACTCAATAGGCTGTCATCTAAGGATCAGTTTGAAGCCAGCTTGTGCAGTAGACTCTTCTCTTTAATTAACTACCAAAATCCCAGAAGTGGAACTGTGGCCCTTGTAGCAGAGAAAAACAGCCTTGAACAAAAAAGCTAAAGGACAGCAGCCAGGCCATATGTTCATTCTCCGTGACCAGCTCATGTGTGCACTCACTCATATACACATGTATATACATACACAAACACACACAAGTGTATACTTGTGTAGCAATGATAATGTGCCCAGCACTATGGTAAAAAGCTAATACAGATTGAATCATTTACTCTCTACCTAGGTCTTAGGTGGTAGATGGCAGTGTTATGCCTACTTTACAGATAAGGAAACTGAGTCACCAAGAGGTGAGGTAGACTAGCCTTATTAGGGATGCCAAGCTGACTAAAATAAATACTGAGATTGATTCTGTCAACAAGCTTTTAACAGAAAGATTAACATAATTAGAGAAGGAGAACTCTCCCAGCTATAGTTATTATGTGAGGCCTAATTTAGAGAAGAGGGAAAAATGAACCCAAATTTGTCTCCACTGTTTTGGCAAGATCTGAAGGGCTCACTACATATGCCTAATCATCCCTGCCTGCACAACTTCTTCTTGAGGCTCCCAATGTCCTCATGAGGCAAAGGGAAGGAAGAAACGTAGTGACAATTTTTGGAGGGATGGATAGACTCTAACCAGCTAAGGACTTTGGAAATGTGCATATGGTCATGATTACATAGTTACTGTGTTGGGTACCTATCATGTGGGAAAGCATCAGGATGAAACTTCTTGAAGTTTTATCCAGAGAGCAGCACCTTTGGATCCATTCCATCTGGCTTGTACGCTGTGCTTAGAGATTTCACTCCTAAGAGTACCCTTCTCTTCATCATAGCCTGATGAAGAATTGCAGTTCTTGGCTAATGAAACTCCTTGTGTGCTACCAAATAAACTTCAGGAATTATTAGTGCTATTCCAGGGCTTGGGACCTTGAAGTTGAGTTTCCACACTAGTGTCAGGAGCAAATGTTGAGAAGAAGGCCAGGCCCATATGACTTCTTGGGAATCAAAGTCCTGGGAACTGTGATGTTGAGCTCAGAGCTCTGGGCCCTTGCACACATCTGGGAACTCCAATCCTCCCTAGAGGGCATCTCTCCTAAGGCCTAGTTTTCCCTTCTTTTCCATTCAGAATGACATGTATGAATGGGCCCGAGATCACCGTGTACACCACAAGTTCACAGAGACTCATGCTGATCCTCACAATTCTCGCCGTGGCTTCTTCTTCTGTCACGTGGGTTGGCTGCTTGTGCGCAAACACCCAGCTGTCAGAGAGAAGGGTGGTTTGCTGGACCTGTCTGACCTCAAAGCTGAGAAACTGGTGATGTTCCAGAGGAGGTGAGGAAGGGAGGATAGCACTGGGGTGTGGCCTTGGAAATGTGGGATTTAGGGAGAATAAATCTCTCTTAGGACATGTAACATACCTGAATAATTTCCTGACTCCATATTCAAAATTTCAAAATGGTCATTTTGACCATTTTTATGATCTAAAAGCCCAAAGCCATGTTTCATTCTTCTGTTCCTTTCTCTCTGAGCTATTTTAGTGAAACCAATTAAGTACTATAAATTTCACTGAAGTAGGATAGTCAGAGGCAGAAAAATGAATGTGACTGATGTCTTTGAGTTTCTAGTACAGTAGAGGGCTAGGGCAAGTATCAAAAATGACCATTTTACAAAGGAGAATATTATCTGTACAAAAGAAAAGAACTTGGCCAGTGAGGAAAATGAGGTCAAGGTGCATGAACAAAGTATGACTGAGCTGACCTACATAGAGAGACCATTATGAATATGGGTAGATAGTTCAAACAGAAAGAAAAGCATGAGCTAACACATCAAGCAGGTACCTGAAACAGTCTTTCTGCTTGAAGTACAGTATAACAGGGAAAAGGACTGAAAGGTAGACACATATAGCTCCAGTGGGGTCTTTGATATAAACTTAGGATTAATTCAGTCATCAACAGGGAATCAGTCATCAAAGATGTTCCAGCCTCATGTGTCTCTGTCAGTTATGTTTTGGAGAGGCCACTCCAGAAAAGTGAAAGTACCATTCAGGCAGAGAGATGAGAAGTGTAAACACAAGATAGATGGTAGGTAGGGCTCAAGCCAGGGAAGCAGTGGCAGGATAGGAAAACAGTTTGATGTAGAAATAGTGATATCAAACAGAAGATGTGACTGAGGCACACAGGCAATTGATTCTCTTGTGATGTCAATGGCTTTTGTCTACATAGGACTGAAGGAAATAGGGCCTCCTGAAGGAGAGAGTTGCTGTGATCACAGACACTGAGTGTACGTCCTGAGGAAAAAGCAGAGGAAAGAACTAAGGGGTGGTAACAGGAAATGAAGGCATGACATTTACCATGCTTTCTGTCAATGACACTGCTGAGCAAGAGAAAGGTGTCCATAATTTGGCTGATGTGGCTGTGATGTGTCTCTGCCTGTTTGATCAACATGACCTGTAGTCTCCTGGAAAGGAAGGATGCTACCTGTGTACCAGTGGCTCAGGTCTGTAATCTTAGCTTCTCAGAGGCTGAGATAGGAGGATAATGGTTCAAAGGAAGTCTGTGAAGACTCTCATCTTCAATGACCCACAAAAAGCTGGAAGTAGAGCTATGGCTCCAGTAGCAGAGTGTGAGCTTTGAGCCCAGAGACAGTACCCATACCTTGAATTCAAGCCCTAGAATCAGCACACAGAAAACAACAACAAAAAAATAAAACAAAAAGAAACCAAGACACTTAAAATCAAGATATGATATTCTCCTTGTCCTTTGCATTCCTAATAGGATGATCTTAGAATATTTATTGAACACATCCATATAGCATTACTTGAAAAGTGAGAGGACAAATCTGTCTTCTCAAAAGCTTTTCCACCTATACCCTTTGGCTTGTTTACCTGTGTGTTCACAGGGTAGGAGGGAATGCTAGGCCAGCCCAGAAAGACTTAGCAATCCAAGTTTGGGAGAAAATGCTCTGTCCATCTCTCACTGTGTGGTCTCTCATGTAGGTACTACAAGCCCAGTGTCCTGTTAATGTGCTTCATCCTGCCCACACTAGTGCCCTGGTATTGTTGGGGTGAAACTTTTCGACACAGCTTGTATGTTGCTACTTTCCTGCGATACGTTATAGTCCTCAATATGACCTGGTTGGTGAACAGCGTTGCTCACCTCTATGGATATCGCCCTTATGACAAGAACATTGAGGCCCGTGAAAATGCCCTGCTTTCACTGGGACTTCTCGGTAAGTGAGCAGTGTACAACATGACCACATTCAGTATTTGGTTAAGAGCTGGCAATATCAGCTAAGTTTGTTTTTCAGACATTTTGTGCCCTAGATTTTTGACCACAAAACTAGTGGTTACAAAATGGGATTGTACTTGAAAGTCATGCAACTTTTTTTTTTGGGGGGTCCGGTCGTGGGGCCTGAACTCTGGGCCTGGGCACTGTCCCTCAGCTCTTCAACTCAAGGCTAGCACTCTACCACTTGAGCCACAGCGCCACTTCCGGCTTTTTTCTTATGTGGTGCTGAGGAATCGAACCCAGGGCCTCGAGCATGCAAGGCAAGTGCTCTACCACTGAGCCACCTTCCCAGCCCCGTCATGCAACTTTTTGCAAAAAAAAAAAAGTGGAAAAATAACACCTTCACTAGTTCCAGGTTTCCAAATCCATTTCCAAATGGCATGCCTATTGAACCATTATAAGCTTTCCTTTCTTTAGTCACCTCTGGTTTAGGCTACAGTCTTGTTTTGGGCAGGTGATACATAAGTAGAATAGTCAGGACAATAGAGAGGTCAATGAGTATTTTATATTTACTGATTCTGTAATATCAGCAAGGTTGATACACTTCAAGTATGCTACTGTGAAAGTATGTGTAATCTCCTTGCTATGATTTCATATGCTTCTCTCAGCCCCTTCCATCATTGTATGTGTTCTAAATTTGATTCTTGTTTGAAATAAATCACCTAGGCTTCATGGTTCTTATATTTTCCTTCTTCTTTCTTTCTTTCTTTCTTTCTTTCTTTCTTTCTTTCTTTCTTTCTTTCTTTCTTTTTCTTTCTTTCTTTTTCTTTCTTTTTTGTTCTTTACCAGTCTTAGGGCTTGACCTCAGGGCCTCTGCACTGTCCCTGAGTTTCTTCTGCTTAGAGCTAGAGCTCTACCACTTGTGTCATACCACCACTTCCAACCTTTTCTCAGTAGTTTATTGGAGATAAGAGTCTCATGGACTTCTCTGCCTGGGCTGTCATTAAACCACAATCCTTAGATTTCAACCTCAGAGTAGCCAAGATTACACGCATGAGCACCCAGCTAGTTCTTAAATTTTTCTGAACAGAATAATTTGTACTGAGATGTGGCCAGCATGATAAATAATTATAATGACTGCCCCCCAATCTCAACTGCCATATGACTGGTCTTTGAAAATGACTGCCAATCTCCTACTTGGTCTCTATTGCTACTCTCTCTATATCTGCTCTTTGCTGCATTTTATCCTACCCTGTCTCTCCTACAGCTCTGTTTCTTGCCATTCTAATTCTTCTGCTTCTTGAATCATTGCACTCAGTCAATTTATTTCTCTCTGACCACAATGGCCTTCCTTTAAGCCTACACTGCCTTTTCCTGCCCAAGTGCCATACATGATCCTCCTCCTATTCAATCTTCCTCCTATAGGCTTGATGGATGCACACTCAGAGCTTGGCTGTGAATACCAGTTAGAAAGTTAGCAGTCCTCTGTCAGTATACTTAGCCTTGGTCTTATCTTACCCCCAACTCACAGCCTGCTTCTTTCATACTAAGGACTACCTATGTACAGAGTAATGACATACTTTCAGTGTCTTAGCTGGTGGCTTACTTGGCAGGACTGCATCACTAGCTTGCTATTTAGATCATTCTTAGTCCATATGGGGCACTTTTGTGGATGTTATGTACTCAGTGTTTATTATTTACTCTATTTTAAGAGTGTCTCCTTATGTATCCGAGACTGTCCAGAAACTCACAGTTGTCTCCAGTGCTGGGATTACAATTGTTATCAAGGAAATCCAGTTGGTGAGATACAGAGAAGCCACATTTGGAGAGATGGAGTTGGGAGTCTTTGTTAGAAAGCCAGGCTCTACCTGGTGGACTATTGTCTCAAAGACCACCATGGCCACTGCCCACCCCCTTCCCCAGCACAGAGTTTACACCAAGCTTTTAAAGACAAAAACCACTTGCTTGGATACAGACAAAGCCCCAACATCAGCAAAGCACAAGGAACAGCTTCCAGGGGCTAACAAACATGATCTCTGCATATCCTCTAAATCAGACACCTCTCTTTGCTCTACCTACTGAGCGAGGCATCTGCAATTCAAAGGAAGGTTTGTTTACCTGCAGGCCTGTGAAGCTGGGTGGACTACCCTTATCACCTGATAATGCACCAGGTTAGGTTGTGAGAACAGGGTGACTTGCTTAGACTTTGTCTTTCCATTACTTCACAACCATGAACTGGATTATACGGAGATATATTTATCCTCAAAAGACATTTAATTTACTTATTTATTTGTTTATTTTTCATTTTTTGTCTGTCATGAGGCTAGAACTCAGGGCCTAGGCATGTTTCCTGAGCTCTTTTGCTGAAGGCTAGTGGTCTACCACTTTGAAACACAGTACCACTTCTGCCTTTTGGATTGTTAGATGGAGATAAGTCTCAAGAATGCAGGCTTTGAACCA
Source organism: Dipodomys merriami (assembly GCF_024711535.1). Classification (NCBI taxonomy): domain Eukaryota; kingdom Metazoa; phylum Chordata; class Mammalia; order Rodentia; family Heteromyidae; genus Dipodomys; species Dipodomys merriami. The sequence continues at coordinate 4,437,492 of NW_027202294.1, read as the reverse complement.
TGATCTTCAGGTCTCTGCCTCCTGAGTAGCTGGGATTTGAGGTGTGAGCAACCAGCATTGGGCAAAACCATCTTTGAAGATGCTTCTTAAAGAACATTCATTCCAAGAGTTTTAGAACCTCTCAGGATGAAGGAAATCTCTAAGTGTTTTCAGAAGGGTTCTGTTTGTCAGCACCTCTCATTCTGGGCTCAAAGGCCAGAAAATTAGTAACAAGATCAGCCCACTGTAAACCAGTAATGGTTGAGGAATCTCTACTCCCTGTCTTGAAGCAGAATAACTCAAGGAAACTGAATGAAAGCAACTCAAATATGGTAATTCGAATCTTAAAAATGCTCTCTTTGCTTCAACGAGAAGACAACTGAATGCGTTCTTTCCTGAAGGATACATTTGTCACCCAAGGATTCACAACTGTGTGACAGGATGTCCCAAAATGCAGATAGAAGGGTGTGGACTTGTTTCAAGGATAAGAATTTGTTTGATTGGAGGATGCATTCTTACCTGGAAACTCATACAATGACACCTGGTGTGGTTAGAACAAAGACAAAGCACCTGGCTTTCCATACCTTAAATTCAGACCCCCTGCCTGCACCCAACAGCTCAAGGAACAGGGTATCTCTCTGGGTGTCTCCTTGTGTATCTGTCTCTCTGTTTCTCCCTGTGTGTGTGTGTGTGTGTGTGTGTGTGTGTGTCTATGTGTCTGTGTTCCTATGAAAGCATCCACACTCTGCTACAGTGGGCCCTTGCCCTTCTGTTTGTCTGCTTTTTATCTGTGTGCCTGCTTGTTTATTTACTCACTAAAGCTCTGCCAAGTTGTTTTTTCCATTGTGACTTGTCAAGAAATTTTTATTCTGAGATCTAAGTCAAGGACCCTAAGTGAAGAGTTCCTATATTTAGAGGGCAACTTCACTAAACCTCACCCCTGTCAGGTGAGAGTCTGACTTCTGGCTGGTGTTCACCATGCTCCCCTGCCCAGTGCCCTCACAAAGAGCATGACCTCAGTGGGGTTGGTGTGTTGCTTATTCACAATCCCTCTTCTCCCTAGCTCCCTCCCTTCCCCATTAAAACACATGCACATATGCACACAACCTGTGAGATCTCAGGCCCATACTACCAAATTTCTGACATTATAAAAGGTATTTCCTGTATTTTCTCAGAAGAATCTGCTTCTTTATTGATCCTCTGAGAGATGAGTTTTTCTCCCCCCAAAAAACTTGCAATCCTGGGAATCTGAGTAGAATATCTCAGCTCACTACTAAGGATGCCACTGAGGGCATCTGTTTACAGTATAAGACACTGGGTTTGCCATTCATGCAATAACAGCAAGATTGTTCAAGGTTCAGAGGACCTGCTAGGTAAGAAATGTTCAAAGATGACTAGATGGCAATATGCTGGGTTCCCTAACTGCTCTCCTTGCTTCTCTTCCAGGTGAAGGCTTCCATAACTACCACCATACCTTCCCCTATGATTACTCTACCAGTGAGTACCGCTGGAGCCTCAACTTCACCACATTCTTCATTGACTGCATGGCTGCCATTGGGCTGGCTTATGACCTGAAGAAAGTACCCAAGGCCTCCATCTTGGCCAGGATTAAGAGAACTGGAGATGGAAGCTATAAGAGTGGCTGAGGTGGTTGTTCCAGGCTCCTTGTCCAAAAGCCATCTGATGAGATGCTCTGATTATTAACTACTGATTAATGCTTCCTTAATAAACTACTGACCAATGCAAAAGGCAATGACCTAAATCCATTCTAGTTTTCTTGTAAACTACTCAGTTTGAAAGGCAACAGTTATCCTTAATGATGCTATACAAATATTCCTATCTTCTTTTATGTTCATTTGCCTTCTTCTTGCTTGGTCCTTATTTCCTCTGTCTCCTTTCTCTCTACCTGCCTCCCAGCCAAGCAGCTGGTCTTGTGAGCTAGCTTGGTTAGTGTCTAGCTTCCAATGCCTGGCTGCCTTTTTAGAGTCTAAATCTCTCTCCTTGAGCTGTACTTGGTCAAGAAGGTGGCTAATGCTTGAAAGATGACAACTTCTGGAAATTGTTGGTTCATTATCATCAGCCTGTGTTTTGTTAAATGGGAACAAAAAGTAACTTCCTTTGGCAGAGAGCTTGCAAAGCAGAGAAAGTCCAGGGAAGACAGTCAGTATGCAGTTATAAATCTGAGTCATGATAATCTTGAAAAGGAATTAAGCCAAGAGAACATTCTTTTTGAGATCAGCTCTGGGACCCTATGTAGCAAAGAAATGGATTCCTCCATATAGTGTGTTTTCATTCTCTCCTGACTGAGCAGGCAATGGCCAAATACAACAGCAAATCTTTAAAAAAATTTTTTTTTATTGTGACGGGACTGGGAAGGTGGCTCAGTGGTAGAGCACTTGCCTTGCATGCCTGAGGCCCTGGGTTTGATTCCTCAGCACCACATAAGTAAAAAGAAAAAAGCCAGAAGTGGCGCTGTGACTCAAGTGGTAGATCGCTAGCTTTGAGCTGAAGAGCTGAGGGACAGCGCCCAGGCCCAGAGTTCAGGCCCCACGACCAGACCCCCCCAAAAAAATTATTGTGAAAATACTGTACTGAGGGGTTACAGTTACATGAGCAAGGTAATGAATACATTTCTTCTCAAGCATTGTTGCCTATTTCTTTGGTTTTCCCCTACCATCCCCTCCCTCCCACCTCCTCAACTACACTGCCCCCATCTAAATTGTATAGTTCATTTTTCCAATATAGTATCTTGTACATCTCATTGTTGCAATGGACCAACCTGTATCCCTATTTAAACTATTTGTTTTTTCCCTTCCCCTCCACAAATTATACCAACATCAAATACATTGAAAACAGCGGTTTTACCGTGAGGGAGGAATATACAAAGCAACAAAAAAATCACATGGTACCTTATAAATACATTGGAAACAATAACAAGAAAGAAAAAAACCACTTCTGTCCCTATCTTGGGGTTCATTTCACTTAACATCATCTTATCTGACCTTTTCTGCTTGTCCCAGACATATACTATTTATTGCAAATAAGGGACTTATGTTTCTTTGGGCCTGGCTTATTTCACTTAATAGAATTTTTTCCAAGTCTTTCCATTTCCTAACAAATGGGATGAAGTTATTCTTTCTGATGGTGGCACAGAATTCCATTGTGTATATATACCACATTTTTTTTTAGGTCCGGTTGTGGGACCTGAACTCTGGGCCTGGGCACTGTCCCTCAGCTTTTCAGCTCAAGGCTAGAGATCTACCACTTGAGCCACAGCGCCACTTCCAGCTTTTTTTTCTTTCTGCTTATGTGGTGCTGAGGAATGGAACCTAGGGCCTCAGGCATGCAAGTCAAGTGCTCTACCACTGAGCCACCTTCCCAGCCCTATACCACATTTTCTTGATCCATTCATCTACTGAGAGGCATCTGGGCTGGTTCCATATCTTAGCTATGGTAAATAATGCTGCAATAAACATAGTTGTGCTGATAGCTTTAGTATGGTCTTGTTTGTGATCATTTGGGTAAACATCCAAAAGTGGGATTGCTGGGTCATAGGGGAGCTCTATGTGTAGTCTTTTGAGGAACCTCCATACTGCTTTCCAAAGTGGTTGAACAAGTTTACACTCCCACCAACAATGCAGTAAGGTTCCCTACAGAGAGAATCTTAACCTACATAACAGAGGCTTATAGAACATCTAACAAGCAGGATCCCAGGAGGAATACTACTAGGCACACTATAGTAAAATGGTAGATCTCAGCAATAAACAAACAATCTTGCATGCAGCACAAGCAAAGAAGGAGCTATACTACAATGGGAAAAAGTTAGAATCACCACACATCTCTCCACACAGACCCTGAGTGCACGAAAAGCCTGACAAAATACCATCGAAGCCCTGAGAAGCAATAACTGCCAGCCCAGACTTGTATATCCAGCAAAGATAGTATTCACATTCAATGGAGAAACCAAAAATTTTTTAACTGTATTTTTTTTGTCTTTTCTTTTCTTTTTGGTACTGGGGATTGAACCCAGGACGTTGCACTTGCTAGGCAAGTGCTTTGCCACTGAGCTACATCCCAGCCCTAAAATTTTTAATAATAAGGAAAAACTAAATGAATTCATGAACAATAAGCCAACACTACAAAGAATATTAAGAGTGGATTACAATCTGAATAAAACAATCAAGATGAGGGCTCCATACCAAGTAGATATCACTAGAAGACCAACTCAGGAAACACAAGAAGAAAGGAAAGAAGAAAAACTTAGGAAAGTAGGAAAATGACAGGAAGCACCACTCTATAATAACCATAAATATTAATGGACTCGATTCACTAATCAAAAGAAAAAGAACTACATCAGAAAACAAGATCCAATAGTTTGTTGTCTTCAAGAAACCCATTTCACATCAATGATAAAAGCAAACTCTGAGTGAAAGGATGGAAGAAGATCTACCACGCAAGTGCTCCCAGCAAGAAGGCAGGAGTTTCCATCCTGATATCTGATAAAATAAACTTTACCTGAATATCATTACAAAAAGAAAAGAAGGACACTACATACTAATACAGGAAACAATTCAAGAAGAGGATATCACCATTGACAATCTATACTCTCCAAACATTGGTGCACCCAAATACGTTAGGCAAATACTCTCAGACTTACAGGAAAAGATGGATCCAAATACAATAGTACTAGGAGACTTTAATACTCCACTCTCACCAAAGGACAGGTCTACCAACCAAAGAATTGGCAAAGATGTCTCTGAATTAAGTAATGCCAAATCTCAAGTGGACTTAACTGACATATATTGAGTTTTCCACCCAACAACAACTCAATACACATTCTTCTCAACAGCCCATGGAACTCTTTTCAAAATACAGCCTATCTTACTTCATAAGATAGGATAATAATTCATAAGGCATTTAAGCAAATACAAGAGGATTGACATAATCCCTTGTATTCTATTTGACCATAGTGGAATCAAGCTAGTTCTCAATAAGAAAACATACCATAGAAATTACTCAAATACATGGAAATTAAACAGCACACTTCTGAGCATCACCTGGGTCACAGAAGAAATTAAAGAAAGAAATTTAAAAGTTCCTACAATTCAATGAAAATGAACACACATCACAAAGAAACCTGTGGGATAAGGCAAAAGCAGTCCTGAGAGGCAAATTTCTTGCACTCAGTGCCCACATCAAGAAAACAGAGACAGACCAAGTAAACTATCTCATGATGCAACTAACACTGCTAAAGAAACAAGAAAAAGTTGAACTTAAATTTGCTAGATGAAGTGAGATAACTAAATAAGAGCTAAAATTAACGAGATAGAGACTAAACAAAACTATAAATAAAAATAATAAAATAAAAAGCTGGATTAAAAAATCAATAAAATTGATGGACCTCTGGCAAGTTTAACAAAAACAGAAGAGAGGAGACCCAAGACATCCAAACAATTATAAAGAAGTATTTCCAGACTCTATACTCGCTAAGGAAGGAAAACCTAGCAGAAATGGATGAATTTTCTAGAGAAATACAAATTGCCCAAACTGAACCAAGAGGAAATAAATTCACAAATAAGCCAATAACTTACAATGATATACAGGAAGCAATCAGAAATCTTCCAGCAAGGAAAAGCCCAGGATTGGATGGATTCACTATAAGACTTTTAAAAAGGAACTAATACCCATACTCCTCAAGCACTTTGGTAAAATAGAAGCAGAGGAAGCAATCCCAAACTCATTCTATGAAGCCAATAACACACTCATCCCCAAACCAGGCAAAGACCCAACAAAAAAGGAGAACTACAAACCAATCTCCTTGATGAACACAGTTGCAAAGCTCCTCAATAAAATTTTAGACAACAGAATCCAGACACACATCAAAAAATTTATACATTACGGTCATGTAGGCTTCAGTGTTGGTTGAGCATAAATAAATCAATAAATGTAATCCATCATATCAACAGATCCAAGTTCAAGAACCACATGATTATTTCATTGATGTGTAAAAGGCTTTTGATAAAATACAATGCTCATTCATGTTAAAAGCTCTGGAGAAAATAAGAATAGAAGGAACATTCCTTAAAACAATAAAAGCCTTATATGACAGACCAATAGCCAATATTATTCTTCATGGGGAAAGTCTACAACAAATTCCCCTAAAGACAGGAACAAGGCAAGGATGCCCACTCTCTCCACTCCTCTTCAATATAGTTCTGGAATCCTTAGCGAGAGCTATAAGGCAAGAAAAAGACAAAGGGATCCACATAGAGGAGGAAGAAGTTAAATGATTCCTTTTTGCAGGTAACATAATTTTATATCTTAACAATCCAAAAAGCTCCACCTTCAAGCTCTTAGAGCTTATAAACCACTTCTGCAAAGTACCAGGCTACAAAATTAACCCACAAAAATCAGTCACCTTTCTGTACACCAACAAGGTACAAGCAGAAAGGGTAATCAAGGAAACAATCCCATTCACAATAACCTAAAACAAAAACACCTAGGAATTAACCTAACCAAAGATGTAAAGGATCTATTTAATGAAAACTATAAAAGCTTTAAATAAGAAATCACAGAGGAGACCAGGATATGGAAAGACCTCCTATGTTCTTGGATAGGAAGAAATAATATAGTGAAAATGCCCATAGTACCAAAATTGATATATAAATTCAATGCAATTCCCATTAAAATCCCAATGATGTACTTTACTGAAATAGAGAAAACAGTCCAAAAATTCATATGGAACAACAAAAGACCTAGAAGAGCCAAAGCAATTCTAGACAAAAGAAAGAATGAAGAAAGAATCACGATATTGGATTTCAAGCTCCACTATAGAGACATAATAACAAAGATAGCTTGGTATTGACACAAGAACAGACCCAAAGACCAATGGAATAGATTAGAAGACCAGAAAAAAAAACCTGCATATGTACAGTCAGTTGATATTTGACAAAGGAGCCAAAGACATATAGTGAAAGAAGCATAGTCTCTTCAACTATTGGTGCTGAGAAAACTAGGCAGCCACATGCAGAAAACTAAAAGTGGACCCCAGCCTTTCACCATGCACTAACATCAACTCAAATTGGATTAAAGACCTTAACATCAAACCTGATATTCTGAAACTACTGCAGGACAGAGTAGGAGAGACACTGGAACTCATAGGCACAGGCAGGAACTTCTTGAACAGAGTCCCAGAGTCACAACAAATTGGAGAGAGACTCAACAAATGGGACTACCTTAAAATAAAAAAGTTTCTGCACAGCTAAAGAAATAGCAACCAAACTAGAAAGATAGCCAACTAATTGGGAAAAAATATTTACCAGCAATATATCAGACAAGGGCCTGATACCCATTATATACAAGGAACTCAAGAAACTAACCCCTCACAAATCTAACAAACCAATCATTAAATGGGCAAGGGAGCTAAGGAGAGACTTCTCAGAAGAAGAGATAAAAATAGCAAAGAAACACATGAGAAAATGTTCATCGTCCCTGGCTGTAAAGGAAATGCAAATAAAAACAACCCTGAGATACCACCTTACCCCAGTCAGAATGGCCCACAACCTAAAGTCATCCAATGACATTGCTGGAGGGGATGTGGAGAATGAGTAATCCTACAGTATTGCTGTTTGGAATGTACACTAATACAACCACTTTGGAAAGCAGTCTGGAGGTACCTCAGAAAGCTATAGACCTGCCCTATGACCCAGCCATACCACTCCTAGGCATCAACCATGAGCAACAGGAACCAGGATACAAGGACACATGCACCTGCATGTTCATTGCAGCACTGTTCACAATAGCCAAGATATGGAAACAACCCAGATGCCCCACAACAGATGAGTTGATCCAAAAATTGTGGTACCTATATTATGCAGGCATTAGAAAGGACAAAATAATGGCATTTGCAGGGAAATGGATGGAACTAGAGAAAATCACTTTGAGCGAGGTAAGCCAAGACCAAAGAGACAAATGGATATTAAAGACTTCCCCTTAATTTGTTGTATCATTGCTAAATGACTCCATGTTCTTGACCACATATATGGTATATGTGTGGGTGCATCTGAGGGAAGCTAGGAGGAGGACACAGAATCAGAGGGAAATGGAGAGGAGCCCATCAGCTGCACTGGACATAGATGAAAACTCAAAGGCAGTGATGGGAGGGAGGGAATGAGAGGGAAAGAAGGAGCAGCTCCCACTAAGCAAAAGGAAAGATGTGTAAATATCAACTGATGTGGAAGAAATAGGTATATTGTCAAAGCTCATAGACTCACAAACTTGATAGATGATGATAATGACAATTTGCCTTGTAAAGGTTAAAATGTGATTGTGACTTTAACCAAGTATACTACTCCACAATACAGTGAAATATGTGAAATGTATCTAATCACCTAATCTCAATAGAAATAATCTCAATGGAAAAAAATAAGTAAAGGCAAAAAGTGATGGGAGTGTGGCTCAAGTGATAAAGCACCTGCCCAGCAACACAATAACAAGCACCTAAAGAACTCATATATACAAACAAACGGTGACCCAATATCAATATACAACATTGAATTGTAGCCAGGAGCAGTGGCTCACACTTAGAATCTTGACTAAATGAGAGGTACAGATTGGGAAGATTATATTTGAGATCAAGCCAGGTCAAAGTAAATAAAAAAGAAAAGAAAATAGGGCTGGGAAGGCTTCTCAGTGTTAGAGTGCTTGCCTTGCATGCATGAGGCCCTGGGTTCGATTCCTCAGCACCACATAAGCAGAAAAGGCTGGAAGCGGCACTGTGGCTTAAGTGGTAGAGCACTAGCCTTGAGCTGAAGAGCTGAGGGACAGCGTTCCAGGCCTAGAGTTCAAGCTCCACGACCAATCAAAAAAAAAAAGAAAAAAGAAAAGAAAAGAAAAGAAAAATTTAAGTAGGCCCAATTTCAATGAAAAAAATAGCTGCACATACCAGTACATGCCTATTATCTGAGCTACATAGGGGGGCATAAACTAGGAAGGATGCAGTTCAGGCTGGCCTCAGAAAGAAACATGACACCTACCTTGAAAAATAACTAAAATACAGAGGGCTGGGAGTGTGGTTCAAGTGGTAGAACCCCTACATACTAGATGCAAGGCCTTGGGTTCATCACCTACTACTGCCAAAATAAATCAGTTGTATTTCTCTTAACTAACAATGAGTAATATGAAATTTTGAGTGGGAAATGTAAGTTTTCAGTTTTACGGATGGAAGAATCCAGTGAAAATGTCATTTCTTCAGTCAGGCATTGCGTATTGCAGGCTGAGGATGCATCATGTCCCTGTGGCATCAGCAGATGCTGTTACTGTTCAAACCTCATTCATGAAGAGACAGAGGGAGAAGCAGTGAGAGAATGGGTAGTGGAGGTGTGGTCTGGTGATAGAACTGTAGCCCTATCTCCTGATATCCTGGGTGTGGAACAGAGGACAAAGTAGCTGAACCAGAATATCTAAATACCTAAGTACATGTGGTGATATCCAGTTATATTGCTCGTGCGACCCTCTTCTATGGGTGGCAATAATAGGAAGCTGAACTTGTTTCCAGTTAACCTACACAGTTAACCTTTGTTCTCAAGAACCTAACTTACTTCCCCTGGTTGACTCATCTTAACTTCCATCCACACCTTCTCATGAGGCCCTGCTCAGACCACTGATCATCTGATCTTTCCTCTTTACTTTTCAATCATAGCTACCTTTCTAGAGCTCTGAGCTCCTTAAAGCAGCTTTCCCTGTTGGAAATGTCTCCCTTCACCTAAATTGTCTGTTCTTAGTAAAATGGAAAGATTTCCTGTGATTAAAGGTTTGTCTCTACTGAAAAAAACATGATGTCACAGTGAGTAGGAGTACTATTCTGTAACCTAGTTAACTTTCTTTTTTTCTTTCTTTCTTTCTTTTTTTTTTTTTTTTTGTCAGTTCTGGGGCCTGAACTCTGGGCCTGGGCGCTGTTCCTCAGCTCTTCAGCACAGGGCTAGTGCTCTATCATTTGAGCCACAAAGCCACTTCCAGCTTTTTCTGGTTATGTGGTGCTGAGGAATCAAACCCAGGGCCTCATGCATGTGAGGCAAGCACTCTACCACTGAGCCACCTTCCCAGCCAAACTTAGCTTTCTATGTGGTAGATTTTTGTACAACAAATTTGGGGCAAATAACGCAGGCAATAGTCATAGAGCACAAGTTGCTGACACTATCCTAGAATTGCTGGGGACAGAAAGAACCCTCCTTCTTGGAGTACTGAGATCTATTCCTCCTCCCTGTCCTCCCCAAGTTTCTATACCTAGGACACAGAGGGTCACAAAAGGGTGGCCTATGCTGCGTTGACTCATGGCTGTTCTGGATCCAGGAAAGACCCTGCTGAGAAAGGTAGAACAGATTCTCTCACAGAACCATCTCTATGGCAGAAGTGAGTAACCAGGCTATAGCAACATTTGTGAACAATTAGAGGAACTCAGTGAACAATTAGAAGAAATGTGAGGAATGTGAAAGACAGCAGAAGGCTACCCAGGATTGCTCATGGCTCTATTTCTATTTCTGCATTAGAGAATTCTGGATGGCAGCCTCTCCTTTCAGTTAGTTTCATATATATATAAACATACTTGCACACATAGATACATATTTTTCCATACATACATATCTATATACATATGCACATGTATATAAGGAAAAACAAATTTATTTGCCATTTTAGTCAAAAGTAGGGAATTAGATCATCTCAAACCATTTCTACCTTACTCAGTATAGTGTCACGTGTAGGATGGAGAAACAAAAGCCTGGAGATAGTCTTTCTTCCTACATCAGGGCTCCTGCAGGTAACCCTTCGTCACACAACACTTGATTTCCTGGGGCAGTCTTATGGGGAGCCCCTGTTACATGGTGACAACCAACTGCTCTCCTGTTCTACAGATTACACAGAAATAAAATCATACAATGTGCTTCCTCTGTCTCTGATTTCTTTCTCTTATCATATTGTTTTGGGGTATTCATGAACCCTGCAGCCCAAATCACTACTTTATTTTGTTATTTGCTCATTTAGATCTCATTGTATGTGTAACTCACCATCAACTTACCCAATCATGAATTGATGTTCACTTGAGTTGTCTCCACCTTTTGGTGAGTGTGAATATTAACCTTGTGCACAAAACAATTAAGTACCAACTTTGAATTCATTTGGCTGCATAACTGGAGAGATATTGTTTGATAAAATGTTTCTGCTGTGAACGGACTTATTTTCTTTTAATAAAACTAGAAAAGGGTTTTCGGGGGGGGGGGGGGACAGCCATGGGGCTTGAACTCTGGGCTTGGGCTCTGTCCCTCAGCTCTTCAGCTCAAGGCTAGAGCTCTATCTCTTGAGCCACAATGCCACTCGATTTTTTTGGTGGTTTTATTGGTGATAAGAGACTCACAGTTTCCCCTGCTTGGGCTGGCTTTGAACCATGATCCTCAGATCTCAGCCTTCTGAGTAGCTAGGAATACAGGAATGAGCCATCAGTACCCAGTTTATTTTTGTTTTTGTTTTAACATGTATGCTAGTCCTGGAGCTTGAATTCATGGCCTGTGCACTGCCCCTTAGCTTTTTGCTTAAAGTAGCACTCTATTACTTGAACTACAACTCCATTTGTACCTTTTTGCTGGATAATTGGAGGTAAGTGTTTCACAGACTTTACTGCCCTGGCTGGGTTGGAACCATGATCCTCAGACCTCTGTAGCTAGGCATAAGCTACCAGCATCCAGTTATAAGGGGAGTTGTTAAAATTTCACAGAACAAAAAAAATCTTCAGTTAGAATGTGTTTAAAACTTGTGTGTACAGATACTAAGAATTTTGGAGTGTCCTTGAGCTGCTCATCTAACTTTCCACTCTGTCATCTTTATGACAGTGATTGTTCTTGTAGTGGTGAGATAGCCATGGCATTTCCAAGCATCCAAAAGGCCTTTAGAAGGAAGAGTTGGTCAATCTGTGTGTGTGTGTGTGTGTGTGTGTGTGTATGTGTGTGTGTGTATGTGTAATATATTCATATTCATGTTTTAATCCTAGGAGTTTGGAGAATAAGGCAAGATCAAGAGTTCCAGGCTAATCTGGGCTACATGGTGAGTTTGAGGCCAACCTGGGCTACATAGCAAGATCTCATTTTAAAAACTAACTAACAACAAATGCTGATGTTGTGCTACTAGGTCAGCCACATAGCAAAGAATTTACTGTTAGTCTCCTCAGTCTGGTTGAGAACAGAGAGTGTGCTGAATGCCCCCTGTGTTTCCAGAAAGGCCATTCTAGCTGACCAGCATACATGTAGCTCACATTGCAAAGCTTTCATGAGAAAGATGAGAAACAGGAGGAGGAGTGTGATGACCCCCTCAAAAAGAACATAAATTGTAAAATTAGAAACAGAACAAAATGATTGATTATTAAAAATTATTAAGAATAGGGCCAAACTTGAAAGTCAGGATCTCCCTGTAGAGAAAAAAACCTCCAGATTAGTCATTAAAAGAAAGAATTCCAAAGATAAAGGCTTGAAGTAAATTTGTGAGTTAAACACCGTGTTACTGGAATTCAGTAAATGACAGTGAAACACAGAAAGAGCCAGCAAACCTGAACAATGGCTTGATTTTGGCTGTGATAAATAAGAAATTTGGGGAAGGTGGCTCAGTGGTAGAGTGCTTGCCTTGCATGCATGAGGCCCTGGGTTTGATTCCTCAGCACCACATAAGCAGAAAAACCCGGAAGTGGCACTGTGGCTCAAGTGGTAGAGCAGTTGCCTTGAGGTGAAGAGCTGAGGGACAGTGCCCAGGCCCAAACTTCAAGCCCCACGTCCAACCAAAGAAAAAAAGAATGTTTGGAATTGGTTTGCTTATTGAGACTGTAATTGCTATTTCTCTAATTTGCTTATTTGCTGGGAAGAGTTGGGATAAGAAGTTTGTCTTGATGACCCATTGTCTTGGTTTTTGGAATAAATGGATTTGTAGTTACTAACTGCTAGCTCTGCTTCTGTTATTTGCTTCTTTGTGGATCACAAAATTACCACTGACCACCTGCGAGTGCCACCCCCAATCCCCACATGGATCTTGCCTTTAAATACCCTGGGCTATTTGAATTTACTACTGTTCTTCACTGTTCTGATATAGTGGGGAGCAGTCACCACAGCTAATAAAGATTCCAACCCTGATTGAGTGGGTATTGGTGACTCTTTCCCCAATCTGGCCCTGAGCAGTTGGGTTACTTCAGGAGGAGGAGGAGGAAGGGGAGGAGGAAGAGGAGGAGGAGGAGAAAAACTAGTCCTCTGGAAAACAAACATAAGAAGGACAAGGGAAAGGCCTATTGTTACAGTAATAGTGAACTCCCTTTTTAACAGTCTGCACAGCAAACTGCTTGCAGTCATCCAACTGCTCAAGGATAAGCCTACTTCTTTTTTTTATTATTGTTGTTGGTCTTGGTGCTTGAACTCTGGGCTTGGGCTCTGTGCCTCAGCTCTTCAGCTCAAGGGGAGTGCTTTACCACTTGAGGCACAGCACCATTTCCCTTTTTCTGGTGGTTAATTGGAGATCAAGAGTCTCAGGTATGCTACTGCCCAAGCTGGGTTTGAACCGCCATCCTCAAATCTCAGCCTCCTGAGTCGCTAGGATTACAGGGGTAAGCCACTGGCACCCTGTGAGCCTGCTTCATTTGCTCTCATTAGACTTCATTCTCAATTGTCATGTCCTTTGTCCTAGGGAAGAGATTTTGTTGATTGGCTAATTTTTCCTTTACTCATTCAAGTTACAGATTGACACAATTTAACACATGACAATGCTTGTGCTTTGCAGACAAGGTTTTGTGTAACTCACACACAGGCTCAATCCATTATTGCAGCCTGTCTTACTTCTGCTGCCCTTACTCAGCTCTCATTTTCTCCTAGAACCAAGCCCAGAGGTTTAAATCCCAATGATATATGACAAACAATCTATCCTTTGGACCATTAAATTTTATACATGTCACTATGTGAATAGTGGCCTTCTCTGGCTTTATTTGAGCTATGCCTTTATCTGGAGAAACTTCTAGTATAGTCACCCATCTTCTTTCCTGCTTCGCTGCTATGGGTGTCCCCTTTACTATTGAAACAGACAATGCTCCTGCCTATATTACTATTAAATTGTACACTGACCTCAATAAGTGGCTTATTAAACTCAGTAACCTTACACTCCAGTCCCAATTAAATAAAAAAAGGGGAGATAGATGTAGGTTACTGGACCCCCAAAGAACTGTTAGCAATGCCATTATATATTCTTAATTTTGAAAATTTGAATTTTCCATCCAATACTTCAGCAGCAGATAAACATTCAAAGGATCTGAAATAATTACAATCTTCATGTCAGTCTATATGGTGGAAAAATAACACAGATAATAACTGGAAACCCAGAACTGTAAAAGTATGGAGCTATGCTTGTGCTTGTGTGTCCACAGGTTCTTCAGACACCTGGCTGCCAGTTTGCGAACTGGCAAAAAGGAAGAGAAGATCACCCAACACCTAGAAACCTCTGGAGGAATCCATCAAGATGAAAAATTAAAAATTAGAGTTACATTTTACAATTGCTAACTGCTGGTTTTGCTTCTGTAAACTTGCTTGCGCTAGCACTAACCCGCTCCCTTTCTGGAAATAAGGAATTGAGTAAAGAGTCTTGGAGCCCAGATGCCGGCCCGGGACAAGGTCTGTGGTCATAAATAAAGAACAAACAAGTAAATTCCCCAAGTGGTCAAATGGGACCCAAGAATGGAACCCAAGAATGGGACCCAAGATAAGGACCCAAGATAAGGACCCAAGATAAGGACCACCTGGCAAGTCCAGCAAACTAGGCCAAATGTTAATCAATCACAAGCCTGTAACTAGGGGGTGAACGCTCCCCCTAGACTTGCCCTGAGCCAACTGTTTTACAAAGAGTGTTATAAACTTCCCCGAATAGTAAAAATGATTGCTGGAGTGTATAGTGACTTCTAAATGGGCCAATCCCAGGGACACCTGGTGTTATATGCTAATCTTGTGGTTTTTGCCTTTAAGAATGCCTGTAACCGCGGTTTGGGGCTCTCTCCTGTGCCAAGGCAGAGAGAAGCAAACGCTGAATAAACTCCTCTTGCTTGTTGCATCTACTGGTTTGGAGTCTTGGTCTCTGGGGCGCCCTCCCATAGACGAAAGTATCCCAGGAGTCTGGGGTCTTTCAAAGAGAATGAGGATAACTCAAGGCACCCGGAGAACAGCCAGAACCAGAACGGTGACCATTCCTACCTGGCAACAGATGAAACTTTCTCAAGAAGTTGAGAGACACTTAAAGGTCAATGGGCAGTCCCATGGTTTCCCTTATTTGCAATATCTAGTATAGGTATGAGTCAAGCGGAAAAGGTCAGATAATATGATGTTAGGAAAATGAACCCTTAAATATGTATTTTAATGTTTTCGTTTCTTTCATGCATGTGTTTCTAACGCATTTATAAGATTATTTCTTTGTTGCTTTGTATGTCCCTCCCCCACAGTGTAACCCCCGCTTTCACTATATTTGATGTCAGTATAACATGTGGAGGAGATGGGGACAAACAAGTCGTTTAAGGATTCAGGTGGACCTGTTGCAACAATGAGAAGTACAAAATGTCATGTCAAAACCAACTTTACAATGTCGGTGGGGGGGGGAGGGGGGTATAATTGGGTGGGGGGAGGGGGGAGGCTGGGAAGGGAGGTGAAGGGTAAACAAAGGAGGAGGCTGCAATGCTTGGTAAGAAATGTATGCATTATCCTGCCCATGTAATTGTAGCCCCTCTGTACAGTATGTTCTCAAATAAAATAAAATTAAATTAAAAAAAAAAAAAAAGGACAACGGGCAGGAAATTAGTGCAATGTCTTTGTAATGATGGCACTTATTCATACCTCTAGTGCCTCCTACACAGTACAAGCCTATGCTTGGCAGGTGCCAATGCTGGGTAAACTGTTGTACTTAAATTGTACCATGAAATGTAATAACCCATAAATGGGACCTGGGCAATCTCGGCCACATGATGGATGGTAGGGTCTGGCATCTTGTCTTCATGGTGGGAAAAGGTAAAGCCCCCATCTCTCAGGTGATGGGTGTGCCTGAATCCCTGGAGGCAAGAATGGGCACTTTGCTGACAGGTTATGAGACCTGTCAGTCCAGTGCCTGGGAGGTTATGAGACCTGTCATCCAGTGCCTGGGACTGGCAGTTTCCTGTGACCCTGCTCCCTGACCTGGCCCTAATTGGGCCTGGACCAGCTCAGGTGCCTTTGCACCATGCCACAGGTCTTCGTGTTCATGTCCTTTCCCCTGGCTCTTCTCTGGTCAATATGGCATCCCAATTCACCTCCATTGGAGTCCATCAAATAGTTACTAGCTTTTTAATATAAACTCCAAGATTTGATGATGAGGCTAGGCTTCAATTATAAAATGAAGAAACAGGGGAATCAGAAAGAGAGAGAGACAGAGACAGAGACAGAGACAGAGACAGAGACAGAGACAGAGGCAGACAGACAGACAGACAGACAGACAGACAGAGAGAACTTGTAGTAGAATCTAGTGTTAACACCAGGGCTCTGATGGAACAGTCTCTCCTGCTTCCCTCCCTGCAACAGTCAAGGGGTGGCAGCAAGACTCTGACTGCACCTCCATCCACAGGGGGCCACGGCTATTTCCTGAAAGAAAAGCCCACAAGCTAGTTCGGAGAGCTGGGCACTCTCAGTCTGGTCATCAGCTTTATTCTGTTACTCTTATCCTCTGGGTACCTGGAAAGCCTCCTGACTGGCCCTGCCACCCTAACCCACTAGGATTGGTCATTCAAGAGTCTTGTTCTGACCAATCCTAAGGCCTCCTCTATTGAGAGCTCTTCTCCCTTCCCTAAGCTCCTACTTCATATAATGTAGTATGTTTATACTTTGTGCCCAGCAGATACTGGCTAGCATAATTTGCTATTGTGCTTTGTCCCATTTCTCTTAGAAACCTGGGAATTCCCCAGGGTGACAGCAGAACATTCTCTATTCCCCTAATATGAGGGAGTATTGGCCTTCCAGGGGGCACAGAGGAGACTTAACAACAGTCAATCCCCGGGGGGCACATTGGCACAGAGGGACTGTATGGGAGAAACAGACTCCTGGTTGGGAAACACTCTTAGGCCATGGCCAGCTGTCACTGGATCTTGCAACCAGGTTGTAGTCAGTACAAGTCATGTTCAGTGCAAAGCAAGAATGATAGCAGTGCACATGAGGTAACTGTATGATGGGGGAAGGCTGTAGGTCACAGCAAGGTAGGTTAAGGGGAAACAGATAAAGGGAGAAAGAAGAAAGAATGACCAGAGGAAGCAGGAATGGGTTAGATGTACTTCTTGTATTTGAGGGAGAGACAAAGGCACTGGTTCAGGACTCTGTGAGGCAGCTAGCAGCTTCTCTGGGTATTCTTAGCCAGTAGGACTAGACTACCACAAAGGCAGAGATTGGACACATCCCTCCTATCTCCCACATTGGCCTGGAAGCTGCGTCAGAGCAAGGAATTCCTTTCTGATCATCAATTTATCATTGGAGGCTCAGGTCTGGTGTCAGCCTATTCTCTTCCATGTCTGTGTAAACTCAGGTATGGGGGTGATGCCCACTCTGGAGATGGTTACCTGGAGGACTCTACTTGCGGGTGGGTGGTAAGGGAGGACAGAGAGGCAGAGAGAGAAAGAGAGAGAAAAAGAGAGACTATAATCTAGATAGAGCCATCTTCCAGAGTCAAGCCACCACAGAATGTTCAGGCTGTGTTTGATCCCTAAGACTTTGACTCCATGGCTCAGTTTCCCAGGCTATCACCACTTATCATACACCCTGCCTGTCACACTCTGCCCTGTTACATGAGGTGTCACAGTCACACTCACTCTCTGATCTTCAGGACTGCTACCATATCCTCAAGATAGCCATAGTTGAGGTTTCGCCTCTAGCCACATACCTGTGCCTATACACAGGCCTGAGTTCTTTCTCACTCTACATTTCTCTCTCTCTCTCTATGTGTCTCTGTTTGTCTTTCCCTTTTTCTTTCTCTCTGTGTTGGATACAGGATAGGAGGGAAGGGTTGGAGTGAAAGGGAGGTCATGCGTATTCTGTGCATAGTATGGACAGATACATGTGGGAAACCTAGAGAACTGGCATGGACAACTGCATTGGCCTCTTTTCCAACAAGGGCCAGTCAGTGAAAGATGGTCAGCGCTGTCTCTCAGGGAGGAACACCATGGAACCGAGGCACCATGGTGGGTGGACCATGGCTTTCCCATTCTTCCTGTGTAACTGTCCCACTGCCCAACCTTCACCATGTTCCCAGCAAATCTCTAGGCTTGGACCTAGCCCTCACTGGGCCACTAGGTCTCCTCTCTTGTCCAGAAAGGAATTTCCCTAGTATCCTCTGAGGCCAAAGAGTGCCAAGGAGAGAGCAAGCAGCCTGTGGGAATGAAGCCTAGAAGAAAAGTGTGGGAGAAAGAACATAGAGGTGGTATTAGAGAGAACAGATTGCACTGAGCAAGAGGAAATGTTTGGTAGAGGTGACAATAAATTCTCTTTGGCCAACTATATGGCAGAGGTGACAGAATTTTCTCAGGGCAAGAACAGAGGTAGGGTAGGCGTTTGTAACATCCTTAGGCCCTGGTTAATTCCTGCCTGCCTCCACATTCTCTTATCTCCCTTCTATCACTCTCCTTGCTGGTGAGAGATGATTTGACAGCCAGCTGTTCTCACCTAGCCCTTGTTGGCAGTGGATAAAAGGTGTGTGGGATGTTGGTCACTCCTCAGCTTAGAGAGATACATACATAAAGATGTGGCCTATAGTGCCAAGTGAAGGGCTCTGAGTACAGCACCTAGTTGTGGCACACCAGCAGGCTCTGGAGAAGCCATCTTCTGTCCTGGCAGTACCACGCTCCAGTCTGCAGCCTCAGTCCTGGGAAAGTCTTCCCGGTATCTGAAACCAAAATGCCTGTGCCCTTGCTGCAAGAGAAGGTAAGCTTCCAAAAGTGCCTCTGTAGCCATGTTTGCAGCTCAGTTTGGACTTGTAGCACAGTAGTTGTTGGGTAAGAGAGTGAGAACATCTTGGAAGCCTCGGTCATCTCTTTAGTGTTGTATTGCTTTCCAGGATTTGGGGACAGAAACTCTAATTTCAGAATGTATGAGTGCATATCTGGTTATTATTGACATAAATTGGGAGTAGAGGATGCTTCATTTTAACAAGTCCATGTATGCAGACAATCCTTCTTTTCACGCTTTTCTTTTCTTTTCTTTCTTTTTTTTTTTTTTTTTTGCAAGCTGGTCTTGAACCCAGGGCCTGGGTACTATCCCCGTGCCTTTGTGCTTGATGCCACTTGAGCCACAGCTCTACTTCCAACTTTTTGCTGATTAATTAGAGATGAGTCTCACAGATTTTCCTATACAGGCTGGCTTCTAAGTGGAATCCTCAGAGCTCAGTATCCTGAGCAATAAGGATCACAAGTGTGAGCCAGCAGCACTTAGCTCAATTTTCAAATATCATAACTACAAAACTATAGGTCGAATTGGCTTTGATTGTTCCCTGAATTGGGGCTCTTCCATTCCTTAAAAAAGAAATTAAAGCTTCATTTGAGCAACTGCATAATCCTGAGTTTCATAAGGTAGGAATAAGAAACAATTTTTAAGAATAACCTGATTGAATGGAACCACAATAAACATAAGTATACAGGTAGTACTTTGTACAGTGATTTCATTTCTTTTGGATATATACCCAGAATGGAGATAAGTATACAGGTAGTACTTTGTACAGTGATTTCATTTCTTTTGGATATATACCCAGAATGGAGATAAGCTGGATCCTATGGTAGTTACTTTTTCAGATTATGTGGATGAATGTCTCCATACCATTTCCCATAGACACTGTACTAACATACTTTCCTATCAACATCATGATAGAGCTCATTGTTCTCTGTATTCTCCTTAGTGTTTGTTTTGGTTGATATGTTGATTGATAATTTTATTATTTTTGGATCATAGCTAATATTACTGAGATGAAAAGGAATCTCGATGTAGTTTTGATTTGCTTCACCCCAATAGGTCAATATATTGAGAACTTTTTCATATATTTATTGGTCATTTTTACTTTTGAAAAAGTGTTCATTTACATCATGTGACCAATTTTATTGGATTATTTATTCTTTTGTTGTTAAAGTTTTTGGGCTTCTTATATATACTAGCTATTAATTCTCTGAAAGATGAATAAATGGAAAATATTTCTTATTCTGTGGTATGTTTAATTACTTTGTAAACTCTTTCCTCTGCTGTATAGAATATTTTATTTTATTTATTCATTTATTATTTATTTTTATTGTAAAGGTGATATACAGAGGGGTTACAGTTACATAAATCAGGTTGTGAGTACATTTTTTTCTTTTTTGTCTGGTTATCAGAATTCTTTTTTATTGCCAAGGTGATGGACAGAGGAGTTACAATTACAAAAGTAAGATAATAAGTACATTTCTCATCAAATTTGTTTACCTTCCCGGGTGGGTAGAAGCAAATTTGTTACCCCTTCCCTCATGGATAGAAGCTTTTTAACTTGAAGCAAACTCATTTGTCAATTCTTGCTTTTGTTTCTAAGTTTAGAATATAATTCAGGAATCTTTGCATAGACCAATATCTTGAAGTATGTCCTTATGTGTACTTCTAATGAACCAGCACCGGGCTATTTCTCACTTTCTATAAAAATCAACACAGGACAGTCACAGGTGGCCCAAACCTGTAATCCTATCTCAGGAGGCTGAGATTGGAGGCTCACAGTTCAAAGCCAACCTGGCCAGGAAAAGTCTGATCTCCAGTGTACCACAAGAAAACCAGAAGTGGTACTATGGCTCAAAGTGGTAGAGTGCTAGCTTTGAGTGAAAAAAGCTCAGGCACAGATCCCAGGACCTGAGTTCAAGCTGCATGAATGACAGAGAAAACAAATTAAACCAAAAAAAAAAGAGAGAGATAGATTGGAATGTATCTTCAGTCTTACACATGAGGATATTCAGGTTTTTCAAAGTGGTTTCTTGAACAATTTTTCTTTTCTCAAGGCTATGCTTTTGACTGTCGATATGTGAGCTTCTTTCCAGGTCTTCTAGTCTATCCAATTCATCTAATGTTTACATGGCTCTATAGCATATTTTAATTAGCTCTTTCTTGCTCTTGCTATGAGATGCTTATCTCCAACAAACTACCAAAAAGCAGGAAGTGGAGCTGTGGCTCTATGGATAGAACACTTACCTTGAACAAAAAAAAAAAACTAAGGGATAGCACCCAGGCCCTGAGTTCAAGGCCCAGCACTAACAACAACAACTAAAACAAAACAAAAAGAGGTAAATGTAGGTGTTCTCAACCTAAGTTGCACCCTTTCGGGTTTTGAACAGCAGATCTTCTTGTCAAGCTTAATAGAGGGGAGGAATAAGGTGGGCTGAGGCGAAGTAGGGAATTCCCAGAATGGGAGTGCATAGTCTCCAAAATACAGCCTATTTCCACTTTCTGTTCCACAGAGTGTGTTTGTTATCATTATATAGAGTTTTCAGGTGTGTTATTGCCTCAGATACGGGATAGAAATGATAATAATGACAATAATAAATATTATGATAATACTACCAATAAGGACAGATAGTGACCATCCTTATTTATGTTGGTTAAAATTAGTTTGGGCAAGTTCTTGATTTTCTGTTTGAGTGGTCACATGAGGTCCTGTTGAAAGGCAGCTCTTCTGTTTCAGAAGCTTTTTGTTACCATACAGTTGATTGATCAAGGTCCTTTTGCCTCAGTATTATTGCATAAGTTTAGGGCAAAAGCCCAGGCTCCTAGGGTTCCAACAGAGTATATATACCATGACACCTACCCAAAATACCAGTCAGAGTCAGTATTAGAAAAAGGCAGAGAAAGGCAAGGGCAAAGAAAGGATTTTTAATCAATGTATCAACACTGGGAAGAACAGATAAAGGGCTTCAGTGGTACAAATATACTGGCAGTACTTCACAGATTTTATAGGAGAGGAAGACAAAGGCGATGTTTGTGTTGTACACAGCTAACAGAGAGGATAATCATAATTAGATTAGTGATGGGATGCATCTTTATCTTAATTTTGATTCTGCCCAGGGTTCTGGAGAAGCTAGTGTCACTGTCATCACTGGAGAAGAGCAATCTTGATGCCATAAGCTGGTTATCTCAGATTTGGTGTGCAGCCTCACCACCATAGGTAATTGCTCTCAGTTGGGGGTGATTTCATTATGAGGTGGTCTGTCCTGTAAGGCTTGTTGATGCTTGGGGGTAGTTTTGGTTCCTTGCCATGTAGATAGTGATCCAGCAATATGTGGTTCGTTGATCCAAAATCACTATGTAAAAGAGTGACTCAAGAGGAAAATAAAGATGCAAAATAGAGGTAAAGAAAGAAGAAAAGGAAGTTTGTCTTTCAGTAAATGGTACCCTCTTTCACTACTTCATCCTATTTAGAAGAATCTTTCTTTTGCTTAGAATATTCATGCTATCCTGGATGCAATGTGGCAGTTATCTTTATTATCAGATTGACTATTACAGTGGCACACTGTTTGTATATAGGGTTTGATACTAGCTGTAGCTTCAGGCATCTTCTGGGGTCTTGGAACACATTTCCTGTGCATGAGGAAGTAGAGTAGTGTAATTGCCACTGATGCTACTTTCTGTCTGGCCTAGTCAGATACCTGAAGTCTTCCTAGAGGACCCAGTCCTGTTTCTGTCACAATTTCTGCTCTTGATGAGGACTTGTTAGCCACTTGAACACCTAAAAGGTCACATGATCTCATATACCACAAACTAACCCTTGACATGAAGCCAGGAGTTCATAGGTGTATACAAGGTGCTGTGGATCTAACCCAGGGCCTGCTAGGCAAATGCTCTACCTTTGAGCTATATCATAATGTATTTTCATGTCACACTAACTTTGGACTCAAAGAAAAAAGCAAAACTAATATTGTTAGGTTTTTAAAAAGAGGTAACCAAGTAAGAACAGCACCACCCACATGGTATTTAGGTAAGGGGTAGATTTATTTAGTAGACCTGCTGGGACCAGGCAAGGTTGGCACTCCATGCGGCTGGCAAAAGAGAGAGTGTCTGGCCCCGAGTTAGGCCTTATATAGGGTAGGGCCTGGGCGGGGGGGGGGGGGGGTGGATGGGGTGGGGGTAATGTGTGTCTAGGAAGTGGGACCAGGTAAGAGGTGGGACCAGGTGGGAGAAAGGTGTGGCCACATCAGAGTAAGATGTGACCTCAGCGGATGCAGATGTGACCTCTTCCAGGTAACACAGGTACTGGGCGAGGTCTGTTCACCGTCCAGGAATGGACCTTACAAATATGTCATGGGGTAAGTGCAAAAATGAACAGAGTTCAACAGAACTTACAACTCTTGAGGTTCACTGAAAAGAACAGGACATCTCAGTGTGACCAACAGCCTTTTCTGCATCCCTCAGCATTTCCCAAATGAAATCACTTCACTATGTTTTTCTGAAGTTGTTTATCAGTTTATAGGATTTACAACATATACTTTGTCATACTTTTTATTTTTTAAAGGAATTCAAGTGGGAAGTCATTTCTCATTGAAAACATGAATCTGAATTGTGAAGTAAGCTTATTTGGGTACAGCAGAGTCTAACCACTGGTAAATGGAAACCAGAGTAGCCAAAGGAGCAAACTAAGCTTTAGTAGACTTGCAACAAATACAAGTATATAGAAACACATTAAATATTCTATGCTTCTGTTGGGACAATAACTATGACTTTTTGAGGTGTCAGGGGAGTCGTAAGGGGGGAGGAGATGAGGCTAATAACTGGGTTTGTTTTCAGGTCCTTGCTAGGAATGTGTCCTACCACTTCAGGAGCTCCACTATTCCAGCCATGTCTTCAGTTCAGGCTTGTGTTGGATACAAATTATGTGCCAGGTAGAAATAAGACAATATCTGAAAGTTAATTCACACTGTCATTATCAGAAAACTACAGCGAAACATCTAGTATTTAATTCAATAAAACATCCCATTTTTTTCTGCATAAAAGTTTGACAATGCTACTATGACAAACATTCTTAATAGATTTTGTCCTTTACTATTCTGCAATGGCTGTCTTTGCACTTCATGTATATGTAACATTTTGATGAAAAGAAATGGACAATCTTAGGTGCCATTTCAAGTACTTCCAAGTAATGTGCAGGTTTTTAAATAGGTGAATACTATGTTAATAATATTTTTTTAACTGGGAAGCAAATAATTGATGCAGGACTACCTAAATATCTGTTTCACATCCAACACATTTTAGGTAAATAAGAGAGCTAACGTGTTTATTAACATTCATTCCAAGTGAAGTAAGTTACTGCTTTTAGACACTGTAGAAATTAGAAAACAGTGAACATTTTTAATGCCTGTCATGTTTTATGTAAATTGCACATTGTACTTTGGAGCAACTGGTGTGCCTGAGACAAGAAATCCTTGGGCTTCCAGAAATTTGTCAGCCTGAGAAGCACAGACCTTGTCTCAAAAAGAGGGTTGGGGTAGAGCCCTTGCTTAGTGTACTCTACTCAACAAAAAAACATGGTTTGGGTTTGGAAGTGTTTAAGTCTTGTCAATCCAGTCAGTTCTTGCACAGAAAAAATATTTCTAGGAGTTATGGTGTGACATCCTGAACTTACTTTGATAGCACATGTCAGTAAACAACTTGCACTTTCCTGTCTGGTGTTTGTTCACTATGTTGATGCAGTACCATCAATTAATCTTACATTCCTGAACTTTTTTGTGTGTGGGTCTTTCGGTTTGAAATCTGTGCCTGGGTGCTGTTCCTATCCCTCAGCTTTTTAGCTCAAGGTTAGCACTCTTCCACTTGAACCACAGCTCCACTTTCAGTTTTCTAAGTGGTTTATTAGAGATAAGAGTGTCACAGTCTTTCTGCCAGGGATGGCTTTGAACCCAAATCCTCAGATCTCAGCCTTCTAAGTAGCTAGGATTACAGGCTTGAGCCACCACTGCATGGTTCCATTCCTGAACTTTTAATAGAAGCCTTTGGAACTGGGAAGGTGGCTTAGTGGCAGAGTGCTTGCCTTGAGCTAAGAGCTGAGGGACAGTGCCCAGGCCCAGAGTTCAGGCCCTATGACAAAAAAAAAAAAAAAAAAAAAAGAAGAAGAAGCCTTTGAAATGTAGTTCTCCTAACTGGAGCACAGTTCTCCTAACTGGGACACAGTAGGAATTTTGGTTCAGTGTCCATGAACTCCTATGTTGATTTGCTTTTGTAAGTCTGGAATGGGCTGCCTGTTGGCCACCATTTTTAGGTTAGATGAAGGACATTCATTGAAAGTGGATAAATAGAGTTGTACTCAGGGAACAACTTCTTAAGGTCTTGCTGAGAACAGATCTTACCACTTAAGATTATAGCATTAAGTCAATTTATGATCAGAAGCAGACTAGCCCAATTATGTCAACTTTTTAAAGGCTGTAATGGCTATGTCCTATTAAGACATATATACTAAGCTTGGGGATGGGGGCTCACATCTATACTCCTCCATATTTAGGAGGCTGAGATCTGAGGATCATGGTTCAAAGCCAACTGGAGCTGCAAAGTCTGAGACTTTTATCTATAATTAACCACTCAAAATTCAGAAGTGGCACTGTGGCTCCAACTGGTAGAGTGCTGCTAGCCTTGAGCAAAAAGAGCTCAGGTCAGCCCTCAGGCCCAAGTTCAAGGCCCACATGTGACCAGAAAAAAGAAAAAATAAGATCTTAATCACTGACTTTTTTTTTTTGTCAGTCGTGGGGGCTGAACTCTGGGCATGGGTGTTGTCCCTTAGCTCTTTAGCTCAAGGCTAGAGCTCTACCACTTAAGCCACAGCACCACTTCTGGCTTTTTTCTGCTTATGTGGTGCTGAGTGAGGCATTGAACCTAGAGTATGTGAGGCAAGCACTCTCCCACTAAGCCAACTTCCCAGCCCTTAATTTCTGATTTTCGAGGAAGGTATTAGCCTCACAGAAGTAATGAAAAGACATGTTGGTGCTTAGGATTTGTTAGGGTTTCTTACTGGTAAGATTTATAGACAAAATCATATGCCTTTTGATACCATTTTAGGATTGACATATTTCCTTAACTTGCCAGTGCTTAATGTTTTGAGAATATTGAAGTAGCTGATCCTTAATCATCCTGTTTTACCAGGATGCGACTGTTTGTTGTGCCCAGGTCACAGGACCCCCACCAAGAAGACCACTGAAAGTCAGGCTTTACAGCTGTTTTAAGGTTTTATTTAGACGGGCTACAACTCAGGCCTCGTCCTACACTCCGACACAGTGGAGCCCAGGAGAGCCCGGAGCTAAACATTAGCAGGGCTTATAAAGGCACACAACCAACCAGGTGTTTGGATTACCACCATGTGTTGCTCTGCTAGATTGCTGGTAAACAAGCAACAAGTGGTCACGGCCTCAAAAATAACTCTTCATTTCCACCCCTTGACTTATGGTCCTGAGACACAATCTTGTGGCTCCGGCCCAAAACTAAACTCCAACAGCTCTCTATCTTGATCGAGTTCTTTTCTAGTCCCTTTCTGACCTTAGCTATACTATTAAACAACAATACCAATAACAATCAGTTCATTTTTCTTTTCTTGAAGCGTACACGGAGTGGTTGGGTAGGGTGCTTGGAGACTTCCCATGTTTCTCCATGGTCGTCCAGGGCAAAGGGGTCAGCGGTCTTGCGTGGGAGCAGTGGATCCAAGCAGCAATGCCATCCACCTTAAGGGCAGTGGGTGTAGCCAGTAGCACCATGTAAGGTCCCTTACACTGTGGTTCCAGAGATCTCAAGTTGTGCCTTTGAACAACCACCCAGTCCCCTTGTTTAAACGAATAGGGGGTAGGAATAGAAGAAGAATCATATAATGCTCTAAGCTGGGGCCACACATTTTTGTGGACAAGCTGTTGATAGCCAAGTTTACATAGAAATTCAGTATCACTCAAATCAGCAAGCAATTTTGTCCCAAGGTGACTGCTGTGCCCGCGTACCTTTTTCCATCTCGAATGAAACTGCTGCCATCTGTGAACCAGGTATACTCAGCATGTGATAGTGGCGAGTCCAACAAGTCTGGCCTCTTTTCCTTGGCCCGGTCTCTCTTTTCATGCTCAATTTCACATTCTCTGTCCTTCCTTTCCTGTCTTTGCTCCTCTGTCTCTTTCTTATTGTAAACCTTTTCCACCACAGCTACTAGATCCCTAATAGACTTTTCACCAAGTCTGTCTAGAGCCTGCAACTTTCGCTTTATGTCTGGTGCAGCTTGATTTATATAGGCAAACCTAATCATCTGAGCTGACTCTTGGGTCTCAAGATCATACAGGGTATATTGACTAAAAGCTTCCATGAGCCGCTCAAGATATGCTGCCAGACTTTCACTTCCTCCCTGTCTAACATCATAAACTTTGGCCATATTAGTAGGTCGGCCAGCCACCGCTTTGAGATCTGCCAACAGAGCCTGGTGGTAGATGAGGAGTCGCTCCCTACCTTCAACCATATTGTAGTCCCATGTTGGTCGGATCTCAGGAAAATAGGCAGCGATCAGGGCAGGATCCGTGATGGGCACTTCTATGCGGCCAGGGATGTTTCCGGGCTGCCTCTTAGATATGGTCTCTCTCTTTGGTGGTGAAAAGGACCTGTAAAAGCTGACTGCAATCATCCCAAGTAGGCTGATGAGTAAAGAGAATAGTTTCAAGCAAACAAATTAAATCCTGGGGTTTCTCAGAAAAGGGGGCATTTTGGGTGCAACAATTGTATAGATCACTGGTAGAAAATGGCCAATATTGGAGTTGCTGTTGGCCATCCCCATCCACAGGACCTATGGCGCGTAAGGGAAAGACAGCTGCATTAGAAGGGGGGCTGATCCCACAGCGTCATTGAGTGACTGGCCCCTCAGAAACTTTAAGGGCAGGTGCCAAGGGTTTGGCTGCTGGCTCTATAGCTCCCTCCTCCTCTTGATCATTCTCAGGTTCTGCAGAAGGAACCTGGAAGGGGAGTATGGAGGAGGAAACATTTCTTCTTCCAAGTTACCTCCCTGAAAAACAGGGGGGTACAATTTATTTTCCT
Source organism: Dipodomys merriami (assembly GCF_024711535.1). Lineage (NCBI taxonomy): Eukaryota > Metazoa > Chordata > Mammalia > Rodentia > Heteromyidae > Dipodomys > Dipodomys merriami. Next base: position 4,409,416 of record NW_027202294.1, on the reverse strand, counting down.
CTTTCTTAGTTTCTTTTTGTAAGTCTAGGGGGCTAGATGGAGTGTTGCCTGTGGTTTCCAGTCCTGTCAGTCATACAGTCCAAAAAAAGTAATAAACAGTACAAACAAAACACACGCAGGCCTGACAGTTACGAAGTGGAGATCTCCCGAGTTGGTCTGCTGACTCCTGTCACGGCGGAGTTCCACACCGACCCATGCCCCACAGCAGAAGGAGCAGACCCACAGTGGGCAAGTTGGGCCTCGGTTAGGAGGTCCTCTTGGTCAGTTCTGGCCCAACACGGAACCAACCCACACCCCACAATTCTCACAGCGGGGTTCTAAGGACGCCCCCACAATACACACCGCAGGGTTCCAAGGACCCCCGCCCTCACAAGAGGATCTGGGATGTCTCCCAGTTACTCCAGGGTTGTCGTGCAAGCACGACTGCTTCAACAACCCTTTACACAATACGAATTGGAGCAGCCATCCTCACAAAGAAGTAGCTTTTAAACATTCTCTTACTGAAACTAATTAAGAGCCAAGGTTACATCTGACAAACTTACAAGAATCCTCACTCCTTTTTGTGGGCCTATTGGGAACTGTTACAAAAAAAAACAAAAACCAAAACCAAAAACCAAAAACCTATAATAACAAACTGAAATAGGAATTAATCAGTTATTTTGGTAATCTTAATTTTTCCTTTCTGCACTTTGAGGTAAATGTTTAGAACAATTTCATTTTTAAACTTTATATACAGAAAACCATTCCTAAGTTGTAAGCCTCCTATTAATCTGTTTTAAATACTCTATACTTTAATTTTTAGTTGCACTTTGAAAAATCCCTTGAACTCTTGAGGCTAGGTGTTACTCATTCCTCTTGGCTGCTTGTTTTAAAACAGATACACATTAAAACTTTTAAACTCAAATGATAATTTTTCCTTAATTCAAGAATTACAATCAACATCACTGTACCAAGAAGCTAAATTTAACACATTTATGCCTTAAAAAGAAAACATCCAATTGCAAAATATCATTGAGAGCAAATCACTACACAGATAAACTTTTTCTGACCCTCTTTTTAAGGCCTTCTTAATTTTAATTATAACACATCCAATGGGGCAGTTTTAGTAATGCTAATCAGATCATCACATCACTCATTTTTACCATCATGTTTCCAGTGTCTATCTGCGGGAAAAGAGATGGAATAAAGATGGGCCACATGGCCCCTCCTGTGGAATGGGCACACACCCAATCCAACTCTTTAGGGTTAGATGAACTGCGTTTGTGCCAGCTTGCCCTCTTTTACCATGCGTGGACTCCTCCCAGAGCCTGTCCCACCATGCATGACCAGCTGAACTGCACTTCTGCCTCTTCACCCTTCACTCCTAAAGATAGGTCATCTGTTGGCTTCTAAGTTTCTCCTTTTTGTTAAGCCAGATATCTTGATTACAGTGTAAACAGCTTTATGCACTCTAAAATATCAGATTTTCTAATTTCAAGTTAAAGAATCCTTAAAAAGCTATTTAAAACAATGTAAAAATTCTTTAAAAAAATTTTTGGTAATGTCCAAACCTCATAACCTTTTGAATTTTAAACTTAAACTCACCCAATTGTTACAACATGCTGACAATTTTTATCTTGAACATGTTCACAAATAAATACAAAACACACACACAGATCATAAAGTGAGGAAAATTCAAAACAGTTGTACATACATTTTCTAAAGTTTTCAAACAAAAATTTAAGACAATTTTTCTTTTAAACTAAATACCTTTGTTGAGCTTCATTTTCCCAGGGCTTGCTTTTAGCAAGGCACTTCACCAATTGGTCTTTTGAATCCCTTCTGTTGGAGGTAGGTTGGGGGGGGAAGGGGGATCACCTGAAACTAAACTGGCTTGATTTTTATCCAATTTTAGACAAGAGCACTTTACATTGTCAGGACTAGCTGAAAAAGTCAAAACCAGGCACACAGCCTTCTCTGTGACTGAGCCCAGCTGGAGGCTGGAACTTTTATTCCCTCAGAGATGTTCAAATAAATAACAAAAACACAAAAACCAAAAATCCACATTTAAAATTGGTACCAATTCTAAAACAGAATTAGACAACAATCAAAGGCTGATTTTATCCCTACCAGAACTCTGTGCCATTCTCACTCAGCAAGCTAAATCCAGAGTCTGCTGAGTGAGCCTGCCACTCTCATCCAGTACTTCCCTACCTCAGGAAACATAAAACAGAGAACAATCAGGTCTCAGTGAATGGGATGACATCTCACCAATATTTGTTGATCCAGAGGCTTTCCAAGGCAGAAGGGAAGTCTCAGTCATTTTGGGGCAAGGGAAATAAGTCCCTAGGGGCCATCCTCTCAGACTGGCATATTCTCCCTCGTACTCAGACCCCCCCCCCTGGGTCAAGGCCTAAGGCTAAGATAAACCCCAAATGACAAACAGAGCACTCCATACAAAGACACAACTTACAAAGTCATGCTGCAGCGTTGTATGTTGCCAACCAGATAGTGCCAGGCAACAGATGGAGAGTTTCCCAAAAGACGGAAAACTTCCCAATACAGTTAGAAAATTTCCAAAAAAATGTGTGCACTAAACATCAATTACCCAGAGGGGTCTGGGGATATCTCCTCACAGACCCGGTTGGCAGTCTTATAGCTTGTCCACCAAGACTACTTGCCAACTAGGACACAGACCCGGTGGGAAACCAGAATTACAGGCACAGAACCTGCAGGCAACTAAATATAGAGAATGGCAATGCTTTGACTTACCAGCTGGGTTTTTTGCGACTCTGTGGTGGGGCATCTGGAGGATCTTATGAGGGGGATCCTGGACGAGCCCCCAGAAATGTTGCATGGACTCAGGACCCCGAAAGACCACCAGAGACCACGATCAAGGCAAACAGCAAAAGAGTAATTTCTTTGCAAGCTGGAGCTTGGTCCTTAGCGCACTCAGTAACTGGTGACACTAAGAGGCCCGGAGCACAAAATCAGCACAGTTTTTATAGTATCGAACAAACAAGTTTAAGGAATCTCCACACAAGCAGTTACATGATTGGTTTGAGTCCACCCTAACTGCACTGCCCTTTTTCTGAATTATTGGTGCATGTTTGATGGCTCGATGGTTGCAAAACCGTTATGTTGCATTCCTGGAACACTTGGGCAATTGTTCTGTTTCTTAAGGGTGGGCAGGGTTGATGGCAGCTGACAATTGTTTTTTTCTCTCTCTTGGGTTTACTCTGAGGGCAGCCTATCCCAAGATGTTGGGGTTAATCTCAAAGTGGAGTTACTTTAGCTCTTCACAGGGATCCCTACATTCTAAGTTTCCTGATTCAGGGTGACTTGTGGGCAAGAAAAGAGTTAAGGGCTTCAGCATATTTGATGTGCTGCCATCTGTGGGTGAAAATGTGAATTATAACTTGAGCAGTTGATTCATCAACTTTTCTTTCACAAAGTTTAAAGAAAATGCAGTGAGTCAGACACTTGAGTTCTACTCCTTCACCTTGTGGTTTTACCACCATCTACCTGTACAATTTTGAGAGACTTCCTCTTTTAATCTTGTCTCCTAACAAGGTCTGTGCCTCTATTGTAACCTAACCACAGCTGCTGCACAGAACGTAGTGCTAATGAAGCTGGATAGATGAGGGAAAATGAGGTATGGTTAGCTAACAGCAAATATAGAAAATATTCCTTAATGTATTTCCCTTAAGATTAAGGGAACAAAAGTCATTTTGGGGGAAATGAAGCAGGATAACTTATGGAAACTGAGGCCTGGTGTAGGCAACTCAGAAATATGGTATCTAGAAACTTAGATATGCTATCTTTGCTTCAAAGAGAGGCAACTGAATGCATTCTTTCCTAAGGTATGCATTTCTCACCCAAGAATTCACAACTGACTGACAGGATGCCCCAAAATGCAGATAGCAGGATGTTTCCTCCTTTCAAGGATAAGGATCTGTTTTTTGGCAGGATCCATTCTCATCTGGAAACTCAGAGAATAACACCAGGTGTAGTTAAAACAAAAACAAAGCACCTGGCTTTGCATAACTTAAAGCCAGACCCCCTGTCTTTACCCTATTAGTACCCAACAGATCAAGAAGCTGTGTGTCTCTCTGGGTGTCTCCTTGTGTGTGTCTGTGTCTTTGTGTCCCTATGAGAGTATCCACACTCTGCTAGAGTGTGTCCCTGCCTTTCTTTTTTTCTGCTTTTTTGTGTTTCCCTGCTTGTTTACTTAATAAAGCTCTGCCAAGTTTTCTTACCATTGTGCCTTGTCCAGAAATTCTTATTCTGTGATTGAAGTCAAGAACCCTATGTGAAGAGTTCCTATATTTAAAGGGGAGCTTCACTTAACCTCACCTCTTTCCAGTGACACTCCCAGTCACCTACCAGGTATCTGCTCTCTCTTCACCACTATGCTCTCTCCTTGTAGATCTCTGATTTCTCTACAACCACTATCTTAGCACCTCTTTCTATGGACCTGCAGAATGGAAGAGAGAAGCTGAAGGAGATGGCCCTCCACTTAGTAGAAGACATCCGCCCCGAAATGAAAGAGGACATCTATGACCCCACCTACCAGGATGAGGTGGGCCCCCCACCAAAGCTTGAGTATGTGTGGAGAACCATCATCCCCATGGCTCTGCTGCACCTGGGAGCCCTCTATGGGCTCACCCTGGTTCCTGGCTGCAAGGCCTACACCTGGCTCTGGGGTAAGCAGCTCCCATCCTTAGCAGTGCTCAGGTTTTTTCCCTGCTTTTTAATGAGGTGTGGTCCCACAAAGGGCAATGTTTCCTCTCTGGTTTCCCAGTGATTTCTCTGGTTCCTGGGAGGCTGGCTGAGCTGGAATAGAGTCTGATGCAATTGGGATCCACAGAGGACATCATCCCCTCTCAGTCTGGGTTTCCAGCCATTTGTCTTTGTTTCCAGGGAGGCTGACTAGTCTGGGAGTGGAGACTAGTGTCATCTCTCCAGAAGACAGGAGGAGGAACAGTCCGGTGTGAGGGGATTAGTAGGTAGCTGTCTTGGATGGTAGTAACATAGGACTGGTCAGCAAGGAGGTGCCACCACCACCTGAGTCTTTTAGGTATTGTGGGATCTGATTCCTAGTTTTGTCTTGGGAAATCCTTCCAGTTCCCAGGAGAATTTTAACTAAGATCTTCGAAACTCATGAAAATAGTTTTGCTGAGTACCAGGTAGAAGATAACAACACACATTTAGAAGATGTTTCTTTGGTTACACGATTTCATCATGGCCACGGAAGCAAACTTTAAATATGGTCCAGGAAAAATTAGTGTGTGTATTGTTCAAGCATTGTAGAAGGACACTTATGTTCTTTTCCTGGTATGCTATGAGCTCTACTATGTACTATGAGCTGTAGCATAATGGATCCAGAGGAAGAATGGGTTTTCTTGTCCATCCCTTCTTCTCAGAAGATTTGTTATGGGGAAAAGAGTCCACCACTCAGAGACAGCCTCAGGTAAAAAGATGACTTTATTGGGGAAGTGGATAGGTGACCAGCCAGGGACGCAGCACAAACTCGGGAACTGAAACTGTGACCCTGAATGGCCTACAAGCTAGGGTTTTTAAAGACTAAATCCATGCGGTCAAGCCTGGCTTGTAAAACACACATAATGATCGCATATTTATGTCAGTGGCCAATGGAGTTACAGTCTGTCTTATAGTATCTGTTTGAACTAACCTATCATCCTGGTTGGAATTGGTGCATGAATTGGGTTCCCCACACAAAGCAGGCAGATAAGGGGCAGGGATAAGGCTGCTCCTTCCTGGAAGGGCAAAGGTGGTTGGGCTGTTTTACTATTGTTAACCAAACAGGGCTGCAGATCTTATCACAACAACCAGCAAGGCTTCCCACATTTCCTGGGGTCTCAATAAACAGCATATTTCCTGACCCTTGTGAGAAACCAGTATTTTGATTCTCAGGGGCGGGGGTGGGGGTGTGTGTTGGGGGGGGAGTGAGGAACTCCTGATATATTAAAAGTGGAGTTAGTCTTGTTCCCCTTAACACTAGGAGATCCTTCCCCTCTACAGATTCTTCACAAACAGTTCCCTCAGCTGCAAGCCCCTTGCAGCCATAATACTCCCTGTAGGCCTCATTCAGTTCCTAGTTTGACCAGTCTGTGATTAGCCACCCTAGAAAATGTACAGGGATCATAATGCCACACTGGCATTAAGGCTATGATATCTATCATTTTAGTGTCTTGCTTTTGTGGATCTGCTGTGACATTGGACAGAAATTGGTACACAGTGCTAAAATGCTGACTTGTTCAACTCTTGATCAGGGCTCTTTGACTAGGTTGACAAGAGTTTCTATGAAATGTGGATTGTGAAATGTGGATTTCAAATTTCCTCTATGATTAAAAAAGAAAGAAGGATAGAGGTCTTAGCTTGGGCAGTCTCTCCTCCCTCCTGTAGATTTTGGTGCTTTTCTTGTTTTTTTCCCAAAGGAAATAGAAAAATTTCAGATTTTGAGATGTTTTGTCCCTTTATTTTTGGAGCTGCTCAGAAGAGACCTTGAGGAAGGGCTCAAAAATATTTCTCACATCATTGATGGTCTGAAAAGAAAACCTCTCTAGGCCACTTCTCAGGGAAAATCTACAAGTTGTTGCTTAACCATCAGTGTGGACACTGATGGTCTTTCCTTGGTGACAGAGATTGGGTACATGATGAATGAATAATAAAACAGGCACCTAGTGTCTGGGTTCTGGTTTCAATTCTGCTGCTAATGAGCATTACCTGTTCTTTCAGAACCATTATGTCTGCAGCATGAAACAAATGTACATGATTTCTTGGTTCTGGGCTGAGGGTTTCTACTTTTCCTGTATTCAGGTTCTTCCTTCCTGATGATTATAGAGGCCTGACTTCACCATACTTTTCCTACTTAGCTGCTTAGTATTGTATTTGGGAATATGATCTAAATCACCATATGGCCTGGCCACATATCACCTGGTGTCTCAATCCCAGACCTAAAGAATTGTGGCCAGAATTTTTGTTAGGATAATAATAATCGTGTGGCACTCTTGGGCATCATGAAGGACAGGATAAGATTAAGGAGACAGGGGGAGAGGAGAGAAAGCTGTTTAGACATCTCTTCTTGTTTTAGTAGAGAAGACAACTTATAAAGTGTATGATGCCTTCCAGGAAGTTCTATAACCACAGATAATCTATCGTTTCAATTTGTTATCCCAGCATAAGTTATAAAATTTTAACCAAGGCTTCATCCTGTCCTCCCAGTGCCACTGAACAAAGGGAATGATATGTATACCAAGGAACTCCTTACCCACCAGAGATCACGTGTGGCACCTCCTGAGCTGCAAGCCATCAGCATGGTAGAGAAGGCATCCCTAAAGTCTTTCAGAGTTCTATTCTTGGATTCCCCATTGTCAAAGACCAATAACCTACTTTGACACATGGCTTCATTTTTACTAGTCCTGTGACCCTAAATAACATAGCTCTAAATAACATAGCTCTCACTTCGTCTGTTTCCTCAACTGTGACATGCAGTACTCATAGTATTTACCCTGTTCAAGCTGTATAGTAAATATAAGCATGTGAACAATTTTGATAAAGCTTGAGCCATTATGCATTATGTATGGAGGATCCCTCGTGGAGCCATATTGCCTGCTATAATACTGAAATGCTGTTGTACTGGCTGGCAAAAGGAAATGCAAGTCTTTGACTACTATATTCAGTACACCTTTGGAAATGATATTCTGCTCTGAACACTTCAGAAAGATCAGCAGAAGGCCAAATGAGATAGAACCATATGCCTATGGTTTGATAATGACACGTTAGTGAGAGCCCTATTCCTTTTGCATGTCCTTATGCTTTCTTAACTCTTGGAACTCCTTATCTCCACTCTTGGAAGGAGAGGGTAAGTGATGAGCACAGATTTTCAAGTGGTAAAACTTAGAAGCCCAAGACTAAGGCATCGCTAGGGTTCAAGGTAAAGCAGATCTTCTCCTAAACTCTACAGAAGCTGCCTCTGGGGCTGGGAAGGTGGCTCAGTGGTAGAGTACTTGCTTTGCATGCCTGAGGCCCTGGGTTCAATTCCTCAGCACCACATAAGCAAAGAAAAAAAATAAAGAAGCTGGCTCTGGCATCACAGGAATGCTTTGACATGCCTCCCCTGGCTGTACCCCCATCAGGTGGTGACTCTCCTACTACTTTATCCTGGCAGTTTTGCTGTGCTATGTATTCAGTGGCCTGGGCATCACAGCAGGGGCTCATCGCCTGTGGAGCCACCGGACCTACAAAGCACGGCTGCCTCTGAGGCTCTTCCTCATCATTGCCAACTCCATGGCATTCCAGGTGAGCAGCTGGCAGGGCTCAGCTCTGTGTCTCCATCCTATCAACGATCCAGGATGGAGTGAAGGGGACTGGCACCTGGAAAGGAGTCCCAGCAGGTCAGACATGGATTTTTCCAGTCTCATCAGTGACTTCAACTGGAGTCACTGAGGAAGGAAAGTCTCACCAGGTATATGGTCATTTTTATCCAAGGTCTATGTTTTATGAAACTGCATGGCCATTGTGGTCCTTCAGAATAGAGGACCATAGTATAAGAGCCAGGCCCTGACCTAGGTTTCTGGGGCAATTGGTGGACACTAAATATAAAGTTGACTATTTTAGGACTCAAGATAATGGGATTAAAGGTGCTGTAGCACACAGTCTAATTGCTGATAACTAGGGTGAACACAGCCAGACACTGGTGGCTTACACCTGTAATCCTAGTTAATCAATAGGCAGACATCTAAGGATCAGTTTGAAGCCAGCTTGGGCAGGTAATCCTGTGAGAGTCTTATCTCCGATTATCTACCAAAACCCCAGAAGTGGAACTGTGGCCCTTGTAGTAGAGCAAAACAGCCTTGAGCAAAACAAAAGCTAAAGGACAGCGCCCCCAGGCCAAAAGTTTATTCTCCATGACCAGTGCATGTATGCACTTATGCAAGCACACACACACACACATACACACACACACACACACACACACACACATGAGTGAATACTTGTGAAGCAATGTCTATTTGCCCAGCATTATGGTAAAGTACAGATTAACAGATTAATGATACAGATTAACTCATTAACTCACTACAGAAGTCTTAGGAGGTAGATGGCACTGTTATGCCTACTTTACAGATGAGGAAACTAAGTTACTGAGAGGTCAAGCAGGCTAGCCTTATAGTGTTAACTAGAGATGCCATGCTGGCTAAATCAAGTACTGAGATTGGTTTAGGCAACACCCCTTTAACAGAAAGATTAGGTAATTAGAGAAGGGGAACTCTCCTAGCTATAGTTGTCATATGAAGCATAATTTAGAGAGGGGAAAGAAATGAACCCAAATCAGTCTCCACTGTCCTGGCAAGATTTGAAGGGCCCACAACATATGCCTAATCATCCCTGCCTGCTCAACTTCTGCTTGACGCTCTCAATGTCCTCATGAGGCAAAGGGAAGGAAGAGACAGATTGACAAATCCTGGAAGGATGGATAGGGTCTCTAACAAACAAAGAGGGCGTTTGTAAATGTGCTCATGGTCATGACTATATAGTTATTGTGTTGGGTACCTATCATGTGGGAAAGCATCAGGAAGAAGCGTCTCAAAGCTTTATCCAAAGAGCATTACCTTAGGGTCCATGCCATCTGGCTTGTACTCTGTGCTCAGGGACTTCACACCCAAGAGTACCCTTCTCTTCATCCTAGCCTGATATAGAACTGCAGAACTAATGAAATAGAACTAATGAAATGCCTTGTGTGCTACCAGATAAACTTCAGGAATTATCAGTGCTATTCTAGTGTTTGGGAACTGGAAGCTGATTTTTCCACACTCATGTCAGGAGCAACTACTGAGAAGAAGACAGGCCTATATGCCTTCTTTGGAGCTAAGGTCCTGGGAACTGTGATGCTGAGCTGGACCGTTGCAGACATCTGGGCACTCCAATCCTTCCTAGAGGGCATCTCTCCTTAGGCCTAGTTTTCCCTTTTCTCCCATCCAGAATGATGTGTATGAATGGGCCCGAGATCATCGTGTACACCACAAGTTCACAAAGACTCATGCTGATCCTCACAATTCTCGTCGTGGCTTTTTCTTCTCTCATGTGGGTTGGGTGCTTGTGCGTAAACACCCAGCTGTCCAAGAGAAGAGTGATTTGCTTGACCTGTCTGACCTCAAAGCTGAGAAACTGGTGATGTTCCAGAGGAGGTGAGGAAGGGAAGACAGAACTGGGGTATGCCTTGGAAATGTGGAATTTGGGGGTATTCCTCTCTCTTAGGATATGTAATATAATACTTGAATAATTATCTAAGTTTCTGTATTCAAAATTTCAAAATTGTCATTCTGACCATTTTTATGGTCTAAAAGCCCAGAGCCATGTTTTATTCTTCTGTTCCTTTCTCTCTGAGCTATTTTAATGAAACCAATTAAATACCACAAATTTCACTTAAATAGCATATTTAGAAACAGAAAAGTGAATGTGACTGATGTCTTTCTTTTGATTTTTTTTACCCAGTAGAGTAGAAGGACAGGGCAAGAACTCAAATAACTATTTCACAAAACAGAATATTCTATGTACTGGGACAGGCACAAAGGAAAACAAATTGGTCAGTGAGGAAAATGAGGTCAAGGTACAGGAACAAAGTATGACTAAGCCAACTTATATAGAGTGACCGTTATGAATATGGATGAGTAGAGAGTCCAAACAGATGTGTTAGCATGAGCTAACACATTAAGCAGGTACCTGAAACAGTATTTCTGCTTGATATTTATTGTACAACAGGGAAAGGGACTGAAAGGTAGCTATAACTCTGGTAGAGTCTTGATGTAACTTTGGATTAGTTCTGTAATCAAAAGAGAATCATAAAAGTTTTTCCAGCAGCATGTATCATAGTCAGATATGCTTTAAAGAGGCTACTCTGAGGACATGTTAAAGTACCATTCAGGCAGAGAAATGAGAAATGGAAACATAAGATAGATGGTAGGGAGGATTCAAGCCAGGGAAGCAGTGACAGGATAAGGAAAGAACTTGATGTGGACTGTCAGTGACATCAAAACAGAAGATGTGACTGAGGCACACAGGCAACTGATTCTCTTGCGATGTCAATGGCTTTTGTCTGCATGGGACTGAAGAAAACAGGGCCTCCTGAAGGAGAGACTTGCTGTGGTCACAGACACTGAGTGTACCTCCTGAGGAAAAAGCAGAGCAAAGAACGAAGGGGTGGTAGGAGAAAATGAAAGCATGACATTTGCCATGCTTTCTGCCAATGACACTGATGAGCAAGAGAAAGGTGTCCAGAATTTGGTGGATGTGGCTGTGAGGGGACCCTGCCTGTTTGATCAATATAATGTGAGGTCTCATGGAAAGAAAGGATACAATCTGGGTACCAGTGGCTCAGGTCTGTAATCTTAGCTTCTCAGGAGGCTGAGATCAGAGGATACTGGTTCAAAGGCATCCTGGGCAGGAATTTTGTTAAGACTCTTAACTCCACTGGCCCACCTAGAAGCGGTAAGTGGAGCTATGTCTTCTGTGGAAGAGTACTAACTTTGGGCACAAAAGTTCAGGGAAAGTGTCTCCATCCTGAGTTCAAATCCCTAGGATCAGCACACACAAAAGGAAACAAGGCATTTAGAATCAGGATATTATATTCTTATCCTTGTCCTTTGCATTCCTAATGGGATGACCTTAGAATATTTATTGAACACATCCATATAGCACACATCTATATAACAAGAGGACAACTATGTCTTCTCAAAAGGTGTTCCACCCATTCCCTTTGGTTTGTTTACCTCTGTATTTACAGTTAGGAGGGAATGGTTGGCCCAACCCTGAAAGACTGAGTAATCCAGGCTTGTGTGAAAATCCTCTGTCCCTACTCTCACACTGTGTGGTCTCTCATGTAGGTACTACAAGCCCTGTTTCCTGTTAATGTGCTTCATCTTGCCTACATTAGTCCCCTGGTATTGTTGGGGTGAAACTTTTCAACACAGCTTGTATGTTGCTGCTTTCCTGCGATACATCATTTTGCTCAATATGATCTTGCTGTTGAACAGCGTTGCTCACCTCTATGGATATCGCCCTTATGACAAGAACATTGACGCCTGTGAAACTGTCCTGCTCTCGCTGGCAACTCTGGGTAAGTCAGCAGTATACAAACATGACCACACTCAGTATTTGGTTAAGAGCTGGCAATATCAGCTAAGTTTGTTTTTAGGACATTTTGTGCCCCAAATTTTTCACCACAAAACTAGTGGTTCCTAAATGAGGATATATTTACATGTCATGCAGCAAGTTCTGTTCAAAAAAGGGGAAAATAACACTTCCACTAGTTGCAGGTTTCCAAATCCATTTCCAAATGGCATGTCTATTGAATCATTCCAAGCTTTCCTTTCTCTAGTCACCTCTGGTCTGGGCTACAGTCTGGTTTTGGGGAGGTGATACATAATTAGAAAAATCGGGTCAAAAGAGAGGCCAATAGATGAGTATTTTATATTGACTGATTCTGTAATATAAACCAGATTGATACACTTCAAGAATGCTGCTGTGAAAATATGTGTAATCTCCTTGCTATGATTTCATATGTGTCTCTCAGCCCCTTCCACCATTGTGCACGTTCTAACTTTAACTCATGCTTGAAATAAACCACCTAGGCCTCACGCTTCTTACATTTCTTTTCTTTTCTTTTTTGATGGTCTTGGGGCTTAATCTTAGGGCCGAAGCACTGTCCCTGAGTTCTTCTGCTTAGAGCTAGAATTCTACCACTTGAATCACAGTGTCATTTTCAGCCTTATCTCAGTAGATTATTGGAGGTGAGAATCTCATGGACTTTTCTGACTGGGCTGTCATTGAACCACAATCCTCAGCTCTCAGCTTCAGACTAGCTAGGATTACAGGCATGAGCCACCAGCACCCAGCTAGTTATTACATTTTTCTTAACAAAATAATTTGTACTGAGATGTGGCCAGCATGATAAATAATTATAATGACAGCACCCCAATTTCAACTGCCTTACGACTGGCCTTTTAAAATGGCCACATTTTAGAGAACACTTGTTCTCTATTGCTACTCTCTTCTGTGAACCTGCTCTTTCCTGCATTTTATTCCACCCTGTCTTTCCTACTGTTGTACAGTGAATCATCCCAGAAGCCACATTTTAAAATATATAATATTGGAGTCTTTATTATGCACTTAACAGGCTACAGGCTGCCTGTTTTACAAAGGCTTGCAGCACGCAAATGCACATAACACAGCTAGGAAACATGCTAAAGAGGAGAAAAATAACAAAAACAATACCAACAAGCCGATTCAGCTTCAATGGAGAGCTGAACTGGGGTGCCATGATGACTGGAGACAAGACAGGAGACCGGAGACCATCACAGAGACACAGGTGGCATGGCCTCCTGGTGGCTAAGCTGGTCCAGGGGGCAGATCCACAGGAAATTCCCAGTCCCCAGGCACTGGACTGACAGATTCAATAACCTATCAGTCAAGTGCCCTCCCCTGCCTCCAGGGGTCCAGGCACGCCCATTACCTGAGAGGCTGGTGATGGGCAGGGGGTTTTCTTCCCCCAGCATGAAGACAAGATGCCAGATCCTATAATCAACCATGTGGCCAATATGGTGCTGGCCAGACCTGGCTTACTTACTTCACTATAGCTCTGTTTCCTGCCATTCTAATTCTTTTTCGTCTTGAATTGTTGATCTCTCACATTTTCTTCACTCTGACCACACTGACCTTCCTTTAAGCCTACATTGACCTGCCTCTTCCTGTCCAGGTTGCCACCCATGATCCTCCTCCTTTTCAATTTGACACCTATAGTACTAATGAATGACCACTCAGAGCTTGGCTGTGAACACCAGTGTAAAAGTTAGCAGTCCTCTGTCAGTACACTTAGCCTTCGCCTTATTTCCCAACTTCCAGCCTGCTTCTTAGTTCATACTATGGACTACCTATGTACAGAATAATGATATCTTCAGAGTCCTAGCTGGAGGCTTATTTGGCAGCACTTCATCACTAGCTTGCTATTTACATCATTCTCACTCTACATGGGGGCACTTTTGTGGTTGTTATGTATGTACATATAAATATATGTATTTATTTACTGTATTTTAAGCATCTCCTTACGTATTGTAGACTATCCTAGACTCACAATTCTCTCCAGTGCTGAGATTACAATTGTTGTACAGTAAATGGAGTTGGTAGTGTTAGGTTTTTAAAAAGAGGTAACCGAGTAAGAACAGCAGCAGCACGCACGTGGTATTCAGGTAAGGGGTAGGTTTATTCAGTAGACCTGCTGGGACCAGGCAAGGTTGGCACTCCACGTGGCTGGGAAAGGCCTGGGAATGAGAGAGAGCTGGGAAGAGGAAAGAGAGAGAGAAAAGAGCCAGAAAAGAGCAGAGAGAGGGGTAAGAACAGTAGCACTCACGTGGTATTCAGGTAAGGGGTAGACCTGCTGGGACCAGGCAAGGTTGGCACTCCACGTGGCTGGGAAAGAGAGAGAGCAAGAAAAGAACAGAGAGAGAGCTAGAATAGAACAGAGAGAGCAAGAAAAGAGCAGCAAGAGAGCGTCTGGGCCTGGGCTAGGCCTTATGTAGGGTATGGGCGGGGAAAGGTTTGGCCACAACAAATTCAGATGTGACCTCAGCGGATGCAGATGTGACCTCTTCCAGGTGTCCCAGTTGCCTAGGTAACGCAAGTACTGGGTGGAGACTTTGCTGCAAGGAGGGTGGAGTCTGCTGGCCATCCAGGAGGGACCTTACAGGTAGGATACAGAGAAGCCACCTTTGGAGAGATGGAATTGGGAGTCTTTATTAGAAAGCCAGAGTGGACATGATAGACTGTTGTCTCAAAGACCAGTATGGCTACCCCCCCCCCCACTTTCCCTGCACAGAACTTACACCAAGCTTGTAAAGACAAAAACCTTGGGGGCAGACAAGGCCCCAACATCAACAAATCACAAGGAGCAGCTTTCCTGGGGCTAACTAACATGATCTCTGCATATCCTCTAAAGCAGAGAGCTCTTTTTGCTCTACCTACTGAGCTAGGCATCTGCAATTCAAAGGATGGCTTGCTTCACCTGGAAGCCTCTGAAGCTGGGTGGACTACCCCATCACCTGGTTAGGCAATAGGATGGCTGTGTGAACAGGGTAACTTACTTAGACTTGGTCTTTTTGTTACTTCACAATCATAAACCACAATGCTTAGAGTATATAGAGATATATTTATCCTCAAAAGACATTTATTAATTTACTTATTTATTTGTTTATCTTTCTTTTTTTGTAGGTCATGGGGCTAGAATTCAGGGCCTGGGAGCTATCCCTGAGCTTTTTGCTCAAAGCTAGTGCTCTACCACCTTGAGCCACAGCACCACCTCCTTTTTTCTGGTGGTTAATTGGAGATACATCTTATTTTTCTGCCCAGGAAGGCTTTGAACTTTAATCCTCAGATCTAAGCCTCTTGAGTATCTAGGATTACAGGTATGGGCCACCAGCACCCAGCAAAAGACCTATGATTAGTTGTTCTTTACCCTAACTGAAAGAATCCATCCCAGCTTTCCTAGGGGACCACTCAGAGGCAGCACATACAGGTGGAGAAGGATTATAAAGATGTTTATTAGTGTGGTCAACTTGCCCATGAGATGGAGAGCAATATGGGGTCTGCCCCATCGAGGTGGTAGCTCATAAGTGGGGATAGTGGCAGGAGGTACTCTGCATGTGCAGGTAGGTCTGAGTGGAGAGAAAAAGTGGCCAGTATCCTGGAATTCTAGGGCAGGGAGGAGCTCAGGTCTGGTGGAGCTGGGGGCTACAAGCTGCCCTGGGAAAGGTAGTGGGAGTGACTTAGGACCTGAGGTGGGGAGAATGCCAACACTAACCTGAGAGTTCAATGCCATTATTGTTCAGATTGATTCTGAAAGAAGCACCCTGCTGTTATAAGGTAAATTATCAGAGAAGCCACATTTTGAATGATCAAATCTTGGTATCTTTCTTACAAATTAGTCTGTGAATGGATCAATGAAAGGATCCATCACATCCATGGCATGCCGAGGCAGACAGGCACAGGAGAAAGATTATTACAAGGTTTAATAGAGGAGCCATATTTCTCTCGGAGAGAGAGCACATGGCACCTCTGCTATGGGTAGCAGCAGGGTCTCGGGTTAGGAAGTGAGATAGATGGAAGTTCAGGTGGACCTGGGTGGAGCCAGCTGGAGGGAGGGGCCAGCTATAAGGTGGGGACTCCAGGGCAGGGAGGAGCTCAGGTCTGGGTGGAGCTGAGGCCCAAAGGTGGGCATAATGCTTACAGTCTACAGACAGCCAGTTGTAACAAAAACCTGCAGCCCATAAATACACTTCACACTGTTAGGAAAAGGGCCAACAAACCAATTCAGCTCTGATAGAAAGCTGAACGTAAAGAGAGGAGACAAGTGACAGTACAGGAACATGGAGACACATAACATGGCATAATGATACCTATGCAGGTCGGAGTCTAAATAGGGTTAGGGCAAGGGGCAGAGTCACAGGAAATTTCCCATCTCAGGCACAGGACCCACAGGTTCAGTAACCTATCAGCCAAGTGCCCATCCCTGACTCCAGGGATCCAGGCATGCCTATTACCTCGGGGGGGGGGGGGGGAGATGTCACCTTCCTCCATCATGAAAACAAGATGCCAGACCTTAAATAGACATACTCAGAAGAACTCAGAACTTTTCCATCTAGGGAATAACCTTCCATATGGGGTATGCTCAGAGGCTACTCAGAGACTGGAGATTAAAGCCATTTAGGAAGTTAATTAATGCAGAATCAGAGCATTCTCTATATGCAAAGCTTTCCTAAAGCTATGACATCTGCATTTCTCTGAAACAGCCCTCCTAGCTCACCTTGAGCTAGACATCTGCATTCAATGAATGGCCTCTCTCACCTCTGGGCTTTTCAGCACTGGATGGAGAATTCCCTCCCCAAGCAAGAGGCACCAGGATGGCTGCATGAAGTTACTTAGACTCAGCCTCCTTATTTCACTGTCAAGAGGTAGCAAATTCAGGATTTACCAAATATGTACTCACTACAGAAATTGTCCTCAGTCTAGTATGTTTATTGTCCTTTCAAAATAAAATTGAACCTGGGTTTTTAGACCCTACGCCCAAAGTCCAGCAGTTGTTGCCATGTGCCAAATAAAGATACAAGGTGAAAGGCAGAAAAAGAGATGTATTACATGACAGCCCTAGGAAGACAGCACGTCAGTACATCTTCAGACATTTTGAGGGATATAGACATTGGCTTCAGGTTAAATTGGAAACGTTAAGGGGAAGGAAATGAGAAGTTACAACAGTCTCATACCTAGAAGAGCCTCAAGTCACAGGTCATGACCTACTTGACCAACAACTCAGTCTTTGTTCTTGGAGGAGTTCCAGAGAAGTTGTGTTCACTTTACTGCTGGAACAGAACAGGAACAAAGCAGTCTCTTTTCTTTCAGAAGATAAGAAGAAGGCACTGCCTGTTTGAGGGGTAGTTTTCCTTCCATTTAGGATAATTATCAGTGATTCTTTTTTTCCTCCTGGAGCCCATGGTAATTACAAAGGGGCAGCAGCAGAACATAGTTCAGAGCAATGGCACAGACACAAACTTGGAGGACTTTTCACCGAGCCAAGTAAAACTATAGTTCTTTCTTTCTTTGGGGGGGGGGAGGGGGTGGGTCAGTTATTGGGCTTGAACTCATGGCCGGGGCACTTTCTCTGAGCTCCTTTGCTGAAGGCCACTGCTCTTGAAAGACCCCAGACTTCTGGGATACTTTCGTCAATGGGAGGGCGCCCCAGAAAACTCAGACTCCAGGCCGGGAGATGCAATAAGCAAGAGGAGTTTATTTGACGTTTGCGCAAACAGCCTCTCTGCCCCGGCAAGGGAGGGAGCCCCGAACCGAGGTTACAGGCATTTTTAAAGGCAAAAACCACAAGATTAGCATATTACACCAGGGTCTGGTAATTAGAGGTCACCATACTCTCTAGCAATCATTTTTTACTACACGGGGAAGTTTATAACACTCTTTGTAAAGAAACAATTGGCGCGGATGCTCAAACGGAGATAGTCACTCTGGGAGATAAGGGTCAGAGAGTTTACATGCTGGGCTGTAAATTCCTACACAGACTGGTTAAAGATACATTGCATAGGCTAGGCAGGCTTTGATCCTGCTCTTTTTAAGATCTTCAAACAATAGCCCAGGACAATTTACCCAAATCACAACTTTTTACTAACCAGATATTTTTGTAAATAGACACAGAAGGCTCAGAAGGCTTAGTCTTGTAACCATCTCTGACAGATACAGTCTCCACACCTTGCACACCTACAACAGTTAACACTATTTTTTATGCCTTTTTAAAAAAAATTATTTGATCTATTTTGCCTCATTTTTCCAAAACTGACTCTGGACCCTTGATCTTAAAAAAAAAAAGGGGGAGGGCGGGGGTAGAAGGGCGAAGGTCCATCTTCTGTAACTTCTTTAAGCTGACTTCAGGGGCGTTGATTTTACCTAGCCAGGAACCTATAACTTTAGCCTATTTTACAAAGAGGCCATCAGGGTTAGATGTCATTAAGAACAATATTTAACTTTTGACAACTGCACAGACCTTTTCTCCGGCTACAGCAGTTTAGCTTGTTTAGTACTCTGGTTTGCAAAAGCATCTTCCTAGATGGCTTAGGAATGTGATCTCTAATGATCCCAACAATGCCTAAGACAGATATCAATAGAAACACACTCTCAGGTTTACAAATTTTTTCCTGAGCAGATGAACTTCATGTAACTAGTGTCAGCTCAATTAGAGCTGCCAATTAGAGCTTCTGGCACATAAAGAGGTTGAGATTTAAACTATCCCCCACATTTTATAACATTAGCTTTTTACTATCACAGAGGACTGGCAAGTTCCTGTCCCTTACAAGGTAAATAGTCATGGACATTAGGCATGCTTACAAACTCTTCCCATGACCTCCCGGCTCTGACCAGTTTTGAGGGGCCACGCACAAATGACTCTAGGATCTGACATTTCTGCCATCCAAGCAGTGGCTTACTGCCTCTGGATGCTCCTCCATTGCTTTTGTCCCAGGGGTGTCATCTCCACATTGGATAAGTGCCTCATTGGCATTTCCCTTCAGCTGGTTGCTGGACTTGAACTCGGGGCCTGAGCACTGTCCCTCAGCTCTACAGCTTAAGGCTAGCACTCTGCCACTTTGAGTCCCAGACTCGGGGCTTGAATGCTGTCCCCTGACTCTTCAGTCCAGGGCTAGTACTCTGCCACTGTGAGTCTCGAGCTTAGGGCTTGAGTACTGTCCCCTGACTCTTTAGTCCAGGGCTAGTACTCTGCTGGCTGAATAGAGGTGACAGTCTCACAGGGACCTTTTTTTTTTTGCCCGGACTGGCTTTGAACCAGTTTGCAGATCAGTGAGTCTTATAAAAGGCCATTTTACTCCAATTAAAAGCAACAAGGTGTCAACATAGAAGTAGCTTTTAAGCATGCTCTTACCTGAACTTATTAAGAGTCAAAGTTACATCTGACAACTTGTAAGAATCCTCTGTGCTTTGCTCTGGACTTTGCTGGAAACTCAAAAAACAACCTATAAGAGCAAACTGGAATAGCAATTATTTTGGTAATACTAATTTTTCCTCTGTGTACATTGAGGCCAATGTCAAGAACAATTTTGCATTTAAACTTTATATCCAAAATCCATTTTCTAATTTTTTTAAAGTCTCCCACTAATCTTCTTAATATACTTTAGTTTTTATTTGCATTTAAAAAAAAAACCTCTTAAAATATTGAGGCCAAGTGTCACTCATTGTCTCTTGGCTGCTTGTTTTAAAACAGACACACATTAAAAATTTTAAACTCAAATGACAATTTTTCCTTAATGCGAAAATAACAATCATCATAACTGAACCAAAAAACTAGACTTAGCATCTTTATGACTTTTAAAAACATCCTAATTGTAAAACATTAATAGCAAGTCACATTATACAAATAACTTTTTAACCCTCTTTTTTAAGGCCTTCCTAATTTTAATGTTAACACATCCAAGGGGAAGTTTTAGCAATACTAATCAGATCATCACATCACTCATTTTAACCATCATGTTTTCAGTGTCTATCTGTAGGGAAAAGAGAGAACAAAGATGGGCCACTCAGCCCCTTCTATGGAATGGGCACACACCCAATCCGATTCTAGGGTTAGATGAACTGCATTTGAGCTAGCTTGCCCTCTTTCACCATGCATGGACTCCTCCCAGGACCTGTCCCACCATGCATGACCAGCTGAACTGCACTTCTGTTTGTTCACCCCTTACCCCTAAAGATAGGTCTTCTGTTGGCTTCTAAGTTTTTCCCCCCGTCTCTTCTCTTGGTTCTTGAATGAAATACACAGTTTTAGACATACAGAACAGGTAACATCTTTGACAGTGTTAAACTAACTTTTACATTTAAATTCCTAATTTATCCCCAAATTTTAGCCAAGGGAATTAGATCCCAAACTGCCAATGCATTTTTGTTAAGCCAGATAACTTGATTACAGTATAAACAGCCTTATGCATTTTAAAACATTAGTCTTTTAAAATACCAGATTTTCTAATTTGCAAGTTAAAGAATCTTTACAAAGCCATTTAAAACAATATGAAGATTTTTTAAAATCTTTGGTAATGTCCAAACCTCATAACCTTTTGAATTTTTAAATTTAAACTCACCCAATTGTTACAGCATGCTGACAATTTTTATCTTTGAACATGTTCACAAACACACACAAAACACTCACACAGATCTTAAAGCACGCAAAAATCAAAATCAGTTGTATGTACACCTTTTAAAGTTTTTAAACAAAAATTTAAGACAGTATTTCTTTTAAACTAGGTACCTTTGTTGGGCTTCATTTTCCCAGAGCTTGCTTATCTAGCAAGGCAATTCACTAATTAGTCTTTTGAATCCCGTCTGTTGGAGGAGGGCTGGGGGAGGGGGCCACCTAAAACTAAACTGGCCTGATTTTTACCCAATTTTGACAAGAGCACTTTACAAATTGTTAAGCTGTCTGGAGTAGCTGAAAGTCCAGACCAGGCTCACAACTTTCTACACCCTCGCCTCTCCTCCAACAGCCTCCACTGGGAGAAGTTGCAGCCTGAGGCTTGTCCATGCCCTGCCTCTTGGCTGCTGTAACACAAAAGGTGGGGGGCTTAGCAGGGCTGTGACCAAGCCCAATGGGGGGCTGGAACTTTTATTCCCCCAGAGATGTTTAAATAAATAACAAAAACACAGATAAACACAAAAACCAAGGATCCACATTTAAAACTGGTACCAATTCTAAAACAGAACTAGACAAGAACTGAAGGCTGAGTTGGGGACTAATGGGCCCCAGTTTATCCCTACCGGAACTCTGTGCTGCTCCCACTCAGCAAGCTGAATCCAGAGTCTGCTGAGTGAGCCTGCCACACTCACCCAGAACTTCCCTACCCCAGAAAACATAAAACAAACACACACACTAAAGTTAACAAGACAAACAAGTGGCCACAAAGACAAAATCAAGTCTCAGTGAATGGGGTGACATCTCACCACCATTCACTTACCAGGGGACTCAACCCCCCCTACTCACCTCCAGAGGATTTTTCTCTTAGATTCCTGCAGACGTTGACCCAGGGGCTTTCCAAGGCGGAGGAGAATTCCCAGTCATCTTGGGGCAAGGGACAAAAGTCCCTAGCGGCCGTCCCCTCAGACTGACAGGTTCTCCCCCACGCTCAGACCCCCTGAGCCAAGGCCCGAGGCTGAGATCTAACTGGGGCCACTTGCTGGTGGTCAGTGGCAGTTTCATAATTGACAAACAAGCAAGTTCCTAAAACCTGACAATCTGGGCTCGAGCTGTAATTTTTTCCAGTGATCTAAAGTCAGACTTAAGGGCGTGGTTAGTTGTTGTCCCATCCCTTTAAGGACAACAAAACAGACAACAGAGACAATTAACACTAAACAGAAACAGGAAACCAGACAGGCGCTGCGCGGCAGTCGAAGGACTGCAAACAGAAAAAGCAACTTCAGATGGGAGTGGCCGACCACGGCTAAACTCCCCGGGAAGGAGAGAGATTCCATGTTCCCTCCTTCTACACGGGAAGGAGAGAGACTCCACGTTCCCTCTTCCCCCCCAAACCTCAAGAGCCCATCAGCCCAAGAAAACCTCAAGAACCCGTCGGCCCGAGAAAACCTCAAGAACCCGTCGGCCCGACAAAACCTCAAGAGCCCGTCGACCCGAGAAAACCTCAAGAGCCCGTTGGCCCGAGACAGACCTGTACTGGCACTTTTCTTTGGATCCCAGAGTGCAGAATACAGAACAGAGATAACAAACATAGAAGACGCGAGACGCAAGAGCTCTATCTTACCTCCTACCGGTCCTGGAATTTGGGGTCTGAGGGCGCCTGTTTCCCGGCCAATGCACCAAATGAAAGACCCCAGACTTCTGGGATACTTTCGTCAATGGGAGGGCGCCCCAGAAAACTCAGACTCCAGGCCGGGAGATGCAATAAGCAAGAGGAGTTTATTTGACGTTTGCGCAAACAGCCTCTCTGCCCCGGCAAGGGAGGGAGCCCCAAACCGAGGTTACAGGCATTTTTAAAGGCAAAAACCACAAGATTAGCATATTACACCAGGGTCTGGTAATTAGAGGTCACCATACTCTCTAGCAATCATTTTTTACTACACGGGGAAGTTTATAACACTCTTTGTAATGAAACAATTGGCACGGATGCTCAAACAGAGATAGTCACTCTGGGAGCTAAGGGTCAGGGAGTTTACATAATTACAGGTTTGTGATTGATTAACATTTGGCCTAGTTTGCTGGGCTCACCTGATGGTCCTTATCTTGAGCCCCCCTATACCGAGAATTTTTACACACAGGGATGCAGAGGAACATACTCTTTGTTCTTTATCTCGGGTCCCTATCTTGGGTCCCTATCCTGGGTTCCATTTGGCCACTTAGGGAATTTTCAAACAGGAACCAGAAAAACATACCTGTTTGTTCTTTATCTATGACCACAAACCTTGTCCCAGGGGCCGGCATCTGGGCTCCAAGAGACTTTTTACTCCATTACTAATTTCCAGAAGGGAGAGGGGTTAGTGCTAGGGCGAGCAACTTTACAAAAGCAAAACCAGCAGTTAGCAATTGTAAAATGTAACTCTAATTTTTTAATCTTTCACTCTACCACTTTGAAACACAGTTCTACTTTTGGATTTTAGATTGTTCTTGGAGATTAGAGTCTAATAAACACAGGCTTTGAACCTTGATCGTTGAGTCTCTTCCTCTTGAGTAGCTAGGATTACTGGCATGAGCCACCAGCATGGAACAAAATCATCACTTAAGATGTTTCTTACAAAATGTTCATCCCAAGAGTTTCCAGAACCTCTGAGGATAAAGGAAATCTCTAAGTGTTTTCATGGGGTTCTGATATATCAACACCTCTTATCCCTGAAAGGACCCATCACATCCATCCCAGGGGACCACGCAGAGGCTGGCAGGCACAGGAGAAAGATTATTACAAGGTTTGTTAGAGGAGCCATATTTCCCCCAAGAGGGAGCACATGGCACTTGTCCTTATCCAGGTAGCAGGGGAGTCTGGGGGTAGGACGTGAGGTAGGTATGACTTCAGGTGGAATGAGCTCAGGTGGATCTGTGCCCAGAGAGAGAGAGGCCAGCTGTATGGCGGGAACTCTAGGAATAGGAGGAACTCAGCTCTGGGTGGAGCTGAGGACCAATGGTGGGGATAATACTAACAATTCCAGTCTCAAAGGTCAGAAAAATAGAAGCAAGAACAGCACACTGTGAACCAGCAATGGGTGAGGAATTTCTAATCTTTTTCCGGACCTCCTTTTCTCTGACTTCTGCCTGCTGTTCCCATGCCCCTATTCCCCATGCCCTTACAGAGAGCATGATCTCAGTGGGGTTGGTGTGTTGCTTACTCACCACTGTAAGAAGCACAGTCACTATGCTCCCTAGGTCCCTCCCTTTCCCATCAAATTACATGCACATATGCACACAGCCTGTGAGATCTCAGGCCAGTACTACCAAATTTCTAACATTGTACAGGGTATATTTCTTGTATTTTCTCAGAAGAACTTGCTTCTTTCTTGATCCTTTAAGAGAAAAGTTTTTCCCCAAAACTACTCCCAGTCCTGGGAATTTTTGTAGACTATCTTAGTTCACTGCTAAGGATGCCTCAGAGAGCATCTGTTCACTTTAGAGTAGAAGACACTGGGTTTGCCATTCACTCAATAATAGCAAAATTCTCCAAGGTACAGAGGACCTACTAGGTAAGAAATGATCAAAGATGACCAATCAGCATCTGCTGAGTTCCCTAACTGCTCTCCTTGCTTCTCTTCCAGGTGAAGGCTTCCATAACTACCACCATACCTTCCCCTATGATTACTCTGCCAGTGAGCACCGCTGGAGCTTCAACTTCACCACATTCTTCATTGACTGCATGGCTGCCATTGGGTTGGCTTATGACCTGAAGAAAGTACCCAAGGCCTCCATCTTGGCCAGGATTAAGAGAACTGGAGATGGAAGCTATAAGAGTGGCTGAGGTGGTTGTTCCAGGCTTCTTTTCCAAAAGCCATCTGATGAGATGCTCTGATTATTTTTTTCAAATTCTTTATTGTGATTAAGTGATTACATAATTTCCCAAATTTCACAGTATTGTGGGATAGAGATGCTTAGTTAAAGTTACAAACACATTCTAACTTTCATGGGGCAAATTGTCTATCGTGGTCTATAACATTTATGAGTTCTATGAGCTTTGCAATACAGTTATTTTTCCATATTGGTGATATGTACATTTCTTTTGTTTTGCATAGCATCAGCTGTTCCCTCTTTCCCACTTGTTCCTGAAAGACCTCAGACTCCTGGGATACTTTCGTCAATGGGAGGGCGCCCCAGAAAACTCAGACTCCAGGCCTGGAGATGCAATAAGCAAGAGGAGTTTATTTGATGTTTGCGCAAACGGACTCTCTGCCCCCGTCAGTCAGAGAGCCCGGAACAGCGGTTACAGGCATTCTTAAAGGCAAAAACCACAAGATTAGCATATAACACCAGGTGTCCCCAGGATTGGCCCATTTAAAAGTCACTATACACTCCAGCAATCATTTTTACCACGCAGGGAATTTTATAACACTCTTTGTAAAACAGTTGGCTCAGGGCAAGTCTAGGGGGAGCGTTCACCCCCTAGTTACAGGCTTGTGATTGATTAACATTTGGCCTAGTTTGCTGGACTTGCCAGGTGGTCCTTATCATGGGTCCTTATCTTGGGTCCTTATCTTGGGTCCCATTTTGGCCACTTGGGGAATTTACTTGTTTGCTCTTTATTTACCACTACAGAGCTTGTCCCAGGGCTGACATCTAGACTCCAAAACTTTTTATTTATTTCCAGGGAGGGGAAGGGTCAGTGCTAGCGAAAGCAAGTTTACAGAAGCAAAACCAGCAGTTAGCAATTTGTAAAATGTAACTCTAATTTTTAATCTTTCAGTTCCCTCCCTCCCATTGCTGCCATTGAGTTGCTTAGTTCATTTTGATCAATGTCCAGTGCAGCTGATGGGTCCTGCTGTTGTACGTTTTTCCCTGATTCCCTCTAGTTCTGTGTCGTCTTCCTAGTATCCCTCTGGTCTGAACATATATGCTATATATGTGATCAGCAGCATAGGGTTATTTCGTAGTGATTCAGCCAGATGAGTGGAAGTTCTTTGTTTCTTAAGTCTTATCAATTTTGTTGTATCACCTTACGTTTTGGATTTAACATCCACTTATCAAGGAGACCATGTGCCGTTTGTCTCTTTGCTCTTAGTTTACCTCGCTCAACATGATTTCTTCTAGCTCCATCCATTTCCCTGCAAATGCCATTATTTTGTCCTTTCTAATGGCTGCATAATATTCCACTGTGTATAGATACCACAGTGTTTGGATCCATTCATCTGTGGTGGGACATCTGGGTTGTTTCCATATCCTGGCTATTGTGAACAATGCTGCCATAAACATGGAGGTGCATGTGTCCTTGTATACTGGTTCCTGTTGTTCAGGATAGATGCTTAGAAGTGGTATGACTGGGTCATAAGGGAGGTCAATATTTAGTTTTCTGAGGACCCTCCAGACTGCTTTCCAAAGTGGTTGTATAAGTGTACATTCCCACCAGCAGTGTAATAGGTTTCCTTTTTCTCTGCATCCCTTCCAGCATTTGTTGTTGGCTGACTTTAGGATGTGGGCCATTCTGACTAGTGTAAGGCGGTATCTCAGGGTTGTCTTTATTTGCATTTCCTTTACAACCAGGGATGGTGAACATTTCCCCATGTGTTTCTTTGCCATTTTTATCTCTTCTTCTTAGAGGTCTCTCTTTAGTTGCCTTGTCCATTTAGTAATTGGTTTGTTGGGTTTGGGAGGGATTAGTTTCTGTATATACTGGATATTAACCCCTTGTCTGATATTTTTTAACCAGTTAGTTGGTTGTCTTTCTAGCTTGGTTGCTATAGCTTTAGCTGTGCAGAAAGTGTTTATTTTAAGGTAGTCCCATTTGTTGAGTCTCTCTCCAATTTGTTGTGACCCTGGGACTCTGTTCAGGAAGTTCCTGCTTGTGCCTATAGGTTCAAGTGTCTCTCCTACTCTGTTGTGCAGTAGTTTCAGAGATTCAGGTTTGATGTTAAGGTCTTTAACCCATTTTGAGTTGATGTTGGTGCATGGTGATAGGCTGGGGTCCACTTTTAGTCTTATGCATGTGGCCTCCCAGTTTTCTCAGCACCAGTAGTTGAAGTCTTTGGCTCCTTTGCCAAATATCAGCTGACTGTAGGCATGTGGTTTTATTTCTGGATCTTCTATTCTATTTTATTGGTCTATGGGTCTGTTTTTGTGCCAGTACCATGCTGTCTTTGTTATTATGGATCTATAGTAGAGTTTGAAGGGCATCGAGAGCCCTCCCATGTTGTCTTTTTTGCCTAGAATTGTTTTGGCTATTCTAGGTCTTTTGTTGTTCCATATGAATTTTTGGACTATTTTCTATGTTTCAGAAATGTACATCATTGGGGTTTTAATAGGAATTGCATTGAATTTGTATATTAATTTTTGCAATATTGCCATTTTCACTATATTAAGTCTGCCTATCCAAGAGCATGGAAGGTCTTTCCATTTCCTGGTATCTTCTGTAATTTTTTTCTTTAAGTTTTTATAGTTTTCATTAAATAGTTCCTTTACATCTTTGGTTAGGTTAATTCCCAAATATTTCATTGGGGGGAGGGCTGGTGGGGGTATTGTGAATGGGGCTGCTTCCTTTATTTCCCTCTCTGCTTGTACATTGTTGGTGTACAGGAATGTGACTGACTTTTGTGGGTTGATATTGTATCCTGCTACTTTGCCGAAGTGATTTATAATTTTTAAGAGTTTTGGGATGGAGTTTTTGGAATCCCTTTAATGTCTTTTTCTTGCCTTATTGCCCTGGCTAATGGTTCCAGAACTATATTGAAGAGGAGTGGAGACAGTGGGCATCCTTGCCTTGTTCCTGATTTTAGGAGAATTGGTTGTAGTGTTTCCCCATTATGTATAATATTGACTATTGGTTTATCATATATGGCTTTTATTGTTTTAAGGAATGTTCCTTCTATTCCTACTTTCTCTATAGCTTTTAACATGAATGCCTTTTCTTCATCAGTGGAGATAATCATGTGGTTCTTGACCTTGGATCTGTTGATGTGTTGGATTACATTTATTGATTTATGTATGTTAAACCATCCCTGCATCTCTGGGATGAAGTCTACCTTGTCGTAGTGTATGATTTTTTTTGTGTGTGTTTCTGGATTCTGTTAGCTAGAATTTTATTAAGGATCTTTGCATCTGTGTTCATCAAGGAGATTGGTCTGTAGTTCTCTTTTTTTTGTTGGGTCTTTGCCTGGTTTGGGGATGAGTGTGATATTGGCATCGTAGAATGAGTTTGGGATAGCTCCCTCCTTTTCTACTTCTCTGAAGAGCTTGAGGAGTATGGGTATTAGTTCTTCTTTAAAGGTCTTATAGAATTCCGTTGTGAATCCATCTGGTCTTGGGCTTTTCCTTTTTGGAAGACTTCTGATTGCTTCCTCTCTCTCGTTGTAAGATACTTGGCTTATTTAATTGATTGATGCTCTGATTATTAACTACTGATTAATGCTTTATTAATAAACTACTGAGCAATGCTAAAGGCAATGACCTTAAGCCATTCTAGTTTTCTTGTAAACTACTCATTTTGAAAAGCAACAGTTCTCCTTTAAGATGCTATACAAATATTTGTTTCTTCTTTTAAGTTCATTTGCCTTCTTATTGCTTGCTCCTTATTTCCTCTCTCTCCTTTCTCTCTACCTGCCTCCCAGCCAAGCAGCTGTGAGCTAGCACAAGTATGCTTGGCTGCCTTTTTAAAGTCTAAATCTCTCTCTTTGAGCTGTACTGGTCCAGAAGGTGGCATATGCTTGAAATATGACAACTTCTGAGATAATGAACTTGGTTCATTATCATTAGCCCGAGTTTTGTCAAATGAGAGCAAAAAGTAACTTCTTGTGGCAAAGAGCTTGCAAAGCAGGTAAAGTCCCAGGGAAGACAGTCAGTATGCAGTTATAATTCTGAAGTCAGGATAATCTTTAGAAGGAAATAAACCAAAAGAGTGTCCTTTCTGAGATCAGACCTGGTAGTCTATGTAACAAAGAAATGGAGCCCCTCTGCACAATTTGTTTTCATTCTTTCCTGACTGAGCAGGCAATGGGTCAAATACAACAGCAAATCTTAATGTCTAAATATAGCTTGAAGTAAGAATATAAAAGGAGCATGTACTTAATATAAAAAATAGTCTAATCCTTAAATATGAAAAATAGTTTCTGCTAGGAAGGATTTTATTCTTTGTTCATAGCAAGCAGATTTCTTATAGCATAATTCAAGAAGTCTTCAGATAGGGCATAGCTAGAATTCATGTGCACAGCCACATGAAGAAGCAACAATATATGAGTTGGTCATTCAACTTCTATCATCAGCCTGTACTACCATCTTCAGCATATCAAGTGATCCTCTTATAGAAATAAGACAGCTATGACACTTCTAAACAGCCAGTCCAACAAAGGTTTCCAAAGGTAGAGTTGGGTCAATCAGAATACAGATAGAAAATATATATATACTATACTTGGATCTTGAAAAGGGTATTTCAGAATATTTAGCTCTGAAGACCTCTACTTGAATAGAGGAGGACCTAGCTGGATTGCTTTTTCACTTCTTGGCAGGAGAGAAAGCGACTGAAAAGCTGTGTCTATAGGCATCTCCAAAGAGATAACTTTACAGGGAAAAAGGCTCTTGAAGATATGCAGGAGATTCAAAGAGTATGTTATTAGGTGTCATCAAGAAACAAGTGTGACCTTGAGTTGTTCTAGTTGTTGCAACTGCTCCTTGGATTATATAATAATTAGGCTTCTCTCCATGGTGGTGTTTCCTTTTCACACTTCCCTCCTCTGTAACCAAACAGCCCAAGTGATGACCCCCACAAAAAAGAATATAAAATCTGAATTCAGAAACCAAACAAAATGATTGATTATTAAGAATAGGGGCAAACTTGAAAGGCAGGATTTCCCTGTAGAAAACAATAAAACTAGCCGGGTGCTGGTGGCTCACGCCTGTAATCCTAGCTACTCAGGAGGCTGAGATCTGAGGATCGCGGTTCAAAGCCAGCCCGTTCAGGAGAGACCGTGAGACTCCTATCTCCAATAAACCACCAGAAAACCGGAAGTGGCGCTGTAGCTCAAGTGGTAGAGCGCTCGCCTTGAGCTGAAGAGCTGAGGGACAGCGCCCAGGCCCAGAGTTCAAGCCCCACGACCGACAAAAAAAAAAAAAAAAAAAAAAAAGAAAAAAAAAGAAAACAATAAAACTCCAGGCTAGTCATTTAAAGGAAAAATTCCAAAGATAAAGGCTTGAAGTAAATGAGTGAGTTAAACACTGGATTACTGGAATTCAGTAATAGTAGTAAAACAATCAGTATCCACCCAGCCTCCTCT
Source organism: Dipodomys merriami (assembly GCF_024711535.1). NCBI lineage: Eukaryota > Metazoa > Chordata > Mammalia > Rodentia > Heteromyidae > Dipodomys > Dipodomys merriami. The sequence goes on along the minus strand of NW_027202294.1, from coordinate 4,379,404 downwards.
TTTCCCTGCCCTAGCCCAAAATGCTTAAAAGCCGATGTGGGCTGGCCCTCAGGGCCGTTTCCTGGGATCCCAACTCCAGGTACAGTCCTGGCACCTCAGTCCTTATCACTCAATAAAATCTTTTACATTTTCACTGGGAACTGAGTGGTCTCACTGCTCCTCCCCACTACATTCGGAGTGGAGGAAAGTGTTATAGTGGCAGTCCTGCAACCTTCCAGGCCTTAAGGGAGGGGGACATAGCAGGTCTGTTACTGAGCCTAGCTGGAGGCTGGAACTTTTATTCCCCCAGAGATGTTCAAATAAATAACAAAAACACAAATAAATACAAAAACCAAGGATCCACATTTAAAATGGTTACCAATTATAAAACAGGACAAGACAAGGACCAAAGGCTGAGTTGGGGAATAATGGGCCCCCAGCTCATCCTTACCATAACTCTGTGCTGCTCCCACTCAGCAAGCTAAATCTAGAGTCTGCTGAGTGAACCTGCCACTCTCACCCAGAACTTCCCTACCTCAGAAAACATAGAACAGAAAACACACCAAAGTAAACAAGACAGACATGTGGCCACAAAGACAAAATCAGGTCTCAGTAAATGGGGCAACATCTCATCAGGTGACTCAAACCCCATCTACTCACCTCCGGAGGATTTTTCTTTTAGATTTCTGCAAATGTTGACCGAGGGGCCTTCCAAAGCAGAGGCGAATTCCCAATCATCTTGGGGCAAGTGAAAGAAGTCCTTAGCGGCCGTTCCCTCAGACTGGCAGGTTCACCCCCATGCTCAGACCCCCTGGGGCCACTTGCAGGTGGTCAGTGACAGTTTCATAACTGACAAAGAAGCAAGTTACAAAAGCAGAACCAGCAGGTTTTGTTTTGTTTTGTTTTGAAATCTTTAAAATGAAGTAGGGCAAGGTCTAGAGGTGTCCCAGGAGTGGACTCACTTTGTCCCATATTTTTCCTGTAAAGTAAATATAATTACGAACATGGTAAGCAAAAGCAAAAGCATAATGAGACACTGAGACAGGATTATACACAGAATGAGGAGGGATCCCAAAACCAAAAGTTACTTTTTCTCTCAACCTCTTTTCTCCACAAGCAAGCCCCCATCCAACTAGGACTGCTAGGACTGGTGGAATTGAGGGGTCCAGGCACCCCTGGACCTCCTCGGCTATAGGAGACTCTGCTGTGTCCAGCCTCACCCTACTTTTGGTCTCACTCTGGTGCCTTTTTTACCGAGATCAACCGTGCTTACCTCGAGGCTTTTCTCAGAACTTCTCTCCAACATCCGAGTGCCCACACACTGTCCTCGAGGCCAGGGACTACAATTCCCCCTCAGGTTGGAGGGACTAAGACCTCTATCCCGGATGAGCCCCCATTAAATGTAGTAGGAAGACCCCTACTCAGGCAGGCAAGAGCCCACCACAACGAAGTTTTTTTTTTTTTTTTTGTCGGTCGTGGAGCTTGAACTCTGGGCCTGGGCACTGTCCCTCAGCTCTTCAGCTCAAGGCAAGCGCTCTACCACTTGAGCTACAGCGCCACTTCTGGTTTTCTGGTGGTTTTATTGGAGATAGGAATCTCACGGTCTCTCCTGCCCGGGCTGGCTTTGAACCGCGATCCTCAGATCTCAGCCTCCTGAGTAGCTAGGATTACAGGCGTGAGCCACCAGCGCCCGGCTCACAACGAAGTTTTTAACAAAGAAGCAACTTTATGGAGAAGGTTCCTACACTGACCAGTCAGGGCCACAGCACAGGCTCGGGAGCTGATACTGTGACCCGGAGAGGCCCACATACTTTGGTTTTTAAAGGCAAAATTCATGAGGTCAAGCCTGGTCATGCAGGTGACCAATGAGATTGTCACACACACAAAAGATTGCACAGTGGTACCAGACCACACACAGGTGGCAGTTTGTCACATAATGGCTGTTTAAATGAGCCTATCACTTTTGGTTTAAATGACTCACAAATTCAGCAGGTAAGGCGGAGCTTATGATAAGCATGCATAAAAGAGGAAGTTAGTGTTTACATAAGCAAGTGAAAAGGGTGAAGTTTACAGTTTGAGCCAGATTACAACCTATCTGTTTTATCAGTCAATCCTTAACTGAACAACAAGGTTGGTTAGGTTGTTAAGGGGAGGGGGGCCTAGAGGCATTCTTTCCATTCCAGGAACTGGGCTGGTTGGAGCCAAGGTCTAGTTAACCTTGTTTAAAAGTTTTTTCTTCTATAATCCCTAAAACAAAGGCAATGCCTGGAAAGAAGCTGTACCAGCTCAAGTGTCCTCTCAAGGCCTACTTCAAAAGAAAGGTTTATTGCTGGGGAAAGGGGGCTAGCAATACTCCTTCTCACAAGGGAGGAATGAGAAGCAGCACCGGCTATTGTCTGGGGTGATCTATATAACCTAGGAGGTTTAGGAGGGGCTAGAAGGGGCTCGGAGGTGGAGACCCTGGTGTGGACATGAGGACCAGGGGCTTCATCATGTCGGACTAGGATTTATGGCTGCTATCCAAATAGTAGATAAGGGTCCTGCAACTGCCCAGACCTGAAGCTCACTCTAAGGGGCTGTTGCCTTATATGGTGGTAGCTGCCCCAGAGGAGTGCCATTCCAAGGTAATGGGGGTTGGAGGTTGATTATTTACTGCCTTTACTACATGGGCCTAGTGCTGCCTAGGAAGAGAGCATGCTAAGCTGAGGAGAAGGGAAGGAGTAGACTAAGCTATGGGAAGGGATTCATTTTGCTAACAGTGACCTTTTATAATCTACGAGGTTTAGGAGGTAGACCCTGGTGTAGACTTATGGGTCAGGGGCTTCATAAGCCTAAGTGCCTCATGTAAAATAATATATGTACTGAAACAAATGCCAAGATATGAAAACAAAACTTTTTTCTTTCTTTTTTAGTTTTTAGTTTTTGATGGTTCTGTCTTCTTTATCTTATGTATGGTGTATTCATGTGTATCTTTGGGAAGGTTGGGGGAGGGCATAGAACTCAAGGGTAAAAGGGTAAAAAAGTGTAACAGTAGTGCTCACTGGACATTGATGACAATGAACTATACAAGTTGTAGGTAGAGATAGAAGGGAGGGACTGGGAGAAATGGAGGGAACAGAAGACACTGTATGAGGTCTGGGATTGTGGCTTAGTAGCAGACTGCTGTCTAGTATGCATGAAGCCCTGAGTTTGGTTCCTCAGTAGCACATAAACCAAAAAATCCAGAAGTGGTGCTATGGCTGCAGTGGTAGAGTGCTAGCCTTGAGGAAAAGAAACTCAGGGACAGTGCCCAGACCCTGAGTTCAAGCCCCAGGACTAGCAAAAAATAAAGAAGACACTATATGAAAAGAAATGCAATCATTACCTGACTCAAGTAATTGCAATCCTCCTGTAGATCACCTATATAATAACAGTAAAGTAAATTAATTACAAAAATTTTAAACCTGTTCCCACCATGATCTGTAACACAGAAACATTATTATCAGTGTACCACATTCCATAATTTTCAAGGCTTTTTCCTGAAACTATCTCCATTCACCCTGTCAGACATGTCTGCTGATTTGACCTTGCCCAGAGCAAAGTTCTCCGTGAGTCAAGTTCAGTTTCTATGATCTGCTCAGGGCCATTCAGCTGGTGAGAGGCAGAGCCAGTACTCAGATTGGTGCTATATAAAATGAGCTACCTTCTCTTCTCTATCCACTTACACCAGCCAGGCCAGAGCATGATGATTTTTCAGAACTTCTCTTATTTGTATTTTCATGTAGAATGGCAATAGGTACTTACTGAGAGCCACTAAGTATCTTCTGTTTTTCTACTGATCTAACAAATTTCAAGTATCTTCAGGGGACTTAAGTATCTTCACCAAAAATGCCTCACACATAACTGGTGGCCTTCTTCCAGGCATCATGTGCTTTCTGTTCTACCACTGTGCCTTCATTAACATCATGGTTTTATGTGACCAGTCACCTTCATTCATCTTTACAGACACATAGGGGCTCAGTCACCTGGACCTCTAATACACATTCTGTTCCTTCCCTTATAAGATCTAGATCTGTCAGAAAAGACAATTTATTCCTAATCTCCAAGCTCATTCATTCTCTTCTGATGATATAAGATCCTGCCAAACTGTGACCAAACCCTGAAATCCATTAAAAGAAACCAGAGTGAATAGGGGTAGGCATTTTTTGTTTACAGCCAGAGATAGACAAAGATTACCCAATTGCTTTTCATTTATGGGCAAGAGGAGTCATCAAAGGCTGAGGGTCCCTACTGTCCCACCTGACTCCATGGTGACCAGATCCAGCCTGGTCATGGCTCACAGCATCTCCTACACAGGCCCAGTCCCAGGTGCACCTTTGAGATAACAATAATATCTCCTAAAACAAACAGCCATTGTTTCTACACAAAGACCTTCAATGTTTCCTCCAGCAACAAAAGGCCACAACCAGTGTTAGGAAAATGGAGGAGAATGGAAAAGGAATAGGCCGGACTTGATCATCAACAGGCGAGAAACAGTGAGGGGCACAGACCTTCCTGGAGGTTTGAAGGTTGTGCCAGAGAATTGGGACAGGAGCTGGGTTTTTATAGGAGGTCTGAGCAAGGCGGCAGAGATTAATGAAAATGCCACTAGGTCAAGGCAGGTGGGGGCCTTTCAGTTGGACCCACAATGGGATGTTTACAGCTGGGTTTAGGTAGATTGCCCTGCCTGCACTTCAAACAACCCCACACATCCCTGGGATTATGCCTGGTGTCTGTATGGGCCTGGGACAATAGGGTGGGGGTCAATCCTTCATATTCCATCTTTAGCTACATAAAATGATGGGACCAAGAGGGGAGAGCAAGTTCTTTAACAAGTCCTCCAAGAGTACTGGGGCCAGAAGGCTTTCATAAAGATCATGATGGCAGGGGGAAAGGGAGGGGAAGGGGAAGAAGGAAGTAGAGGACATAATTATTCCTGTGTAATCATAATAGTGTAATCATAATAGTGACATTGTCCTAAGATATAAATAATATCTATCTCTTACAGTACTACTGTCAGGAACAAAGGAGATCATAGGCCTCAAGGGCTTTGTAGTCAATATTATTATGGGAAGTTGGACGATTCCTGTACATCATCTGCCTAAAAAAAATGGTAGCTCTATTTTAGCCAAATGAGTCCCAAATAGCCCTGGTTTCTAGGCCTACCAAGTCCCTAGAATAAAGCATGAGTAAGAAACAAGTCAGACAGAATGTATGTCAGTGATAGTTTACTGTTGCCCATCTGAGGCAAAATCCTTAACCATGAGATGTTGAACCTCGTGAGCTATTATTTCTCCTTTCAAAACTCCAGTGGTGGAAATGGAGATAGTAAATATTGTCAGTGGTTGGCAGGTTTGAACAGAGAGAATGATAAACTGGTGATGATCAGAAGATTTTAAGACTTTTCTGTGGGTGTGAGGTATGGGGAGAGGGAGGCTAGTCCTGGGGTACAAACTCAGGGCTTGGGTCCTGTTCCTGAACTTTTTGTTTAAGGGTAGTGCTCTAACATTTAAGTCTCAATAACACTTCCAGTGTTTTTTTTTGTTTTTGGTAATTTATTGTCTTTCCTAACCAGGTTGCCTTTGAACCACAATAATCAAAACTCAGTTTCCTGAGTAGCTAGGATTACAAGTGTGAGCCACCAGTAACCAGCTAGATTTTAAGAATTGAAAGTACTGTGTATGATACCATTATGACAGAAGTATGTTAATTTATGTTTGTCGAAATCTATAGAATATGAAAAAAACCAAGAGGAAACCCTATTGTGTACTATTGACATTGGGTGATAATGATGTGTCAGTGTAGCTCCATTGTGTAACAAGTAGTATAGGATTTTAATACTGGAGGAAGTATTCCTATATGGAATTACAAACACACAAACACACACACACACACACACACACACACACACACACACACACACACTATCAGGCACATCTTTTTCATTGACATAAAGTCTCAACTTTTTAACTTGGCTGGCCTCCTATCTGTGGATCCCAAGTATCTGGGATTGTAAACATGAGCCATGCCTGGTGCTGGTGGCTCACACCTGAAATCCTAGCAACTCAGGAGGGTAAAATGTGAGAATCATGGTTCAAAGACAGCCCAGGCAGTAATGTCTGTGAGACTCTTATCTCCAATTAACCACCAGAAGAGTGGAAGTGGCTCTTTGGCTCAAAGTGGTACAGCATTAGCCTTGAACTGAAGAGCTCTGAAACAGTGCCCAGGCCCATATTTTAAGTCTCACAATTAACCCCACCCCCAAAAAAGCATGAGCCACTAAGCCAGTGAAAACTTTTTCAAATGTATAATATTGTGTTATCTTATTGGGCTACTTCAAATAGCTCTACAATATTTGTTCTGTTATCACTCCCATTTCACAAATCAAAAGAGTTTTAGGTCTATCAGCTAGTTTGGCTAACCCACAAAGGAAGCAAGTCGATGAATCAACAAGCCAAATTGACAACTTTTGGGCTAACCCCAGTTCTGAGGCTATTAACTACTGTGGTTGGCCAGAGTGCCTGCAAATGTATTGGAAATTACTTTATTTCCACCCTTGACACCAAGCAGAAACAACATAGTTTCTTACCCTAGCAGAAGCAGAATGACAAGAGAATTCGTATGTTGATATTTTTACCTTTTAATACTTCATTTAAAATTTGATGTAATGGCCAAGCATTGGAGGATCTGTCTGCAATTCTAGTTACTCAGAAGGCTGAGATCTGAGGCTCATGGTTCAAAGTGAGCCTAGGCAGGAAAGTCCATGAGACTCTTACCTCCATTTAACTACTAAAAAGCTGGAAGTGGAGCTATGGCTGAAGTCGTAGACTGCTAGTCTTGAGAGGGAAAAAGCTCAGAGACAGTGTCCATCCCCAGGGGGACATGTGGGCACAGATGGACTGGATGGGAGACATGGACTCCTGATTGGGAAACACTCTTAGGCCATGGCCATCTGTCTCCGGACCTTGCAACCATGCTGTGGTCAGTACTGTAAGGAAACACCCACCTCGCAGATCTAATCTTCGTCCTCGATGGTAGCACCTGAGCAGTAGGTGAGGCACCTCCCACTCTGGCCCCCAATATAAAAGGGGCCTCCAAGGAGTCAGATGGGGCCATTTTCTCCCTTTCCACATGAGAACTTGGCTTTGTCAGCTTTGCTGGTAATCTTTCCTTCTACCTGATTTCTGTATGCATGGTCTTTTGGGTTACTTTCTACCTAGGTTTACATTTTCTTCTTTATTTTAGGCTCCCTGGTGGTTTTGCTCCTCCCGACATCTGGGAGAGCCCTGCCAGAGACCTTGGGACCTAACCCACTAGTCTAGGCAGACCCAAAAGTCCACCGAGCTGGTTTCTGTTAGGTTTTTAAAAAGAGGTAACCGAGTAAGAACTGCACAAGCACGCACATGGTATTCAGATAAGGGGTAGGTTTATTCAGTAGACCTGCTGGGACCAGGCAAGGGTGGCAGAGAGCTAGAAACGAACAGAGAGAGAGCTAGAATAGAACACAGAGAGCAAGAAAAGAGCAGCAAGAGCTAGAAACGAACAGAGAGAGAAAAAAGGGAGCGTCTGGGCCTGGGCTAGGCCTTATGTAGGGTATGGGCGGGGAAAGGTGTGGCCACATCAAATTCAGATGTGACCTCTTCCAGGTGTCCCAGTTGCCTAGGTAACGCAGGTACTGGGTGGAGACTTTGCTGCGAGGAGGGTGGAGTCTGCTGGCCATCCAGGAGCGGGCCTTACATTCCAGCCTTTTAATAATCATGAAATAGGGCTAGGATTCTCTCTGGCTACTTCCTGCTGACAAGGGGCTTCGACAATAGGGATAAAAGGCTGGAATTTGGTCTCCTCCCGGAGAAGGCAGTGAGCAGCAGCCATCCCTTGGTGGCGTGAGTCCTTAGATGAAGTCAGGAGAAGTCTCATGAGCATTGAGGGGCTGGAAAAAAAAAATACTAGAGAGCAAATAAATGGCAAGAGGAAGGACTTGGGGCTGAAAATGTTGGTAGAAATGTCCCTAGCTACTTCTGACATCTGGGGACTAGGTAGAGATGTCAGGTGACAAAGTCAAGAATATAAATTCCAGGGCTGGGAAGGTGGCTCAGTGGTAGAGCGCTTGCCTTGCATGCCAGAGGCCCTGGGTTCAATTCCTCAGCACCACATAAGAAAAAAACCGGAAGTGGTGCTGTGGCTCAAGTGGTAGAGCACTAGCCTTGAGCTGAAGAGCTGAGGGACAGTGCCCAGGCCCAGAGTTCAAGACCCACGTCCAAAAAAAAAAAAAAAGAATATAAATTCCTGTTCAGTTAATAGGTAGACAGGTATAGACATTGGATGGGCAGGCTTCTTACTTCTACTGACCTCCCGGCTCAGGTTAATTTTGAAAGGGCAGGCACAAAGTAGCTGATGCAACATCATCTCCTCTTACTCCTTTCCATGTTCCCTTGTTCCCCAGACTGGCTGAGTCTAGGTGCTCGTTGCTGGGATGGCTTGTCCCAGTTGGTATTCAAGATTTGAACTCAAGGCCTGGGCACTGTCCCTGAGCACTTCTGCTCAAGGCTAGCACTGAACCACTTTGAGTTATAGTACCACTAGTATTCAAGGAGGTTTGAACTCAAGGCCTGGGCACTGTCCCTGAGCACTTCTGCTCAAGGCTAGCACTGAACCACTTTGAGTTATAGTACCACTTGCAGAGTTTAGCTGGAGTCTTAGGGATTTTTCAGCCCGAGCTGGCTTTGAACTGAAATCTTTGCCACAAAAGCCCTTTATTATTTCCAATTAAAGCAACAAGGAGATCAAGTAGAATAAGTAGAGCTTACCTGGTTCTTATCAAGAATTGCCAACAATATTCTGAAATGACAAAACTCATTAGATGTGATGAAAATTTTAGCATAGATATGCCCAGTATTTTAGAACCATGTAGTCAGTAGTAGAATACACAACACAAAACAAAAAAGGCAAAACTCAAAACCTAAAATTTTGACAACATTTAGACATCTTTGCTAACAAAGCACATTAGATGGTTGGGCCTCAGCTACCAGGGCCTGTGAAAAGAGCAACTTGTTAGCAAGGCACCTTAGAATAGATGGAGTAGTAAACTTAGTGGAAGGTTAAGGGTCAGATGGGGCCAAACCCTTAACCCACCACGTGGCCAAGATGGCGAATTTCTGAAAGAATGCAAAGAAAGCCTGAACAAATAGACCAAGCCTACAATGGCTAGCCTTTGAGAGGGAACCTAGAGGGGGGTTCCTGGGACCCAGCCTGCATACTGACCGAATGCCTCCTACATGTCCTCCAGCGGCTGATCAAAGTAAGTGAAGTGTCTAGAGGCTTAGATTTTACTGTTCAGGCCACAGAGCCTGTACCATTCTCAGGGAGCTTCAGGGCCCCCCACCGCCGCAAAAAACAAACTTGGCCAAGTGTCTAAGCCACATTTCTGAGGGCCTCCATGGCCGAGGGATCCTGTGGAGAAACATGACAACATTTCCCACTGGTTGTTTCCCACTATTTGAGCTAAATTGCACTGTGTAAGATGCTTCACAGAAGCTTTTGGTTCCAGATTACTTGCCATGGGCGGGACACAATCTAATATTCCTGACATCCCTCAGGACTCTCCCTTGGGTTTTCTCCTAAATAATCTAGAAATGCTTAACCTTGAATCTGATTCACTGGAGCTCATACATTTCTGTATTGAGATCTGGCCTGAATATCCACTGGAAAATCAGTCCATGTGGCCCATTCATGGGACACTGGATCCTGATATTATACAAAATCTATCTAACTTCTGCAGGCAATTGGGCAAATGAAAGGAGGCTAGTTATGTAGATGCTTTCTCTTTCTTTCTCTCCTTCCTCCAAACTAAATCTCTTCCTGATTCCTTACATTCTCCTGCCCAACTCCTGGCCCCAAGGCCACAGGCTTATAACCCAGACTCTATTCTAGATCCAGTGGATGAGTTGCTGCCATTTCAAACACCTGGGGCAACAGCTCCTCCTGCTGAAGGGGGTGGGACTTCTTCCAGAGGTGGAAGTCCCCTCCCCTGCCATTGATGCAGCAGCTCCCAGCCCGCTGGTCACCCGTTCCCACACCCTCCCCTCCTGCACCATCCAAGGCCAAGGCCCCATTCTGTTGGCACCCCTCCTGCCCTACAGGACAAAAGTGTGCCTGGCCACTGTGAACCAGCTGTCTCAGCTGAAAGATGCCCTGGAGGTTGTTGTGCGCCTTACAGAAACATTGAGTACCATCCTTACCCAGGCCCAAGAGCCTGCTACAGATCAGAGTTCTACCTCAGCCCACATTCTCCCATTACGTGAGGTGGCAGGGGCTGGTGGTATAGTCACAGTGTACATGCTGTTCTCATTAAATGATCTAGCACAGATGGAGACGCACCTGGGATCTTTCTCTGCCAGTCCTACTGCCTACATCAAGGAGCTGCAGCATGTATTCCTATAGTATGAGGTAACCTGGCAGTGATGTATATGTAATCTTGAGTAATACCCTTCTACAGGGGTACAGGGGGATGTTTGGGAAAAGGCCGGCCACCATGCAGATGAGACCCAACAGGTGGTCTGGCAGTGCCTGACCAGGAGCCTCACTGGGATTACAATTCCCCGGGTGGTCGCCAAGGGTGAAACCAACTTATTGCCTGTATAATGGAGGGTCTCAAACAGGTGGGCTGCAAAGCCATCAACTGACAAAATGGCCACCATCATACAAGACAAAAATGAAAACCTGTCTGCCTTTTGGGCCAGACTGAGTCAGACGCTCCTTCAATATACTAACCTAGACCCCGACCCCGAGTCTGTGGATGGAAAACGTTGTTTAATGACTCATTTTATTAATCAATCCTCTCCAGACATCTGGGATAAATTAAAAAAACTAGACAGGGAGCTCCTAACACCGGCTATGGAGGCAGCCTTTAAGGTGTATCACAGCAGGGAGGAAAAGGCCAAAAATCTCAAGTACCAGATGCTAGTCAAAATCTACCAGCCTCCGGCCTTGCAACCAACCCCTTCCTGATGGGGTCCACCTGAGCCCTGCTATGTCTATAGTCAAAAGGGGCACTGGATGGAAACCTGCCCCCTGAAGAAGCTGTGCTACTGATATGGCCAGCCAGGCCATAGGGGCCCAGCCTGCCCACAACCACGTAAGCCAACCTGACCATGCCCCAAGTGCAGTTTCAGGGCATTGGGCTGTGAACTGTCCATCATCCTCTCAGGGATGGTGGCCATCCACTAAGGCCCCATCGCCCCCTCCTGGCATTCTGGGACTGGCTGCTGGAGAAGACTGAGGCAGCCCTGGACTCCTGGCCCCACCACTCCCATCACCGAGCAGGAGCCAAGGGTGACAATCATGATTGCAGGTAGGATGACCTCATGGACACAGGTGCTCACAGAGTCATGGCCAGTCCTACCTAGCTGATACCTCCATAGTCAGGATGGAGGGAAAACCTTACAAACCCCCAATCCCCCCCACCCCCTGCCCTGTCATTTTGTCTTTTTTCAGGAGTGACCTTCTATCACTCCTTCCTTGTTATTCCCCAGTGTCCAGTTCCACTGCTGGGCAGAGATCTTTTGGCCAAATTTGGAGCCTCTATTACCCTATGTTCTTCCCAATTGGCACAATGTGATATTGATTCAGCCTCCCCTGAAATCTCCTTGTTATGGCTTCAGTAGCCTCACCTAGAGACCCTCTCAGATTTCCATTTTCCACCCTCTGAGGTGGACCCCAAGGTGTGGGATACACACAACCCCTCTATTGCTAAACACCACCCTCCTATACATATCTCTTTGAGGCACCCCCAATGCTTCCCTTCACAACCCCAGTACCTTCTCCTCGCTGCAGTCTTCTGGGACTGCAACCAGTTATAAGACTTACTAAGGAAAGGGCTGTTATGTCCCGCTAACTCTCCCTTTAATACTCCCATCTTAGCAGTAGCCAAAACTAATGGTTCATTCTACCTGGTACAGGACCTTTGCCTTATAAATGCTGCTGTTATCCCCCTACACCCTGTTGTGCCCAACCTCTATACACTGCTTTCCACAATCCCAGTGATTGGATTTAAAAGATGCCTTTTTTACTATCCCATTAGCTCCCTCCTCCCAGGACCTTTTTGCCTTTACGTGGACTGACCCAGTTACCCAAACCTCAGCTCAGCTCACCTGGACTGTGCTGCCTCAAGGGTTCTGGGATAGTCCCCATCTGCGTGGCCAAGCTTTAGCAAGAGACTTAAGAGACCTAAATATAGAACCATTCTCCCTTATCCAATATGTGGATGATATTCTTCTCTGCAGTCCCACCAAACAATTGTGTTACAATCATTCAGTAACACTTCTTAATGTTCTGGCCTCCCAGGGATAGTGAGTCTCACCCAATAAGATACAGGTTGTTCAACAGTCTGTGACTTATCTGGGTGTTCAGCTCACTCCCACACACAAGGCCATCACTGTCCCCAGGAAATACCTGATTACTAACTACCCTACTCCCTCCACTAAGTTGAAGTTTCTCTCCTTCCTGGGTCTAGGTGGCTATCTCAGGTCTTGGATTCCTAACTACTCCCTTCTAACACGCCCCTTATATGAAGCAGATAAAGGACCACCACCCTTTTATCCTCCTCCTCTCTTATTCCTCCCTTCAGGAGACTTCAACGGGCCTTATTACAGGCCCCGGCTCTCAGGCTGCCAGAACTTTCATGCTCATTCTTTCTGCATTGGGAGTTTCAGGTCAACCGATTGGACCTTCATTTGCACCAGTTGCTTACTTGTAAAATGCCTAGACTCCACCACTAGGGGCTGGGCTCCTTGCCTTCACGTTCTAGCCGCCTCTTCTGTCCTGATGGAGTCGAAAAAACTAACCTTTGATGCAAACCTTACCATCCTCTCCCACCATCTCCTCTCTGATTTACTAACCTATAAGGGCTACAAACTCTGTCTCCCTCCCGTATTCTCTCCCGTCAGGTGTTGCTGGTAGAGGACCCCACCCTAACCTTCCAGCCCTGCTGATCCACAATTCCTCATGCAGCTGTCATAAACCTGTGAAGTATGCCAAAAGACAAATCCAAATACCAATGTGCAGCCAGCTTCCTTCCCAACCCATTAGGCTCGAGGTAACCTCCCAGAAGTAGATTGGCAAATTGATTTCACCCGTATGCCAGGTACAGATACTTGCTGGTGCTTGTGGACACCTTCATGGGATGGATAGAGGCATTTCCCACCACCAACAAGAAAGCCTCCTCTGTGTCTCAGCATCTCTTACAGGAAATAATTCCCCACTTTGGCCTGCCTGCTTCCATCCAGACAGACAATGATTGGAATTTGCCTCCTCCGTGACCCAGCTACTGGCTAAGTCTCTAAATATCTCCTAATCCTCCGGAAAGGTGGAATGTGCCAACCACTCCCTTAAGCAAACTCTGACTAAGCTATCCCTTGAACTACATCTAGATTGGCTAAAGCTTTTATTTTTAGCTCTTTTCCACTTAAGGGTCTAGCCAAAAAGACCCCTTAAGATTAAGTCCATTTGAAGTTATATATGGCCACCCACCTTTGCCTCCCCTATTTCAGACCTTGGACTCCCCTTTGTCTCCCCCCCCCCCCCAATGCTGTCTTCTCCTTCAGTACCTGCACACTTTCCTCTGGAAGTATGTGGACCAATATGAACCTAAGTCCTCCACACTGCTCTCCAAGCCTTCCATCAAGGCTAGGGACCTAGTGTGCATTTCAAAAAATTACATGCCATGGGCATCTCTTCCACCAAGCTCTCTGCTAAGTGGGAGGGACCCTACTCAGTAACTCTCTCTGTACAGCCATGCAGATACAGGGCTGTCCACATTGGATTCACATCTGGCATGTTAAACGTCATGTGCATGATGGACTCTCATATACGTCTGAGCCAACTGGACCCCTATCTCTATGGATAAAAAAGACTGGACCTGGTCTTCCTCCAGTCATTGAGGAACCAGAGGACCCTGCTCTGGACAAGTAACATCTTCATAACCATCATGACCTTGGTCAACTTCATGTACAATACCTGGCACCCCTTCTCCCCTTACAGTCCCCTTTAGCAGCAGGAAAGACCTTTGCCTATATTCCCTGCTCAGTATTGTACATATTAAACCAAAAAGGGGGGAAATGTAAGGAAACGCCCACCTTGCAGACCTAATCTGCGACCTCGATGGCAGTGACTGCGCAGTAGGTGAGGCACCTCCCACTTCCGGCCCCCGATATAAAAGAGGTCTCAAGGAGCCAGACAGGACCATGTTTTCCCTTTTCTCTTGAGAACTTGTCCTTGTCAGCTTTGCTGCCAATAAATCTTTCCTTCTACTTGACTTCTGTCCTCATGGTCTTTTGGGTTACTTTCTCTGGGTTACTCTACCTACGTTTACATTTTCTCCTTCAAGTACAGACTTATGTCAGTGCAAAGCAAGGGTGATATCAGTGCACATGAGGTAACTGTAGGACAGGGGGGAGGGCTGTAGGTTGTAGCAAGGTAGATTGAGGGGAAGCAGCTAAGGAGGGAAAAAAATAAAGAAGAATGACCAGAGGGAGCAGGAATGGGTTAATCAGTTTCTTGTACCTGAGGGAGAAAGGAAGGCACTGGTTCAGGACTCTGGAGGACAGCAAGCAGCTCATCCTGATACTCTTAGCCAATAGGACTAGCACTACCACAAAGGCAGACATGGGGCAAATCCCTCTTATCTCCCACACTGGCCTAAAAGCAGAGTCAGAGCAAGGACTTCCTTTCTGTTCATTAATTTGTCATTGGAGGCTCAGGGCCGGTGTCAGCCTATTCTTCTCTGTGTCTTTCAGGCTTGATTCTGGTTATTCAGGTCACTGTGCCTTCTAAGTCGCCCCTGGCCTGGAGAGTCCCTATGGCAGATCCTGATTGTTTTACTACAACTTACTGAATTACAGCAACCTGGTGTTTAGCTCACTAATTCACTTCAAGCCTTTATCTTTAGAATTTTTCCTTTTAATTACCAGCCTTGAGTTTGTTGTTTTCTACAGGGAAATCCTGCCTATCATGTTTGGCACTTTTCTTAATAGGCAATAATTTTGTTCTGTTTCTAATTTCACATTTTATATTCTTTTTTGGAGGAGGATCATCACAGTCTGATATTTTAATACATGAAAACTCATTATGATGTGAAAGAAGTAGTCTTCCCTATCAAACCAAAGGGCTCCTGTTTATGGTAATATTTCTGGTACTGATATTTCCTAAAATTATTGGCCTTTTGACTACAATTGTAACATATTATCTATTAAGGTAGAGCCAATAAGGAAATTAGGAAATGTAAAGAAAGAGAAGAGTTAATTTTAAAAAAGCCTTGGAAAGGGAAATTGAGGAAACAAAAAACAGTTTCCTTTGGATAAGAAAGCAATTGGAAAGTAAGAATTCTCCTAAATGTTTATTCCTTCCAAAATGGAAAAAGAGAGAAGTTAAGACAAATTCAGAAGGTCCAAGTAAATTGAGATGGTATGTCTTGAAAGATAGAGCTTATGAGTAAAGTTAGTAAAGTTGGTGTGTAATTAAGTTGGCTGTGATTTAAATAGGGTTAGAATGAATACACTGTAAAACAAACATCTTATCCATATACCCATTCTATGAAGGTGCTTTTCTTCCTTTTCCTTACAGACAGACACTAAAAACCTGACAGTAATATGGGTAATGTGATTAGTATTCTTAAACCTGCTTCTTGGGATGTATTAAAAATTGGAAAAGCTCTACAAGGAGGATTGAAAGGGAAAAATGGTTAATCTGTGCAATATAATTTGGTTTCAAGGCTAATCTGCAATTAGATACATATTTGGAAAAAACAAACATATTCTAAGATCCATTAATTTTGTTAAGTCTGGATTCTTGGTGAGGTACCTAACTGCTTGTAATTCTTACATCTAAAATACTATGTCATTTGACTTCAAAGGTTTTCTATTAACCCAGACTAGAGAAAAAAAGTAGCAGCTTTAAATTCCAGGTGGCCAGGAGAGAAAAGGTGTTGCCAAGTGGCTCAGGTTCCTAGAGGGTTAATGCAAATTAAAGCAATGGGAGTGCTACAGAAGGTTAGTATTTTTTTAAGGCTTTGAAAAGAAAATCAGAAGTGAGTTCCTAACAAAATGAAAATTAAAAGTAGAAATTGTCTGAAATACTTGTTTGAAAGTGGAAAAAGGGGAAATTAGCACTACTAAGGTTCACTTGAATATGTATGGTAAGGTCCTTCAAATAAGCATTTTTTAACTAACATGGTAAGTTTTTACTTTAAAACTAGTTTGATAAGTCCTTTATTAAACATCTTCTGAAGGGCTGCCCTAACCATGGAGCCCCAATCTTCAGCCTCCTGAGCTGGGGTTTAATTAAACCCCTCCACAGCAGGGGTTTAATATGTACTTAATGTCTTTAATATGTGTTTAATATATGCTTCATATGTTTGTTTTCCAAGTATATAAGTTGCCTTAAAAATGGAACTTCCATAGCAATGATAGTCAGACTATAGAGGAGCTGCGACTGCTACAGCAACATATTCAAAATGTCCAGTTAAAAAGAGTAAATCCTGAATCTCCAGTATGTAAGAGAATAGCTCTTTCTAGTTATCTGGAACATCTGGGATGTCATTATCAAAAAGGTAAGGTCTTTAAATTTGTAAAACATACACAATGGATTGTGCCAAAAATTGTTAAAAGCTATCCTATTTCAAAAGCACCTCTTTATTTTACTGGTTGGAACAAAAAGGAAAAGGCCTATTGTTACAGTAATAATGAACTGTAATGGGGGGGGGTGCAGTGTAGTGGGGAGGGGCAGTGAGACCACTCAGTCTGCAGTGAAAATGTAAAAGATTTTATTGAGCAAAAAGTGCTGATGTGCCAGGACCGCACCTGGAGTCAGGATCCCAGGAAACAACCCCGAGTGCCAGCCCACATCAGCTTTTAAGCATTTGGGGCTAGGGTGAAGAAAGGGGGAGGTTGTGTGTTGGTTTTAGCCATTGATTGTTACAAGAAATTTGCACCTTAAGTTTCAATTTCCCGCCAAGGTTTTGTTGTCGGGAAGCAGGGGAATAGAACAAAGGCTGGTGATGGTTAAGTTGGTTTAGGGCTCACATTGTTCAGAAAACAGCAGAAGTGGAGTTAAAGAGTTACAGGATTATGGAGTTACAGAGTTACAGGGTTACAGAGTTATAACTACAGTTACCAGCTAAAATAGCTGTTTACCAGGGAACTCTGGGCTTGAGCACTATCCCTCAGCTCTTCAGCTTGAGCCACAGTGCCATTTCTGGTTTTCTAGTGGTTTATTGGTGATAAGAGTCTCAAGGACTTTCCTGCCCAAGCTGGCTTTGAACCGTGATCCTCAGATTGAGCCTCCTGAGTAACGAGGATTATAGGTGTGAGCCACCGGCACCCAGCACCAGAGAAGTGTTATCCACCCACACTTACATTTATATCTTAAAATCATTCATTATCCATTTTACACAATCCATCTTATATATATTCCATCTTTACTTCCTCCACCATATCAGCCAGAAAGAATCCACCAAGGAGAGCAAAGTTGGGAGCAGGGAGTTTTATTACAGTGCAGCAAACTGAGCGGCAGGGATGCAGCACAGACTCGGGGGCTGTAACTGTGACCCCAAGCCAGCGATAGGGTTTAGTTTATAAAGACACAAACCGAGAAGCAAGTGAGACTTGTGTATTTCAGAAACATAATTGAAGCCAGATAGACTAGGAAAAATGAGGTATAGTCAGCTAATCGCAATTACAGGAGATATTCCTTCATGTACTTTCTTTAAGATTAAGGGAACAAAGTCATTTTGGGGGAAATGAAGCAGGATAACTTATGGAAACTGAGGCCTGGTGTAGACAACTCAGAAATATGGTATCTAGAAATTAGAAATGCTATCTTTGCTTCAAAGAGAGGCAACTGAATGCATTCTTTCCTAAGGAATGCATTTCCTCACCCAAGAATTCACAACTGCCTGACAGGATGCCCCAAAATGCAGATAGCAGGATGTCTCCTCCTTTCATGGATAAGGATCTGTTTATGGCAGGATGCATTCTCATCTGGAAACTCAGAGAATAACAGCAGGTGTAGTTAAAACAAAAACAAAGCACCTAGCTTTGCCTAACTTAAAGCCAGACTCCCTGCCTTTACCCTACAAATACCCAACAGCCCAAGGAGCTGGTTGTCTCATTGGGTGTCTCCTTGTGTGTGTCTATGTCTTTGTGTCCCTATGAGAGCACCCACATTCTGCTAGAATGTGCCCTGTGTGCCCCAGCCCTTCTGTTTGTCTGCTTTTTTGTCTGTCTGTTTCCCTGCTTGTTTACTTAATAAAGCTCTGCCAAGTTTTCTTACCATTGTGACTTGTCCAGAAATTCTTATTCTGTGATTGAAGTCAAGAACCCTATGCAAAGAGTTCCTATATTTAAAAGGGAGCTTCACTAATCCTCATCTCTGTCCAGTGACATAATGACATATGCCCTTGCATTCTTGAAGCTGGTGGTCGATACAGAGATAGTTATAGAAGAAGATAGCTACAGGTGAATTATTATAAAGTTAGCTACAGGAGGATACACAATGTGCACACAGAGGCATCTACACCCTTGAAGCAGGAGGCAATCAATGGGGGTGGGGTGGGTAGGATGCACAACATGCACAACAGGCACCATCCTAATTAGGCAGGAGGAGATAGGGCCGAAGTACATGTGAAATACATTTTAAGGTCTCCCTTTAAGGGAATCTCTTTGTTTTCAGTAAAGGGTCAATTTTCTGGCTTAGTTTTCTTACACAATCTAGGGCCTTGACAGTCTAGGAGACCCTTCCCTTCTCTACTCCCCTTAACAGTCTGTGCAGCAGAATAAACTGCTTGCGGACAACCAATTGCTCAAGGATAAGCCTGCATTTTGTTGTTGTTGTTAGTCTTGGTGCTTGAACTCTGGGCTTGGGTGCTGTCCCTCAGCTCTTCAGCTCAAGGGGAGCCCTCTACCACTTGAGCCACAGCACCACTTCCGGTTTTCTGGTGGTTAATTGGAGATAAGAATTTCATGGACTTTCCTGCCCTGGCTGGCTTTGAACCACAGCCCTCAAATCTCAGCCTCTGGAGTCGCTAGGATTACAGGCATGAGCCACTGGTGCCCTGCAAGTCTGCTTCACTTGCTCTCATTAGAGTTCATTCTCAATGGTCCAGTCCTTTGTCCCAGGGCAATGATTTTGTTGATTTGGCTAATTTTTCCTTTACTCATTCAAGCTACAGATTGACACAATTTAACACATGACAATGCTTGTGCTTTCCACACAAAATTTCGTTTAACTCACACACAGGCTCAATCCATTATTGCAGCCTGCCCTACATATGCTCTGCTTACCCAGCTCTCATTTTCTCCTAGAATCAACCCTAGAGGTTTAAATCCCAGTGATATCTGACAAATGAATGTTTCCCACTATCCACACATGTCACTATCCACACCTTCTCTGGCTTTATTTCGGCTATGCCTTTATCTGGAGAAACATCTAATTATATAGTCACCCATCTGCTTTTCTGCTTCACTGCTATGGGTGTCCCCTTTTACTATTAAAACAGACTATGCTCCTGCCTATATTACTACTGAATTGTAAACTGACCTAAACAAGTGGCAAATTAAACACAGGACCTTACACTGCAGTCCCAATTAAATAAACAAAAAGGAGAGATAGTTGTAGGTTACTGGATCCCCAAAGAACTTATAGTAATGGCATTATATACACTTAATTTTGAAAAATTGACTTTTCCATCCAATACTTCAGCAGCAAATAAACATTTGAACGATCTGAAAAATTACAATCTTCATGTCAGTCTATATGGTGGAAAAATAATCTTTTTTTTTCCTTTTTTTTTTTTTGGTCGGTTAAGGGGCCTGAATTCTGGGCCTGGGCACTGTCCCTCAGCTCTTCAGCTAGTGCTCTACCACTTGAGCTACTGCACCACTTCCATGGAAAAATAATCTTATGCCCAATAAGGATCCCCAAAGACCAGCAAGGAGCCGATTCCAAAGTAAACACATGAGAGTCCTTTATTACAAGTTCTAACCTGGACTCACAACCATCACCAGTGTAGCAGGTCAGAGTTGAGAGCCCCGACCCTTCCTCTAGCAAGATTTTTATAGGGTTTTTAGGGACTTCTATGCATCATTGCAACACTTAACAAATCAGATCACACCATGGGAAAATCATAAAAGAATTCTAAAAGATGATTAGTGTAACCAGTGGTGGGACCGACCAGGTACTGGGGATTGGCTGGTTCATGGGGTTGATGCTCTTCGAAATGATTGGCTGGAGCAGATGGTCTGAACCCTGATTGAATGGTCTTTATCCAGTTATCTGCTGATTAGCTGTGGTTAGCAGAATTTTCTGTAAAGGGGGTTGTTCCTGGAATTTGGGCTCAAGGGGATTAAGGGGAGTTGCTGATTTCCTGGAATAGGCCTTAGCAGTAAGGTCCTAGCACTTGACCAAGATTTCGTTTGAACAGGGCCTCAGTAGCCCACCAAGGCCCAGTGGCCTTATTACAAGAAATACAGAAATCTGAAACCCGGAACTCCAATCAATTGCTCATTTACATGGGGGTAGGACTTAATTAGCAGAATTGGATGGAGAACAGGTAGAGCACTCAGTCAGGAGAAAGTTACCTTGGTGGTCATCTGGCAACAGAAGGCTAGGTCCTGGGGCAGCTTTTTGGACCCCCATCTGAAGTGGAGGGGGGAGCAAATCTACAGGGGGGGGACCTATCCTCGTGTAGGCCATCACATGAAAGGAATCCTTCACATCTATCCCAGGAGACCACATGGAGGCAGGGAGGCACAGGAGAAAGATTATTAGTGGAGCCATATTTCCCAAGGAGGGAACACATGGCATTAAAGGTTTATTAGGGGAGCTATATTTCCCAAAGAGGGAACACATGGCATCCATCCCTATCTAGGTAGAAGGAGGATCTGGAAGCAGGAAGTGGGAAGGTGGGTGCTCAGTTGGGTCTGGGCAGAGAGAGGGAGTGGCCAGCTGTATGGTAGGAACTCCAGGGAAGGGAGTGGCGCAGGTGTGGGTGGAGCTGAGGACCAAAGATGGGCATAATGCTAACAAATGGGACCTGTGCAATCTTAGGCACATGGTGGATGGTAGGGTCTGGCATCTTGTCTTCATGGTGGGAAAAGGTGAGGCCCCCCACTTCTCAGGTAATGGTTGTGCCTGAATCCACGGAGGCAGGGATGGGCACTTTGCTGATAGGTTATGAAACCTGTCAGTACAGTGCCTGGGACTGGCAGTTTCCTGTGACCCTGCCCCCTGACCTGGCCCTAATTGGGCCTGGACCAGCTCAGGTGCCTTTACACCATGCCACACGTCTTCGTGTTCATGTCCTTTCTCCTGGCTTTTCTCTGGTCAACATAGCATCCCAATTCACCTCCACTGGAGTCCACCAAAGAGTTACTAGCTTTTTAATATAGACCCCAAGATTTAATGCTTCAAAATGTGACATCTTTGATTTATCACCTTACAACAACCTATTTGCTCAGCAACTCATGAGTGATTCTGAACAAATCCCTTTTGAGAGCATTTATTTGATAAAAATGCCTATGCAAGCTTAGTGTGAAGGCTCAAGTCTGTAATCCTAGCCACTTAAGAAGCAGAGTTTGGGGGATCTTGGATGAAAGCCAGCCTGGGAATGAAAGTTTTCAAGGTTTAATCTTTTTTTTTTTTTTTTTTGGTCATGGGGCTTGAACTCTGGGCCTGGGCACTGTCCCTCAGCTCTTCAGCTCAAGGCTAGTGCTCTACTACTTGAGCCACAGCACCACTTCTGGCCTTTTCTGTTTATGTGGTGCTGAGGAATAAAACCCAGGGCTTCAAGCATGCAAGTCAAGCACTCTACCACTGAGCCAACTTCTCAGCCCATCAAAGTTTAATCTTAACCTTTGTCTGGGTGCCTGTTATCCTAGCTACAGGGGAAACACAAGTAGGAGGATTACAACCCAGGTTGACTTGTAATGGGACCCTACCTAAAAAGCAACTAACACAAAGACAGGCTAGAGGCATGCCTCAAGTTGTTGAATATCTGCCTAGCAATTCTGAGTTCAGTACTCAGTTACACACACACACACACACATACATACACACACACACACACACCACACACACCACACACACACACACACACACACACACACACACACACACACACACACACCTGTCCTGGTGACAGGAAAGAAAGTTTTAGAAAATATAGAGAATACAGAGACATTCTTGGCTATGTTCTCTGAAGCCTAGACCAAGATTAATCATCTTACAGCATTTATTCCTATGTCACTAACTTACCCAGTTTCTGTTAGGGTAGATACCTTCGATCAAGACTGGGTTGACATTGTCTCTGTTAGGCCAGCCTGGGACAATAGCCCCTTCCTCAACCCCTTCCTCTTGGTCAAGAACAGCAGGTAGCCTTGCCAGAAATCACCCGCCCAAAACCAGTGTCACTTGTTAACTGTCCATCACCTGACTGTGAGTCAGCAAAAGGATTGCAGGCTCTGAGGTGACTTCCACATGGGCTGCGACCACACCTCCTCCTCCCCTTTCCCTGTATAATCTCTCTCCCCCCTTACTTCACACTACATCCTGCTCTAGAGTGTAGGCCAAAGGTTTGGCTTTCCCAGTACTCTTTTCTGACCAGACCACATGGCAATTAACTTTCGGCAACGCTTGAAGTCTCTGAGGGACATGGGAACAGACCTGGCTGTGCTCACACTGTTCCATTCCCACCAGCTGACAGCAGAAGAATGGAGTGAGCCTGTCAGCTGGAGAGACTTGGAAGCTAGACTTTGAATGAAAACATCTCTAAAGAGTGCCAGGTGCTGGTGGCTCACACCTGTCATCCTAGCTACAGGAAGCTGAAATCTGAGGATCAAGGTTCCAAGCCAGCCAGAGCAAGAAAAGCCATGAGACTCTCATCCCCAATTAATCTTTCTCAGCCTCCCAAAAACCTGGAAGCAGAACTGTGACTCAAGTGGCAGAGCATTATCCTAGAGCAAAAAACGCTTAAGGACAGTGTCTAGGCCTTGAGTTGGAGCCTGGCACAAACTGGCTGGCACACACACAGAGCAAAATAAAAACCATAAACCAAAACCACATGACAGCCCTGTGGTCTATTTGAATGAAAAACACCCTTCACTGGGATGTCTGCTAGCCTATTTGGTTAATTTGTCCCATTGCTTCAGAAGGCACATTTCTGATTACTTACTATCCTCCTACAGATGAAATAAGGATACTGAGTCTAACCAGCATCATCTTGGCCATATGGTGGATGATAGGGAATTGGATTTAACTGACATCATCGTGTCTTCATGGTTGGAAAAGGAGAACTGTCACCCCCAGATGATGGGCATGCCTGAATTACTAGTGGCAAAGGTGGTTATTTGGACAATAGTTACTGGACTTTCCAGTCTTGTGCCTTGAACAAGGTAGCTGTCAAGTTTCCTGTGACCCTGACCACTGACCCTGACCCTATTTAGGCCAGGACCAGCACAGGTGTCAAAGGTCATGCCTCATGTCTCATCTCTGGTCACCACAGCAGCCATGTCATCTCTACTGGGGTTGATCTGGATTGTTGGTATCATTTTTCAGCTCTTTATGTGC
Source organism: Dipodomys merriami (assembly GCF_024711535.1). Taxonomy (NCBI): domain Eukaryota; kingdom Metazoa; phylum Chordata; class Mammalia; order Rodentia; family Heteromyidae; genus Dipodomys; species Dipodomys merriami. The sequence continues at coordinate 4,355,791 of NW_027202294.1, read as the reverse complement.
TTTACTACTCTCATGGTTCAGTGTTCTAACAGTGTTAAGTGTAGTTGAGGGAATGCAGGTCTTTGCTACAGGAATTCACCTGCAATAGCCAACTTTCTAATAAAGACTCCCAATCTGACCTCTCAAAATGTGGCATCTCTGTTTCTCCTGCTTGAATTCCCAAACATCAAGATTCTTTGTGGAGAATAATCCACTCTGAGCTGCCAGTGAGAGAGCAGCTAACTTAGGAGGTTGGCTTGGCCAGGAAGGTCAGAAAGGGAATTTGGAAGGAACTGACATTGAGACAGGCTTTGAAGAATGGGGAATGACTGAAGAGACAGAAATAAAGCATTGTATGGTTTACTTACTACCTAGAAGGTAGACAAGTTAAATAGCACTATTTTAGTTAATTCTTACATGGTCCTTCAGAATAGTTTTTGATTATATAAGGAAGAAACAGGTAAATCAGGGAGAAAGAGAGACAAAAAGACAGAGACAGAGAGAGACAGACAGAGACAGAGAGAGAACTTATAGTCAAATCTAGCTTCAGAACCAGGGCTCTGATGGAAGTCTCCACTCCTTCCCTCTCTGCCACAGTCACAGGGTGACAGCATGACCCTGGCCCCACCTCGATCCACAGGTAACCACAGGTCTTTCTTGAAGGAAAAGCCCACAAACCAGTTTGGAAAGCTGTGCACTCTCGGTCTGGTCAACAGCTCTGTTCTGTTAATCATACCCTCTGAGTACCTGGGAAGGCTCCTGTCTGGCCTTGCCATCCTATCCCACAAGGTTTGGACTTTCAAGAGGCCTAAAAGCCTTGCTGTGGAGCTGGGTGCTCTAGGCAGGACACACAGACTACAGAGTACTCAAGACTTTCACAGAGGAAACAGTTGTGAAACAACTCAGTGCAAGGGGTGAGGAGGAAGGGGTAGCTTTGTTGACAGGCTGTCAGTCAGCCTAATCAGAGATCAGAGAGTAAGATTGGGGAAAGGAGACTGGCTGCATGACTGGGGTAGAATCTATGAAATAGTGAGACCATGAGGGAGCAGTGCTGGGAAAGGCAGCTCCCTGGGTGAGCGGTCAGTCAATAGCTCTCCCTGTAGGTGGAAGTCTGGGAGGTTCTTCCCTGTGGCCTCCATGCCTTCCTTTGCAGAAAAGGCAGCCTCTACTAAGTACCCTGGCTGCCCTCCAATTCTCAGAGGGCACAATTGGCTCCTCACCCCTTACTTCCTGTGCTGAGCTCACTCCTTTCTTAATTGTTCCCCAGGGACCAGAGCAAAGGGTCATCCTTCTTACTGAATGGGATTCTGGACCTGAAAGAAGCAGGATACACAATTCTCCATGCCAGTCTCAGCCCTTCCACATCTCTGCCTCTGATTGCTTCTTACTTGTAGTTCGGCATCATGAAGGGGAAAATGAGATTGACTTCTTACCTGTTGACTTCAGCTCCAACCCACAGGCTCTGGCAGGAAGTACAGCTGTGAGCATCATGCTTGATCCCTTTCTTTGAGACTCTGTTCTCAGCTAACCCTCTCCTGGCATCAGACTGAGCAGTGAAGTTGTGGCTCACTCCAAGAGAAAGCCACAACTTTGCCAAGTAGCTCAGAAGGATAGGTAGATATGTTCTGAGCACCAGGAACATATGTTGACACTTGTCTGTGATAAACAGATATTTGTGCAGATAAAATGAATGGACAGGAATGCTGGAGACTGTTATGTCATAAGAATTAGCAAGCCCCCTTTGGTCTCTGGGAGTGTTCGTGAGGATGGAAGAGTTGAGGAGGGATAAGGGCTGCAGAGTATGGAGCTGTGCACATGGCTCCTCTCTTCCTGGCAGGTCCACAGGGATGAATGCAGTTGTCTCTTTGGACTGCTGCATGAAGAAGGCCATAGAAAAACAATGCATTCCAAAAGAGCAATTGTGGGCCAAGATGGCATTTCAAATCCAGGTCCTGTGGGAAACAGGAAGTAAAAAAGGGAATCCCGACAAATCCCCTGTTGGGGCAGCAGCTGAGGAAAGCCTGGAAATGCCCCAAGACTACATTCACTTTTTCCTTGTATGACAAAAGCAAGGCTGAGAACTAGCTTGGGATACTTCCCCTTTCCCTCTTGAACAGGGAGAGATGTGAGGGAAAGTATAGTTGGACAGGAGAGTGAAAGGAAATTGCCTTTAACTGGCTTAGGAGGCCTTTCAGACATGCCCTTCCCAAGGGTCAGGACCAGGTTCCACAGTGTCTGGCCAGGGTGGGCTCATGGAACAAGAGTAGATAGAGGTGGGATCAGGAGAAACAGGGCCCAGATGTCATGCCTGTTCTATGCATGTAAAAAGAATTACTATTTTGTGCATGGAAGATACACAAATACCTGCATGCATCTAGGAGATGTCAGGCTCAGTATATTCCCACCACAGCATCCCCCACCTCAGTAACCTTTCTGAGCCTGCAAAGAAGTCAGAGCCGGTAGCACAGTGCACATAAGAAGCTAAAATATTCCCACATCACTCTGTCTCAGACCTGCTCTCTTGTCGGACAAATTCTAAGGCCTCCTCTATCGAGAGCTCCTCTCCCTTCCCCACATACCTACCCCATACAATATAGTATGTTTATATCTTTATCCTTCGTGCCCATCACATACTGGCTAGCATAGTTTGCTATTGTGCTTTGTCCCATGTCTCTTAGAAACCTGTGAATTCTCCAGGATGACAGCATTTTCTATTCCTCTACACAGAGGGAGTATTGGACATCCAGTGGGCACAGAGGAGGCTTAGTCAACCCTCAATCCCCAGGGGGTACATTGGCATAGATAGAATGATGGGAGACTCATTCCTGGTTGGGAAACACTCTCAGGCCATGGACAGCTGACTCTGGATCTTGCCACCATGCTGTGGTCAGTACAAGTTATATCAGTGCAAAGCGAGGGTGATATCAGTGCACATGAGGTAACTGTAGGACAGGGGAAGGCTGTAGGTCACAGCAAGGTAGGTTGAGGAGAAACAGATAAAGGGAGAAAGAAGAAAGAAGAAAGAATGTCCAGAGGAAGCAAGAATAGGTTAGATGTATTTCTTGTACCTGAGGGAGAGAGGAAGGCACTGGTTCAAGACACTGAGCACCAACTAGCAGCTCCTCTGGGTACTCTTAGCCAATAGGACTAGCACTACCACAAAGGCAGAGATGGGACACATCACTCTCATCTCCACAATGGCCTAGAAATAGTGTCAGAGCAAGGACTTTCTTTCTGTTCATCAACATATCATTGGAGGCTCAGGGCCGGTGTCAGCCTATTCTCTTCCGTGTCTATGTAAACTAAGGTGTGGGGCTGATTCCCACTCTGGAGATGGTTACCTGGAGGACTCTACTTGAGGGGAGGTAAGGGAGAGAGAGAAAGAGAGATACTATAATCTAGACAGGACCATCCTTCCAGTCAAGCCACCACAGAATATTCCAGACATGTTTGATTGCTAAGACTTTGACTCCATGTCTCAGTTTCCCGGGCTATCAGCACTTATCATACACTATGCCTATCACACTCTGCCCTGTGACATGAAATGTCACAGTCACACTCACTCTCTGAACTGCAGGACTGCCACCATGTCCTCAAGATAGGTAGTCATAACCACAGTCGAGGCCTCTCCTCTAGACACATACCCATGCCTGTACACAGGCCTGAGTTCATTCTCACTCTGCATTTCTCTCTTTCTCTCTGTGTCTCTGTTTGTCTTTCCCTTTTTCTTTCTCTCTGTGTTGGATACAGGATAGGAGGGAAGGGTTGGAGTGAAAGGGAGGTCAGGCGTATTCTGTGCATAGTATGGAAGATACATGTGTAACCCGTCCAGCAGGCCAGGTAATTTGGTGGGGGATCCGAGGGGGCACCTCCTGAAAGAACCAAGGGGGGCGAGAGAGGATCAAGACCAAGCACATTAAGAAAGACAGAGCCACTCTGAGTCGCGTCAAGGTCTGCTTTATTAAAGTGTGGCAGGGTTTATATACCCGAAGGGACAGGGGAAGGGAAACAATGAAAAAAAACTTTGCAGAAGCAAGGGTGAGAAGTCCCGGGGTCAGGGATGGGTCGTGCTTATCCTTTTGGCCAGTGTGCTCATCTTAAAGGTATCTCCTGTGATTTCTTTTATGGTTAGCCAGGCACCATTTGCTTAGGGCTGGAGATAAGAGAAGTTTTATGGCTAGCCAGATGTAGTTTGTTATAGGAAGTTATCTAAATGTGCACCTGGGAATTTCCCAGAATGGCTACTTGTCAATTAGGTGTTTGAAAGAGGCCAGAGCATTCTCAGGCAGGTTTCGGGTCTCCAACAATTCCCCCTCCTTTTATAAAAATGGCCAGAGTTGACTTTTGGCCCGGCTGAGAGAGCCCCTGTCCAATTTTGTGGAAGTACAGTGTAGGCCATATTATTGCCACAAACAAAAACCTGGCTCTGTTGTGAGTATAGTGAGGCAGAAACATTAATAACATTGTTGTACAGGGAAAAGGAGGATATCCCAACATCAATGTCATACTACCTGGGGAAGTTTATAACACTCTTTGCAATAAAACAATTAGCGTGGATGATCAAACTGAGGTAGTCACTCTGGGAGGTAAGGGTTAGGGAATCTACAGTGTTACAGGCTTGTGATTAACACTTGGCCTAGTCTGCTGGGCTCATCAAATGGCCCTTATCTTGAGCCCCCTAAATCTGGAGTTTTTACACAGGAATGCGGAGGAACATACTCCTTGTTTCTTATCTTGGGTCCCATTTGGCCATTTAGGGAATTTACTTATTAGCCCTTTAATTATGACTACAGAGCTTGTCCCAGGGCCAACACCTAGACCCAGAAACCTTTTCTATATCTCCAGGGAGGGGAAGGGTCAGTGCTAGCACAAGCAAGTTTACAGAAGCAAAACCAGCAGTTAGCAATTGTAAAATGTAACTCTAATTTTTAATCTTTTATTCCCCCATTTTTTGGGCTAATTTTAATCTTAAAATTTAGGGGGTTCTTATCTCAGTCGTAGGGGTGTCTCTATATTATCTTGTGGGGTGTCAGTTGTTCTCAATGCTTGGTATTTGGATCTCAGAACTAATAGAAGGACTGCGCTGATCTTTTTCTTTTACAAAAGACACCAGTCTGTTGAGTATACAAGGTCCGATTGTAACAAAAATAACAGTACCAGAGCCCCTTACATTTTTTTTTTCAAGGCTTTTTTTTACTACCCTCTTTTTTATGATTTTTTAAGCATCTTTGTGGCTGTAGTTTAAAACTGCCCAATTTTCCTTTGGCTTGTGGAACCTTTATCTTAGAACAGCCTTAAGGCACCATTGTGATGCAGAAGCTTGCTGGATTTTAAGGCTAAAAGTATTACCTCCACTGATAACACATTCAGGTTATTACCATACCAGAGCCAAACTAGGCTGTGACCATAGAGTGGATTTCCAGTCACTATGCACTGAAGTGCCTAAGGCAAGCAAGCCAGTGATATTCTTGTCCCCAGTATCCACTGTGGGAAGAGAGGGTTTCTGGGAATCACCCAAAAGAATGTCCCACAAGATCTTAGATTTAGCAGCAGTCAACCAGGAAGCCGACTCAGGTGATGGAATCAGGCAGGAGTTTCTCCAGGTGGCTGTCAGGCCATCCTTGAACTTTACCCATTAGGGTATGCAGCAGCAGCAGCAGCAGCAGCAGCAGGGTCTCTCAGTGGCTCCAAGGGACTGTCACACCTCATGCTGGGCTGTAAATTCCTACACAGACTGGTTAAGGATACATTGCATAGGCTTGGGAGGCTTTGATCCTGCTGGTTTTTAAGATCTTTAAACAATAGCCCAGGACAATTTACCAAAATCACAACCTTTTTACTAACCAGATATTTTTGTAAATAGACACAGAAGGCTCAGAAGGCTTAGTCTTGCAACCATCTCTGACAGATGCAGTCTCCACACCTTGCACACCAACTGTTAACACTATTCTTTATGCCTTTTTTTTTTTCTATCTTGCCTCATTTTTTCAAAACTGACTCTGGACCCTTGATCTTAAATTGGGGGTAGAAGGGCGAAGGTCCATCTTCTGTAACTTCTTCAAGCTGACTTTAGGGGCGTTGATCTTACCTAGCCAGGAACCTATAACTTTAGCCTATTTTACAAAGAGGCTATCAGGGTTAGATGTCATTAAGAATAATATTTTAACTTTTGACAACTGCACAGACCTTTTCTCTGGCTACAGCAGTGTAGCTTGTTTCGCACTCTAGTTTGCAAAAGCATCTTCCTAGATGGCTTAGGAATGTGATCTCTAATGATCCCAAATAATGCCTAAGTTACCTTTGCAGGCCTTTAGACAGATATCAATGATATCAATAGAAACACACTCTCAGGTTTACAAACTTTTTCCTGAGCAGATGAACTTTATGTAACTAGTGTTAGCTCAATTAGAGCTGCCAATTAGAGCTTTCGGCACATAAAGGGGTTGAGATTTAAACTATCTCCCACATTTTATAACATTAGCTTTTCACTATCACAGAGGACTGGCAAGTTCTTCTCCCTTACAAGGTAGTCATGAACATTAGGCATGCTTCCAAACTATCTTCCTATGACCTCCCGGCTTTCACCTGTTTTGAAGGGCCACACACAAATGACTCTAGGATCTGACATTTCTGCCATCCAAGCAGTGGCTTACTGCCTCTGGATGCTCCTCCATTGCTTTTGTCCCAGGAGTGTCTTCTCCACATTGGGATAAATGCCTCATTGGCATTTCCCTTTAGCTGGTTGCTGGATTTGAACTCGGGGCCTGAGCACTATCCCTCAGCTCTACAGCTCAAGGCTAGCTCTCTGCCACTTTGAGTCCCAGACTCGGGGCTTGAATGCTGTCCCCTGACTCTTCAGTCCAGGGCTAGTACTCTGCCACTGTGAGTCTCGAGCTTTCGGCTTGAGTACTGTCCCCTGACTCTTTAGTCCAGGGCTAGTACTCTGCTGGCTGAATAGAGGTGACAGTCTCACAGGAACCTTTTTGTGCCCGGGCTGGCTTTGAACCAGTTTGCAGATCAATGAGTCTTACAAAAGGCCATTTTACTCCAATTAAAAGCAACAAGGTGGTCAACATAGAAGTAGCTTTTAAGCATGCTCTTACCTGAAACTTATTAAGAGTCAAAGTTACATCTGACAACTTGTAAGAATCCTCTGTGCTTTGCTTTGGGCTTGCTGGAAACTTAAAAAACCTATAAGAGCAAACTAGAATAGCAATTATTTTGGTAATCCTAATTTTTCCTTTGTGCACATTGAGGCCAATGTTAAGAATAATTTTATATTTAAACTTTATATCCAAAAATCCATTTTTATTTTTTTAAACCTCTTTTTAATTACCTTTAATATTTTATACTTTAGTTTTTATTTGCATTTTGAAAAGATCCCTTGAAATCTTGAGGCCAAGAGTCACTCATTGCCTCTTGGTTGCTTGTTTTAAAACAGACACACATTAAGATTTTTAAACTCAAATGACAATTTTTCCTTAATGCAAGAATTACAGTCACCTTTACTATATCACGAAGCTAGACTTAACACCTTTATAACCTTTAAAAGCATCCTAATTGTGGAACATAATTGAAAGTAAGCCACATTATATAAATAACTTTTTAGCCCTCTTTAAGGCCTTCCTAATTTTAATGTTAACACATCCAAGGGGAGGTTTTAGCAATACTAATCAGATCATCACATCACTCATTTTAGCCATCATGTTTTCAGTGTCTATCTGCAGAAAAAAGAGAGAACAAAGATGGGCCACGCAGCCCCTTCTATGGAATGGCCACACACCCAATCTGACTCTTTAGGGTTAGATGAACTGCGTTTGCGTCAGCTTGCCCTCTTTTACCATGCGTGGACTCCTCCCAGAGCCTGTCCCACCATGCATGACCAGCTGAACTGCACTTCTGTTTGTTCACCCCTTACCCCTAAAGATAGGTCTTCTGTTGGCTTCTAAGTTTTTCCCCCGTCTCTTCTTTTGGTTCTTGAATGAAATGCAGTTTTAGACATACAGAACAGGTAACATCTTTGACAGTGTTAAACTAACTTTTACATTTAAATTCCTAATTTATCCCCAAATTTTAGCCAAGGGAATTAGATCCCAAACTGCCAATGCATTTTTGTTAAGCCAGGCAACTTGATTACAGTATAAACTGTTAGTTTTTAAATACCAGATTTTTTAATTTGCAAGTTAAAGAATCCTTACAAAGCCATTTAAAACAATGTGAAGATTCTTTAAAATTTTTGGTAATGTCCAAACCTCATAACCTTTTGAATTTTTAAATTTAAACTCACTCAATTGTTACAGCATGCTGACAATTTTTATCTTTGAACACGTTCACAGACACACTCAAAACACTCACACAGATCTTAAAGCGCGCAAAAATCAAAATCAGTTGTACGTACACCCTTTAAAGTTTTTAAACAAAATTTTAAGACAGTATTTCTTTTAAACTAGGTACCTTTGTTGGGCTTCATTTTCCCAGAGCTTGCTTGTTAGCAAGGCAATTCACTAATTAGTCTTTTGAATCTTTGTGCTGTTCTCATTCAGCAAGCTGAATCCAGAGTCTGCTGAGTGAGCCTGTTACACTCACCCAAATCTTCCCTACCTCAGAAAACATAAAACGAACACACACACTAAACAAGACAAACAAGTGGCCACAAAGACAAAATCAGGTCTCAGTGAATGGGGCGACATCTCACCACCATTTACTTACTAGGGGACTCAACACCCCTACTCACCTCCGGAGGATTTTTTCTCTTAGATTCCTGCAGACGTTGACCCAGGGGCCTTCCAAGGTGGAGGAAAATTCCCAGTCATCTTGGGGCAAGGGAAAAAAAATCCCTAGCGGCCGTCCCCTCAGACTGACAGGTTCTCCCCCACGCTCAGAGCCCCTGAACCAAGGCCCAAGGCTGAGATCTAACTGGGGCCACTCGCAGGTGGTCAGTGGCAATTTCATAATTGACAAACAAGCAAGTTCCTAAAACCTGACAATCTGGGCTCGAGCTGTAACTTTTTTCCAGTGATCTAAAGTCAGACTTAAGGGGGTTGTTAGTTGCCGCCCCTTCCCTTTAAGGACAACAAGACAGACAACAGAGACAATCAACACTAAACAGAAACAAAGGAAACCAGACAGGCGCTGCGCGGCAGTGGAAGGACTGCAAACAGAAAAAGCAACTTCAGATGGTAATGGCCATCTGAACATGTTTTATGTTTATGATAGCCTGAGCCTCTGCCTTATCTATAAATTCAGCCTTCCAGGTTAAGAACTGGCTTCTAGTCAGGACTGACTGAACCACTTTAACCCACTCGTGAGGCAGCAGGCTGCCTCCTTGGCCCAGTCCTTCAAATATAGAAAGGGTGAAGGGTGCGTTAATGCCATAATTTTTTACTGCTGAATGTAAGTCTTTTAGATGTTTAATTTTTAATTTTTTATATATGGCCTGGCCCACATTATCTCCCCCTCGTTCCTCCTCTAATTCCTCCCCCTCTCCCTCAGAGGCCGAGGTCCCTTGTTCAGCATCTTCATCCTCTGAGTTATCATCCTGGGTGGTGTCTGCCTGATCCCCCTGAGTACCAGAATGGGTCATTACTGGAAAAGAGAGTGACACTGAAGTTGGTCTCTTGCTACTTTTACTTATCCTTGGCCTGGCCTGTGCTCTGGGTAAGGAACCCACACGAGGCAAAACAACACCAGTTTCTCCTGTAAGGTCAATCTGTAACTCCTGTATTTGCTGGGTGAGATCTCTCAATTCCCTTTTTATGGAAAGGACATCTTTTAAAGAGGAGACCTGTCTTAACAGGGAGTCTTTAGTTTTTAAGAGTCCTTCTACCCCTGGAATCTGGGTAAGAGGAACTAAATCATTTGGGGGGGCGCTTGGAACATTGGGGGTACATGGCCCATATGGAGGTGGAGAGGGCCAGTGGAGTTGTCTGGGATGTTCCCGGTCTGCTATAAAAGCTTGGGACTGATATTGAGGGCGGGACCCGTATTTTTCCTCCTCATATCTGGCAGCCTCCATCTCGAGGCTGGCCTGCTGTGAGGGGTCGAGCCAATCATCGTCAGGGACATTTTGATGAATTACAGGATAGAGTGCCTTATTTTTTGATGATTTATTTGGAGGAGGTGGCCTCAATAAAGGGGGGGCCAACTTAGTGAGGATAGGCTCATCAATAAGGGATGGGGAGGGCGAAGCTGTGTCAGTGGCAGCCTCATCCAGGCCTGATGTCCCTTTTTCCAAATCAGTTTCATTTTTTAAAGGGGCGGTTGGCGAACTGACCTTGGAGCAAGGTTTATGTTCTGCCGGGGGACAAGTAAAGAGGTCATCCGCAAGGGCTAAGAGATGGGAAAATCGTCCATCTCCCTCCACATCTTTTAAGATGTCCCTGATGACCCCATAAAAACTAAAAAAGGCTTCAGGAACCTCTTCTCCGTCTCTGAGGAGTTTGTTAATGTCCCTTCCTACCTTATTCCAGGTAAGAGGGTGAATTCCTGGACCATGTAACACTAACCATGGACATTTTTCTTCCACAAAACAAAAAAAATTTATGCAAGTCCTTTTTCTTAACTCTAATTCCTCTCTCCCTGATACTATTTTTCATTTCCTTAATGAAAAGACCTTCTTTAGACAGACTACTTCCCATGGTCAGTTGACAGCAATGCTTACCCCGAGATCTTTCCGGTGCACGAGCGATGCGGTCCGGCCGTCTCTACCTCGCGTCAGGAGCTCCTTGTTTGTCCGCTGTCCGGTAGGTCACCGCGTCTCGGGCCCCACGTTGGGCGCCACTTGACCCGTCCAGCAGGCCAGGTAATTTGGTGGGGGATCCGAGGGGGCACCTCCTGAAAGAACCAAGGGGGGCGAGAGAGGATCAAGACCAAGCACATTAAGAAAGACAGAGCCACTCTGAGTCGCGTCAAGGTCTGCTTTATTAAAGTGAGGCAGGGTTTATATACCCGAAGGGACAGGGGAAGGGAAACAATGAAAAAAAACTTTGCAGAAGCAAGGGTGAGAAGTCCCGGGGTCAGGGATGGGTCGTGCTTATCCTTTTGGCCAGTGTGCTCATCTTAAAGGTATCTCCTGTGATTTCTTTTATGGTTAGCCAGGCGCCATTTGCTTAGGGCTGGAGATAAGAGAAGTTTTATGGCTAGCCAGATGTAGTTTGTTATAGGAAGTTATCTAAATGTGCACCTGGGAATTTCCCAGAATGGCTACTTGTCAATTAGGTGTTTGAAAGAGGCCAGAGCATTCTCAGGCAGGTTTCGGGTCTCCAACACATGTGGGAAACCTAGAGAACTGTCCTGGACAACTGCATTCGCCTCTTCTCCAACAAAGGCCACACAGTGAAAGATGGGCAGCGCTGTCTCTCAGGGAGGAACACCATGGAACTGAGGCACCATGGTGGGTGGACCATGGCTTTCCCATTCTCCTGTATAACTGTCCCTCTGCCCAACTTTGACCATGTTCCCAGGGAATCTCTAGGCTTGGAGCTAGCCCTCACTGGGGCACTAGGTCTTCTCTCTTATCCAGAAAGGAATTTCCCTAGTATCATCTGAGGCCAAAGAGTGCCAGGGCTCAAGAGCACTTGTAGCCTGTGAGACTGAAGCCTAGAAGAAAAGTGTGGGAGAAAGAACATAGAGGTGGTATTGGAGAGAACAGATTGCACCGAGCCAGGGGAAATGTTTGGTAGAGGTGACAATAAATTCTCCTTGGCCAACTGTGTGCCAGAGGTGACAGAATTTTCTCAGGGCAAGAACAGAGGTAGGGTAGGTGTTTGTAACATCCTTAGGCCCTGGTTAATTCCTGCCTGCCTCCACATTCTCTTATCTCCCTTCTACCACTCTCCTTGCTGGTGAGAGATGATTTGACAGCCAGCTGTTCTCACCTTGCCCTTGTTGGCAGTGGATAAAAGGTGTGTGGGCTATGTAGGACATTGGTCACTCCTCAGCTTAGAGAGATACATACATAAAGATGTGGCCTGTAGTGCAGCGTGAAGGGCTCTGAGTACAGCACCTAGTTGTGGCACACCAGCAGGCTCTGGAGAAGCCATCTTCTGCCCTGGCAGTACCACGCTCCAGTCTGCAGCCTCAGTCCTGGGAAAGTCTTCCCGGTATCTGAAACCAAAATGCCTGTGCCCTTGCTGCGAGAGAAAGTAAGTTTCCAAGAAGTGGCTCTGTAGCCATGTTTGCAGTTCAGTTTGGGTTTGTAGCAAAGTAGTTGTTGGGAATCTTCACATCTCAATCTCCTGAGCAATATGAATCACAAGTATGAACCAGCAGCACCTGGCTCAACTTTCAACTATCATAACTGCAATGAATTTGTTACAGATCTAATTGACTTTGATTGTTCCCTGAATTGGGGTGTCTTCCATTCCTCAAAACAGAAGTGTTAGCTCCATTTGAGCAACTGCATAATCCTGAGTTTTGTCCTGTGAAGCTTGCTGATGATGTTGGGGTAGTTTTCGTTCCTTGCCATGCAGCTGATGATCTGGCAATCTGTGGTTCCTAGATCCAAGATAACTATGGAAGAAAGTGACTCAAGAGGGAAAATAGTGATGCAAAATAGAGCTAAGGAGGTAAAAAGGAAGTTAGTCTGTCAGTAACTGGTACCTTCTTTCACTACTTCATCTTATTTAGAAGAATCTTCCCTTTGCTCAAAATATTCATGCTATATATGTTATCCATCTGTATGTGACGTGGCAGTTATCTTGGTTATCAGATTGCCTATTGCTATGGCACACTCTTTATATATAGGGTTTGATACTAGCTCTCTCTCTCTCTCTCTATATATATATATATAGATACATATATATAATATTTTCTTGAACCCCTCATGTACTGAGGGGCATCTGGGTAGGTTCCATCTTTTAGCTATGGTAAATAATGCTGCAATAAACATAATTGTGCTGGTAGCTTTAGTATGGTCTTGTTTCTGATCATTTGGATAAATGCCCAAAAGTGGGATTGCTGGGTCATAGGGGAGCTCTATGTGGAGTCTTTTGAGGAACCTCCATACTGCTTTCCAGAGTGGTTGAACAAGTTTACACTCCCACCAACAATGCAGTAGGGTTCCCTTCTGGCCACATCCCCTCCAGCATCTGTTGTTATTAGAGTTCTTGATTATAGCCATTCTAACTGGGGTGAGGTAGAATCTCAGTATTGTTTTGATTTGCAATTTCTTATGGTTAGAGAAGTTGAGCATTTCTTCATATGTCTATTGGCCATTCTTATTTCCTCTTCAGAGAAGTTTTCTTTAAGTCTTTAGCCCACTTATTTATTGGGCAGTTGTTTCTTTGAGGATTTGTTGTTGGGGGATTTACTTTTTTGAGTTCTAAGTATATTTTAGATCTGAGACCCTTGTCCATTGTATGGCTAGTAAAGATCCTCTCCAGTCTGTGGGCTTTCTGTTGATCTTGCTAGCTATGTCTTTTGCCATGCAGAAGCTCTGCAACTTCATGCAATCCCATTTGTCCAACCTTTCTTTGATTTGTTGTGTTTTTGAGTCTCTACTGCGAAAATTTTGGCCTGTGCCTATGAGACCTAGGGTTTCTCCTGTAATGTTTTCAGGATGTCTGCGTTGACTTTGAGGTCTTTGATCCATGTGGAGATGATGCTGGTGCAGGGTGATATATAAGGATCTAGCTTTAGTTTTCTACAGGTGTTTAACAAATTTTGTCAGCACCATTTACTGAAGAGGCTGTCCTTCTTCCATTCTATTTTTTTTAGCTGCCTTATAAAAGACTGATGGCTGAAGGTCTCTGGGCTCATTTCTGGGTTTTCAATTCTATTCGATTGATCCTCAGATCTGTTCTTGTGCCAGTACCAAGCTGTTTTGATTCCTATCATTTTGTAGTAGAGTTTGAAATTTGGTATTAATATTCCTCCAGCATTATTCTTTCTGTTAAAGATCATTTTTGCTCTTTGGAGTCTTTTATTGTTCCATATGAATTTTTGGGTAGCTTCTTCTATTTCATTGAAGAATGAGGTTAGAATATTGATAGGTATCACATTGAATTTGTAGATAGCATTAGGAAGTATTGCCATTTTCATGATGTTGATCCTTCCAATCCAGGAGCATGAGAGGTTTTTCAACTTCCTAAGTTCTTCTTCTTTGATTTTCTTTATTAAAGTTTTCATCATAGAGGTCCTTCACTTTAGTTAACTTAATTCCTAGTTATTTTAATTTTTGTGGGGCTATTACAAAGGGAGTTGATTTCCTGATTTCAGCTGCACTCTTCTCATTGTTTGCATGCAGAAAAACCATTGTTTTTTGAGGATTAATTTTTTTTTTGGGGTCCGGTTGTGGGCCTGAACTCTGGGCCTGGGCGCTGTCCCTCAGCTCTTCAGTTCAAGGCTAGCCCTCTACCACTTGAGCCACAGCACCACTTCCGGCTTTTTTCTTTTTTTGCTTATGTGGTGCTGAGGAATCGAACCCAGGGCCTCAGGCATGCAAGGCAAGCACTCTACCACTGAGCCACCTTCCCAGCCCCTGAGGATTAATTTTTTACCCTGATATGTTGCCAAAGTTTTTAATCAGCCTGAGTCATTTGGGAGTGGAGTCCGTGGGGTTCTTTAAATACAAGATCATGCCATCTGCAAAGAAGGAGAGTTTTACTCCATCTTTCCTTAGTTGGATCCCTTTTATGTTTGCATCTTATCTTCCTGCAGTAGCTAGGCATTCTAATACTAAATTGAAGAGAAGTGGAGAGAGTGGCATCCTTGTCTCTTTCCTTAGTTAAGAGGAAATGGCTTTAGTTTTTCGCCATTAAGTATAATGCTGGCTGTGGTTTGTCATATACAGCCCTTATTGTATTGAGGGATGTTCCATGGATTCCTACTTTTTCCAGAGCCTTCAACATAAAGGGGTGTTGGATCTTGTCAAATGCTTTTTTTGCATCTATTGCGATAACCATGTAGTTCTTATCCTTGCTCTTGTTGATGTGATGAATTATATTAATTGATTTGTGTACATTGAACCAGCTTTGCATCCCTGAAATGAATCCTGTTTGATCATGGTGTGTGATTTTTTGGATGAATTGTTGAAGTCGATTGGCCAAAATTTTGTTGACAAGTTTTGCATCGATGTTCATCAAAGAAATGGGTCTATAGTTCTCTTTCTTTGATGTGTCCCTGCCTGGTTTTGGGATGAGGGTTGCGATGGCTTCATAGAAAGAGTTCAGTAGTAAACTTTCTCTTTCAATTTCATAGAAGAGTTGGAGAAGTATTGGTGTGAGTTCTGCTTTGAAGGCCTTGTAGAATTCCACTGTAAATCCATCCGATCCTGGGCTTTTCTTAGATGGGAGGTGTCTTATTGCTGTTTCTATTTCAATGCTTGATATGGGTCTGTTAAGTTGGTTTAACTCATTTTGGTTTAGTTTTGGCATGTCAATATTTGCTAGGAAATCATCCATTTCTTCCAGATTCTCACACTTACTAGCATAAAGATTTGAGAAGTATTCCCTTATAATGTTCTGAATCTTGGTTGTTTCCATGGTGATGTTTCCATTCTCATCTCTGAGTTTATTTATTTGGGTGTGTTCTCTTCTTTTTCTGATAAGATTTGCTAAGGGTCTGTCAATTTTGCTAATTTTTTTTGAAGAACCAACTCTTTGTTTTGTTGATTCTTTTTAGTTTTTTTTTTTTTTGGATTCTAATTCATTCAATTCTGTTTTAATTTTAATTATTTCTTTGTGTCTACTGGATTGGGTTTTAGCTCTTTTTCAAGGAGGTTCAGATGTCTCATTAATTTGTTGGTTTCAGATCTCTTCAATTTGTTGATGTAGGAACTCAGAGCTATAAACTTGCCTCTGAGTACTGCCTTTGCTGTGTCGCACATGAGCTTGTAATTGGTGTGCTTATTTTTTGTTGAATATCATTAACATTTGAATTTCCTTTCTAATCTCTTCCATGACCCACTGGTGTGTTGTTCAGCTCCCTGTATTACAGGACTTTCTTTGGTGGCTTTTGGTGTTGAGTTCTAAATTTTATTCCCTTGTGGTCTGAGAGAATGCAGAGCATAACTTCAATGTTTCTGAATTTGGACGTTTGTTTTGTGACCTAAAATGTGGTCTATTTTGGAAAATGTACCGTGTGCTGCTGAGAAGAACATGCATTCTGATGCTGCTGGGTGAAATATTCGGTAGATGTCTGTTAAATCTAGTTGATCTATGCAGTTGTTTAGATCTGTGGTTTCTCTGTTGTGTTTTTGCTGAGTTGATCTATCTAGTGGGGATAGTGGTGTGTTAAAGTCCCCAACAATTAATGTCTTTGGATCTATGTGAGATTTGAGGGAAAGTAGTGTTTCTTGGATAAATTTGGGTGTTCCATTGTTTGGTGAATAGATATTTAGAATTGTAATATCCTCCTGAAGGAGAGATCCTTTTTTTTTTGGTCCGGTTGTGGGGCCTGAACTCTGGGTCTGGGCGCTGTCCCTCAGCTCTTCAGCTCAAGGCTAGTGCCCTACCACCTGAGCCACAGCGCCACTTCTGGCTTTTTTCTTTTTGCTTATGTGGTGCTGAGGAATCGAACCCAGGGCCTCAGGCATGCAAGGCAAGCGCTCTACCACTGAGACAACTTCCCAGCCCCAAGGAGAGATCCTTTAATTAGTATGTAGCGACCTTCTTTATCTCTTCTCACTAATTTTAATTTGAAATCTATTTTATCTGATATTAGGATTGCAACTCCCACCTGTTTATGGGGACCATTTGCTTGGTAGATTTTATTCCAGCCTTTCACTTTCAGAATATGTTTGTTTTTATTGGCAAGATATGACTCTTGAAGGCAGCAGATAGAAGGATCTTGCTTTTTAATCCAACTAGACAGTCTATCTTGCTTAATTGGAGAGTTAAGTTTATTAATATTGATAGGACTGGAGATATTTAGTAGTTTCTGCCATGTTATCCAACTTCTTGGGGGCTGTACAACTGGGTTCTTCCTGTGGTTCTTTGATTCTCAGTTTGGGTGTGCTTTCTGGTCTTTATTGTGCTCTTGTTGGTTTTGTATGTGTAGGACATCTTTAAGTATCTTTTGTAGGGCTGGTTTGGTGGAGATATAATATTTCAGTTTTTCTTTGGTATGGAAGGTTTTTATTTGACCTTCTGTTATGAAGGAGAGTTCAGCAAGGTATAGTATTCTTGGTTGATAGTTGTTGTCTTTAGGGCACAGCACACATCATTCCAGGCTCTTCTTGCTTTAATTGTCCCTGCTGAGAAATCTGAGGTTATTCTAATTGGTTTCCCTTTTTTTTTTTTTTTTTGTTGGTCATGGGGTTTGAACTTTGGGCTTGGGTGCTATCCCTGTGCTCTTCAGCTCAAGGCGAGTGCTCTACCACTTGAGCTACAGTGCCACTTCTGGTTTCCTAGTCGTTTATTAGAAATAAGAGTCTCACAGACTTTCCTACCCAGGCTGGCTTTGAACCATGATCCTCAGATCTCAGCCTCCTTAGTAGCTAGGATTACAGGCAAGAGCCACTGATGCCTGGCTGGTTTCCCTTTATAGGTGATTGATCTTTTCTCCTTTAATGTTCAGCTTTAATGAGCCTTTCCTTGGTCTGAATTGATCCTGTGTGGATTATAATGTGCTGGTGAGATGTCCTGTCTGTTCTGGTCTATTTGGGGTTATAAAAGCTTCTTGATCTGAATAGGCCTATCCTTTTGTATCCTCTAGTAAGATCCTGTTAAGTAAATTTCCTAGACTACTAACTTCTGTCTCTAAGTGCTCCTCTATACCCGTTATCCTCCGATTCAGCCTTCTGATGGTGTCTTTTAAATTTTGAATAGATCTATTATATTTTTTGGATTTGTCTTGGAAATTGTATGTTCTATTTGTATTATAGCTAGGCTATCTTCAATCCCAGAGATTCGATCCTCTGCATGGTCTAACCTACTGTCAAGACTTTCTACTTTGTTTTTTATTTCCTTTCCTTCTAATTGGTCAGCTTTGATGGATTCAAATTCTTTGTTGGAGCTTTGTCTTAGATCTTGTATGGACTTCTTTACTTCTTTAATTTGGTGTTCAGTGTTTATTCTCCAATCCCTTAGTTGATCAGTTATGGTTTCATTGGACTCCCTTTCCTTCTGACTGGCTCCATTCAGCATTCACTTTGTGATCTCCCTGGATTCCTTCAGTTGTCTGTTTATGGATTCCATGAATGCCTCTATTGATAATTTTGTCTATCCTCATCCCGCTCATTCAATTCCTGTATTACTCTTTGATTAGCTTCCTCACATTCACACAATTCCTGTATTAATCTTTGATTAGCTTCCTCATGCTCATGAGATTCCTGTATTAATTTTTGGTTAGCCTTATCATGCCCATGAAGTTCCTGTATTAATCTTTGGTTAGCCTCATCTCGCTCCCTATCACGATCACACTGAGTCCTTTGCAGGTTTTCAATCATTTCATTCACCATGTTTACCAGTAGTGTTTGTAGAGTCTATTGGGAACTCTCATCTGGATTATTTATTAACTGTTCTGTCACCTGATTATCATGAGTGGGAGTTGAGATAATTGGACTTGCCATTTTTCTTGTGTGTCTCTGGCTTATTGTACTCATTTGAGATGAAAGTAACACAAATTTCATGCTAGAACACTATTTTAAGACAAGCATCAACCAGAGTCTTGTAGTAGTTGCACAATCAAAATGGCTGCAGATACAATCTAGTTCAACAGATACAATCTATTCAACAACTATGGATTAATGGGCTAAGAACATCAAAGAGGGATTC
Organism: Dipodomys merriami; assembly: GCF_024711535.1. Taxonomy (NCBI): domain Eukaryota; kingdom Metazoa; phylum Chordata; class Mammalia; order Rodentia; family Heteromyidae; genus Dipodomys; species Dipodomys merriami. The sequence goes on along the minus strand of NW_027202294.1, from coordinate 4,337,096 downwards.
AGCAGACCAGAAATTAATAGGTTTAGGGAGAATTGTGGGGAAAAATAGGATTAGATGGATATGGAGAGATAAAAGGAGAGTGATTTAACCAAGTCCTAATCTCAGAGAGGGAAATGGATAGGACAGAATGAAAGGATAGAGATAAAGAAACAAAAACTGAAAAAAATACAAAAATTTAAATTAAAAAATGAAATACTTAAAAATTATGTAAGTATAAAGAAATAATACTGATAGAAAAAAAGGATAGAATGAGAGGAGGAGAAAGATAAAAGGGAAAAATGAAAAAGTAAAAAATAAAAAAATTAGAAATGGAATACTTAAAAATTATATAGGTAAAAAGAAATAATACTACTATTAAAGAAGTTAAACCTAAGAGGTTGTGAATTGAATAATCAATTTCTGAATTAAGTATGTACACAATGAAGGATAAGGTCTAATAATCAACAATGGGTATATATCTGGAGATGAGTAGAACAGCAATTAAGTCATGCCAAAAACAAACAAAACCAAAATCAATTATCAAAAGGTTAAAAGAGACTTAATATACACACACACACACACACACACACACACACACACACACACACACACACACGCACCTAAAATAAAAATTATGAAAGAAAAAAATAGAACACAGTTTTTTTAATTAAGAAAAAAATTAGGTAGAAAAAGATTTCTTTGATATTTTGGGGGGAGGGGAGGGAAGATCTTGTATCTCCCCTGTGTCTGTAACCAGTCCCTTGGTGGAATCTCTGGTTTGCTTGTGGTGTTTGGTTTTCCTGTGGCTTGATTGGTTTCTTAAGTCAGTTTGTTTGAGCAGGCAGAAAAAGCTCTGCCTTACCCAGGACTTTGTGATTATCCTCCCAGGCTAGTTCAGTGGGAGAGAGATCTGCTTTGAGTATCATCACAAAAGAGGGAGATGGCTGTTTCCTCTAGGAGTTGCTGTGACAAGGCTAGGTTCTGGGTAGGGTTGACACCTATCAACCAATCAGTAGCTTTTCCCTGAGGGGCTAGTTCCTGAGACACTCACAGAGCACAGCCTGGAGCCATTCTCAGGATTTATGTTTACTGAGTTTCAATTGTTTGTCTTTTACTCCTCCTGCTACTTGGTGGGCATGCTGTTTAGGATGCAGTGGGGAGGGGCAGCCTCTGTTTATCCAGTGAATAAAGTCACTCCTCGGGGTCAGAGCTTTCTCAGCCTGGGAAGGGCAACTTTCCCATGTGTGGAGCTGAGCCTGTCAGGTCAGGTCATGTCAGGTTCCTGTGACCTGGTGAATGGCTCCTATTTTTCTTCCAAGGTCTGAGTTGGAGCTAGCAGCTCAAGGGGCCTTTGTCAGATTCAAAGATGGAGTTCTTCTCTGTTGGTGGGGAAGGGGCTACTTCCCACCACTGCTCTGTGAGAAGGAGTGAGAATGTCTTTGGATTACTCACATTGGTTTCTGTCGTGGTCTGTGATCAGCAGGATGAAGATTTCTGCTCCTTGTCAGTTCTTGCTGGTGGTGAGTAGAATCTGCTTCCAAACCACATCCGGTGCCTTTGTTCCAGGCTCTCTCTGTTGATATGGCAGCCATAGCAGCAGCCAACGCCGCCACCACCACGGACACTGGGAAGTGCTCAGATCTGTCTCTTTGACCAAACTGCCTGGATATTTCCTCTCTGGCTGAACTCTACTACGATGCCATATTTGATGCGATTCTCTAGCCTAGTTCTGTTCACTGGAACACTAAAAACTGCTTTCTATGTGACAGCTTGTTTAGCCTCCAGCTTCTCCTCTACCATCTTCCTCCAGTATCTCCCTCAGCATTTCTTAAATGAAATCACTTCACTATGATTTTCTGAAGTCCTTTATCTAACAATTTACATGATTTACAACATATACTCTGTCACACTTTCTGGTTTTCAAAGGAATTCATGTGGGAAGTAGTTTATCATTGAAAACATGAATCTGAGTTGTGAAATGAGTTTATTTGGGTACACCAGAAGGTAACCACTGCCAAATGGAAACCAGAGTAGCCAAAGAGCAAACCAAATTGAGTACACTTGCAACAAAAACAAATATATAGAACAATATTAAATCCTCTGTTTCTGTTGAGGAGGGGCAGGTGGGTTGGTTTATTATCTTAGCTATGGTGGATAATGCTGCAATAAACATAGTTGTGCTGGTAGCTTTAGTATAGCCTTGTTTGTGATGGGTTGGATAAATGCCCAAAAGTGGGGTTGCTGGGGCATAGGGGAGCTCTATGTGGAGTCTTTTGAGGAACCTCCATACTGCTTTCTAAAGTATTTTCCTAATCTTTTCTTTTTAATTTTTTAAATTATTTCATTTTATTTTTTGTTGATCATGGGGCCTGAACTCTGGGCCTGGGCACTGTCCCTCAGTTCTTCAGCTCAAGGCTAGCACTCTACCACTTGAGCCACAGCACCACTTCCAGCTTTGTCTGTTTATGAGGTGCTGAGGAATCAAACCCAGGGCCTCATGCACGCCTGGCAAGCATTCTACCACTGAGCTACCTTGCCAGCCAAAAACACTGTTTTTTTATATGATTTATACTAATTTATATTGTTTACCAAGCAGTAGAGCTTTAAGAACACTACCTGAAAAGCAAAATAAAACTGGTTTATTATTTTTAATATGATGATTTCACATCAAGTTGCTGTAGGATGCTATTTTGTAAAGCATGGAATTTATTAGGTTGAGGGGAATACACTGCCACTTCCTCTTTTATGCAAAACTTTGTCTTTGAAGATCAGACATTTAGACTGAATGATTGCTTTTGGGCCTGGTCTAGTCTCAGGGCTTGGTGCAGGAATTTAGCCTAAAAAAATGGCTTTCCATACACATACATATATATTCTTTCCTTCCTTCCTTCCTTCCTTCCTTCCTTCCTTCCTTCCTTCCTTCCTTCCTTCCTTCCTTCCTTCCTTCCTGGATTTGCCACAGTCTAAGTTCCTCATTCAGGGTGACTTGTGGGCAATGAAGACAGTGAAGTTCTTCAGCATACTTGATCTACTGCCATCCTTTGGTGAAAATGTGAATTACAGAGCAGTTGATTCACCAACTTTCACAAAGTTTAAAGAAAATGCAGTGAGTCAATCACTTGAGTTGCACCCATTCACCTTGAGGTTTTACCACCATCTACCTGCAAAATTTTGACAGATTTCCTCTTTTAATCTTGTTACCTAAAGCACTGGGGCAAGGTCTGTGCCTCTATTGTAGCTTAACCACAGTGCAGCACAGAGCCCAGTGCTCCCAGTCACCTACCAGCCATCTGCTCTCTCCTCACACACTATGCTCTCTCCTTGTAGATTTCTGATTCCTCTACAACCACCATCACAGCACCTCTTTCTATGGACCTGCAGAATAAAAGAGAGAAGCTGAAGGAGATGGTCCTCCACTTACTAGAAGACATCCGCCCCGAAATGAAAGAGGACATCTATGACCCCACCTACCAGGATGAGGTGGGCCCCCCACCGAAGCTTGAGTATGTGTGGAGAAACATCATCCTCATGGCTCTGCTGCACCTGGGAGCCCTCTATGGGATCACCCTGGTTCCTGGCTGCAAGGCCTACACCTGGCTCTGGGGTAAGCAGCTCCCATCCTGAGCCAGTGCCCAGGTTTTTTCCCTGTCTTTAATGAGGTGTGGTCCCACATAGGACAGTGTCCCCTCTGGTTTCCCAGCTGTTTTTCTGGTACCTGGGAGGCTGGCTGAGCTGGAATAGAGCCTGATGCAATTGGGATCCACAGATGACATCATCCCCTCTCAGTCTGGGTTTCCAGCCATTTGTCTTTGTTTCCAGGGAGGCTGACTAGTCTGGGAGTGGAGTCTAGTGTCTTCTCTCCAGAAGACAAGAAGAAGAACAGTCCAATGTAAGGGGATTAGTAGGTAGCTGTCTTGGATGGTACTAATACAGGACTGGTCACTGAGGAGATAGGTACTACTGCCACTTCACTGTACTTTTGCTACTTACAGGTGTAGTACTGCATGTGGGAAGATGATATCAATCACTACATGGCCAGGCCACATATCACCTGGGTCTCAATTCTAGATCTCCAGAATTGTGGCCAGAACTTTTGTTAGGATATTACTGATCCTATGGCACTCCTGGGGATCATGAAGGACAGCGTACAATGAAGGAGATAGGGGAAGAGGAGAGAAAGCTGTTTAGAAATCTATTCTTGCTTCAATAGAGGAGGATAACTTATAAATTGTCTGGTGCCTTCTATAACCACAATCTATTGTTTCAATATGATTTCCCAGCATAAGTTACAAATTGTTAACAAAGGCCTCATCCTATCCTCCCAGTGCCGCTAAACAAAAGGATATGCCAAGGGACCCTTCACCCCCTAGAGATCATGTGTGGCACCTCCTGAGCCTGAAAGCCTTCAGGATGGCAGGGAAGGAAGGCAATCCTGAAGGCCTCCAGAATTCCATTCGTGGGGTCCTCCATTGTCAGAGACAGATAATCTAGTTTGAAACATGGCTTCGCTTTGACTAGCCCTGTAACTCTAAATAACATAGCTCTTACTTCATCTGTTTCCAACTGTGACATGCAGTACTAATAGTATTTACCCTGTTCAAGCTGTATGGTAAATATGAGAATATAAGCATGTGAACAATTTTAATAAAGTTTGAACCATTATGCAAATATGACAAGGTAGATGGCTCTTTATGGAGCCATATTGCCTGCTATAATACTGAAATGGGGTTGTACCGATTGGCAAATGGAAGTGGAAGGCACTTTCAATTGAGCAGTGTCTAAATTTCTCTGACTAGTATATTCAGTACACTTTTGGAAATGATATTCTGCCTTGAATACTTCAGGAAAGTCAGGTAAAGGCCAAAGAGATAGAACTGTATTCCTATGGTTGGACAATTACAGGTGAATGAGAGACTTATTCTTTGTTTGTTTTGTGCATTCTTATCTCCTGTGATTCCTTAACTTATAGGCACTGTTGGAAGCAGATGGTAAGTGATGAGCATAGATTTTCAAGTGGTGAACCGTTAGAAGCCCAAGACCAAGGTATTCTTTTTTTGGGGTCCGGTCTTGGGGCCTGAACTCTGGGTCTGGGCGCTGTCCCTCAGCTCTTCAGCTCAAGTCTAGAGCTCTACCACTTAAGCCACAGCGCCACTTCCAGCTTTTTTCTTTTTTCTTTTTGCTTATGTGGTGCTGAGGAATCGAACCCAGGGCCTCATGCATGCAAGGCAAGTGCTCTATCACTGAGCCACCTTCCCAGCCCCAAGGTATTCTTAAGGTTAAAGTAAAGTAGATCTTCTCCAAAAGTCTACAGAAGCTGGCTCTGGCATCACAGGAGTGCTTTGACATGCCTCCTCTGGCTGTACTCCCATCAGGTGGTGACTCTTTACTGTTCTATCCTGGCAGCTTTTCTGTGCTCTGTATTCAGTGGCCTGGGCATCACAGCAGGGGCTCATCGCCTGTGGAGCCACCGGACCTACAAAGCACGGCTGCCTCTGAGGCTCTTCCTCATCATTGCCAACTCCATGGCATTCCAGGTGAGCAGCTGGCAGGGCTCAGCTCTGTGTCTCCATCCTATCAACGTTCCAGGATGGAGTGAAGGGGACTGGCACCTGGAGAGGAGTCCCAGCAGGTCAGACATGGCTTTGCCAGTCTCATCTGGTCACTTCAACTGGAGTCACTGAGAAAGAAATAGAGAGGAAAGGCTCACCAGGTATATGGTCATTTTCATCCAAGGTCTATGTTTTATGAACCAGCATGACCATTGTGGTTCTTCAGAATAGAGGACCATAGTATAAAAACCAGGCCCTGACCTAGGCTTCTGGACCAGTCGGTGGACCCTAAATGTAAGGATGACTATTTGAGGACTCAAGATAATGGAATTAACGGTGATGTAGCACAGAGTCATGGTTGTCTATTACTAGGGTGAACATAGCCAAACACTGCTGGCTAGTTACTCAATAGGCTGTCATCTAAGGATCAGTTTGAAGCCAGCTTGTGCAGTAGACTCTTCTCTTTAATTAACTACCAAAATCCCAGAAGTGGAACTGTGGCTTGAACAAAAAAGCTAAAGGACAGCAGCCAGGCCATATGTTCATTCTCCGTGACGAGCTCATGTGTGCACTTATTCATATACACATGTATATACATACACAAACACACACAAGTGTATACTTGTGTAGCAATGATAATGTGCCCAGCACTATGGTAAAAAGCTAATACAGATTGAATCATTTACTCTCTACCTAGGTCTTAGGTGGTAGATGGCAGTGTTATGCCTACTTTACAGATAAGGAAACTGAGTCACCAAGAGGTGAGGTAGACTAGCCTTATTAGGGATGCCAAGCTGACTAAAATAAATACTGAGATTGATTCTGTCAACAAGGTTTCAACAGAAAGATTAACATAATTAGAGAAGGAGAACTCTCCCAGCTATAGTTATTATGTGAGGCCTAATTTAGAGAAGAGGGAAAAATGAACCCAAATTTGTCTCCACTGTTTTGGCAAGATCTGAAGGGCTCACTACATATGCCTAATCATCCCTGCCTGCACAAACTTCTTGAGGCTCCCAATGTCCTCATGAGGCAAAGGGAAGGAAGAAATGTAGTGACAATTTTTGGAGGGATGGATAGACTCTAACCAGCTAAGAAGGACTTTGGAAATGTGCATATGGTCATAATTACATAGTTACTGTGTTGGGTACCTATCATGTGGGAAAGCATCAGGATGAAACTTCTTGAAGTTTTATCCAGAGAGCAGCACCTTTGGATCCATTCCATCTGGCTTGTACGCTGTGCTTAGAGATTTCACTCCTAAGAGTACCCTTCTCTTCATCATAGCCTGATGAAGAATTGCAGTTCTTGGCTAATGAAACTCCTTGTGTGCTACCAGATAAACTTCAGGAATTATTAGTGCTATTCCAGGGCTTGGGACCTTGAAGTTGAGTTTCCACACTAGTGTCAGGAGCAAATGTTGAGAAGAAGGCCAGGCCCATATGACTTCTTGGGAATCAAAGTCCTGGGAACTGTGATGTTGAGCTCAGAGCTCTGGGCCCTTGCACACATCTGGGAACTCCAATCCTCCCTAGAGGGCATCTCTCCTAAGGCCTAGTTTCCCCTTCTTTTCCATTCAGAATGACATGTATGAATGGGCCCGAGATCACCGTGTACACCACAAGTTCACAGAGACTCATGCTGATCCTCACAATTCTCGCCGTGGCTTCTTCTTCTGTCACGTGGGTTGGCTGCTTGTGCGCAAACACCCAGCTGTCAGAGAGAAGGGTGGTTTGCTGGACCTGTCTGACCTCAAAGCTGAGAAACTGGTGATGCTCCAGAGGAGGTGAGGAAGGGAGGATAGCACTGGGGTGTGGCCTTGGAAATGTGGGATTTAGGGAGAATAAATCTCTCTTAGGACAGGTAACATACCTGAATAATTTCCTGACTCCATATTCAAAATTTCAAAATGGTCATTATGACCATTTTTATGATCTAAAAGCCCAAAGCCATGTTTCATTCTTCTGTTCCTTTCTCTCTGAGCTATTTTAGTGAAACCAATTAAATACTATAAATTTCACTGAAGTAGGATAGTCAGAGGCAGAAAAATGAATGTGACTGATGTCTTTGAGTTTCTAGTACAGTAGAGGGCTAGGGCAAGTATCAAAAATGACCATTTTACAAAGGAGAATATTATCTGTACAAAAGAAAAGAACTTGGCCAGTGAGGAAAATGAGGTCAAGGTGCATGAACAAAGTATGACTGAGCTGACCTACATAGAGAGACCATTATGAATATGGGTAGATAGTTCAAACAGAAAGAAAAGCATGAGCTAACACATCAAGCAGGTACCTGAAACAGTCTTTCTGCTTGAAGTACAGTATAACAGGGAAAAGGACTGAAAGGTAGACACATATAGCTCCAGTGGGGTCTTTGATATAAACTTAGGATTAATTCAGTCATCAACAGGGAATCAGTCATCAAAGATTTTCCAGCCTCATGTGTCTCTGTCAGTTATGTTTTGGAGAGGCCACTCCAGAAAAGTGAAAGTACCATTCAGGCAGAGAGATGAGAAGTGTAAACACAAGATAGATGGTAGGTAGGGCTCAAGCCAGGGAAGCAGTGGCAGGATAGGAAAACAGTTTGATGTAGAAATAGTGATATCAAACAGAAGATGTGACTGAGGCACACAGGCAATTGATTCTCTTGTGATGTCAATGGCTTTTGTCTACATAGGACTGAAGGAAATAGGGCCTCCTGAAGGAGAGAGTTGCTGTGATCACAGACACTGAGTGTACGTCCTGAGGAAAAAGCAGAGGAAAGAACTAAGGGGTGGTAACAGGAAATGAAGGCATGACATTTACCATGCTTTCTGTCAATGACACTGCTGAGCAAGAGAAAGGTGTCCATAATTTGGCTGATGTGGCTGTGATGTGTCTCTGCCTGTTTGATCAACATGACCTGTAGTCTCCTGGAAAGGAAGGATGCTAACTGTGTACCAGTGGCTCAGGTCTGTAATCTTAGCTTCTCAGAGGCTGAGATAGGAGGATAATGGTTCAAAGGCTTCCTGGGCAGGAAGTCTGTGAAGACTCTCATCTTCAATGACCCACAAAAAGCTGGAAGTAGAGCTATGGCTCCAGTAGCAGAGTGTGAGCTTTGAGCCCAGAGACAGTACCCATACCTTGAATTCAAGCCCTAGAATCAGCACACAGAAAACAACAACAAAAAAATAAAACAAAAAGAAACCAAGACACTTAAAATCAAGATATGATATTCTCCTTGTCCTTTGCATTCCTAATAGGATGATCTTAGAATATTTATTGAACACATCCATATAGCATTACTTGAAAAGTGAGAGGACAAATCTGTCTTCTCAAAAGCTTTTCCACCTATACCCTTTGGCTTGTTTACCTGTGTGTTCACAGGGTAGGAGGGAATGCTAGGCCAGCCCAGAAAGACTTAGCAATCCAAGTTTGGGAGAAAATGCTCTGTCCATCTCTCACTGTGTGGTCTCTCATGTAGGTACTACAAGCCCAGTGTCCTGTTAATGTGCTTCATCCTGCCCACACTAGTGCCCTGGTATTGTTGGGGTGAAACTTTTCGACACAGCTTGTATGTTGCTACTTTCCTGCGATACGTTATAGTCCTCAATATGACCTGGTTGGTGAACAGCGTTGCTCACCTCTATGGATATCGCCCTTATGACAAGAACATTGAGGCCCGTGAAAATGTCCTGCTTTCACTGGGACTTCTCGGTAAGTGAGCAGTGTACAACATGACCACATTCAGTATTTGGTTAAGAGCTGGCAATATCAGCTAAGTTTGTTTTTCAGACATTTTGTGCCCTAGATTTTTGACCACAAAACTAGTGGTTACAAAATGGGATTGTACTTGAAAGTCATGCAACTTTTTTTTTGGGGGGGTCCGGTCGTGGGGCCTGAACTCTGGGCCTGGGCACTGTCCCTCAGCTCTTCAGCTCAAGGCTAGCACTCTACCACTTGAGCCACAGCGCCACTTCCGGCTTTTTTCTTATGTGGTGCTGAGGAATCGAACCCAGGGCCTTGAGCATGCAAGGCAAGTGCTCTACCACTGAGCCACCTTCCCAGCCCCGTCATGCAACTTTTTGCAAAAAAAAAAAAAAAAGTGGAAAAATAACACCTTCACTAGTTCCAGGTTTCCAAATCCATTTCCAAATGGCATGCCTATTGAACCATTATAAGCTTTCCTTTCTTTAGTCACCTCTGGTTTGGGCTACAGTCTTGTTTTGGGCAGGTGATACATAAGTAGAATAGTCAGGACAATAGAGAGGTCAATGAGTATTTTATATTTACTGATTCTGTAATATCAGCAAGGTTGATACACTTCAAGTATGCTACTGTGAAAGTATGTGTAATCTCCTTGCTATGATTTCATATGCTTCTCTCAGCCCCTTCCATCATTGTATGTGTTCTACATTTGATTCTTGTTTGAAATAAATCACCTAGGCTTCATGGTTCTTATATTTTCCTTCTTTTTTCTTTCTTTCTTTCTTTCTTTCTTTCGTTCGTTCGTTCGTTCGTTCTTTTGTTCTTTCGTTCTTTCTTTTTTGTTCTTTACCAGTCTTGGGGCTTGATCTTAGGGCCTCTGCACTGTCCCTGAGTTTCTTCTGCTTAGAGCTAGAGCTCTACCACTTGTGTCACACCACCACTTCCAACCTTTTCTCAGTAGTTTATTGGAGATAAGAGTCTCATGGACTTCTCTGCCTGGGCTGTCATTAAACCACAATCCTTAGATTTCAACCTCAGAGTAGCCAAGATTACACGCATGAGCACCCAGCTAGTTCTTAAATTTTTCTGAACAGAATAATTTGTACTGAGATGTGGCTAGCATGATAAATAATTATAATGACTGCCCCCCAATCTCAACTGCCATATGACTGGTCTTTGAAAATGACTGCCAATCTCCCACTTGGTCTCTATTGCTACTCTCTCTATATCTGCTCTTTGCTGCATTTTATCCCACCCTGTCTCTCCTACAGCTCTGTTTCTTGCCATTCTAATTCTTCTGCTTCTTGAATCATTGCACTCAGTCAATTTATTTCTCTCTGACCACAATGGCCTTCCTTTAAGCCTACACTGCCTTTTCCTGCCCAAGTGCCATACATGATCCTCCTCCTATTCAATCTTCCTCCTATAGGCTTGATGGATGCACACTCAGAGCTTGGCTGTGAATACCAGTTAGAAAGTTAGCAGTCCTCTGTCAGTATACTTAGCCTTGGTCTTATCTTACCCCCAACTCACAGCCTGCTTCTTTCATTCTAAGGACTACCTATGTACAGAGTAATGACATACTTTCAGTGTCCTAGCTGGTGGCTTACTTGGCAGGACTGCATCACTAGCTTGCTATTTAGATCATTCTTAGTCCATATGGGGCACTTTTGTGGATGTTATGTACTCAGTGTTTATTATGTGTCTCCTTATGTATCCGAGACTGTCCAGAAACTCACAGTTCTCTCCAGTGCTGGGATTACAATTGTTATCAAGGAAATCCAGTTGGTGAGATACAGAGAAGCCACATTTGGAGAGATGGACTTGGGAGTCTTTGTTAGAAAGCCAGGCTCTACCTGGTGGACTATTGTCTCAAAGACCACCATGGCCACTGCCCACCCCCTTCCCCAGCACAGAGTTTACACCAAGCTTTTAAAGACAAAAACCACTTGCTTGGGTACAGACAAAGCCCCAACATCAGCAAAGCACAAGGAACAGCTTCCAAGGGCTAACAAACATGATCTCTGCATATCCTCTAAATCAGACACCTCTCTTTGCTCTACCTACTGAGCGAGGCATCTGCAATTCAAAGGAAGGTTTGTTTACCTGCAGGCCTGTGAAGCTGGGTGGACTACCCTTATCACCTGATAATGCACCAGGTTAGGTTGTGAGAACAGGGTGACTTGCTTAGACTTTGTCTTTCCATTACTTCACAACCATGAACTGGATTATACGGAGATATATTTATCCTCAAAAGACGGAGATATATTTATCCTCAAAAGACATTTAATTTACTTATTTATTTGTTTATTTTTCATTTTTTGTCTGTCATGAGGCTAGAACTCAGGGCCTAGGCATGTTTCCTGAGCTCTTTTGTTGAAGGCTAGTGGTCTACCACTTTGAAACACAGTACCACTTCTGCCTTTTGGATTGTTAGATGGAGATAAGTCTCAAGAATGCAGGCTTTGAACCATGATCTTCAGGTCTCTGCCTCCTGAGTAGCTGGGATTTGAGGTGTGAGCAACCAGCATTGGGCAAAACCATCTTTGAAGATGCTTCTTAAGGAACATTCATCCCAAGAGTTTTAGAACCTCTCAGGATGAAGGAAATCTCTCATTCTGGGCTCAAAGGCCAGAAAATTAGTAACAAGATCAGCCCACTGTAAACCAGTAATGGTTGAGGAATCTCTACTCCCTGTCTTGAAGCAGAATAACTCAAGGAAACTGAATGAAAGCAACTCAAATATGGTAATTCGAATCTTAAAAATGCTCTCTTTGCTTCAACGAGAAGACAACTGAATGCGTTCTTTCCTGAAGGATACATTTGTCACCCAAGGATTCACAACTGTGTGACAGGATGTCCCAAAATGCAGATAGAAGGGTGTGGACTTGTTTCAAGGATAAGAATTTATTTGATTGGAGGATGCATTCTTACCTGGAAACTCATACAATGACACCTGGTGTGGTTAGAACAAAGACAAAGCACCTGGCTTTCCATACCTTAAATTCAGACCCCCTGCCTGCACCCAACAGCTCAAGGAACAGGGTATCTCTCTGGGTGTCTCCTTGTGTATCTGTCTCTCTGTTTCTCCCTGTGTGTGTGTGTGTGTGTGTGTGTGTGTGTGTGTGTGTGTGTGTGTGTGTGTGTGTGTGTGTGTCTCTATGTGTCTGTGTTCCTATGAAAGCATCCACACTCTGCTACAGTGGGCCCTTGCCCTTCTGTTTGTCTGCTTTTTATCTGTGTGCCTGCTTGTTTATTTACTCACTAAAGCTCTGCCAAGTTGTTTTTTCCATTGTGACTTGTCAAGAAATTTTTATTCTGAGATCTAAGTCAAGGACCCTAAGTGAAGAGTTCCTATATTTAGAGGGCAACTTCACTAAACCTCACCCCTGTCAGGTGAGAGTCTGACTTCTGGCTGGTGTTCACCATGCTCCCCTGCCCAGTGCCCTCACAAAGAGCATGACCTCAGTGGGGTTGGTGTGTTGCTTATTCACAATCCCTCTTCTCCCTAGCTCCCTCCCTTCCCCATTAAAACACATGCACATATGCACACAACCTGTGAGATCTCAGGCCCATACTACCAAATTTCTGACATTATAAAAGGTATTTCCTGTATTTTCTCAGAAGAATCTGCTTCTTTATTGATCCTCTGAGAGATGAGTTTTTCTCCCCCCAAAAAACTTGCAATCCTGGGAATCTGAGTAGAATATCTCAGCTCACTACTAAGGATGCCACTGAGGGCATCTGTTTACAGTATAAGACACTGGGTTTGCCATTCATGCAATAACAGCAAGATTGTTCAAGGTTCAGAGGACCTGCTAGGTAAGAAATGTTCAAAGATGACTAGATGGCAATATGCTGGGTTCCCTAACTGCTCTCCTTGCTTCTCTTCCAGGTGAAGGCTTCCATAACTACCACCATACCTTCCCCTATGATTACTCTACCAGTGAGTACCGCTGGAGCCTCAACTTCACCACATTCTTCATTGACTGCATGGCTGCCATTGGGCTGGCTTATGACCTGAAGAAAGTACCCAAGGCCTCCATCTTGGCCAGGATTAAGAGAACTGGAGATGGAAGCTATAAGAGTGGCTGAGGTGGTTGTTCCAGGCTCCTTGTCCAAAAGCCATCTGATGAGATGCTCTGATTATTAACTACTGATTAATGCTTCCTTAATAAACTACTGACCAATGCTAAAAGCAATGACCTAAATCCATTCTAGTTTTCTTGTAAACTACTCAGTTTGAAAGGCAACAGTTATCCTTAATGATGCTATACAAATATTCCTATCTTCTTTTATGTTCATTTGCCTTCTTCTTGCTTGGTCCTTATTTCCTCTGTCTCCTTTCTCTCTACCTGCCTCCCAGCCAAGCAGCTGGTCTTGTGAGCTAGCTTGGTTAGTGTCTAGCTTCCAATGCCTGGCTGCCTTTTTAGAGTCTAAATCTCTCTCCTTGAGCTGTACTTGGTCAAGAAGGTGGCTAATGCTTGAAAGATGACAACTTCTGGAAATTGTTGGTTCATTATCATCAGCCTGTGTTTTGTTAAATGGGAACAAAAAGTAACTTCCTTTGGCAGAGAGCTTGCAAAGCAGAGAAAGTCCAGGGAAGACAGTCAGTATGCAGTTATAAATCTGAGTCATGATAATCTTGAAAAGGAATTAAGCCAAGAGAACATTCTTTTTGAGATCAGCTCTGGGACCCTATGTAGCAAAGAAATGGATTCCTCCATATAGTGTGTTTTCATTCTCTCCTGACTGAGCAGGCAATGGCCAAATACAACAGCAAATCTTTAAAAAAATTTTTTTTTATTGTGACGGGACTGGGAAGGTGGCTCAGTGGTAGAGCACTTGCCTTGCATGCCTGAGGCCCTGGGTTTGATTCCTCAGCACCACATAAGTAAAAAGAAAAAAGCCAGAAGTGGCGCTGTGACTCAAGTGGTAGATCGCTAGCTTTGAGCTGAAGAGCTGAGGGACAGCGCCCAGGCCCAGAGTTCAGGCCCCACGACCAGACCCCCCCAAAAAAATTATTGTGAAAATACTGTACTGAGGGGTTACAGTTACATGAGCAAGGTAATGAATACATTTCTTCTCAAGCATTGTTGCCTATTTCTTTGGTTTTCCCCTACCATCCCCTCCCTCCCACCTCCTCAACTACACTGCCCCCATCTAAATTGTATAGTTCATTTTTCCAATATAGTATCTTGTACATCTCATTGTTGCAATGGACCAACCTGTATCCCTATTTAAACTATTTGTTTTTTCCCTTCCCCTCCACAAATTATACCAACATCAAATACATTGAAAACAGTGGTTTTACCGTGGGGGAGGAACATACAAAGCAACAAAAAAATCACATGGTACCTTATAAATACGTTGGAAACAATAACAAGAAAGAAAAAAACCACTTCTGTCCCTATCTTGGGGTTCATTTCACTTAACATCATCTTATCTGACCTTTTCTGCTTGTCCCAGACATATACTATTTATTGCAAATAAGGGACTTATGTTTCTTTGGGCCTGGCTTATTTCACTTAATAGAATTTTTTCCAAGTCTTTCCATTTCCTAACAAATGGGATGAAGTTATTCTTTCTGATGGTGGCACAGAATTCCATTGTGTATATATACCACATTTTTTTTTTAGGTCCGGTTGTGGGACCTGAACTCTGGGCCTGGGCACTGTCCCTCAGCTTTTCAGCTCAAGGCTAGAGATCTACCACTTGAGCCACAGCGCCACTTCCAGCTTTTTTTTCTTTCTGCTTATGTGGTGCTGAGGAATGGAACCTAGGGCCTCAGGCATGCAAGTCAAGTGCTCTACCACTGAGCCACCTTCCCAGCCCTATACCACATTTTCTTGATCCATTCATCTACTGAGAGGCATCTGGGCTGGTTCCATATCTTAGCTATGGTAAATAATGCTGCAATAAACATAGTTGTGCTGATAGCTTTAGTATGGTCTTGTTTGTGATCATTTGGGTAAACATCCAAAAGTGGGATTGCTGGGTCATAGGGGAGCTCTATGTGTAGTCTTTTGAGGAACCTCCATACTGCTTTCCAAAGTGGTTGAACAAGTTTACACTCCCACCAACAATGCAGTAAGGTTCCCTACAGAGAGAATCTTAACCTACATAACAGAGGCTTATAGAACATCTAACAAGCAGGATCCCAGGAGGAATACTACTAGGCACACTATAGTAAAATGGTAGATCTCAGCAATAAAGAAACAATCTTGCATGCAGCACAAGCAAAGAAGGAGCTATACTACAATGGGAAAAAGTTAGAATCACCACACATCTCTCCACACAGACCCTGAGTGCACGAAAAGCCTGACAAAATACCATCGAAGCCCTGAGAAGCAATAACTGCCAGCCCAGACTTGTATATCCAGCAAAGATAGTATTCACATTCAATGGAGAAACCAAAAATTTTTTAACTGTATTTTTTTTGTCTTTTCTTTTCTTTTTGGTACTGGGGATTGAACCCAGGACGTTGCACTTGCTAGGCAAGTGCTTTGCCACTGAGCTACATCCCAGCCCTAAAATTTTTAATAATAAGGAAAAACTAAATGAATTCATGAACAATAAGCCAACACTACAAAGAATATTAAGAGTGGATTACAATCTGAATAAAACAATCAAGATGAGGGCTCCATACCAAGTAGATATCACTAGAAGACCAACTCAGGAAACACAAGAAGAAAGGAAAGAAGAAAAACTTAGGAAAATAGGAAAATGACAGGAAGCACCACTCTATAATAACCATAAATATTAATGGACTCAATTCACTAATCAAAAGAAAAAGAACTACATCAGAAAACAAGATCCAATAGTTTGTTGTCTTCAAGAAACCCATTTCACGTCAAAGATAAAAGCAAACTCTGAGTGAAAGGATGGAGGAAGATCTACCACGCAAGTGCTCCCAGCAAGAAGGCAGGAGTTTCCATCCTGATATCTGATAAAATAAACTTTACATGAATATCATTACAAAAAGAAAAGAAGGACACTACATACTAATACAGGAAACAATTCAAGAAGAGGATATCACCATTGACAATCTATACTCTCCAAACATTGGTGCACCCAAATACGTTAGGCAAATACTCTCAGACTTACAGGAAAAGATGGATCCAAATACAATAGTACTAGGAGACTTTAATACTCCACTCTCACCAAAGGACAGGTCTACCAACCAAAGAATTGGCAAAGATGTCTCTGAATTAAGTAATGCCAAATCTCAAGTGGACTTAACTGACATATATTGAGTTTTCCACCCAACAACAACTCAATACACATTCTTCTCAACAGCCCATGGAACTCTTTTCAAAATACAGCCTATCTTACTTCATAAGATAGGATAATAATTCATAAGGCATTTAAGCAAATACAAGAGGATTGACATAATCCCTTGTATTCTATTTGACCATAGTGGAATCAAGCTAGTTCTCAATAAGAAAACATACCATAGAAATTACTCAAATACATGGAAATTAAACAGCACACTTCTGAGCATCACCTGGGTCACAGAAGAAATTAAAGAAAGAAATTTAAAAGTTCCTACAATTCAATGAAAATGAACACACATCACAAAGAAACCTGTGGGATAGGGCAAAAGCAATCCTGAGAGGCAAATTTCTTGCACTCAGTGCCCACATCAAGAAAACAGAGACAGACCAAGTAAACTACCTCATGATGCAACTAACACGGCTAAAGAAACAAGAAAAAGTTGAACTTAAATTTGCTAGATGAAGTGAGATAACTAAATAAGAGCTAAAATTAACGAGATAGAGACTAAACAAAACTATAAATAAAAATAATAAAATAAAAAGCTGGATTAAAAAAATCAATAAAATTGATGGACCTCTGGCAAGTTTAACTAAAAAAAGAAGAGAGGAGACCCAAGACATCCAAACAATTATAAAGAAGTATTTCCAGACTCTATACTCGCTAAGGAAGGAAAACCTAGCAGAAATGGATGAATTTTCTAGAGAAATACAAATTGCCCAAACTGAACCAAGAGGAAATAAATTCATAAATAAGCCAATAACTTACAATGATATACAGGAAGCAATCAGAAATCTTCCAGCAAGGAAAAGCCCAGGATTGGATGGATTCACTATAAGACCTTTAAAAAGGAACTAATACCCATACTCCTCAAGCACTTTGGTAAAATAGAAGCAGAGGAAGCAATCCCAAACTCATTCTATGAAGCCAATAACACACTCATCCCCAAACCAGGCAAAGACCCAACAAAAAAGGAGAACTACAAACCAATCTCCTTGATGAACACAGTTGCAAAGCTCCTCAATAAAATTTTAGACAACAGAATCCAGACACACATCAAAAAATTTATACATTACGGTCAAGTAGGCTTCAGGGTTGGTTGAGCATAAATAAATCAATAAATGTAATCCATCATATCAACAGAACCAAGTTCAAGAACCACATGATTATTTCATTGATGTGTAAAAGGCTTTTGATAAAATACAATGCTCATTCATGTTAAAAGCTCTGGAGAAAATAAGAATAGAAGGAACATTCCTTAAAACAATAAAAGCCTTATATGACAGACCAATAGCCAATATTATTCTTCATGGGGAAAGTCTACAACAAATTCCCCTAAAGACAGGAACAAGGCAAGGATGCCCACTCTCTCCACTCCTCTTCAATATAGTTCTGGAATCCTTAGCGAGAGCTATAAGGCAAGAAAAAGACAAAGGGATCCACATAGAGGAGGAAGAAGTTAAATGATTCCTTTTTGCAGATGACATAATTTTATATCTTAACAATCCAAAAAGCTCCACCTTCAAGCTCTTAGAGCTTATAAACCACTTCTGCAAAGTACCAGGCTACAAAATTAACCCACAAAAATCAGTCACCTTTCTGTACACCAACAAGGTACAAGCAGAAAGGGTAATCAAGGAAACAATCCCATTCACAATAACCTAAAACAAAAACACCTAGGAATGAACCTAACCAAAGATGTAAAGGATCTATTTAATGAAAACTATAAAAGCTTTAAATAAGAAATCACAGAGGAGACCAGGATATGGAAAGACCTCCTATGTTCTTGGATAGGAAGAAATAATATAGTGAAAATGCCCATAGTACCAAAATTGATATATAAATTCAATGCAATTCCCATTAAAATCCCAATGATGTACTTTACTGAAATAGAGAAAACAGTCCAAAAATTCATATGGAACAACAAAAGACCTAGAAGAGCCAAAGCAATTCTCGACAAAAGAAAGAATGAAGAAAGAATCACGATATTGGATTTCAAGCTCCACTATAGAGACATAATAACAAAGACAGCTTGGTATTGACACAAGAACAGACCCAAAGACCAATGGAATAGATTAGAAGACCAGAAAAAAACCTGCATATGTACAGTCAGTTGATATTTGACAAAGGAGCCAAAGACATATAGTGAAAGAAGCATAGTCTCTTCAACTATTGGTGCTGAGAAAACTAGGCAGCCACATGCAGAAAACTAAAAGTGGACCCTAGCCTGACACCATGCACTAACATCAACTCAAATTGGATTAAAGACCTTAACATCAAACCTGATATTCTGAAACTACTGCAGGACAGAGTAGGAGAGACACTGGAACTCATAGGCACAGGCAGCAACTTCTTGAACAGAGTCCCAGAGTCACAACAAATTGGAGAGAGACTCAACAAATGGGACTACCTTAAAATAAAAAAGTTTCTGCACAGCTAAAGAAATAGCAACCAAACTAGAAAGATAGACAACTAATTGGGAAAAAATATTTACCAGCAATATATCAGACAAGGGCCTGATACCCATTATATACAAGGAACTCAAGAAACTAACCCCTCACAAATCTAACAAACCAATCATTAAATGGGCAAGGGAGCTAAGGAGAGAC
Organism: Dipodomys merriami; assembly: GCF_024711535.1. NCBI lineage: Eukaryota > Metazoa > Chordata > Mammalia > Rodentia > Heteromyidae > Dipodomys > Dipodomys merriami. Next base: position 4,317,998 of record NW_027202294.1, on the reverse strand, counting down.
TTCTCAGAAGAAGAGATAAAAATAGCAAAGAAACACATGAGAAAATGTTCATCGTCCCTGGCTGTAAAGGAAATGCAAATAAAAACAACCCTGAGATACCACCTTACCCCAGTCAGAATGGCCCACAACCTAAAGTCATCCAATGACATTGCTGGAGGGGATGTGGAGAATGAGTAATCCTACAGTATTGCTGGTTGGAATGTACACTAATACAACCACTTTGGAAAGCAGTCTGGAGGTACCTCAGAAAGCTATAGACCTGCCCTATGACCCAGCCATACCACTCCTAGGCATCAACCATGAGCAACAGGAACCAGGATACAAGGACACATGCACCTGCATGTTCATTGCAGCACTGTTCACAATAGCCAAGATATGGAAACAACCCAGATGCCCCACAACAGATGAGTTGATCCAAAAATTGTGGTACCTATATTATGCAGGCATTAGAAAGGACAAAATAATGGCATTTGCAGGGAAATGGATGGAACTAGAGAAAATCACTTTGAGCGAGGTAAGCCAAGACCAAAGAGACAAATGGATATTAAAGACTTCCCCTTAATTTGTTGTATCATTGCTAAATGACTCCATGTTCTTGACCACATATATGGTATATGTGTGGGTGCATCTGAGGGAAGGTAGGAGGAGGACACAGAATCAGAGGGAAATGGAGAGGAGCCCATCAGCTGCACTGGACATAGATGAAAACTCAAAGGCAGTGATGGGAGGGAGGGAATGAGAGGGAAAGAAGGAGCAGCTCCCACTAAGCAAAAGGAAAGATGTGTAAATATCAACTGATGTGGAAGAAATAGGTATATTGTCAAAGCTCATAGACTCACAAACTTGATAGATGATGATAATGACAATTTGCCTTGTGAAGGTTAAAATGTGATTGTGACTTTAACCAAGTATACTACTCCACAATACAGTGAAATATGTGAAATGTATCTAATCACCTAATCTCAATAGAAATAATCTCAATGGAAAAAAATAAGTAAAGGCAAAAAGTGATGGGAGTGTGGCTCAAGTGATAAAGCACCTGCCCAGCCACACAATAACAAGCACCTAAAGAACTCATATATACAAACAAACGGTGACCCAATATCAATATACAAGATTGAATTGTAGCCAGGAGCAGTGGCTCACACTTAGAATCTTGACTAAATGAGAGGTACAGATTGGGAAGATTATATTTGAGATCAAGCCAGGTAAATTAAAAAAAAAAAAAAGAAAGAAAATAGGGCTGGGAAGGTGGCTCAGTGTTAGAGTGCTTGCCTTGCATACATGAGGCCCTGGGTTTGATTCCTCAGCACCACATAAGCAGAAAAGGCTGGAAGTGGCACTGTGGCTTAAGTGGTACAGCACTAGCCTTGAGCTGAAGAGCTGAGGGACAGCGTTCCAGGCCTAGAGTTCAAGCTCCACGACCAATGAAAAAAAAGAAAAGAAAAGAAAATTTTAAGTAGGCCCATTTTCAATGAAAAAAAAGCTGCACATACCAGTACATGCCTATTATCCAAGCTACATAGGGGGGCATAAACTAGGAAAGATGCAGTTCAGGCTGGCCTCAGAGAGAAACATGACACCTACCTTGAAAAATAACTAAAATACAGAGGGCTGGGAGTGTGGTTCAAGTGGTAGAACCCCTACATACTAGATGCAAGGCCTTGGGTTCATCACCTACTACTGCCAAAATAAATCAGTTGTATTTTTCTTAACTAACAATGAGTAATATGAAATTTTGAGTGGGAAATGTAAGTTTTCAGTTTTACGGATGGAAGAATCCAGTGAAAATGTCATTTCTTCAGTCAGGCATTGCGTATTGCAGGCTGAGGATGCATCATGTCCCTGTGGCATCAGCAGATGCTGTTACTGTTCAAACCTCATTCATGAAGAGACAGAGGGAGAAGCAGTGAGAGAATGGGTAGTGGAGGTGTGGTCTGGTGATAGAACTGTAGCCCTATCTCCTGATATCCTGGGTGTGGAATAGAGGACAAAGTAGCTGAACCAGAATATCTAAATACCTAAGTACATGTGGTGATATCCAGTTATATTGCTCGTGTGACTCTCTTCTATGCGTGGCAATAGTAGGAAGCTGAACTTGTTTCCAGTTAACCTACACAGTTAACCTTTGTTCTCAAGAACCTAACTTACTTCCCCTGGTTGACTCATCTTAACTTCCAACCACACCTTCTCATGAGGCCCTGCTCAGACCATTGATCATCTGATCTTTCCTCTTTACTTTTCAATCATAGCTACCTTTCTAGAGCTCTGAGCTCCTTAAAGCAGCTTTCCCTGTTGGAAATGTCTCCCTTCACCTAAATTGTCTGTTCTTAGTAAAATGGAAAGATTTCCTGTGTTTAAAGGTTTGTCTCTGGTGAAAAAAACATGATGTCACAGTGAGTGGGAGTACTATTCTGTAACCTAGTTAACTTTCTTTCTTTCTTTCTTTCTTTTTTTTTTTTTGGTCAGTTGTGGGGCCTAAACTCTGGGCCTGGGCTCTGTTCTTCAGCTCTTCAGCACAGGGCTAGTGCTCTACCATTTGAGCCACAAAGCCACTTCCAGCTTTTTCTGGTTATGTGGTGCTGAGGAATCAAACCCAGGGCCTCATGCATGTGAGGCAAGCACTCTACCACTGAGCCACCTTCCCAGCCAAACTTAGCTTTCTATGTGGTAGATTTTTGTACAACAAATTTGGGGCAAATGACGCAGGCAATAATCATAGAGCACAAGTTGCTGACACTATCCTAGAATTGCTGGGGACAGAAAGAACTCTCCTTCTTGGAGTACTGAGATCTATTCCTCCTCCCTGTCCTCCCCAAGTTTCTATACCTAGGACACAGAAGGTCACAAAAGGGTGGCCTATGCTGTGTTGACTCATGGCTGTTCTGGGTCCAGGAAAGACGCTGCTGAGAAAGGTAGAACAGATTCTCTCACAGAACAATCTCTATGGCAGAAGTGAGTAACAAGGCTATAGCAACATTTGTTTACAATTAGAGGAACTCAGCGAACAATTAGAAGAAATGTGAGGAATGTGAAAGACAGCAGAAGGCTACCCAGGATTGCTCATGGCTCTATTTCTATTTCTGCATTAGAGAATTCTGGATGGCAGCCTCTCCTTTCAGTTAGTTTCATATATATATAAACATACTTGCACACATAGATACATATTTTTCCAAACATATATATATATATATATATATATATATACATATGTACATGTATATAAGGAAAAACAAATTTATTTGCCATTTTAGTCAAAAATAGGGAATGAGATCATCTCAATCCATTTCTACCTTACTCAGTATATTGTCACGTGTGGGATGGAGAAACAAAAGCCTGGAGATAGTCTTTCTTCCTACATTAAGGCTCCTGCAGGTAACCCTTCTTCACACAACAGTTGATTTCCTGGGGCAGTCTAATGTGGAGCCCCTGTTACATGGTGAGAACCAACTGCTCTCCTGTTCTACAGGTTACACAGAAATAAAATCATACAATGTGCTCCCTCTGTCTCTGATTTCTTTCTCTTATATTGTTTTGGGGCACTCATGAACCCTGCAGCCCAACTCACTATTTTGTTTTGTTATTTGCTCATTTAGATCTCATTGTATGTGTAACTCATCATCAACTTACCCAATCATGAATTGATGTTCACTTGAGTTGTCTCCACCTTTTGGTGAGTGTGAATATTAACCTTGTGCACAAAACAATTAAGTACCAGCTTTGAATTCATTTGGCTGCATAACTGGAGAGATATTGTTTGGTAAAATGTTTCTGCTGTGAATGGACTTATTGTCTTTTAATAAAATAAGAAAAGGGTTTTTTTTTGGGGGGGGGCGGGGCAGCCATGGGGCTTGAACTCTGGGCTTGGGCTCTGTCCCTCAGCTATTCAGCTCAAGGCTAGAGCTCTATCTCTTGAGCCACAATGCCACTCGATTTTTTTGGTGGTTTTATTGGTGATAAGAGACTCACAGGTTCCCCTGCTTGGGCTGGCTTTGAACCATGATCCTCCGATCTCAGCCTTCTGAGTAGCTAGGAATACAGGAATGAGCCTTCAGTACCCAGTTTATTTTTGCTTTTGTTTTAACATGTATGCTAGTCCTGGAGCTTGAATTCATGGCCTGTGCACTGCCCCTTAGCTTTTTGCTTAAAGTAGCACTCTATCACTTGAACTACAGCTCCATTTGTACCTTTTTGCTGGATAATTGGAGGTAAGTGTTTCACAGACTTTACTGCCCTGGCTGGCTTGGAACCATGATCCTCAGATCTCTGTAGATAGGCATAAGCTACTAGCATCCAGTTATAAGGGGAGTTTTTAAAATTTCACAGAACAAAAAAAAATCTTCAGTTAGAATGTGTTTAAAACTGGTGTGTAGGGCTGGGAAGGTGGCTCAGTGGTAGAACGCTTGCCTTGCACGCATGAGGCCCTGGGTTTGATTCCTCAGCACCACATAAGCAAAAAGAAAAAAAAGCCGGAAGGGGCTCTGTGGCTCAAGTGGTAGAGCGCTAGCCTTGAGCTGAAGAGCTGAGGGACAGCGCCCAGGCCCAGAGTTCAGGCCCCACGACCGGACCCAACAACAAAAAACAAAAAATTGG